>NC_136381.1:610000-1209124 GCF_965140285.1 Lepidochelys kempii | reverse complement strand
ACGCGCTATCTCAGAGTGAGGCTGAGGGAGCTGGGATTGTTTAGCCTGCAGAAGAGAAGAATGAGGGGGGATTTGATAGCTGCTTTCAACTACCTGAAAGGGGGTTTCAAAGAGGATGGCTCTAGACTGTTCTCAGTGGTAGCAGATGACAGAACGAGGAGTAATGGTCTCAAGTTGCAGTGGGGGAGGTTTAGGTTGGATATTAGGAAAAACTTTTTCACTAAGAGGGTGGTGAAACACTGGACTGGGTTACCTAGGGAGGTGGTGGAATCTCCTTCCTTAGAGGTTTTTAAGGTCAGGCTTGACAAAGCCCTAGCTGGGATGATTTAGTTGGGGTTTGGTCCTGTTTGAGCAGGGGGTTGGACTAGATACCTTCTGAGGTCCCTTCCAGCCCTGATCTTCTATGAGACCGGCCAGGTCAGCGTCTGTAACGATGGAGGTTTGTCACAAGACCCACTAGCTCAGCTAGGGGCTGGTGAAAGGTCACTGGTGGGGTTGGGGGGGCGCCCGGGTCTCTGCCTGCGGGACGCAGCAGCTCCGACGAGCTGATCATAATGGTCCTGCTCGGCTTGAACTGTATAAATGAGGGCGGGAGGGGCCGTTGGCAGATCTGTGTGTGTGGGCAGCCCAACCCTGGGGTTGGGGTCGGGAGGTGAGGGGCACCGGCAGGATTGTGGCGGGGGAAGGGCCGTGCGGAGTCGGGGCAGGGGGCCCGGGCGGGAGGCAATTACCAGATCTCCAGTTCCCGGTGCCCGTGGTGACCCTCCCGGCTGGGCTCCTGCCTGTCCCGGGCCATAGAGAAACGTCCCGCCTTGGATTGAAACGTGGCCCCGCGCTGGAGAAGCCGGGGCGGCCTGGGGATTGTGCGGGCAGGGTCCCCTCGCGGTTGGTATAACTGGTGGCGTGGCCAGGTGGAGCGAGCGGGGGACCGGACATAAAGACGGGTGCCCCCCGCTTGTACTCACCGGGCGGCGCTCCGGGTCCTCGGCAGCGCTGAAGGCCCCTGCCCCCGAAACGCCGCCAAGGAGCCGGAGCGCGTGAAGGCCCCGGCTGGCGAAGACCCGGGGCGCCGCCGGGTGGGTAAAGATTAAAGAGACACCAGTTGCACTCGGGGGGAGCGGCTGCTCCCCCCGGCTATGCTACCGCAGTTCTCCCAGGCTGGCTCTGCCTGGCTCCAGCTGCAGCCTCGGCTCGCGTGGGCCCTTCCCTTCCTGGCCGGGCGAGCCCGCTCACCGTCTGCCCCACGCAGGCCCTTCCAGACTGACGCAGTCACCCCTTGCTCAGCTCCCGGGGTCCGTCACTACCAGGCAGATTCTGTAGCCCATGACCCTTCCCAGCAGCCCCCGTGCCGCGCAGACCCCTGAGCTGGGCCAGGGCCAGCACTTCGCCCCAGAGGTAACGTCCCCTCCCTGCTTCTGCTCGGATCCCAGCTCAGTCCTGGGCACTGGCCGCCTGCCGGCAGTGGCAGGGAGGGAGCCCCCGAGCCAGCAGAGCAGCCCAGGGGGGGCCATCGCAGTGCAGGGCCATGTGCGTGCCGTGGGTCCCAAAGCCCAGGCCTGTGGGTGCCATGGGGCTGGGAGCCTTCGGAAAAGGTATAACCAACCCCGCCCCGGCAAGGGGCAGTGGGGCGAAGTCTGAATGGGACCTGGGGCTGCGCCCCCTGGGCCTCGCCCTCTCTTCTAGGGTGTCCTGCAGTTGCCCATCACCCCGGTGTCTGAGCAAACTGCGCAGCAGCTATGGGGGGCTCCGGTTGCTCAGCCACGGGGTGGGGAGAGGGGTTCAGATTTCCTGACTGTGCGGGGCTCGTGGTGTGCATGTGTCCGTCAGTGCTAGGGGAGGAAGCATTTTTCGGAGGGTAGGGGGTCCGCTGGGGAGGCGGGGGGGTCTGTTGGGGTTTTGAGGGGATCTGTCAGGGAGGCATGGGGGGCCTGTTGGGGGGTAGGGGGTGTTGGGGGGTACATCTGTCAGAGGTAGTGAGTGTGGAGGGGTCTGTCAGGGAGGCATGGGGGGGTGTCTGTCATTCGGGCAGTGGAAAGGCCTTTTCGAAGGGGGGCGGTTTGCAGCATCAGGAGCTGCTCAGCCCCCAGCTGGTCCCGGGTGCCCCTGGGCTCCGGGTCGCCCCCTCCCGGGCAGGGGTCAGGCAGCAGTTACCTGCTCCCAGGTGCAGCGTCCCAGGGCGCTGCTGCCCTCTGCTGTCGGTTGCCAGCACTGCAGGCACGTAGCCTCAAGCCCCATAAACACTAGGGCAGGAGGCTGGAGCTGCCAGTGCATGGGGGAGTTGTGAGGCCTCGGCCCCCTGCCCTGCCTGGGCCAATGGGAACCGCCCCCTGCAGTGACACTCCGGACAATGCATGGCCTGCAGAGACCCACTCCCCACTTCAGCTTCCGAGTCTGCCCCCCGTCCCGACCTGCGCTCGGCCCTCCCGTCTTGGCCTGCTCTTCCCCCCCGCCCGCTGTTCCCTCCTCTTGCACAAACAGGACCAGGAATGAGGCCTGTTGGTGGTGAAACAAATATTGACCCTGGCAGGCCTGGTTCCTGTGGAGCTGGGAGGTGGGGGGAGTATGTGGGGGGGCTCAGTGCTATGGGGCTGGCAGCCTGCCCATCTGGGCTCCTCAGAGTGCAGGACCCAGTCCCGTTATCCTGGCGTGAGCAGAGACCCTGAAAGCTGCTTTGCCCGTCCCCCCGGGCCCAGCTCCCTGCAGTGTGGCTCTGTCTGGCTTTCCTGGGCTGGGCCGAATGGGGCTTGGCCCCTGGGCCAGGGCAGGTGCTCGGGGGGCTGCAAGTGCCGTGGTGACGGGGGCGAGCCAGCTGTTCTCAGGATCTTGATGGGGTTCAGCTGACAGGCTCTGGGGACAGTAAATGGCTTTGGCTGGCCACAGTGCTCCCTGTGGCATTGGCAGGGTGCTGGGCTCGGAGCCTGGGACCCACGGGCGCTTGTGGACGTGCGCCTGGGGGCGGCAGTGTGGGCAGAGGGCTGGGCTCCATCCCCATAGCCTTCCCGGGCAGCCACGTGCCCAGCTCAGGGCAGCAGGGCCGAGGCTGCTCCTGGAGCCCCGTGCCCCAGCGGGCACTGCACATGGGCAGGGCTGCAGTGCCTCTCATGGGCTCCGCCGTGGGTGGCCAGGGCCCGGCTCCTTCCTCTGGCCGCCGAGCTCTCTCCGGCCTGGGGAAGGACCCCGCGGCGCCACAGACGGGAGATAGTGCAGTCCAGGCAGGGAGCACGTTCCGGGTGCAGCGGCCCGTTAACCCCCTGTAGCCGGGCAAACGGGGGTTCGTGGGTCACAGGATGTGATGAGCCAGAAATGCAGCGTCTCTGCTCAAGCCAGGGGTTCTAGTATCTAGCCGAGGTAGGAGTTGACGCTCCAGGCTCGTCTTTGGACGGTGTGCAGGTCCCATTGAGGACAAGGTCTGAGAGGTCAGACCTGGTGGGATCGCGTTGTGAAGGGTTGGCCCATGAGGGACACGGTGTTTTGCGGCTCTTGATCATTTCCTGTGCGAGTTCGTTGGGGAGCTTAGTGATTGTCTGGGTTCACCCGCACAACTGCTGTTGGGGCCCTCGGTGCCCGGGATAAGGTACGCACGCGTTGTGACAGGCCGTGTAGGACCCCTGGATCTCAAGAGGTGTGTTGTGGGGAGGTTGATCATCAGAGCAGTGGAGATACGCGGTCGGAAAGTTTCGCGTGGCTGGTCTAGCTGGGCCTGCTGATACTGAGTTGGTGCGTCTTGGTCTGCGGGGAGCGTTGAAGGACAGAGGAGGTGGTGGTCCGCGTGTGGTCCCCACTATGTCGGGGTTGTCATGGTGGAAGGATACCCTCTATGGGTTCCACTGTGGGGGGCAGGTGACACCTAGGGGTGTGCGGTTGGAGGGCTCTTTGTTGTCCTGTTTTGAAACGGGATTTCTCCATCCGATTTCCTGCTGGGCTGGAGTTTTCTGCTTCGGGGAAGGCACATTCAAGTGCTGTATTGACAGGTTTCAGAGTAGCAGCCGTGTTAGTCTGTATCCGCAAAAAGAAAAGGAGAACTTGTGGCACCTTAGAGACTAACCAATTTATTTGAACATAAGCTTTCCTGAGCTACAGCTCACTTCATCGGATGCATGCAGTGAGCTGTAGCTCACGAAAGCTCATGCTCAAACAAATTGGTTAGTCTCTAAGGTGCCACAAGTCCTCCTTTTCTTCAAGTGCTATAAAAAGTGACGGTGGACTTTCTCCTCCAGCCCTTCTGTGGGAAATGAGAGACTGGTTGTACTGGGGGTTACTGGGTCTGTGGGGGTCAGTGAGGGGGGGTTGGTATGTACAGATGTCGGGGTTACTGGGTCTGTGGGGGTAGGTGGGGGGATTGGTGTGTACAGGTGTCGGGGGGTTACTGGGTCTGTGGGGGTAGGTGAGGGGCATCAGTATGTGTCACGGGGTCCCTGGGCGATGCTCTGGAACTGCTCCATACGAAGCTAGGCAGGACTCTGGGGAGCCTCCTCTCTCTGAGCAGACTGCCTCTAGGGCAAGAAGCTTCCATCTTCCTGGGTCTGACCTCGGAGCATTCAGCATCCTCTGCCCCACCGGGTGGGCTCCTGGGGCAGCCAGAGGGCCCTGCATCCCAACTCCGCAGTCAGATGTGACTCTCAGCCAGCCGGGAAAACAGGTTTATTAGTCGACAGGAACACAGCATAGAACAGAGCTTGTTAGCACAGAAATCAGTGATTTTCAGCCAAGTCCATTTTGGGGGGGAGGGGAGCCCAGAGCCAGGGCTCTGGTCCTCCCTCTGAGCCCCAGGAGCAGCCCCTGGCCCCTGCCCAGCCCCTTGCTCCACCTCCAGGCCCAGAGTCACCTGGTCGCATCCCCTTCCTGGGTCTCAGGGTACGAAGGGGTGGCCACAGCATCCGAGCAGGCAGCTGGAGCAACTCCCATAAAAGTCACACATGGTTGTTCGCACCACCTAGACACTGGTGCAATACACAGGGAAACTGAGGCAGACACGGCATTCATGCAAAACAGTAAGACTCACATACAACATAAGAAGGGAAGGTTCCCACTTTGTCACATCTCTCCCCCCTTCAAGATCAAACTGAGCGGGGTCACTGTAGCCAGTGTTACCAGATTTGCCCATTACTTTGGGGTATGCTCATTTATTAGGATTATTCTTTGGAGTGGGGGGTTCTGTAATTCTATCAACGTTCTGATACGGCGCTCTGCTTCTCGCTGCTGCAAGTCCCCTCCCAATGGAGCTATCCTGCAGGACCTAGGTTCCCCAGGGCCAGGTTCTTCCAGCCCCAGAATCAGATATGCGCGCATGCACACAGAGTCTGAGTGGACTGGGTCGAGCAACACTTCCAAGCTGCCACCCTCATATGTCCCAGGTTCAGCACGTCCCTATCCCCACTTTCACATTACCGTTGTTCTGGTCGTAACCCACCGGATGAGCAAACCCCACAGGATTTTGGGGCGCTGCAGGGATCTTAGGTAAGAGGAGCGTTGCTGCAGAGTAAATGGGGAAGCCAGAAACACAAAAGAGTAAAGTTCAGAGACAGAGAAGCAACCAGCTTAACCATAAAAGTTGTTTGTTGAATAATAGTGATAACCACACAAGGAGAGCCTAAACAAACATTACAGTTACATTATTAAAGGTTACAAAAGTCACATATAGAAAACTATACCTGCCTGAGGTAGAAAAGAAAACAGAGAGAGCTGGGATCTCACCAACTTTCATGAAGCTTGAACGGGTCGGGGGTGTCACGGAGTCCCTGGGCGATGCTCTGGAACTGCTCCCCATGAAGCCAGTCAGGACTCTGGGGTAGTCGCCTTTCTGTGAGCAGCCTGTCTGCAGGACACACAGCTCACACAGCTTCCACCTTCCTGGGTCTGACCTCGGAGCATTCAGCATCCTCTGCCCCTCCGTGCGCTTCCCCCCAGTGAGTCCACTCAGGTGGGGCTCCTGGGGAAGCCAGAGGGTCCTGCACCCCAACTTCGCAGTCAGACGGGACTCTCAGCCAGCCAGTAAAACAGAAGGTTTATTAGACGACAGGAACATGGTCTAAAACAGAGCTTGTAGCTGCAGAGAACAGGACCCCTCAGCTGGGTCCATTTTGGGGGGCAGTGAGCCAGACAACCACGTCTGCACTTCACTCCATGTCCCAGCCAGCCCCAAACTGAAACTCCCTCCAGCCCCTCCTCCTCTGGGCTTTGTTCCTTTCCTGGGCCAGGTGGTCACCTGATTCCTTTGTTCTCTAACCCTTTAGCTCTCACCTCCCAGGGGGGAAGGGCCCAGGCCATCAGTTGCCAGGAAACAGGGTGTCGGCCATTCTCTGTGTCCAGACTCCTGCACACACATGCCCTCTAGGGCTCTGCAATGATCATACACCCTTACCCCACCACCTAGATACTTAAGAACTGCCTAGGGGAAACTGAGGCACCCCCATACTATTCAGAGGAAACATTAAGAAGAGTCCCACTTCGTCACATCTCTCCCCCCTTCGAGATCGAACTGAGCGGGGTCACTTTAGCCGGTGACCTGGGGAAGTTCGAAGCCACCAACGTTCCCATGGATGCCCCAGCCTTCCTTGGTAGGAGTTACACCAGGCCCTTCCAGTTTCACGCCCTCCCTTAGGTCGGGGGTGGTCGATAGCACTCGCAGGCCGCATGTGGGAAGGTTTATGCAGCCCATGCCCTTTGGCCACCCCAAGAATGTCTCCCCATTGACCATCACCTTCCACTCCCACTGGGGGTCCGAGGGGCCTGGCCCCAGGAAACTCCACACAGACATATAGGTTGGGACCAGGAGTGGGAGCCTGTCCACATCCCCAACCATCTGGATGATGGAGTCTGTGGCCTTGGGACCCAGCAAGGGAGCTAGACACCGGGGCTTTTCCACAGGGTCCCCTTGGTTCAAATCGCCAGCCTGCTCAAAGGCAGTGAGGTGGCATCCACCTCCCCCCCATCCTTAACCAGGGGCAGCAATTTAGTCTCGAGGTTCCCTGCGGAACTGGCCCCCCGGGGTCTATCCCCACTCACCCCGGGGAGGTCCCCTAGGCCTCTCCGCTCCCCCACCGCCAGTTCATGCTGCTGCTGCTTCTGCAGCTCTTTCTCGGGCTCTCGCTGTCTCTCACAGTCCTCTGGCTCTCTAGGACTCAGCTCCAATCCCGTCCGTCTACGATCCCCGGATGGGGCACCCAATCGTGAAGACCCTCGTCTGGTCGGGGACAGGAGTCTTGGGGATGCCTGGCTGCCACTCCAGCTCCTCCCAGATCCTGCGATAGCCCCATTGGGGGTCAGGAATCTGTTCCTTCGAGCGGTCATCCTCCTCCAGCTGCACGATTAACTGTGCCTTGGTGAACTTTCCAACGCTCAACCCTCTCTTTCTGCACAGGGTTACAATGTCCTTCTTAAGGAGACGGTGACAGACCATCACTCCTCTCCTCCCAAGTTGTTGTGGACTCACAGGCCCGTGTGTTCTCAGCTCCCCACGGTTTCCAGGGAGAACCCCTAGTGTGCCAGCCCTTCTCGAGGTCACCACCTCTTTGCCAGGGTCGAGCTGCAGACTCCTCCGCCCCTTGGACCGCTCGC
Source organism: Lepidochelys kempii (assembly GCF_965140285.1). NCBI lineage: Eukaryota > Metazoa > Chordata > Testudines > Cheloniidae > Lepidochelys > Lepidochelys kempii. The sequence continues at coordinate 1,201,567 of NC_136381.1, read as the reverse complement.
TGCAATCCCCAGGGGAACCCTGTTACTGCACAGTCCTTCTCTCTCCCCGGGCCAAGCTGCAGGCTCCTCCGCCCCTGAGACTGCTCACTGCAGTCCCCAGGGGGACCCCATTACTGCACAGTCCTTCTCACTGGTCACACACTCCCAGGGGTTAACCGCCCCCCGAAACCGCTCCTCTCCGAGCCTTCAGCAGGCCTGGTCCTCGGCAATCCCCCTTCGTGTTACTGCTCCCCAGTCACTTAGTGCAGGAAGTGCCATCCACGGGGTGCAGTACATCCCACCGCTGCCACCAGTTGTCACAGAGTCCCTGGGCGATGCTCTGGAACTGCTCCCCATGAAGACAGTCAGGACTCTGGGGTAGTCGCCTTTCTGTGAGCAGCCTGTCTTCAGGACACACAGCTCACACAGCTTCCACCTTCCTGGGTCTGACCTCGGAGCATTCAGCATCCTCTGCCCCTCCGTGCGCTTCCCCCCAGCGAGTCCACTCAGGTGGGGCTCCTGGGGAAGCCAGAGGGTCCTGCACCCCAACTCCGCAGTCAGACGTGACTCTCAGCCAGCCAGTAAAACAGAAGGTTTATTAGACGACAGGAACATGGTCTAAAACAGAGCTTGCAGGTGCAGAGAACGGGACCCCTCAGCTGGGTCCATTTTGGGGGGCAGTGAGCCAGACAACCACGTCTGCACTTCACTCCATGTCCCAGCCAGCCCCAAACTGAAACTCCCTCCAGCCCCTCCTCCTCTGGGCTTTGTTCCTTTCCCGGGCCAGGTGGTCACCTGATTCCTTTGTTCTCTAACCCTTTAGCTCTCACCTCCCAGGGGGGAAGGGCCCAGGCCATCAGTGGCCAGGAAACAGGGTGTCGGCCATTCTCTGTGTCCAGACTCCTGCACACACATGCCCTCTAGGGCTCTGCAATGATCATACACCCTTACCCCACCACCTAGATACTTAAGAACTGCCTAGGGGAAACTGAGGCACCCCCATACTATTCAGAGGAAACATTAAGAAGAGTCCCACTTCGTCACAGGGGGTCCCAGGTGGGGGTAGCTCAGGGTCCGGAGACAGGCAGAGCCCCCCACACAATCAGTCAGGAGAAGATGAGGTCCCAATGGAACGGATGCACACTTTGGATCCAGGCATCAGAAAATGGACTTGAGCATGGGTCGGGGTTTGTGTAGGGAAAGAACAAGGGTTCAAGGGAGCACACTAGATTTGTTTATGGGTAAACTGATGGCTCAAGTATCTGAGGGGTAGCCGGGTTAGTCTGGCTCTGTAAAAGCGGCAGAGTGTCCTGTGGCACCTTATAGACTAACAGACAAATTGGAGCAGGAGCTTTCGTGGGTGAATCTCCACTTTCGTATTCACCCACGGAACAGGACTCTTTGATGACTCAAGGGTTTTCTTTAGGCTAGACAATAGGGGCTGATCGTTCCTGGCTATGGGTGGTGTTTTCTTCCAGGGAGCTCCCAATGCAGTTAGGCAGCTTCAGTATTTTGGATACCAATCAAGGATTTATTACTAGAATTGGTCTGATAACTGCTGAGCTGGGTCTGTGCAGGCGTGGGTTCGTTAACATCTGGAGCAGAGATCCCCCATCATGCGGTGCTTCCCTGGTCCCAGAGTTCCCCGGAGTCTCTGTTCTCCAATCTGTATGCTAATGGAGATGCCTCCCTGTCCCATCTTCGATGCAAATGAGCCTAGGGGAGTTTCCTTAATCCTGTCACCCTTGTCAGGAGGGGTCTAGGTGTGTCTCCCACTGCCCTTCACTGCTCTCTACAAGTCTTTTCTCTGATCGGTTTTGGTTCAGGCTGGGGTGGGGAGGGTCCTTCATGAGTCAGAAAGGCTGGATACTGCACCCTGGTTCTCCAAGAACACAGAGCTGACTGGTATCACCAGTGACCTGGGGAAGTTCAGGCCCCCCTCTCCGGGACAAAGCATCAGCTAGAACATTTGCGCTCCCCTTAACGTGGACCACCTCCCGCTCATAATCCTGGCAGGACAGGCTTCACCTCAGGAGCTCTGCGATTGGCCCCTCTCATCTGGTGCAGCCATGGCAGGGCGAGTGGTCTGGGTACACAGTGAAGTGCCGCCCAAATAGATCCGGCTGCAGCCTTTTAGGAGCCCACCCCAGCGCCGGGCATTCCCTCTCTATGGCCGCATAGCACTGCTCCCGGGGCAGCAGCTTCCTGCTCAGGTACATGATGGGGTTTCTCTCCCCCTTTGCATTGGCCTGCCTCGGCACCGTGCTCAGCCCCATGTGTGGGGCACTGGTGAACGCCATAAAGGGCTTGTCAAAGTCTGGGTTTCCCAGCACTGGGCCTTTGTCCAGATCCTCCTTCAGTGAGCAGAGAGCCCTCTGGCACTGCCTGGTCCAGACCAGCTTGTCTGGCTTCCCCTTCTTGCACAGCTCAATGATGGGAGCTGACACAGAGCTAAAGTGGGGCACGACCCTCTGGTAGTGCCCCGCCATTCCAATAAAGGCCTGGGCCTGTTTCGTACTCTGGGGAGCAGGCCAGTTTCTGATCGCCCCCACCTTGGCTGGCTGTGGCTTTAGGCAGCCTCTCCCCATCTTGTGGCCTGGGTACGACACCTCTGCCATCCCCACCTTGCACGTCCCAGCTTTTACAGTCAGCCATGCATCCTGGAGGTGACCCAGACCCCTCTTCACCTGGGACACCTGGTCCTCCCAGGTCTGGCTTACGACACAAATATCATCAATGTACATTGGGGTAAAATTCTCCATCCCCCTCAGTAACTGATCCATCTGGTGCTGGTAGGTGACCGGTGCTTCCTTGAGGCCGAAAGGTAGGACCAGGGACTTGTACAGCCCCAAGGGGTGACAAAAGCAGGTTTCAACCTGGCATCTGGATCCAAAGGCTCCTGCCAGTACCCTTTGGTGAGATCTCTGGTCATGGGGTAACGAGTCGTCCCCTTCCCCCCCCCCCCAACTTGTCTAGGATCTCATCAGGCCTAGACACGGGCAGGTACTAGACATGGTAATAGCACTGAGCTTCTGATAGGCCTCACAGAATCGGATTGACCCGTCTTTCCTGGGAGAGGCCTCTGGGGCTGGTGGGTGGCTGGCCCACCCCTAAAGCCAGCATGTCTCTCACCTCCCCCTCCAGGGCCTGGTCTGTGTTCTGAATGGGGAACACCTGATTGAAGGGCCGGCTCCCATCTCCACCCAGTGGACAGCCGGGTTAGTGAGCCCAGGCCGGCTGGAGAACAGCTGTGGGTGCGAACGCAGCATCTCTCAGCAGGCAGGGGTGAGCTGGTCAGAGAGGGGAACTGATTCCAGCAAGGGGCCGGCTCCTTTCTCAGGGAAGAGACCCACCAGGGAAGTCTGTCCACCACCAGGGGATCCTCTCCCTTTTTCCCCTGGCCACACATGGCCAGGACCAGCCTCTCCCTATCACAGTACAGCTCCACCATGTTGACCTGGTCCCCTTGGTGGCTGTGAGCCCGACTGGGCAGTTCCACCACATTGTTCTCCTCATTCAGCTGCTGGATGACCTTGAAGGGTCCGTCCTAGGCAGCTGGGAGCTTATTCTTCCTCACCGGGACGAGACCCCTCACCTGGTCCCGGTTCCATAGGCCGAGCGGTCGTACCAGACCTTCTGCCTCCCTTGGGCCCTGGCTAGGTTCTCCCTGGCCGGACCCATGAGCTCCCCGAGCTTTTCCCAGAAAGTCAGTCCATGCTCCAGCACTGATTCTCCATCGGGGATACCTTCCCCTCCCATCCGTCCCACACCAAGCCCAGGGCCACCTTCTGAAAAGGCTCCTCTATGAAAGGCAGGTGTCCCAAGGCTGCTTTACCCTGCCCCTGCATCCCCTGCCCCTCCATGCGCTTCCCACAGCGAGTCTGCCCAGGCGGGGTCCTGGGGAAGCCAGAGGGTCCTGCCCCCAACTCCGCAGTCAGACGGGACTCTCAGCCAGCCGGTAAAACAGAAGGTTTATTAGGCAACAGGAACACAGCATAGGGACAGAACTTGTTAGCACAGAAATCAGTGACTTTCAGCCAAGTTCATCAGGGGCGGGGGGCAGAGACGGGGCTTTGGTTCTCCCCCTGAGTCCCAAGCCAGCCAAGACTGACTCCCTTCCAGCTGCCTGACCCCTGCCCTGCCCTTTGTCTCCTTCCCGGGCCAAGAGTCACTTGGTTACATCCCCCTCCTGAGTCTCAGGTGAGGAAGGGGTGGCCTGCAGCTGGAGCAGCCTCCGCAAAAGTCTCTCACACTTATTCCCACCACCTAGACATTGGTACAATACACAGGGAAACTGAGGCACACACAGCATTCATGTAAAACTGTAAGACTCACAAACAACATAACAAGGGAGAATCCCCACTTCATCACAGTATGTACAGCTGTTGGGTTACTTGGGTTTGTGGGGGATCAGTGTGGGGGGATCGGTGTGTACAGCTGTCGGGGGGGGGTTACTGGGTCTATGGGGGTAGGTGTGGGGAGATTGGTGTGTACAGCTGTTGGGGGGGTTACTGGGTCTGTGGAGGTAGGTGGGGGGGATGGGTGTGACCAGCTGTCGGGGGGGGGCGGTTACTGGGTCTGTGGAGGTAGGTGGGGGGGATGGGTGTGACCAGCTGTCGGGGGGGGGCGGTTACTGGGTCTGTAGGAGTAGGTGGGGGGGGATCGGTGTGACCAGCTGTCGGGGGGCGGAAGTTACTGGGTCTGTGGGGGTAGGTGGGGGGGATCGGTGTGACCAGCTGTCGGGGGCGGAAGTTACTGGGTCTGTGGGGGTAGGTGGGGGGGATCGGTGTGACCAGCTGTCTGGGGGGGGCGGTTACTGGGTCTGTGGGGGTAGGTGGGGGGGATCGGTGTGACCAGCTGTCGGGGGGGGGCGGTTACTGGGTCTGTAGGAGTAGGTGGGGGGGATCGGTGTGACCAGCTGTCTGGGGGGGGCGGTTACTGGGTCTGTGGGGGTAGGTGGGGGGGATCGGTGTGACCAGCTGTTGGGGGGGGCGGTTACTGGGTCTGTGGGGGTAGGTGGGGGGGATCGGTGTGACCAGCTGTCTGGGGGGGGCGGTTACTGGGTCTGTGGGGGTAGGTGGGGGGGATCGGTGTGACCAGCTGTCTGGGGGGGGCGGTTACTGGGTCTGTGGGGGTAGGTGGGGGGGATCGGTGTGACCAGCTGTCGGGGGGGGGCGGTTACTGGGTCTGTAGGAGTAGGTGGGGGGGATCGGTGTGACCAGCTGTCTGGGGGGGCGGTTACTGGGTCTGTGGGGGTAGGTGGGGGGGATCGGTGTGACCAGCTGTCGGGGGCGGACGTTACTGGGTCTGTGGGGGTAGGTGGGGGGGATCGGTGTGACCAGCTGTCTGGGGGGGGGCGGTTACTGGGTCTGTGGGGGTAGGTGGGGGGGATCGGTGTGACCAGCTGTCTGGGGGGGGCGGTTACTGGGTCTGTGGGGGTAGGTGGGGGGGATCGGTGTGACCAGCTGTCTGGGGGGGGCGGTTACTGGGTCTGTGGGGGTAGGTGGGGGGGATCGGTGTGACCAGCTGTCTGGGGGGGCGGTTACTGGGTCTGTGGGGGTAGGTGGGGGGGATCGGTGTGACCAGCTGTCGGGGGGGGGCGGTTACTGGGTCTGTAGGAGTAGGTGGGGGGGATCGGTGTGACCAGCTGTCTGGGGGGGGCGGTTACTGGGTCTGTGGGGGTAGGTGGGGGGGATCGGTGTGACCAGCTGTCGGGGGCGGAAGTTACTGGGTCTGTGGGGGTAGGTGGGGGGGATCGGTGTGACCAGCTGTCTGGGGGGGGCGGTTACTGGGTCTGTGGGGGTAGGTGGGGGGGATCGGTGTGACCAGCTGTCTGGGGGGGGCGGTTACTGGGTCTGTGGGGGTAGGTGGGGGGGATCGGTGTGACCAGCTGTCGGGGGGGGGCGGTTACTGGGTCTGTAGGAGTAGGTGGGGGGGATCGGTGTGTACAGCTGTCGGGGGGGGCGGTTACTGGGTCTGTAGGAGTAGGTGGGGGGGATCGGTGTGACCAGCTGTTGGGGGGGGGCGGTTACTGGGTCTGTGGGGGTAGGTGGGGGGGATTGGTGTGTACAGCTGTCGGGGGGGGGCGGTTACTGGGTCTGTAGGAGTAGGTGGGGGGGATCGGTGTGACCAGCTGTCTGGGGGGGGCGGTTACTGGGTCTGTGGGGGTAGGTGGGGGGGATCGGTGTGTACAGCTGTCGGGGGGGGGCGGTTACTGGGTCTGTAGGAGTAGGTGGGGGGGGATCGGTGTGACCAGCTGTCCGGGGCGGAAGTTACTGGGTCTGTGGGGGTAGGTGGGGGGGATCGGTGTGACCAGCTGTCTGGGGGGGGCAGTTACTGGGTCTGGGGGGGTAGGCGATTCCTCCGCTCTGTGGGGCCAGGGCCGGTGTAGACCCTGTGTCTCGGCTGCCCGGCTGATGGGGCTGGAGCCTGAGGGTGGGGGGCAGTGCTCTCCGTCAGGGGCTGGTCCCGGTGTGGTGCCCCGGGAGGGCTGGGGCCCTGGCAGCTGACCTCTTCCCCCCCACCCCCCCGCCATGGGGTCCGGCCCAGCATTGCAGTGGGAGGGGGTCTGGTGCTGCAAGTGGGGCCTCCACAAAGGGGCGTCCGAGCTGCTCTGTGCAGAGCTTGGCGCTTCCCGTGTCCCCCAGGCATAGACTGGGGCGAGGCCGGGGAGATGGGGGTGCAGAACCTTTGCCTTGTGGGGCAGGAGGCCCTGGGTGCTGGCTCTAGGGCTGCGCCACGTAACCACCCCGGTGACCGGCTGGCTGCTCGCGAGGTGTCTCCCCAGGGTGCTGAGCCGGGCTTGGGGCGCTTTGCCCCCTTTGCTCCAGGGCGGCCGGGTGTGTGCTCGGCTGCAGGCGGGGAGCGGGGCCTAGCAGCTAGAGCAGGGGCTGGGCACCAGGATTCTGTTTCTGGCTCTGGCCTGCTGTGTGCTGCTGGGCAGGTCCTGTCCCCGCCCGGTGCCTCAGTTTCCCCTCAGTGCAGTGGTGACTCCTCCAGGGGGCTGCGTGGCTAGTGGGGTGCTGTGAGCACTGGCTGGGGGACTTGGTCAGTCTGGGCCCCACAGCCCAGGTGCTGTTTCCTGGCCTGTCAGCCCAAGAGAGCAACTCCTCTCCCACACGAAACGGGCTGGAATGGAAATGGTTAAAGCCGGCCAACGCCCTCCTTCCCTGGCCTCCCGGGCAGGGGGCCAGGAATGACTGGGATGTGCCTGCTGGGGGGCAGGGCCGGGGCCAGCCGGCTGGAGCCCACGGGGCCCAGAACCAGGCAGGCTGCCCTGGGCATGGAAATGCAGCCTGGCCTCTCACGTCCAGCCCGGCTGGCCCCATGCCCTTGTGCCCAGGCTCGGCCCCTCGCCGCGTGGAGCACTGGCCCCTGGCCGGATCCCCACGTTCCCGGCCGGACCCGTTTGCCTTTGCAGTTGTGTGCAGTGGAAAGCAAAGCGCTGGGTGCCTGCCCGCCCCCTCTCCCCCAGCCCCACGCTCCCCTCACCCCGCCCCACTTGTGGGAAACTGGAGGGGAAACTATGATGAAACTCCTGGCCAGAGCAGAGCCGGCAAATCTGGCGGCTTCCTCTCTTCTCTTCTCTTCTCCCCCCGCCCTGTGGTCAGGAGGGCGTGTGGTGCCCGGGAGGGGCTGCTGGGTCCGCGCCCCCCCCCCCATGCCCATATCCGCGTGTGTGTGTCACAGCCAGGGAGTGAGCGGGCATGCCCCCCCCCGTGCCTGAGCGGGGGTGGAGCTGCTGTCACTCGCCAGCGCACTCCGGCTGCTCGGTCTGAGCCAGGCCGGGAGGGAGGGAGGCTGCTCCGGCTGCCTCTGCCGAGAGGGCTGCCCGCGCCGTGCCCCGCGCCGTGCCCCGCGCCCCGCCCGCCATGGTGGCAGGGATGCTGATGCCGCTGGAGCGGCTGCAGGCCATCTATGAGCTGCTCTTCCGCGAGGGCGTGATGGTGGCCAAGAAGGACAAGCGGCCGCAGAGCTTCCACCCGCAGCTGCCCGGCGTCACCCACCTGCAGGTGACGCGGGCCATGGGCTCGCTCCGGTCGCGGGGCCTGGTGCGCGAGACCTTCGCCTGGCGCCACTGTTACTGGTACCTGACCGACGAGGGCATCGGCCACCTGCGCCGGTACCTGCACCTGCCGCCCGAGATCGTGCCCGCCTCCCTGCAGCGCGCCCGGCGCCTCCCGGACACGGCCCCCCGGGCGCAGACGGTGCCGGGCCTGGCCAGCTGCCCCCCCAAACGCCAGGCGCGCGGCGAGGAGGGCGGGGGCTCGCGCCAGGCGTACCGCAGGAGAGAGGAGACCCGGGAGCAGCACGTGGAGGCCGCCTCGGCGGGGGGAGTGTCCAGGCCGGCCCCGGGACCCAGCCCTGCCCCAGGTTAGCGACCCGCCCCTCGCCGGAGGGGGCAGCGTGCTCTGGGGGGGGAGGGGGGCGTGTGGGGCTGGGTCCTGCCCCATAGAGGGAGCAGCGCTGGGCGGCCGGGGCAGCTGTGTTCATTCATTCGGGTGGGGGGAGCCGGCAGCTGGAGAGCTGGAGCCGGCTTTGTTCGAGCCAGTGATGCTGGGTGGGAGGGGGCATGGCCGTGGCCTCTCCTGGGGAGGGGGGGTCACCCTCCGCTGGGGCCTGTGGGGTGTCTGAATGCTGGGGGGGGGCGGGGCTTGGCAGAGCGTTGGGCATGGTGCCTGCCTTGGTCAGACCCGGGGCTGCCCTTAACCGTTTCCCAGCCAGTCCGTGCGAGACGGGAGCTCTGGCTTGCCCCGATGGACAGCAGGCAGGCCTCCCACGCGCCCAGCCCCCCTAGTCGGGCCTGGCTTGCCAACAGGTGCAGGGCCCCGTGCTGTCCTTGGCCATCGTCTCCCCGTTGTCCTCCGGCTGTTGCGGTCTGCTGCCGAGGTCAGAGGCAGCCCCAGGGAGAGGGACCCCGACTCTCCGCCTATGGGGCCCGCTGCAGGCAGCGTTTGGAGAGACCCCTGGGGATGCTGCCAGGCCCAGGTCCCATGGCGGTTGTGGGTCAGAGGCTTTGTCCGGCCTGCCGCAGGCCCTGCAGGGCTGGGGGATGGCCGCACGCAGCCCAACTGGGCTGCACGGGGGGTGGGGGAGCCTGCTGGCGCTCTGGGTGCGGGGCCCTCCGTCCCGTCAGGCGTTTGGGCAGCGTGGGGTCACGCAGCATGGGCTGCGGGTTGTGCCCATCCCAGCAGTGGGTCCCTGCCCAGGGACTGCTCCCTGAGACTGCGCCCTCGGCCCGTGGGTGGCACAGAACTGTGGGGAGCCAGGCAGAGGCCATGGGGGACAAGGGCCTTCAGGGGACGGAGGAGGGGCAGGAGAAGGGTGTTCGCTTCTCAGGGTGGGCATCTGCCAGCCGGGGGCTGCAGCCAGGGGGGTGAGCGGCACGTTTGCACCACCTGGGGCTCGTCCCTGCCCGTCCGGAGCCTCGCCTGCGGCACCCTGACCAGGCTGGTGTGGCCGCTTCGGGCGCTGGAGACCAGAGCCCACGTCCGAGTGCGGGGCCCAGGGCAGGCCCCCAGCTCTCTGGACGGGCCCCGATGGCCGGACAGCCTGTGCGGCGGGAGGGGCTGGGCTATGGCCCTGTGCCCGAAGGGGTGGGGGTGTGTGTGTGGGGGGGTGATCCCTTCCCAGTCGCCCCCCACCCCCTTCAGCCTGCTCCCAGCCACCTGCTGCTCTGCTCCGTGCCCGCCCGCGATCCCCTGGCCACGCTGCGGAGCCCAGGGGGACCCGTGGAGACGTGGCAGCAGGTCGCTGGAGGAGGGGGCTGGTGTCCTGCTGCCCCATCCCCCTCTTGCCCTCCCCGAGGCCCCGGCCCTGCTGCATGTGGGGTGACTCAGCCTTGCTGCTGGCCGAGCACCTCGGCTCCAAGTTTCCACCAGGAAACGCGCGGCGCTGGCCTGTTCCTGGGGCCTGAGTCAGCTGCAGCTCCTGGGCTGTGGCCTGGGGCTCCCGGCTCCCTGCCAAGCCAGCCTGGCCCCCATGTCCTGCGGGGGGGGGGGGGGGCTGGGTGGGTCAGCTGGGCCTGCTGCTCCCCACCCGGCCCTGCCCCGGCTCTGGCAGGTAGCGCCCCGCCCTGCCCGCAGCTGCTCTGCAGGGACAATGGGCTCATTGTCCAACAGCTGCCGGCGCAGGCGTCTTCCCTGCCATGCTAAGCCGCTCCCCAGGCGGGGCTGAGTCACCCCCCCATGCGCTGTCCTGCCCCACGGGCCTGGGCTCCGCCCCACGGCTCTGCCCACGGCCCAGGGCTCCACCCCTCGCCCCCAGCTCTCTGTCCTGCCCCACGGCCCTGGGCTCCACCCCTCACCCCACGGCTCTGTCCACGGCCCTCAATGCTGACCCATGGCCCTGCCCCCCCATGGCTGTGCCCACCCCCAGCTTGCTTATGGCTGTGCTGTTAGCCTGGCACTGTGCAGGCGGGCGCGCTGGGTCGGAAGGTTGCCATGGGGAGGGCAGCTGGGTCTCTACCCGCAGGGGGAGGGGTGAAAGCGGGGCAAGAGCTGGCCTTCTCCGGGGGCCACGCAGGGCAGGGGGCTCCTTCATGCTCTCCCATAGCCCGGCCTTTTGCAGGTGTGGGAGGGGGTCTCCGGCATCTGGGACCCTCCAGCCCTGTTTTCATAGAGAGGAGGGGGTTCAGCGCGAGAGCCAGGGCCCCAGGGTCTGCTCCTTGCTGAGATCCCCGGGGTGGGTCCAGGGCCAGAGGGCTCCGGGGTCAGGTGGGGAGAGGGCAAAGCGCCAGGCTTGGCACTGAGTGCTCCAGGACAGCTCGGACAGGCACTGCCCCAGGGTGGAGTCTGCTGGAAGGGGGCCAAACCACCAGCTCCAGCCCTCATCAACACCTCTGCCCAGCGCTGGGGGGGTGAGCGCCCGCTGTGCCCAGCTGCCCCAGGGCCCGTAGGAGCTGGGTCCTCAGCGGGTTGCTCCAGGTGCTGTAATTCCCACGCGCTGCCCTGGCTGGAGCCGCAGCAGGCCGAGGCCCCCCAGCCCCACACAGGCGCCGGTGCTGGGCATGTGGAAAGCCCCCTGCGGCCCGGAGCCTGCGTTCCTCAGGCGGCTGGGCCGGAGCAGAGGGTCTGAATTGCCGATTGCCACAGGAATCCTGGCCGCTCCTCTCGCAGCAGCTGGAGTAGATTTGGAAGGCTGGGGCGGGAGACTGCGGGTGGGCTCCCGGCTGCCAGGCTTTGGCAAGAGGAAGAGGAGGGGAGGCCGAGCCCCTGGTGCATCCTGCGAGACAGGCGCTGAGCTCCTGGCGCTGCTGGGACTCGCTCTGGCAGGAGGGGGTGTGAGGAGCTGCTCCCGCTTCCGAGCTGAGCGGGAGCCCGAGCAGCTGCACCGGGGTCTGCCTGGTCGCAGCCAGAGCCATGGACTGGGAGGATGGCAGGTATTTCATGGAAGACCTCATCCAGCAGGGCCAAGGTAGGAGCCTGGGGAGAGGGGGCCCTGCCGCACCCCCAGCCTACGCCCCCTGGGCCTCAGTCCAAGCTCATCCTGGCTGCGTTGGTCTCTCCCTGCCTGTCCCAGCAGACCCCCCCCCCCCCCGCCTTGCAAAGGGCTGGGGCTGGGGTGGGCCGATGCCACAGCCCTGCGCCCCGTGGGGGGCCCAGGTGTGAAGGGAGTGGGGCTGGCAGAGCCCCTGCTGCCGAGCGGCACAGTACAAGTGCCTGGTGGGGGGCTGTGAATGGTGATGGGCCCTGCCCCCGCTCCCCCCGTCTGGCTGGGCTCCCAGTGATGGGCCTGACCTGCCTGTGGCTTTGGGCTGGGTGGGAGGAATTGCTCTGACCCGGGATGGGCAGGGGGCGGGGGCGGGGCAGCACCCCCCCACCTCCTCCCCCCAGCTCAGGCTCTGCAGCAGCCCTGACCCTGTGACTCTGACTGTCAGGATCTGGCTCTGCAACTTGAGGCTCTTCCCAGAGCCCGTTCCGGGGACCGAGGGATCCAGTTCCGGTTCTTCTCTTGTCCTCCGGTGAGTCAGTTGCAGTGAAACCCTGGGCTGGAGTTTGGTGCTCAGCTGGATTGGACTCTAGGGCATTGGGGTCCTGCCCCTGCTCCGGTCGCCTGGTGCAGGGCTTGCTGGCAGCCCCCGCCTGGCCCTGCGCGTCCAGCCCCTGTGCAGGAGGCAGGTGGTGTCGAGCGCAGTCTGCGCCGTTTCCGCAGGGAGAAGGGCTCAGAGGGGGGCTGTTGCGGCGTCATGCCCTGGGCCCATGGCGCAGCCGGCTGGGGGGGGCCCTGCGGGGTCCAAGCCCAGCGGCTGGGGGGCAGGGGCCGCGGGTGGCACTGGGCGGCGGTGTGATGCTGGGCGGGCACAGCAGCTAATGCCCTGCCTCTGCGTGTGCTGGGTCCCCCAGCTGGAGGCCGGTGTGTTCCTGGGGGGCCTGCCCATCCAGGTGGCTCTGGTCACCCAGTGGCGGCTGGGCCTGAGGGGCAGCAGGCGAGGTACCAGGAGGGGGTCAGAGGTCCTGTCTTGGCCGAGCCTCGCGGGAAGGAAGGTCAAAGCAGGCGCTGCTCCGAGCTGTTGGGCCCCTGGCCGGAGCGCAGCCGCTGGGATCGGCTGAGCCGTGCCTGGGGCCGTGGCCGTGGACCCGGAGGGTGTGGGTGGGCTCAGGGCTCTGCGGGGTGGAGGCATCTGCTGACGCCATGCGCTGATGAGTGCCCCAGGGTGGGGTCAGGCAGGATGGCCTGCCAGGGAGATGCTGCTGTGGGATGAGCCCTAGAGCTGCCATCCCCATGCCTGGACTGGGCAGGCATTGGCCTTGCACCTGCTGGGCCAGCATCCTCCCGAGATCCCCACTGCCCAGAGGCTAGCCGCTCCCCCGCTCGAGCGCTAGGCCTGGGGCCTTGGGGCTGTTTGCTGTGGGGAGGTAACAAAGCGGTGAACCCTGCAAGGTCGGCCTTCCCCTGGGGTTCTGCCCTGCCCGCCCCTAGCACTTACACTCCAACCCCAGCGACCCGGACTGCAGGCCTGGCCGGACCCGCCCGTGCCGTGTGGGGCTGGCAGCACTGGGAAGGGGGTGGGACGCCGGTGTTAAGTACCCGCCGTGGGGAGGGCACTTTAGACAGGACCCAGAGCCCTGTGCCAAGGGGCTACCTGTGTGCAGGGGGTGGAGCAGGCCATGCCCGTGACTGTTCTGCCCCAGGCAGGTACCAGCCCAGGTCGGGATGGTGCTGGCCCCAAGGCCCCTAGTTGCTGGCTTTGCCAGGTAATGCTGCACTGGGACCCCTTTGGCCTGCCAAGAGCTTGTCTGATGCGGCTGCCTGGTGGGTACGGGCACAGGCCAGCCGGGCGAGCGCTGTGACAGGACAAACGCGGGGTGGGACAGACCCCCAGGGAGGGGCCTAGGTGGGGCAGGCCTGCCGCAGGCCCTGGCAGAGCCCCCGTTGCCCGTCTCATGGGCGGCGCAGCCTGGGCCTGCGGGGCGGGAGATCTCCAGCCAGGGGGCTCCGGGGGGCTGCAGCCGGCCCCTCCTCCAGCCTGCCATGTCATGTTCTAACTCGGGAGGCATGACAGGTTGTGCGGAGATATTTATATCCCGGCTGCTCCCTCCCGTTCCCCGTGGGCACTGCAGTGGGGGCTCTGCAGCCTGCGTGTGGGCTCTGTGCGGCCGGCTCCTGCCCCCTCTGCCCCGTCCCGGGCCGTGGAGACGCTGCCCCCCATGAAGATCGTGCCAGGTAGGGGCCCAGTGCCTTGCCAACGCGTGTGCCCGGCTCCTAGGCGCCGGCTGGGCTATTTCCACCCCAGCAGTTTGGGCTATAAAAAGCCCCCTGCTGATGCCTGCTGTGAGTGATGGGTGCTGAGCCGTGGGGCAGCTGGGGCTGGCGGAGGGGCAGCAGGGTGCCCATACCTGCCCCTGGGGGGAGCTGGTGCTGGTGGCGGGGAAGGGGGGGGCAATCTTTGTTCCTAGCTCTGGCAGGGCCCTGCACCGTCCGGGGCTGGGGGGCCGGTTCAGCTGGGTCTGGTGTGGGCCAGCGTGCGCAGTGAAGGGGATGGGCCCATGGGGGGTGAGCTGTGGGGCGCAGGGGGCTCGGTGCCCCGTAAGAGGCAGTGCCCCGTTAGGGTGGGGGGTGCTGCGCTCCGGGCTGAGTGGTCCCAGACAGGGTGGGGTCCTGGTCCCCATGAGGGCACAGAGAGGGTCCCAGTGGGGTGGGGGGCTCCCACCGGAGGGTGCGGGGTGCTGGCTCCCTTTAGGGCAGGGGGTTCTGGCTGGGGAGGGTGGGTGCAGGTGCCCCAGAGGGGTCCCCGTGGGGGGCGCTGGTCTCTGTGAGGGTCCTGGCGGGACGGGGGGGGCGCTGGGGGTCTCGGCGGCGGGTCCAGGGGGGCGGCGCTGGTCCCCCGGCGGGCGGTCCCGTGGGGGGCGCTGGTCTCTGTGAGGGTCCTGGCGGGACGGGGGGGGGCGCTGGGGGTCTCGGCGGCGGGTCCAGGGGGGCGGCGCTGGTCCCCCGGCGGGCGGGGGGTCCCGTGGGGGGCGCTGGTCTCTGTGAGGGTCCTGGCGGGACGGGGGGGGGCGCTGGGGGTCTCGGCGGCGGGCGGGCGGGCGGGGGGTCCCGTGGGGGGCGCTGGTCTCTGTGAGGGTCCTGGCGGGACGGGGGGGGCGCTGGGGGTCTCGGCGGCGGGTCCAGGGGGGCGGCGCTGGTCCCCCGGCGGGCGGGGGGTCCCGTGGGGGGCGCTGGTCTCTGTGAGGGTCCTGGCGGGACGGGGGGGGGCGCTGGGGGTCTCGGCGGCGGGTCCAGGGGGGCGGCGCTGGTCCCCCGGCGGGCGGGGGGTCCCGTGGGGGGCGCTGGTCTCTGTGAGGGTCCTGGCGGGACGGGGGGGGCGCTGGGGGTCTCGGCGGCGGGTCCAGGGGGGCGGCGCTGGTCCCCCGGCGGGCGGGGGGTCCCGTGGGGGGCGCTGGTCTCTGTGAGGGTCCTGGCGGGACGGGGGGGGCGCTGGGGGTCTCGGCGGCGGGTCCAGGGGGGCGGGCGGGCGGGCGGGGGGTCCCGTGGGGCGGACCCGGGCGCCGCGGGGCGGGCCGAGCCGCAGTGCGGGGCGGGCCGGCGCAGGGGGCCGGGCCGGGCCGGGCCGGGCCGGGAGGAGGCCGGGCAGGGTCCGCGGGCGGGCGCAGGGAGCCGCAGCCGGAGCTCGCCCCGCGGCCATGGACGCCCCCGCCGGCCCCTTCCCCTGGCTGGTGGCCGCGGCCCACGGGCTGGCGCTGCTGCTGGCCTGGCGCTGGCGGCGCCGCGCCCCAGGTGAGAGCGGCCGGGCCGGGCCGAGCCGAGCCGAGCCGGGCCGGGCTGTGGGCGGCCGCTTCCCCCGCCCGCCCCCTCCCCGCCAAACACGGGCACGTGTGCGCCGGCTTAACCCCTGCGTCACCGCCGGACTCCTGGGTTCTCTCGCGGCTGGGGCCGGGGCCCTGGGACCGGGACTCCTGGGTTCTCTCGCGGCTGGGGCCGGGGCCCTGGGACTCCTGGGTTCTCTCCCGGCTCTGTCCCGGCTTGTTCTGTGACCACGGCGGGTCATTTCCTTCCCTAGGCCTCAGTTTCCCCAGAGCGGCGGGGGCTCTTGCCTTTGCCGTGCGAGGGCTGGGATCTCATTTCGAAAGGCTTCTCCGCAGCTGTGTGGTGCCAGGCTGAGCGGGCAGAGGCAGTCCCGGTGCTGACTCCTTCTGGGGTGCGGGCGGCGGACCGGCCCTGTCTGGATCTGTGCCGCCGGCAGCGTGGGGCTGGGGCGCAGGCGGCGGTGCTGGCTGGGTGTGCGGGGAGCTGGTGCCAGGGCAGTGCAGGGCACCCCAGGAAGGGAAGAGGCTGCAGAGCCCCGGGGAGGCTGTGGTCCCGGGAGAGGCTGGTGCCAAGCCGGGAGCCGGCTGGGGACCGTTGTCCTGGTGTTGTTGGGCTTTGGGAGTAAACCGGGTGGGGAGCAGCTGGCTCGGGATCTGCGGCATCACCTTGGAGACCCCCGGTCCGCACGCCCGGTCCCGCTGCCCCAGCCAGACGGGCTTTCCCACGGAGCTCTTAAATGCCAGGGCTTTTCTGCGGGGGGAGGGAACACGGTCTGTGCTCAGGGCCAAGCCCAGGGCCGGGGCAGGGGACTGTGCTCAGGGCCAAGCCAAGGGCCGGGGGGCTGTGCTCAGGGCCGGGGGTCTGGGGCTCTGCCCTGCCTGCTGTCCTCCCCAGAGGTCACTCCGTGGCAGCTGCTGGGTGTACAGAGTGTGTGATGTGATGGGGGTGGCTGGGCCCAGGACTCCCCCCATCGCTCTGGGCCCTGTCCTCCTCCTCGTCCCCACCATCGCTCTGGGCCCTGTCCTCCTTCTCCTCCCCCCCATCGCTCTGGGCCCTGTCCAGGGCCCGTTTCGGCCTGGGTGAGCTGGGGATCAGGTGGCTCCGGCTCAAAGGCAGCAAGAGGCCCCTGTCCCTAGAGTGGCTCTGCCTCCTCCACTCAGAAGGGGGGACTCCCTGGGGAGTTCTCCCTTCAGCTGAGCCTGTGGGGTGCGGGCGAGCAGGGGGATGCTGCCCTGAGGGGGGACCAGGCGGGGTGTCCGGCTGAGCTTGGGGGTCTTGTTGGCAGGTGCTTCCCCGGCTGGATGTCTGTGGGGCTGGGCACTGCTGGACTGGTGTCGGGCTGGCCTGCCTCGCTGCCCCCTCATTGCTGGGCTGGCTTTGGCGGCTGCCCAGGGCCCACTTGCTGCAGGGCTGGAGGCCTTTGGTGACAGACAGGGTTGAGGGCTGCGTTTCTGGGGCAGCTGTGTCAATAGGGGAGGAGATGCGGGGGGGTGGCTTGCTGGCAGGGCGCTCAGGGTGAGGCTGGCTGGGGGACGGGCTGCAGGCTCTGGGGACTCTCTCTGGGACCCTGCGAGCTGCAGCTCCCTGGCTCCGGCCTGCCCGCGGGAGGGCGTGGGGTGTAGGTGTTCACAAGCAGCCCCTGGCGTCTCCGCGGGGGTTCCCAAGTCCCAGCTGTTGAGGCTGGCAGGAGGGCTGCACTGCCGAGGTTATTTTTATGTGAAACTGATGCTGGTTCTCAGAACAGTTCCCCTCCCCCCTGCAGCTATTGTCTTTTCTGTCCACTGCCCTGGCAGCTCCGGCATGGGGGGCCATCCTGCCAAGCCCCCCTGGTTACTCTAGGGCTGCCCCCCCATGGCGTCTCCCTTTTTCCCCTGCACCTTTGTGCCAGTGTCCTGGTGTTTACAGTACACTGGGCAGAGCTTGGACTGGGCGGGGTCGCTGTGAGTCGTACAAACACCACCCTAGAGGCTGGAGCCTGCTTCCTCCTGGCAGAAATGGTGGGATCCCCATTGCGCCCCCTCTTCCTCCAGACCCCCTGGGTAGTGGGTCCCTCGGGGGTAGCTTGGGGGGACGACGCTGGACGGGAGTTGAGGGTTCCTGGCTTCCCTTCCCTGTAGCTGAGCCCTTGTGCACTTAGAGTGGGCCCCCGCCCTCCCCATAGTTCTCCCTCTGAATGGTTGCAGGCACTGGGGATGGGGGCAGGATGCAGCCTCGGAGCCAGGCACCTTGGGCTGCCGCTGGGTGCTGGGAGTGCTGAGCCGCCCTGTGGTGGCGCGTGCCCTGCCCCGGGTGCCTGCTGGCGGCCCTGGGGGGCTGCATTAGCCAGCAAGGGAACTAGCTGGAGCCGGACCCCCCCCCCACCCGCCGTTTCCAGGGCGCTGGCTGCGGTTTCCGTGGAATCCGTGCAGGGCGTTCCGGGATGTCACGCTGCCTCATCTGGTGGCGGGCGCTGGCCCACGTTGCCATGGCAGCAGCCGCTCTGAGGGCCCACGCACCAGCGCTCCGGAAACCACAGGCTGGTGCTGCCCCCCTGCACAGGGGGGCTGGGGGGGGCAGCTGCCGCTGCGCTGGTGGGGGGAGCGGGGTGAGGGATCCGTCCCCCGGCAGCACCACGAGGGGCTCTGCCTCCCCAGGAATCCCCCCGGGCACCGTGACGGCGGGCGGGGGCCTGTTCCTGGGCAGAACAGGGGTCGACGTCCCGGGCACAGGGCCACGCCTGCTCAGAGGGCATCTCGCTCCACCCTCCGGGCCAAGGTCGCACCTGCCAGGGCCTGTCATCTCAGAGGGGCTTTGGCAGAGTCCTGGAGCGGGACGGGGCTCATGTCTGTGCCCCCCGGCCCCGGCCCTCATGGGGACTGCAGGCCGCCTGGGACGGACCCCACAGCAGAAGGGGCTGGGCCTCCAGCCTTGGCCTGTGACGGCCTCCTCTCAGGCATCCTGGTCTGCGCTCAGGACTCCTGGGTTCTCTGCTCAGCCCTGCTCCCGACACTGCCTGGGCTCCCGCCTGGCTCAGTCAGGGTTAATCACCCCCCCACACCCCCCCAGCTGCCACAGCCTGGGTGTGTCTGGGAGCATGGGGGGCTGGGTGGGGTGAGCCCAGCCTCTTGCAGTATATGTCCTTGGAGCCATGAGGGAGCTGCCCTGCCAGGTCTGCAGAGCCCCACCCCACGTGGGGGTATTTTTAGCACCAGCCTCTGTTTGCATCCCACGGGGGGAGGCTGTTTGTCCTGGATACCAAATACCAGCCCTGGGCACGGTGTCTGTAGCCCGCCCTCCCTGCCGTGGGGCGCAGGGCTGGGGGCTGTGGCTCAGGAGCTCTGCCCGCCCCACAGTGCCTGAGCTGCTCCTGGCGCTGTGTCCGAGTCTCCTTGGCGCCTCTGGCCACTAAGCCCCACGCCCAGCAGCAGGGGCAGCTCCAGGGGTGCCCCAGCTCGCCCCAGTGGCGGCTGGGCGTGGCCCCGGTCCCCGCCTGCCTGGACATGGCTGACCAGAAAGGGCTGGGCTTGGCGCCAGGGGGCTGTCCTGGGGGGAGCTGTGCAGTAGCCTAATTCCCAGGCGCTGCTGTCGTCTGGCCCCAGGGCTTGTGCCGCCGGCCTGGGGCAGGGGCTCCGTCAATGCGCTGCCCACACCTGGAGCCTCCTGCTCACTTCGGCACAGGCCAGAATGCTGTGCCCGGAGGGCCCCTCTCCGTCTGCCCGCGGCTGGGGAGTGTGGAGGGGGAAGGGTAGCCGGAGCAGCCCTCAGCCCCATCGAGCCCTATGTCCGACAGCACCAGCATTGGCTGCGTCAGGGGAGGATGCAAGGCTCCCCGCAGCGGGCAGTCCTGGGACTTCTGGCCCATGGGCAGCGTCGTGCACTGGCAGTGGCTGGCCCATGCCCTGCGGGGGGGATCTCTGTCAGACCCTTCGCTGAGGCTCATTCGCCATAGAACTGTCTATTCTTTGCTGAGGCCTGCTACGCTCCCCACCTCGCTGGTGCACTGCGGCAGGGAGTTCCGCAGACGAATTGTGCCCGTGGGAGTGGTGGGGAGGATGTGTTGATGAGCTGGCGGGGGGCAGAAGGCTGGAGGGTTTGTTGATGGGTGGGGGAGGGAAATGCCGTAGCTAACAGCGCGCGGCGGCTGTTGTTTGTTTGGGCTCTGCTCCCGTCTCTAAGGCTGGCTGGAGCCGCATGCGACAACGAAGGAAGGAGTGGCCGTTGTGGGCGGGGAGGGCCCCATGGGACTCTTGGGAACCCCTCTCCCTCCCCTGTCAGCTTTTCCACTAGCCCTCCCGTGGCTGGGGCTGGGAAGGGGGAGCTGGCTGGGGCTGTTCTTGCCAAGTGACTCATCAGCTGCGAGGAAAGGAAAGGAAATGGCAAAGGCTGCGGTTTGGGCCTGGGCTGGCAGGTCCTGCCAAGAGAAACAGCCCCTGTGCTGAGCGGGGACCAAGGGACCTCCGCTCAGCTGCCCCCGCTCCCTGGGAACGGCTCTGCAGGGGAGCGACTCTGGGCAGTGTCTCCTGCTGCCCCGGGGAAAGCCTGGGGCATCCCGTCGGGAGAGGCTGTGGGCCAGGGTGCCTGTTGGTTTTAGCATGTGCTCAAGGCCCTTTGCCAGAGGCCCTGGGGCTCCCTTCCCCTGCTCCACCACGGGACAGACTGGCTGAGGCATGTACAAGGATCAACCCCCCCATAGGACACTGCAGCCTGTAAGGTCCAGAGCCCTCCGTTTCCTGCCTCCCACAAGCGGTAAGAACCGCAGCCCAGCCCACCCGGAGCTCCTGCCTTATCTCCGCTCCACAGATGGGACGGGGCTGGGCCCAGGTCACATGCAGAGCTGGGAATAGAACCCAGGAGTCCTGCCCCCCCAACCCCTACACCCCACTCCCAGGGCTAGGAACAGAACCCAGGCACGTTGCTCCCTTGGCTAGCAGCTGGCAGCTGTTCTCTGTGCTAAGTTGTGGTGACGAGGGCCCCAGGCACCCGGGGAAACTACCAAAGGCTCCGAGTGAGCCAGCCTCGAGGATGTTCCCTCCCCGCTGCAGGACAGGGGCTCCTGGACTCAGCGCTGCTCCAGCTGCAGCCTCCCACGGGTCCCACCCAGCGCATCCCCTGCGCTGCCCTGGGGGGCTGGCTTGCCTGCGCTGTTCTCTCTAGTCCGCCCCCCGCCCTGGAGATGCTCTGCAGGTTGGCAGATCTTGGTGACTCACTGCCCCTCTGGAGGGGGCATAGCAGTGACCCACCAAGGTGCATTGTGACTGCCTTGGGCGGGCCAAGCGTGGCCCTGAAAACGTTTGCAAGGGTGGGCCTGTGGCTGTCCCAATGGCATGCGGCTGTACTCACTGCCCTGCTGCTAGGGGGCTGCCTGGCCCCATGCAGGGCCGTGGGGCAGACAGCAAGCTCTCCGCTGCTCTGAACAGCGCCTGGGGCTGCAAGGGAAGACTGACCGCTAGTGGGCATTTGGTCAGGCAGGGCGCCGCTCTTGCCAGGAGCCCCATGCTTGGCCCAGGACGTGCGGTGCTGGGTGCTCCGGGGCAGGAGGGGATCCCCTGCTGTGGCTGTTCGCTCCGGGGAGGCGCTGCCCCTCAGAGCAGTTCTGGGGAGGGGTGCCAATCTGGTGGTGCGGGCACGGTTCTAGCAGGGAAAGGTGCAGCCTCCCAGCGTGGCGTGGGCCCCACCCCAGGCGAGCCGGGGCCGCCTCTGCAGGGGGGTCGTGTCAGTTCCCCTGCCACAGGCCCCGGGTTCAACCCCCGGCGTGGCCAGGCCTGGGGCTGCGGCCGTCCCGGGGCCTTGCTGAGAGCTGGCCATGCTGTGGCTGGCGGCCAGGGGCTGTTGTCACAGCTGTCCTGTGAGCTCTGGCGCAGGGGGAGTCCCGGGCGGCTCTGGCCCTGTTGTCGGAGCCATGGGCTCTCCTCTGATGAGGTAACGGGAAAGGGAGCCAACAAGGAACGTGCGGAAGGCTCCCCTCTGCGCTGGGCCCTGGCGCGGGTCCTGTGCGGCTGGCCTCAGGCCGGGGCCACTGCTCTGCACCCTGGGCTCCCCACGCACATGGCCGCAGCCTGCACGTCCTTGACGGCTCTGACAGGTCTCGGCCCCTGCAGCCAGTTCAGCCTCCCGGCCCTGCCAGCTGGATGCTGGCTAGGAAATGGGGAGAGGGTGCCAGAGCCCGGCATGCGGGGAACCAGGGAGACTGGGCCCATGGGGGCTGCCCTGGGCGCTTCCCGGGGGAGGGGGGGTTGTGCACCAGATGTTGGGGTGGCTGGGGATTGCTCCCCCAGGGTGGGCTGCGCAGGAGGCTTGGTCCCGGGCTGTGCGGGTGGCGGGGCTGCTGAGGGGGCTCAGGCTTTGGCTAGGGTGGCTTGGTCCTGGGCTGAGGGTGCTGGGGGTGTGGGTCCAGAGCTGGCGGGGGACCCTGGGGGTAGGGGCTCAGTGCAAAGCTAGAAGGCCTGATGGGGGCTCTGTCCTGGGCTGCTGGTGGGGGGGGGCTTAGGCCCGGGCTGGGGGGATGCTGGGGGGTTGGTCCTGGGCTGTGGGGGGTCAATCCTGGGCTGGGAGGGATGCTGTGGGGGGATCAGTCCCATGCTGGGGGAGATGCTGGGGGGGATGGTCCCAGGCTGGGGGGGATGCTGGGGGGTTGGGCCTGGGGACATGCCGGGGGGTCGGTCCCGGTCCGGGGGGGTGCCGGGGGGGTCGGTTCCGAGCGGGGGGGGGTCGGTTCCGAGCTGGGGGGGTCGGTCCCGGGTCGGGGGGGGTTCCGGGGGGGGTCGGTTCCGAGCTGGGGGGGGTCGGTCCCGGGCCGGGGGGGTGCCGGGGGTCGGTCCCGGGCCGGGGGGGGTCGGTTCCGAGCTGGGGGGGGTCGGTCCCGGCCCGGGGGGGATGCCGGGGGGTCGGTCCCGGGCTGGAGGGGATGCCGGGGGGGGTCGGTTCCGAGCTGGGGGGGTCGGTCCCGGCCCGGGGGGGTGCCGGGGGGTCGGTCCCGGGCACGGCGGGGCCGGCTCGGCGCTGGCGGGGCCCCGGCCGCTCGGGGCGGGGCTGGGCTGGGCGGCTCCTGTCCCAGCCGGGCCGGGCCGAGGAGGCAGCGCAGCGGCATGGCCGGCAGCCCGGACCCCGCGCCCTCCGTGGCCGCCTACTTCGCCTACAAGCGGGCGGTGCTGCGGGGCGCCGAGGGGCTGCTGAGCGGCCGCTCGGAGCCGGAGCGGAGGAGCGACCTGAGCCGGCGGCTCTGCTGCGTCGGTGGGTCCGGCCGGGGGGCGGGGGGTGCAGGGTCCGGGTGATGGGGGGGAGTGCAGTGCTGGGTGCGGGGGGGGGGTTGCAGTGACGGGGGGGGGGTGCAGCGATGGGTGCAGTGTGGGGGGGGGTTGGTTGGAGTGACGGATGCAGTGTCCGGGAGGGTGCAGTGTGTGTGTGGGGGGGGGGTTGGTTGCAGTGACGGATGCAGTGTCCGGGAGGGTGCAGTGACAGGGTGGGGGGGTGCAGCGATGGGTGCAGTGTGTGTGTGGGGGGCGGTTGGTTGCAGTGACGGATGCAGTGTCCGGGAGGTGCAGTGACAGGGCGGGGGGGTTTGGCGATGGGTGCAGTGTTGGGGTGCTGAGGGAGGGGGTGCAGTGCTGGGTGCAGTGACGAGGTAGTGAGGGAGGGGTACAAGGGCACCCCAGGCCCTCACTCCTGCCACTAGACTCGGCTGCCCCGGGTGTGTTTGTTCTGCCTGAGCTCAGCCGACCCCGCTCCCGCTTTCAGGGCAGCGAGGGGTTAATGGTTTGGGGGCGGGGCTTGCCCTCGCCCCGCCTCCTCCCGTCGGGCAGTGGGAGGGGCCTGCCAGGGTAGCAGTGACCCTTGAGCCAAGCGACTGAGCAATGTGCAGCTCCCCGCCCCTCCCAGCTCCCCGGGAGGCGGGGCAGCCCCCCCCCCCCCCCCCCCCGCAGGGACAGGTGCAGGAGGGATCACAGGCACACCTTGGTGGCCCACCCCCCCATGGACCCCTGAGGCCTTGGGGAGCCCGGCTGGGGCAGCCCTCGTCTGCTGGCAGAGGACGGGGTCCCCCCCTGGAGCTGAGACGGGCTTGTGCTTCCCCAGCCCCTCTAGCAAAGCTGCCAGCCCCAGAGCACTGCCCCAAATGGGCCCTGCTCCCCAGCCGTCTGGGGCAGGCGCCCGGTGGGTGACCCCAGTTCTCCTACTGCCCTGCCTGCCTCGCCCCGTTCTGCGCTGCTGGGTGCGGAGCCGCGGGCCGTGCATGGCAACACCCCGGCCCCCTGCATGGGCCTCGCCCCGGGTGACCCGGGCTGGGTGGCCACAGGCGAGGGAGGGGAGTGGCAGGCAGGTGCGTCCAGCTGGGGGCCCATGGCGGTGAAGCTCAGGCCGCCCCACCCCCCGGCTGGCGTTGAGCATACGTGGCGGCTGGCAGTGACGGGACGCTGCTGGTCCCTCAAGCTGCACGGCACTGGGAAGCCTGCAGTTCTGGGGCTGGCTGGACGCAGGGGAGTGATTGATTTGTGGGTCTCTCAGGCTGTAGCGGGGTGTCTGGCTGTAGCGGGGGTGACTGGTCTTCAGGGCTCTGCGGCTGTAACAAGGGGTGTCTGGCTGTAGCGGGGGTGACTGGTCTTCAGGGCTCTGCGGCTGTAACAAGGGGTGTCTGGCTGTAGGGGGGGTGACTGGTCTTCAGGGCTCTGCGGCTGTAACAAGGGGTGTCTGGCTGTAGGGGGGGTGACTGGTCTTCAGGGCTCTGTGGCTGTAACAAGGGGTGTCTGGCTGTAGCGGGGGTGACTGGTCTTCAGGGCTCTGCGGCTGTAACAAGGGGTGTCTGGCTGTAGCGGGGGTGACTGGTCTGCAGGCCTCTCTGGCTGTAGTGGGGGTGATTCTTTTGTGGGACTCTCTGGCTCTAGGAGGGGCTCTCTGGCTGTAGCAGGGGCCGTCTATGTGTAGCAAGGGTGTCTGGTCTGCAGGGCTCTGTGGCTGGAGCAAGGGGTGTCCGGCTGTAGCAGGGGTGATGGGTCTGCGGGCTGGCTGGCCGTAGCAGGGGGTGGCTGGCTGTAGCAGGCAGTGTGGGGGCCTGTGACTTGACTGCAGGGGGGTGGCTGCCGGGCCAGGTGCTGGGTTGACATAGAAGCAGTAGGCTCAGACCCCACCCCCGGGTAGGTGCCCGGCTCTCGGTGGTTCTCAGTCTGGTTTGCTGTAGCCCTGGGCAGCCTGGACTCTGCCCTCACGGCCGGCTGCAGTGCGAGTTCTCCCGACCTTCCCAGAGGCTCTGGGCGCAGGGCTGGGCCCATGCTGTGCGATTCACGTGGGATCCAGCAGGGGGTGCCCTAGAAATTCCCCCCTCGCGGCCAGATCCAGGGTTCGCAGGGGCCTGGCCAGCTCCTGTGATGGGGGCAGAGACCTCCTCGGGGCAGGACCCTCTGTGCCAGGCACTGTACAGGCATGGGGTGAGCCAGGGGCAGCAGGAGCACCCCAGCTCCCTCGTCTGGGTCAAGCTGTGCCGGGCCTGGTGCAGAGGGCTGTTGGGGGCCGAAGGGGGACAGCGAGGGCCTTTTGCAGATGTGTCCGGCAGGCGCTTTCCTGGCATGAGGGGCAGCCTGGGAGAACCCAAAGGAGCTTGTTGGAAGGTGTGAGAAATGGGGGTTGGCCTTGTGGGCGGGGGCGCCATCGCGGGAGAGGTGGCGGGCAGGACCTGACATTGAGACCGGCTGCAGGGGGTCACAGGCAGTGTGGGGGCTGGGAGACTCGAATGGGCCGGAGCCGAGATTGTGATTCGGCCACTTGGAGTCTGTGAATCCAGCCTGGGGGCTCTGCTCTGGCTCCGCGGTGTGGGTGTGTAGGGGGCCTGAAGGGGGTGTGTGTACTAGAGTTGGGGGGCAGAGAGGGGGGCTCTGGCGAGATGAGGGGTGCTCAGTGATCAGCAGATCCCCCCTGGCCTTAGACTCTGTAACCCCCTTAGTCTCCTAGGCCTGGGCTGGTGGGTGGGCGGCTAAGCTGTCTCAGTCTGTGGCTGGGCCAGACCGGTGCTGCACCCTGCCCGGCTGACGGCGGGGCGCCCTGGGGTCTGAGGGGGGCAGCCCTTGGGGCCTGCCCTGCCCCTGCCAGTTACACAGAGGGCCAGACGCAGCAACAGGGAGAGATAGGAGCAAATGCAGCCACCGCTACGCCGACCCCACAGCACCCCCTGCTGGGAGCTCCCCGCCCAGCCAGCGCCCTGCCCCGCTCCCCACAGCGCCCCCTGCTGGGAGCTCCCCGCCCAGCCAGCGCCCTGCCCCGCTCCCCACAGCGCCCCCTGCTGGGAGCTCCCCGCCCAGCCAGCGCCCTGCCCCGCTCCCCACAGCGCCCCCTGCTGGGAGCTCCCCGCCCTGCCCTGCCCCCACAGCGCCCCCTGCTGGGAGCTCCCCGCCCAGCCAGCGCCCTGCCCTGCTCCCCACAGTGCCCCCTGCTGGGAGCTCCCAGCCAGCGCCCTGCCCTGCCCCCACAGCACCCCCTGCTGGGAGCTCCCTGCCCTGCCCCCCCAGCGCCCCTGCTGGGAGCTCCCCGCCCAGCCAGCGCCCTGCCACGCCCCCACAGCGCCCCCTGCTGGCAGCTCCCTGCCCTGCCCCGCCCCCACAGCGCCCCCTGCTGGCAGCTCCCCGCCCAGCCAGCGCCCTGCCCTGGTCCTACAGCGCCCCCTGCTGGGAGCTCCCCGCCCAGCCAGCGCCCTGCCCCGCTCCCCACAGTGCCCCCTGCTGGGAGCTCCCCGCCCAGCCAGCGCCCTGCCCTGCCCCCACAGCACCCCCTGCTGGGAGCTCCCCGCCCAGCCAGCGCCCTGCCCCGCCCCCACAGCGCCCCCTGCTGGCAGCTCCCCGCCCAGCCAGCGCCCTGCCCAGCCAGCGCCCTGCCCTGCCCCTACAGCACCCCCTGCTGGGAGCTCCCCGCCCAGCCAGCGCCCTGCCCTGCCCCCACAGCGCCCCCTGCTGGGAGCTCCCCGCCCTGCCCTGCCCCCACAGCGCCCCCTGCTGGGAGCTCCCCGCCCTGCCCTGCCCCCACAGCGCCCCCTGCTGGCAGCTCCCCGCCCTGCCCCGCCCCCACAGCGCCCCCTGCTGGCAGCTCCCCGCCCAGCCAGCGCCCTGCCCCGCCCCCACAGCGCCCCCTGCTGGCAGCTCCCGGCCCAGCCAGCGCCCTGCCCTGCCCCCCCAGCGCCCTGCCCCGCCCCCACAGCGCCCCCTGCTGGCAGCTCCCCGCCCAGCCAGCGCCCTGCCCTGCCCCTACAGCGCCCCCTGCTGGGAGCTCCCCGCCCAGCCAGCGCCCTGCCCTGCCCCCACAGCGCCCCCTACTGGGAGCTCCCCGCCCAGCCAGCGCCCTGCCCTGCCCCCACAGCTCCCCTGCTGGCAGCTCCCCGCCCTGCCCCCCCAGCGCCCCTGCTGGCAGCTCCCCGCCCAGCCAGCGCCCTGCCCCCACAGCGCCCCTGCTGGGAGCTCCCCGCCCTGTCCCGCCCCCACAGCGCCCCCTGCTGGCAGCTCCCCGCCCTGCCCCCCCAGCGCCCCTGCTGGGAGCTCCCCGCCCAGCCAGCGCCCTGCCCCCACAGCGCCCCTGCTGGCAGCTCCCCGCCCTGCCCCCCCAGCGCCCCTGCTGGCAGCTCCCCGCCCAGCCAGCGCCCTGCCCCCACAGCGCCCCTGCTGGGAGCTCCCCGCCCTGTCCCGCCCCCACAGCGCCCCCTGCTGGCAGCTCCCCGCCCTGCCCCGCCCCCACAGCGCCCCCTGCTGGGGAGTGACTGTCTTGGCTGGGTGGGCTGCGGCAGCTTATGAGCGAGCGCCCAGCTCTGTGACGTGCGCTGGCGTCAGCCGGGCCCCGGCAGCTCATTGCTCCATATGTGTCAGTGGCTGGAAAATACTTGTGGTTTAGAAACCGTTGTCGGGCACATTCCTCCCCGCGCTGGCCCCGGCCCAGCTCTGCTCCTTGGAAACCGAGGGGGCGGCGGCTGGGGGGAGCCCGGGCTGGGAAGCGAGGGGGGCAGCTGGATCTAGCACCTCCGCTTTCCCTGCCTTTGCCCCGCTGCCTCGCCCGGGGCTGCTCGGAGCCGGCGCTGGTCCAGGCTTGTCCCAGGGCAGCCCCGGCCCCTGCAGGGCCCTGCCGGGGGGGTCTGACCCCCAGCCCTAGCCTGCAGCTGGGGAAATGCTCCGGCAGCAGCGGGGCCAGGCTGGGATTTCTGAGCGGGGCACACCCAGGCAGCAAACAGGATGGGGAGGCCCTGTCAGCTCCTGGCCTGGCCACTAGTGGGGCCCTTCCCTCTGGCCCTGACCTTCGCGGGGGGCTGGCCAGCGAGCAGGGGCTGCCTCTGTCCCCAGGCGGGGCTGCTCTGGGGCTAGCGAAGCCAGTATGCCGGAGGCCTGGGTGTCCCCGGTGCACTCAGCCCTGCCCAGGGGGGAGGGGCTGTTCTGGGGGGCCAGGGGCGTGTGGGACGTGGCCCCTGGCCCCAGGCAGGCCCTCGGCTGAGCTCCGTTGGCTCCTTGCGCCCACGGGGCTGGGGAGAGCTTCTGGCTCTGTCCCCGGAGGGCGCTGTGCTAGGAGCAGGGCGTGTCCCTGAGGCTGCATGAGTCAGGGTGCAGCCATGTGTCGCAGCCCCCTTGCCCTGGGGGTGCGTGCAAGGTCCATGCTGCACCCAGCTGCCAGCTTCCTGTGCGGAGCGCCTTATACCCTGGGGAGCGGCTGGGGTTCCCTCTGCAGCTCCTCCCCCCGCGCCGTGCACAGGGCTGGGGGAGGGGTGCTGGCCCTCTCCCTTCCCCATGGCGGCTCCGGGGCTTTCTGCAGCTGGCCCTGTCCCGGGGGCACCCTGGGGCTCCTGGGGTCTCTCTGGCCTGCGCTGAGCCTTGTCCCCCCAGGCCTGGCTGAGGTGGGCTGAAGCCGAGGGGGAGCGGCACAGGGCGGGGAGGTGTATTCTCCTGTGCCCACCGCCCAGCCTCCCAGGGGGAGTCTCCCCAAGGGCTGTGGGGCACTGGAGCCATGCCCCCCATGACAGCAGGAGATCCCTGGGCCTGGGGCAGCTGTCCCGTCGGGGGCACCCGAATGGGCACCAGGGCCCAGATCCCCTCCTGGGGGAGAGTCCAGCCTGGCCCCCCTGCTCCCGGGTGCAGCCCTCTGACCCCGCGCCCGGCTGCGGCAGGGCAGGCTGGCTGCGGGCAGGAAAGGGTTACGAGCAGGAGGCCGGTGGCTGTGGGCTCGGAGGTTTCCTGACTCTCTCCGGCGGGCAAGGGCGGGGAGCCCCCGCCCCGGCCAGCCGCTCTCTGGGGGAGGAGTCTGGGGAGCGGAGGGGCAGGCCTGCCCCCCGGGGCAGAGGAGCTGGAGCCCGGGTGGGGAGAGCTGCTCAGCGCTGCCTCTCCAGTCACCGGCCAGGCGGCAGGGCAGGGCAGGGCAGGGCAGGGCGGAGATCGCTGGGGGGTACCGGGGACCATGTCCAGGCAGCGGCTGCGGAGCCCGGAGCCGGAGGGCCCCGAGGAGAACCTCTACCTGGCCGTGCTGAGGGCCACGGAGGGCAAGAAAGGTACCGAGCCCCTGCCCAGCCTGCCCCCCATCCTGGGCTTTCTGTGGAGGGGGCTGAACACGGGGGGGGGCGGGGGGGCTGGACTGTGACGGGGGATGGAGACATGGGGGGCTGTACCTGCAGGATGGGGGGGCCAGTGATGGACCTGGGGGATTGAGGACATGGGGGGCTGTACCTGCAGGATGGGGGGGCCTGTGATGGACCTGGGGGATGGGGGATTTGGGGGGCTGTACCTGCAGGATGGGGGGGCCAGTGATGGACCTGGGGGATGGAGGATTTGGGGGGCTGTACCTGCAGGACGGGGCGGACTGTGATGGGCTTGGAGGGGGCTCTGCTGCACTGGGATGTAGGGGGCTATGGGGGATGGGGGGGCTGTACCTGGGCGGTGTGGGGGATTGCCTGCTCTGGGATGTAGGGGGCTATGCTGTGCCTAGGGAATGGGGTGTGGGGGTTGCCGGTGTTGGGGTCTCTGTCCTAGGGCTGTGCATGGGGAGGCAGCTGTGGGGAGACCATGCTGACTGGGGGGCTGCTCTGTGCGTGGCGTGTTTGTTGGGGGGGGGCTGACCTCAGCAGTGACCCTCTTTGTGGTGCCAGTCCCTGGCCCTGGTGCTGTGCTCTGTGTGTGTGTGGGGGGTCTGTGCCCTGGCACCCCAGCTGCTGTGAGCTCTGCCCCACACACTGCCCACCCCCTGGGTATTCCATGCTGGGGGCAACCCCACCCGTGGCACTGTGGCCCCCAGGGCACTCTGAGCAACCCCCAGGGCCCCTGGCTGTCCAGCCATAGCTATAGGGGGCCCAGGGCCTCTGCCCTGGCTGGGGTGTGTTTGGGCGTCACTGGGGCTGGGGGGAGAGGAGAGGTCAATGGGGTCCTGTGGGGGGCTCCTGCCGGCTCTGCCCCCTGCTCCCAGCCCCATCTCCGAGCCCCTCCACGGCACCCCCCCCCCCCGGTAGGTGCAGTGGCTGGCAGACGCTGGGAACCCTGCCTGCCTGCGGGAGTGGCACTTCCTGCCCCGCCCAGCCTGCCCACGCTGGAATGAGCTGGGGGGGGCTAGGAGAAGCGTCCCAGGGGCTCGATTGCCGCCGTGCTCCTGCCTTGGGGGTGGTGCCCCGCTGGAGCTGAGCCCCAGGGGAGTGTCTGTGCCTCCCCCTCATGTCTGCTGAGAGCTGCTCTGCCCCTCGGGTGCAGCCCCCGCCCCTGGGTCCCGTGGGGGAAGTCGGCCCTGCCCCCGGAGGCACACCCCTGCTGGGCACCCGTCCCAGCGAGTGTCTGGCCCGGGGCGCCTGGGAGCTGCACGGGCAGATCTCCACGCTCTCCTGGCCGGACAAGACACGACACGTGAAACCCACGTGGGGAGGGCAGCTGTGCCAGCCCACCCCCGGGGCAGCGAGCCTGTTGGGGCGGGGGGGTCCCCTCTTCATTCGGGCAGTTCAGGCTTGGAGGAGGGGTGGGCTCTGGGGAGGGGAGTGTGGCCATTTACACCTGGGCAAGGGGGGATGTTATCCCTGGCTAGCTGCCGTGTGGGGGGCCCTAGCACCTCCCGGGTGTTCCCAGCCTCCTCACGACCCACAGCTCGCCTGTCCCCGCTGGGCTGTGAGCTGCTCACGGGGGGTGTTACACAGGGGCCATGGGGAGACTCCTCCCTGTCCCGGGCAGGTCAGTGCTCCCCCCACCCTCCCCACTGGCCCAGGGCTCTGGCGGCTAGTGTGGGGCCGGGACTGGAACGCAGGCCTCCGAGCCCCCGAGGCCAGTGCAGAGCTGGGCGGAGCCTGTTGCTTCTGGGGCCATGTGCTGGGGGTGATGGAGCTGAGCTGCCCCTCGGGGAGGACTCGGGGTCCCCACAGAGCTCTGGAGGGGTTCAGCATGAAGGACCGTGGGGCTGGAGCCCTGGCTCCAGAAATGCCTTGGGGAGGGAGGGGCGTTTGGAATGGCTCCTCTGCTCCCTGCCTGCCATGGGGCTGGGCCTTGCTCCTGCAGCCCTCAGAGATGAGGGTGTCTGTGGGGTGAGAGATGGGCCCCCTGGCTCAGGCAGAGAGCAGGGGGGCACCTGGGCATCGTTCCTGGCACTGCCTGCCCATGGCTCGATGTTCCCAGCTGCTGCTGAGCTGGGGCCGGATGGGGCTGAGCCAGTCCCCACCGGAGCAGCACGGCCTGTCCTGCTGGAGACGGGTCCCAACCCCTGAGCCAGCTGTGGGGCCCACCCCAGTGTCTGCGGGGCAGGGCGTCTGGGCTGTTCTCCGGGGGGCCCTGGCCTGCTGGGCGTGCAGACGGCTGCTCCCTGCCGTGTGCCAGCACCCCTACTCCCCATGGCTCTCCCAGTAGTGACTGAGACCCCCGCCCCCACACAGGGACCCCCGCCCGTTGCTGCCGAAGAGCCGCTCCCCTTGGCTCGCCTGTCCCCCTGCTGCCTTTGGGTCCCTGCTGTGGCCTGTTTGCTGGTGCCTTTGGGGGGCTCTCGCCTCTGCCCTGGGCCCCTAGAGCGTGTGGGGCTCAGGAGGCACCAGCCCCAGGGGCAGCAGGCTCCTGCAGTGGGGTGAGTGCTGGGGGGCACTGGAGGGGGTGCCCTGGGGCCCGGCCGGCTGGGACCGACCCAGGTTGCTGCGCTCGGAGGGGTGCCCGGCTGCTGTGACCCACGTGGGAGTGGGTGCAGGGGGCTGCTCTGGGGCATCGGCCATCGGCTCCTTGTGCCCTGGGGCTGGGCATGGGGCACAGCAGGGGGGCACGGCGCGGCGTGTGAGTCATTGCAACCATTTCCTTCCCATTGGCACCGATGAGTCAGGCCCCTTCCTGCCTGTGCTGAGCTCTGGGAGCCTGCGGGGTCTTGCTCATCCCTCTTCTGAGTTCTGGCTCTGCTTGCCGGGGGGGGCTGCCGCCGCTCTTCCCCCCCCAGACTCCGTAAGCCCCCTGTGCCCCCCCACATGCACTAACACCCCTCGTCTCCTCTCTTGCAGATGAGCGAGACCGGGTCCAGAAGAAAACCTTCACCAAATGGGTCAACAAGCACCTCATCAAGGTAAGGGTGCCCGCCTCCCCCCCCATGGGTAGGGGGTGGGACCTCTCGGCGGAGGGCAGGGCAGCAGGGGTGACAGCCCAGGGCTGGGCAGGTGCCTCACTGTTAACCAGCAGTGACTGGTTAGCCTGTGGAACTCACTGCTGCAGGATGGGTGGAGTGAACAGCTGACAATAGGCGGCTCCTACTGCAGGGGGCAAAGTGCCGGCTTGGGGGAAGGTCACTGCATTGCTTTCAGGCCCAGCAGCCCTGGTGGCAATTAACCCCCTGTCACTGGAGCTGGGACTCTCCCCTTGGGGGGCCCAGTTATGGAAGGGCCAGCACACCCCAATCCCTTTCCCAGGGGTGGCTCTCAGGAGGGGAGACCCCTTTGGAGGGGACCCAGCCCCTGGGGGGCCCTAGCCTCCTTCAGCTGGTGGCTACCTGAGTGCCCCGTGTGTGACCACTCCTGTCTGGCTGCGAGGTGCAGTCCTGCATACTGCCACGCTACCCGCTGTGCCCCACCCCCATGGCCGCCCTGGGGTGGGCGGGATGCCAGAACCGGGATGGAGAGGGGCACATGGAGGGCATCCCACACCTCCCCGTGTGTGACTTGGGGCTGGAAGACCAGGCTCCGCCGAGCGGCAGCCACAGAGTAAGTGACGGGGAGGCGCTGTCTGCGCTGGGTCGGAGCACCGGGCGCCTGGACTGGGCAGGGGGTGGCGGTGTCTGGGCTGCCCTAGATCGCGTCTGTCCCCAGCCCCCCGGGGCACGTGCCTGGAACTCGCGGGCTGTGGTGGGCACCAGAGCAGACAGTGCAGCACGGGGCTGGCTGGGGCTGCTGGGCGCTGCCCAGCACTGGTTGGTAATGCCTGGGCAGGGGCGCGGGGAGCAGTCCCTGCCCACGGCGAGGGGAGGCGAGGGCCAGCCGTGCCACAGTATGTGAGGGCGGTGCCCAGCTCCTGCTGGGAGGAGCATCCCCATCTGGCACCTGGCTCCGCTCTGCCTCCTGGTGTGAGCCCCAGCCGGAGAGCTTGGCGGGGTGGGAGAAGGGGTGCCTGGCGACAAGGAGACAAGGGCTGGGCGCCGGAGCAGTGGGAAGCTGTGTGCTCTGACCAGGCAGGGGCAGTTCAGGCGGGCCGGGGAGCAAGCCTCCGGAGCCTCCCTGGCCTGGAAGGAGCCGCTTTGCCTCGTGCCTGCAGGCAGCCCCATGCCCGGCCGAGCTGGCTGGCTGCCTCTCCTCCCACGGCCGCGCTGAGCACACAGCAGCCTGCGGCCCGGCTCTCAATGGGCGATTGTGCTCCAGCCCCGAGGAGAAGGGGATGTCCCGGGGGGCGCTGATGAAGCAGGATTTCAGAGCTGCGCGGCCAGCGTCCTGTAACGCAGCACCTGCTCCCCCACCCCCGCTGCAGCCGGGCACTTGCGAAAACTTGGCTCTGCTGTGTCTTCCACTGTGGAAAGGCGGCGCTGGCCTCCCAGCAGATCAGCCAGGCCCTTCCGATGGGCCTGGGGAGATGGGAAGTGCCTGGCTGGATCCGCATGGGCCCTGCCTCCTGCCCGACAGGGCTGGCACCAGAGGGAGGGGCAGGAACCCTGCAGCAGGGAGTGCGGGGCTGACGGGACAGCTCCCTCGCCCTGGATAGGAGGGACTGGAGCTCTTTCTGTTGTAACCTCAGCTCTTCTCATGAGTCACGTCACTGTCTGCTCTGCCCTGGAAATTGCTGAGCTCTCAGCCTTGCTGGCATCTTGCAGCAGGGAGTTCCCCAGGTTGCTGCAGTGCAGGGACACAGCCCTGGCCCCGCATCTAACCAGTAATGCCTGGCCCAGCCGAATGCAGGGACACAGCCCCGGCCCCGCGTCTAACCCGTAATGCCTGGCCCGGCCGAATGCAGGGACGTGGCCCCGGCCCCGCGTCTAACCAGTAACGCCCGGCCCGGCTGA
Source organism: Lepidochelys kempii (assembly GCF_965140285.1). Taxonomy (NCBI): domain Eukaryota; kingdom Metazoa; phylum Chordata; order Testudines; family Cheloniidae; genus Lepidochelys; species Lepidochelys kempii. Next base: position 1,167,940 of record NC_136381.1, on the reverse strand, counting down.
GGGCAGGGACACGGCCCTGGCCCCGCGTCTAACCAGTAACGCCCGGTGCGGCTGAGTGCAGGGACACGGCCCTGGCCCCGCGTCTAACCAGTAACGCCCGGTGCGGCTGAGTGCAGGGACACGGCCCTGGCCCCGCGTCTAACCAGTAACGCCCGGCGCGGCTGAGTGCAGGGACACGGCCCTGACCCGCGTCTAATCAGTAACGCCTGGCGCAGCTGAGTGCAGGGACGTGGCCCCGGCCCCGCGTCTAACCAGTAACGCCCGGCCCGGCTGAGGGCAGGGACACGGCCCTGACCCGCATCTAACCAGTAACGCCCGGTGCGGCTGAGTGCAGGGACACGGCCCTGGCCCCGCGTCTAACCAGTAACGCCCGGCGCGGCTGAGTGCAGGGACACGGCCCTGACCCGCATCTAACCAGTAACGCCCGGTACGGCTGAGTGCAGGGAAACGGCACTGGCCCCATGTCTAACCAGTAACGCCCGGTATGGCTGAGTGCAGGGACACGGCCCTGGCCCTGTGTCTAAACAGTAATGCCCAGCCTGGCTGAGTGCAGGGACATGGCCACGGCCCCGCATCTAAGCACTAGTGCCCGGCTGAGCACGGGGACATGGCCACAGCCCCTCGTCTAACCACTGGTGCCCAGCTGAGCATGGGGACACAGCCAGGGCCCCGAATCTAACCAGTAACGCCCGACTGAGCACGGGGACGTGGCCACGGCCCTGCGTCTAACCAATAACACCCGACTGAGCACGGGGACGTGGCCACGGTCCTGCGTCTAACCAGTAACGCCCGACTGAGCACGGGGACGGTGCCACTGCCCTGCATCCAACCACTAGCGCCCGGCTGAGCACGGAGACACAGCCACAGCCCTGTGTATAACCACTAGTGCCCGACTGAGCATGGGGCCACGGCCTCGTGTCTAACCACTGGTGCCCAGCTGAGCATGGGGACACGGCCCCGGCCCCACATCTAACCAGTAATGCCCGACTGAGCATGGGGACACGGACATGGACCCTCGTCTAACCACTAGTGTCCGGCGGAGCATGGGGATGTGGCCACGGCCCCGCGTCTAACCAGTAACGCCTGGCTGAGCACGTGGACATGGCCACGGCCCTGCACCACGCAGGACATGCCGCCTCCTAGCACCGGCCTTTGCCCTGGCACCACGAGCCAAGCCCGGCTCCAGAGAGCAGCACGCGCTGGAGCCCGCCTGCCCTGCCCCCACACGCGTGTCTGGCCACGCATATTCTGGTGTGCCTGCCTGCACCAGCCCTGTACCAGGCCTGTAATCCCTGCCCCACGCTCTGTGCACTCAGCTCCCGGGGGCAGGGCCTGGCCTGGCTGGGACGCATCCGGCACACCCCAAACCAGGGCAGACAGCCAACCCTGGCGCCCATGGCCAGGGCCCTGGGCTACCTGCACAGGCAGAGCGCAGGGTGGCCCATGGGGGGCAGCACATGGGGCCAGGCAGGGGAGATGCCGGGGCTGGCCAGGCTGTGGGCCTGGGTGGGTGGGAGCTCGCTGGCCTGACCCATGTGGGCCGTGAGGCTGGCACAGGGAGCTCCGGCTCTGTGCAGGGGGCAGGCACAGTGTAGCTCTGCAGTTCCGCCATGGGGAGGCCCCCTGTGTGGGGAGGGGAATCTCTCTGCTTTGGTTGGCTCCCCATCGCTCCCTGGGGCCTGCTCCGCCCAGGGGGTGAGTGCTGGGCCGGGATCTCCCAAGCCGAGGGGCTCCAGGGGCACTGCCCGGAGTGGAGCATCCAATGTGGGGGGCCCAGGATCCCTGCTGTGCTCGCGGCCCCGGGGCATGGGCAGCAGGCCGGGCGGGGGCTGGGGAGCTGAACACAGGGTCTGCACCTCCTCTCTGCCCCTAACCCCCCTCTCTCTCTCTCCCTGCCCTCCCCTCCTGCGGCAGCATTGGCGAGCAGAGGTAGGTGGCATCCCGTCCTATGCACGGCGTGACCGACGGCACCACGCATGGCTCCTGTCTGCCCTCCCTGCTCCCCAGGCAGGGCTATGGGCTTGGGGCTGTGGGGGGCGGAGGCCATGGGCTGGCAGGGCTCAGGGGCAGCGCACCACAGCGCCCGGAGCCAGGCGCAGGCATCAGAGCTCCTGGGCTCCGGCCCCAGCCTGGCCCTGCCAGCGTCAGTGCAGTGGGGAAGGAGGCCAGCCCAGCCTAGCCCAGCCCTCGGAGTGGGTCAGGCCCTGAAACAGCCAGCCTCTGGCAGTGTAAAGGCTGCCCGCCAGGCCCCACAGACCCCGCTAGCTCCAGACAGGTTAGCGCTAGGCACACGCCCAGCCCCTGCATCCAGGACACTCGCAGAATGCCCAGGCCCGCTGGCCCCGAGGAACAGAACGCACCCGCTGTAAGACTTCTCCCAGGGCCAGCGCCTGGCTGGCCCCCTGCATTGTGCGTTTATCAGGAAAGACCAGACGTCCAGGTGACAGGGGGAAGGATCATCCAGGTAATATCCAGGTGACAGGGGAAGGATATTGAAAACAAATGGTGGATGCAAAACCAAATCGTAGCACGCTTTCTGGAGACCGCACGTAGCTAACCGGTTCCCCTTCCGGCTCAAGAGCTTTCTCACCCCAAGTTCTCGCCAGTGTTTTCACCCCAGGCTGGCTGAGACCCCGCTTTCCTGACTGCCGACGCGCTGTCCATTTACTTCCTAGAGTAGGGCTCCGGCGGGGCGGGGGGGTGTCTCTGCTTTCTAGAAACACCCCCAGAGTCCATTGGTTTTACTCCTAGACAGGATAACCCCCGGGGCTTGTTTGTTCCTGTGTGCTCCTTTCCTGGTGACGTCACCGCTCTCGGCTAACATTTGACTTTGTGTGGAAATGGGCGTCCATTGTCTAGCTTACCACACTGATGCACAGTGCTGCCTTGTCTCTGTCGGGAGGACTCGGGTGGAGGCATGTCGCCTTTGGGAACGCAGTGCTCTGGTTCGGATCCACGCCGCCTTGCATGGCACGCACCTGCGTTTTGCAGTGACCGTGATGACCCGTGTGACCATGGCTTTCGTTTGAGCCCTTCCATGATGTTCTTTGGCGAACGAGTCAGACACCTGCACCCCTTGTCAGCGGGCGGCCGAGGTGCCGGGTGAGGGCAGCCCGCCGGGCTCAGGGCTCGGCCGAGGGCTGGCCGGTGGCTCCATGGCTGCGGTCAGCTTTGCCCCCGTTAACGGTTCCTTTCCGTCTCCGCAGGCTCAGCGCCATGTCAGCGACATGTACGAGGACCTGCGGGATGGCCACAACCTCATCTCGCTGCTGGAGGTGCTCTCGGGGGATACCCTGGTAGGTGGCACTGCTGGCTCCCGGACTGCAGCTTGTGCACAGCCGCCTCCCCGCTCCGGGGCCCGTCCTGCCAGCGCAGGGGCCTGTCCCGGCCCGGTCGGGGCAAGGAGCAGGTTCTGGTCCGGTGCCGGGGGTGGGGAGGGGAGAGGTTCTCAGGGCGAGTGTCTGCTCTGCGCTGCTCCCCCCGCATGCCACGCCCTCCTCTCCCCTCCCCCCCCCCCGCGTCACATCCCCCCCACCCCTGCCAGGGCACGTCCTCGCCCGCTGACCCATAGGCTGGGCCCCTGCCCGGCCCAGCACCACCTCCCCCAAACCCTCAGGCCCCTGCAGACTCGGGCCCGGTCCCCTTGGGGGAGGGCCGTGACCCCTGCTTCCCCGGCACCCCTGCCCGCTGACCCCGCATGCTCTGTGACCCCTGACCTCTCGCCGGGCCTGCTCGGGAAATCAGCCTGGTCCCCGGGCCCCCCGGGCCCCCCGGTGCATCGTGGGCTTTTAACACGTTAACGTTACTTTGCGACACTGAACTTTCTGCTTCTTTGTACTTGTCTGCTGACCTCTGACCCCTGACCTCTGCCCTCTGGCCTTTGCCTCCTGTCCGTGCTGCTCCTGCTGGCTAGCCGAGGGAGCGCGACCTGATCAGGAGCGTGCGGCCGGTGAGTGGTTCCGCCTTCGCTCCCGGCCCCGCCCCGCCCGGCCCGCCCGATTGGCTGGGGAGCCACGAGGTCACGGCGAGCCCAGCCACTCGCCGCTCGGCTCCACCCGCCGCTCGCCTGCCATTGGCTGGGCTGCGGGGGCGGGCTGGGGGGCAGGCACGGCCGGGGGAGGCCCCGGGGCCCCGCTCTGGGGCCGGCCGCGCTCCCGCGGGCCGCGCCTGCCGGGGCAGAAACCCCTCCGAGCCCCCCGCGCCCCCCGGCCGCTCGCGCCGCCGGCTGGGGCCTGCCGCGGGGGGGGCTCAGCAGGGGGCGCTGTCCCCGGCAGGCAGGGCTGGCCCTAGGGGGTGCTGTGGGGCAGGGAGCGGGGCGGGGGCTCAGCAGGGGGCGCTGTCCCCGGCAGGCAGGGCTGGCCCCGGGGGGCGCTAGGGGGCAGGGAGCGGGGCGGGGGCTCAGCAGGGGGCGCTCTCCCCGGCAGGCAGGGCTGGCCCCGGGGGGCGCTAGGGGGCAGGGAGCGGGGCGGGGGCTCAGCAGGGGGCGCTCTCCCCGGCAGGCAGGGCTGGCCCCGGGGGGCGCTAGGGGGCAGGGAGCGGGGTGGGGGCTCAGCAGGGGGCGCTCTCCCCGGCAGGCAGGGCTGGCCCCGGGGGGCGCTAGGGGGCAGGGAGCGGGGTGGGGGCTCAGCAGGGGGCGCTCTCCCCGGCAGGCAGGGCTGGCCCTGGGGGGCGCTAGGGGGCAGGGAGCGGGGTGGGGGCTCAGCAGGGGGCGCTGTCCCCGGCAGGCAGGGCTGGCCCTGGGGGGCGCTAGGGGGCAGGGAGCGGGGTGGGGGCTCAGCAGGGGGCGCTGTCCGCGGCAGGCAGGGCTGGCCCCAGGGGGTGCTGGGGGGCGCTAGGGGGCAGGGAGCGGGGTGGGGGCTCAGCAGGGGGCGCTGTCCGCGGCAGGCAGGGCTGGCCCTGGGGGGCGCTAGGGGGCAGGGAGCGGGGTGGGGGCTCAGCAGGGGGCGCTGTCCCCGGCAGGCAGGGCTGGCCCTAGGGGCCGCTGTGCTGCAGGGAGCGAGGCGGGGGCTCAGCAGGGGGTGCTCTCCCCGGCAGGCAGGGCTGGCCCCAGGGGGTGCTGGGGGGCGCTGTGCTGCAGGGAGCGGGGCGGGGGCTCAGCAGGGGGCGCTCTCCCCGGCAGGCAGGGCTGGCCCCAGGGGGTGCTGGGGGGCGCTAGGGGGCAGGGAGCGAGGTGGGGGCTCAGCAGGGGGTGCTCTCCTCAGCAGGCAGGGCTGGCCCTAGGGGGTGCTGTGGGGCAGGGAGCGGGGCGGGGGCTCAGCAGGGGGCGCTCTCCCCAGCAGGCAGGGCTGGCCCCAGGGGGTGCTGGGGGGCGCTGTGCTGCAGGGAGCGGGGCGGGGGCTCAGCAGGGGGCGCTCTCCCCGGCAGGCAGGGCTGGCCCCAGGGGGTGCTGGGGGGCGCTAGGGGGCAGGGAGCGAGGTGGGGGCTCAGCAGGGGGTGCTCTCCTCAGCAGGCAGGGCTGGCCCTAGGGGGTGCTGTGGGGCAGGGAGCGGGGCGGGGGCTCAGCAGGGGGTGCTCTCCCCAGCAGGCAGGGCTGGCCCCAGGGGGTGCTGGGGGGCGCTGTGCTGCAGGGAGCGGGGCGGGGGCTCAGCAGGGGGCGCTCTCCCCGGCAGGCAGGGCTGGCCCCAGTGCCCCAGCTTGGCGCGTGGGGGGGGCTCTCCCCTCTGTTGGCGTGGCCGCAGTGCCCCAGCATCCGTGCGCAGTCTGACACGGGGGTCCCGGTCCCTCCTGGCCAGGCGAGCGGCAGGTCCCTTTTTGCAGGTCCGGAGACTTGCGCTGCGTCATGCCCATGTCCCCTGGGCTGTGCTTGGCGCCCCTTGCAGGCGCCGAGAGGGGCAGGCATCTTGGGGCTCCACGTGCTGTGTGCAGCGTGGCACCTTGCTGTGCTCCCCACACAGGGGCACCATCTCAGGCTCCGGAGCTCTCGCTGCCCTCAGGCCGTGTGGGGAGGAGGGCACAGGAAGGCAGAGCCGGGCCCTGGCCTGCCCTGGGGCTGGTGGGTGCTGGCCGTGGGGCAGGGCTGGCCGGCTGTATCCAGGTGCCCTGGAGGAAGCTCGGAGCCGCAGCCCATCCGTGCTCAGCACTTTCCTTGCTATTGTTTCGTTCGGCACATTTCCTTCCAGCCTCCCGTGGGAACAACTAGTGGCTGAGGATTTCCGGGCCCAGCCCCATGCCCCCTGCTCTGCCCCTTCCTTCAGGCTTCGCGCCCCACAGCTCCGGCCCGCTGCCGGGAGCCTCCTGTTCCAGCTAGCGAAGGGGGGCCCCTGCCCGGCAGTCTGGCTGGGATGTGCCCCCTCTCCTGGGCACTGCCCTCGGGCTCTGCAGCGTGGGGAGTGCTGCTGCCAAGGGACCTGGAGAGGCAGTGACCAGGCGGGCTGAGCTGCAGGCAGCTGGCTCTGTGGCCTGGTGGGACCCCGGCCCTGAGCACCAGCCTGGTTCCCAGCCTCCAGAGGTGCCAAGGCCAGCAGCCCTTCCTCTCCAGCCCGTCCTCTGTCCGCATGGTTTGCAAGCCCTGTGCTAACCCTGCTTGCGCCGTGAGCCCTGGTCCCGTCCTGAGCACCTCGGCCATGGCACCCTGTAGCCTCAGGGCCCGGGGCAGGGGAGACCTGGAGGCAGTAGGAGATGCCCTGGGTGCAATTCTTCTCTGCCCCCAGAGAGCAGCGTCCTGGCTTCCCCTCTAGCAATGGGCTCCTGAGGCCCAGCAGCTGTAGGGCAGGGCCCTCGGGCTGGGGGGTAGTACAGAGAAAGGGGCTGCCCCATTGACACTGTCCGTCAGTCCCTGGGGAGCTCTGTCACCCCCAACGGCTGAGCTTGCTCCTGTTGCAGCCCCTCAGGGTGACTCCTGTCCTGGCGTCCCCGGGCGATGCTCTGGAACTGCTCCCCATGAAGCCAGGCAGGACTCTGGGGAAGTCTCCTCTCTGTGAGCAGCCTGTCTGCAGGACACACAGCTCACCCGGCTTCCCCCTTCCTGAGTCTGACCTCGGAGCATTCAGCCTCCTCTGCCCCTCCGTGCGCTTCCCAGAGCGAGTCTGCTCAGGCGGGGTCCTGGGGAAGCCAGAGTGTCCTGCCCTGCAACTTCATAGTCAGACGGGACTCTCAGCCAGCCAGTAACACAGAAGGTTTATTAGACGACAGGAACATGGTCTAACACAGAGCTTGTAGGTTCAGAGAACAGGACCCCTCAGTCAGGTCCATTTTGGGGGGCAGTGAGCCAGACAACCACGTCTGCCCTTCACTCCATATTCCAGCCAGCCCCAAACTGAAACTCTCTCCAGCCCCGCCCTGCTCTGGGCTTTGTCCCTTTCCCGGGCCAGGAGGTCACCTGATTCCTTTGTTCTCCAACCCTTTAGCTCTCACCTCGCAGAGGGGAAGGGCCCAGGCCATCCGTTGCCAGGAAACAGGACCATTCTCTGTGTCCAGACCCCTGCACACACCTGCCCTCTAGGGCTCTGCAATGATCATACACCCTTACCCCGCCCCCTAGATACTTAAGAACTGCCTAGGGGAAACTGAGGCATCCCCACAATATTCAGAGGAAACATTAAGAACAGTCCCACTTTGTCACAACTGCGCAGCCCCTGGCCTGCTGTGGCATGGGGCAATGGAATGGGCACCTGGGAGAGGAGCCAGTTAGGGCAGCTAGGCCTGGCCAGGGAGGACCACTCAGCTCCTGCCCCGCCATGAGCTACACCCATGGAGGGAGGGGTCCTGGCACCTACTGACTGGGGGCACCAGCTGTTGGGTTCCTCTTGCTCTCACTTCTCGCCGGAGCCCTAGCTCCGCAGTTTGGCAGTGGGGACCTGACCTGTACCAAGGCTGCTGGCCCTGCCCTGCATGGAGGGAGGAGTGCTCAGGGCACTAGGGGGGCCCTGGTGCCCCGGCTTGGCCACTCACCCTCCTGCTCCTTCTGTCTTTGCAGCCCCGCGAGAAGGGGCGAATGCGCTTCCATAAGCTGCAGAATGTGCAGATTGCCCTGGATTACCTGAAACACCGGCAGGTGAGCTGCAGGGGGGGCAGGCCGGGGCCGGGGAGCAGGGGAGGGGCAGGTTCCACCCCTGCTGTGATGGGGGAGGGTCTCGCCAGGGACCGGGGGAGGGGCAGGCTCTGCCCCTGCTGTGATGGAGGGGTCTCGCCGGGGAGGAGGGGCAGGCCCCAGGCGAGACGAGCCCATTGGGCCCCATGACGTAACCGCGGCTCTGGTGTCGGCAGGTGAAGCTGGTGAACATCCGCAATGATGACATCGCCGACGGCAACCCCAAGCTCACGCTGGGCCTCATCTGGACCATCATCCTCCACTTCCAGGTGAGCCTGGCTCCACCTGCCCCCCCCCCCCCCCCCAGCGCCCTCTGCTGGGAAAGGCCAGGGCTAGAGCGCTCGCTCTCTTTCACTGGGTCCTGTGGGGCCGGGCATTGGGTAGGGCGGGGACCTGCTCCCTTCTCCCGGGGGTTGGGCTGGGTGGGCCGTGGGGCAGGGCAGAGGGGGGAGCTGCTCTGGAGTGAGGTGAGACCTTGGGGCTCCTTGCTTCTCCCTCCCCCTGGCCTGGCCTCAGCCGCTCCCTGCCGGGGGAGCCTCCCACCCTCCCGCTGGGGCGTGGCCCTTGGCCTCTGCGCGGGATGCTGGGCTCTGCCAGCCCCGGCACGGCGGGGGAGGGGAGACGCCGGCTGCCTGGGCGGGAACGTGGCAGCCGCAGGGGCAGCCTTTTGGAGGCTGAGTCACCCGCTCCCTGTGCCAGGCTGCCGAAGCGCGGCTTAGCCCCAGGGCGGAGCCTGGCCGCCGGGGTGACTCAGACACACGGGCCCTGGCTGGCATCCGTGCCTGCTCCCCGCGAGCTAGCCACAGTCGTTTCCTGGCCTTGCGGGTGCTGAACCGGGGGCCGGCGGAGCCCTGGTGAAGCTGGAGCTGCCCACTTCTCACCGACCACCTAGGAACGGCAGGAACCGGCGGAGCTGGCCCCAGCCACGGGCTTCCTGGCCTGGCCGCCCCTGCTCCATTGCACGCGGGTCCCCCCTGCGGCTGCACACCCGTCACCACGCTGCTCCTTGGGGCTGGCTCCTGCTGGGCACCCCTGTGCTGCCCGCCTCGTGCCGTGACTGGCCTGGAGCTGGGCATGGCTGTCAGCCCGGCACACACGCTGCTCTTCCTGGCCAGGCTCTGCAGCTCCTCTGCTCATAGGCCCAGTAGAGCGCAGCCCCCAGGGGTGGGAACGGGGTGGGGCAGGGCCCCCCTTCCCCACAGGCTGCACTGGGGAGGAGGGGCAGCTCAGCTTGCAGAGCCCAACCAAAGGGCTCTGGATCCAGGAGTCCTGGTGTTCCTGGAGGCTGCCCGTGGGCTCCTTTCCCTGCCCAGAGCAGGAGAGCGGCAGCAGGCTGGGGTCTGGGCAGTATCCCTGCTGCAGCAGTGCGGGAGCAGCGGGGGCTGGCTGCTCATGGAGCGCCCAGGGCATCGGGACCTGCCGTGTGCTCTGGGGAGAGCACTGGGAGTGGAGAGATGCCAGGCAGCTGGCGGAGCAGGTGTTTCCGTCCTGCCTACTGTCGTGGCCCAGCCTGCAGCCGCTGTCGGGGGGGGGGAGCGTGTGCCGTAGGACGTGTCCCTGGCTGGGGGCCAGCGAGCCCCCCTGCGGCGGGGGGAGACATGCAGAGCCGGGCGGTGATTCAGGCGCCATTTCCGCTGGGTTGGGGGTTTGTGCCGAGCGTGGGCGCTTGCGGTGAGCGCCGGCGACCGGCAGCCCCTAACCGCCCCCCCCCCCGCAGGCTGCGGTCCCCAGTGAAACAGGAAGGAGGCTGCCTGGAGCCTCGCCACCGGAGACAGCTGCACCCTGGGGTGGGGTGTCACAGAGTCCCAGGCTGCTCGGGAGCCGCCCCGAGTGAAGCCAGGCAGGACTCTGATGCAGCGTGACTCCCGCAGGGCACCCTCACGCCCGGGCCAGGAGCCTGCTCAGCTTCGGTGCTTTGGCGCGTTCAGCCCCCTGTTCGCCCCTGGGGAAGCCTTGCACACCCCCAAAGGGCCCTGCCCCCCCAACGCCGCAGGCAGCAGCGACTCTCAGCCCGCGTGTAACCGAAGGTTTTTTAGTCGGCAGGAACTCAGCGTAGAACAGAGCGTGTTAGCACAGGAATCAGCAACGTCCATCTTGGGGGGATCCAGGGCCTGGTGCCCCGGTCTCCCGCTCCAGGAGACGACCCCTTCCAACTGCCTGGCCTCCCTCACGCCCATTGCCCCTCCTCCCTCCTTTGTTTCTTTCCCAGGCCAGCAGGTCACCTGCTCTGCACCAACACCTCTCGCTGGATGGGGACCATGGGGACCGGCCGTCAGTTGCCAGGCTACAGGGTGTCCACTGTTCTCTGCAGCCAGTCGCAGTCGCGCCTGCCCTCTCTGGGACGGTCACACCCCCTTATCCCGCCACCAAGAGACTTGAATAACACCGAGGGGAAACTGAGGCGCGCACAATATTCAGAGAAAACATCAAGAACATTCCCGCTTTGTCCCAGGGTGTCCCTGGGCCAGGGGGTGGAGGAGGCCCCCAGCGGAGCGCTGGGCAGGGGCTCCGCAGGGCCAGGGTGGCTGGCTGACGCATACCCGTCCCTTCCAGATCTCGGACATTCAGGTGAGCGGGCAGTCCGAGGACATGACGGCCAAGGAGAAGCTGCTGCTGTGGTCGCAGCGCATGGTGGAGGGCTACCAGGGCCTGCGCTGCGACAACTTCACCGCGAGCTGGCGGGACGGGCGTCTCTTCAACGCCATCATCCACCATCACAAGTGAGAGATGGGCGGGGGCTGGGCGCGGCCTGCACTGGGGGTGGGAGCCGGGGGGAGCAGGGGCTCACACTAGCTGGCTGGTAAGTGCGTGCCCAGTGGTCAGTGCACAGCCACGAGGGGCTGCCCCACACGCAGCTCTGCGAGCCCAGGGGTGCTGGGCTCCCTCGCTCTGGGGGGGCCCTTGCACTGGAGGGTTGGGGGGCAGCGACTGCTCTGTGCGATCTGGGCCCGGGGGCTGCATCCCCGTGCTGGCAAAGACTGCGGGACAGGGTGGCAAGGGTGCCCTGCCCTGCCCTGCCCCACTCGGCTCTGGCAGGCGCCTGTTGCTCCAGGCCTCGAGTTCTGCGGGAGCATGTCGGGACAGCCAGCTGGATAGTTCAGAGAGGTGGAGCCGGGCCGCGCCCTGCACCAGCCCCAGAGCCGGGAACTGTTTTCCCTTCCCAGACTGCTGGGGCTGGCACAGCCCCCCAGCTAGCCCCTCTCCTAGCCACCTGGGCTCCCCGGGGAGTGACTTAGCTGACACACAGCAGCTGCTGCCCGGGTCCCCGAGCCTCTCGGCCCCTTGCCACCCTGCAGTCCCCATGCGGGGCTCTCAGGAGGGGGGCTCTCCAAGCAGAGTAGGGGCAGCCCGTGCAGGCAGATCACAATGGGCCCGTCTCAGCGGGATCGGGCCCATCGCACTTGCCTCCCCATGGAGAGGCGGCTGTTGGCTCTGTGGAGCCCCCACAGCTGGGCCTGGCGCTTGGGGCCTGCGTAAAATGCAAAATCTCCAGACAAGTTCCAGCCCCTCAGCTTGTCGTGCCAGCGTCAGGGAGAGCCGGGCTGGGCAGGCGGACCCCCTCTGAGCCCCGTGTGCCTCGCCTGCCTGGACCGCCAGGGCCGCGCTGCCCTTCCCCGGCACACAGCGCTGCCCTCGGCTGGGAGTGGGGGGCGGGGGCCTGCTGGAGGCTACGTCAGCTCCCGCTTTCCTCTGTAAGTGTAACAAGTACGTGCAGGAGCCGCCCCGCCCCGGGAGAGGCAGGGGGAGGACGTGGGGCTGGCAGCACAGTACAGCCTCCACTCTGCAGGGAGAGGGTGGCTCCCCGGCATCGCGGCACCAGGGCGGGCGGCTCGGCCAGGGCTCCCCGGCATCGCGGCACCAGGGCGGGCGGCTCGGCCAGGGCTCCCCGGCATCGCGGCACCAGGGCGGGCGGCTCAGCCAGGGCTCCCGGCTCCCCGGCACCAGGGCGGGCGGCTCGGCCAGGGGTCCCGGCTCCCCGGCACCAGGGCGGGCGGCTCGGCCAGGGCTCCCCGGCATCGCGGCACCAGGGCGGGCGGCTCGGCCAGGGCTCCCGGCTCCCCAGCACAGTGAGCAGAGGAAGGCTCGGGCCCCAGCATGGAGAGGAGCTCGCGCCAGCGGGTGAAGAAGAAGCTGCACCGGCAGGGGCCAGGCGGCTCAGCGGGGTCCCGGGCGGGGGCAGAGGAGCAGGTGGTGATGCTGTGCGAGGAGATCGCCGACCCCGCTGCGCTGGAGACCCCCAACGTCAGCAGCTCGCTGTACTCCCTGCACTCCACCCTGCGGCTTCAGGAACTGTAGGCACCGGTGCAGCGGGTGGGCTAGGGGAGCCAGGGCAAAGCCTTGACTGGCCGCAGCTGCCCTCTCCCCCCAGGCTGCACTGGCTGGGGGGCTGCAGCTGATCTTGTGGGGGTGACGGGCAGAGCTTGTTCTGCCTCAACTCATCCCCCCTGGAGTGCGGCATTCAGTTAAAAGTACCCACGTTTACAGCTGCTGAGCGGAGTTGGGGGGGACAGAAACCTGGGCTGGCCCCCACCGGAACAGGGCCCCCAGGCATCTGGCGCAGTGGCGGGGTGGGGGGGGGAGTCGGCTCTGCAGAGCCGGAGCAGATCTGCCATCTTGGGGCGGCGTTACCTGGCTTCCCCAGGCAAGGCCTCAGGGAGGTCAGCTCCCGCTCCCTGCCGGGCCGTGGCTCCTGCTGCCGGTGTGGGGCTCGGCGGGCTGCCCAAGGCCCTGAGCCGGGGGAGCTGCCCCATTGCTGTGAGGGGCGCGGCACCAGCGGCAGGGCTGGGGGGAATGACCCACGGTGTGGTACTGAGGTGCCCTGCCTGGGACGGGACGGGGAGCTGGCAGGAGCCAGCCTGACTGCCGGGCGGGGACAGCGTTGGATGGGGGGAGCTGCTGTGCTGAGCTGTGGGACTGGTCAGAGCTCTCCTGGCCCCACAGCCAACATGCTGCAGGGAGGGGGCCCGTGGTATGAGTCAGCGTCTCGTGTTTCCCCCAGCTGTGCAAGGGTTAAGTGCTGTGTCTCGCCCGGCCCGCGAGGGGTCCCGGTGCTGCGGCTCGCCCGGCCCGCGAGGGGTCCCGGTGCTGCGGCTCGCCCGGCCCGCGAGGGGTCCCGGTGCTGCGGCTCGCCCGGCCCGCGAGGGGTCCCGGTGCTGCGGCTCGCCCGGCCCGCGAGGGGTCCCGGTGCTGCGGCTCGCCCCGCCCGCGAGGGGTCCCGGTGCTGCGGCTCGCCCCGCCCGCGAGGGGTCCCGGTGCTGCGGCTCGCCCCGCCCGCGAGGGGTCCCGGTGCTGCGGCTCGCCCCGCCCGCGAGGGGTCCCGGTGCTGCGGCTCGCCCCGCCCGCGAGGGGTCCCGGTGCTGCGGCTCGCCCGGCCTGCGAGGGGTTCTCCTAGCCCCTGCAGTGGAGGACGCTGGTGATGTGCTCATGGCGGGGCACAGACCTGGCCCAGCCCTCAGCTCCACCAGACGGTGCCCCCAGGCGTCCCAGCTGCTGCAGGCCGGGCATGGCATAGGGGGTGGGGCCGAGCCGTCAGTGGGGCCCCAGAGCAGGCTCCAAGCTGGGCCTGGGGTTTACAGCTCTGGGGATGCCCGGCCCCTCACACGCTCCGTCTCTGACACAGGCCCATGCTCATCGACATGAACAAGGTGTATCGCCAGACCAACCTGGAGAACCTGGACCAGGCCTTCACCGTGGCCGAGCGGGACCTGGGGGTGACGCGCCTGCTGGACCCTGAAGGTACGAGGTGGGGAAGGGTCCCTGTGCCATGCACACAGCCCCTTCCTGGCCTGGGGCAGCCACCCAGTGGCTCTGCTCCCTGCAGGGAACCCTTGGGTGCAGCAGCCGCTCGGCCTGGTGGTGAATGGGTGCATCCCATGAGCACGGGGGGCAGCCCCCTGCAGGTGGAGACCCCTGGGCTGGGGCTCCCCCACAGCTGCTCACGCTCTGCCCTCCCCCCAGATGTGGACGTGCCCCAGCCGGATGAGAAGTCCATCATCACCTATGTCTCGTCGCTGTATGATGTCATGCCCCGTGTGCCCGAGGTGTCGGTCGGCATCAAGGCCAATGTGAGTATGGGGCTGTGGAGGCCACGGGACTTCGGGGCCGCTGCGTCTCTGGGCTGGCCTGTGCCCAGCCCGCCGGGGCCCGGGAGCCTCGCTGTGCCACAGGGACAGGCCATGAGACACCGGCAGTCCCTCTCTCCACGCTCCCTGCAGTGGGGCCCGATGAGCCACAGGCCATGGGAGCCCTGGCAATCTGCAGACGCCAGGGAAGAGGAGGGGGCCTGAGGCTGTGGGCTGGCGCTAGAGAAGCAGGCTAAGCAGAGAGCTCCCTCTCCCTCCCCTTGCCTGACGCCTCTGGCCTTTGGTCTCCTGCTCAGCCGCGCTTCCCTGCAGAGGGGTGGGGGGGTCCCCTGTGTCACGGAGCCCCGGGATCAGTGCTAGGCCCCGGCTAGGGAATGGTCTGAGAGGAACCCCTCAGTGGGCCAGACCCCCAGGGCCTCTCTCCCGGCTCATGGGCAGCCACGCGGCCTCTTGGCCTCCTCAGCTGAACCCCGGGGGCTCCAGCCCTCCTGCCCCACACCCTCAGCTCTGCCCAGCGAGTCCAACTGGGCCAGACCCCTGGGGAGACCCGGCCACACAGCAGGGGCTAGTGCCCCTCGCCCGGCGTTCGCAGGGACACTCTCCGCGCGGTCACACGGGTTGTTAGCTAGCTGCTCACAGCACGGGATGTGCTCAGGGTGGCCCAGGGAAACGCGGGTTAAAGCCCCGACTGGTGGGGTCAGCCCGGAGCCCAGAGCCCAGCTGTAAGAGCCCCGTTGTTCCAGCTCTGTCCGTCTGACCTCCTTGGGCAGTTCCCAGGTGACCCCAGGCTTCTTCCAGCAGCCAACACCTACCCCCTCACCTCACTCCTCACAGTCCTTTGTTCTCGAGCTGGGGGGTCTTTGCTCAGCCTCCTTGCAGAGAGGTGGGGAAACCCCTCCACACCCCGCACCTTGGGTGCCAGAGGTCAATGTCCCGGTGATTGGCTTTGCCATTGTCTTCTTGGGTTCTCCATTGATATGGGGTCAGCTGGTCGACATTCATAACCATGTCCCTTAGCCATGCCCTGAAAGCAAACAGTCTTGTCCCCTCCTCTCGCACTGGGTAACAGTGCAGCATGTAGGGGAAACTGAGGCACACATGGGGTTATAAAAACAGTACTGAAAATTCCGGTGATGGGGGTGGTTGGCCAGTCACTGAGGTTCCCATCCAGGGGTGACTCCAGCCGAGATGGTCCAGGGAGACCAGCGGTTCCTGCCCGCCAAGGAGCTCGGCCCCGAATCCCACCCATCCGTTTCTGTGCTCTCTCTCAACTCCTGGGGGCCGGGGAGGGGAGGCTGGCCAGCCCGGCAGCTGCGGGGACCCGGGGCCATGCTCTCGCCTGTCCCCTAGGAGCTGCAGCTGCGGTGGCAGGAGTACCGCGAGGTGGTGACGGCTCTGCTGCAGTGGATTCGCAATCACACCATCCTCTTCGAGGAGCGCAAGGTGCCGGCCAGCTATGAGGAGATCGAGGTGAGGGGCCTGGCTGTCTGGGCCACGCGGGGGGATTCCCGGGGATGGGGCTCTGGGGACCTCTCGTCCCCGGGCTGCACAGCCCCATCTCCCCAGCTACAGGTGCCCTTTGGGGCCCCCTGGTTCCTTCGCTGCCCCTTCTCGCTGGGGCAGGAGCAGCCCACGTGGCCTCTTCAGCTGCCGCCCGCCTCCCGCCGCCCAGGCATGGAGAGGGAGCCCGTGCCTTGCCCTGCAGGAGTGCCCCTCCCGGTGGGGGCGTGCGATCCGGGCAGGGGGGCTGCGCACTGAGTGGGCTCCTGGGGTGGGCTGGGGGTGTGCTCAGAGCCTGAGCTGGCGGGGGGGGCCGTGGTCTTTGAGCCACGTGTTCTGTCCCCTGGCTCCCTTCTAGTCCTGTCCCGATGCGGCTGCTGCTGGCAGGGGATGAAAGGCCCCAGTGCTGGGTGGGGGAGCTCTGCCGGTGTTGCCCAGGAGGGATCTGGCTGGGCAGTGTGCCCAGGTGCCCAGGCCCCACCCACACACAGGAGCCGCCTGGACGCCCCCAGAAGGAGGGGCCCACAGAGCTCCCTAGGGAGTGGGTGCGTCCTGATGGCAGCGAGGGGGAGGCAGAGTCTGTGGTTCCCTGGGGCCGTAGGGGACCTGGCATCTGGCTCCTGGGGTGCCCAGCCCAACTCTGCGCTGGCAGCTGCCATCCCTTGGGGGGTCTGAGCCCAGCGTAGGGGGCAGCCGGCCCTGTGAGGGCCAGGCTGAGTCAGGGGGGCCTGGCAGGACTCAGCTCCTCACCCCGGGCGGGCAGGAGAGAGGGAGGGAGGAGAGGGCAGCGCAGCGGGCGGGGGGTCAAGGGGCTCCCCAGGCAGGGGGAGGGCGTCTGACTCATTCCTTCCATGCCAGCCCCTCGTGAGTCAACAGCGGCCAAGAAGAACCCGCCCGCCCAGCCCGCACTGCGGGGTGGGGCCCAGTCCCCAGGCCTGGCTCAGCTCTGGGTCCCAACCCCTGGTTGGGGGGCCTTTGCCCAGCCCGGAGAGGGGATGTCATCTCCTCGGTGGGGGGGCGGGGGCTAGTGAGGGCAAGCCCTGCATGCTGGGCTAGGGAGAGGCTGGCCAGGCATGGGCCCTACTGATGGTGACCCCGCGCCTGGCACAGAGCCCCCGGGCAGCTGGCCACAGGCAGGTCGCACGGGGCCCCTCCCCTACCCCGGGGCCTGCCCTGCCTCCCCCGTGCCCTAACCCCAGCTCCCCCCAGATCCTGTGGCACCAGTTCCTGAAGTTCAAGGAAACCGAGCTCCCGGCCAAGGAGGCCGACAAGAACCGCTCCAAGGTCATTTACCAGTCGTTGGAGGTGAGCGGGGTGACGCCCCAGGGACCCCCTGGCAGAGAGCCACCCCGAGTCCTACATACAGCTGACAAGGCCGAGCCCCTCCCCTCCCGTCCCTCCCCGGGGGCAGTGCCGAGCCCCTCCCCTCCCGTCCCCTCCCCGGGGGCTGTGCCGAGCCCCTCCCCTCCCCTCCCGTCCCCTCCACGGGGGCAGTGCCGAGCCCCTCCCCTCCCCTCCCGTCCCCTCCCCGGGGGCAGTGCCGAGCCCCTCCCCTCCTGTTCCCCTCCCCGGGGGCTGTGCCGAGCCCCTCCCCTCCCGTCCCCTCCCCGGGGGCAGTGCCGAGCCCCTCCCCTCCCCTCCCGTCCCGTCCCCTCCCCGGGGGCTGTGCCGAGCCCCTCCCCTCCCGTCCCCTCCCCGGGGGCTGTGCCGAGCCCCTCCCCTCCCCTCCCGTCCCCTCCCCGGGGGCAGTGCCGAGCCCCTCCCCTCCTGTTCCCCTCCCCGGGGGCTGTGCCGAGCCCCTCCCCTCCTGTTCCCCTCCCCGGGGGCTGTGCCGAGCCCCTCCCCTCCTGTTCCCCTCCCCGGGGGCAGTGCCGAGCCCCTCCCCTCCTGTTCCCCTCCCCGGGGGCTGTGCCGAGCCCCTCCCCTCCTGTTCCCCTCCCCGGGGGCTGTGCCGAGCCCCTCCCCTCCTGTTCCCCTCCCCGGGGGCTGTGCCGAGCCCCTCCCCTCCCCTCCCGTCCCCTCCCCGGGGGCTGTGCCGAGCCCCTCCCCTCCCGTCCCCTCCCCGGGGGCTGTGCCGAGCCCCTCCCCTCCTGTTCCCCTCCCCGGGGGCTGTGCCGAGCCCCTCCCCTCCCCTCCCGTCCCCTCCGCGGGGGCTGTGCCGAGCCCCTCATCCCTGAGCAGAGGGGGCTGCGCCCGGCTGTAACCGGGCATGTGACCAGGGGAGCTGTCCTGTGACTATGTCACACGGTGTGGGGCCAGCAGCTGGGCATCCCCAGCTCCCCACCGGCCCGGCGCCAGCCTGGGACCTAGCCCCAACCCCTGCAGACCCTGGGGGTGCCCAGAGCAAAGCCCTCCCGAGTGGGGCCAACCAGTGTTTGTGCCCCCCACTGCTGTGCTGCCCCATGGACCCCTCAGGCTGGGTGCGGGTTGGTCCTCACGTGCCCCCCATCCCATGGCCCCGTGGCTGCAAAGGCCCCATTTCTGTGTGTATCAGGAGCTGGCCCCCGACCTGCCTCAGGGGGGCCCTCCTCGTCCGTGTAACACTCCCTCTCGCCGGCGCAGGGCACGGTGCAGGCCGGGCAGCTGCAAGTGTCCCCCGGCTACCACCCGCTGGACGTGGAGAAGGAGTGGGGCAAGCTGCATGTCGCCATCCTGGAGCGCGAGAAGCTGCTGCGGGCTGAGTTTGAGAGGTCAGTGCTCGCGGGGGAAGGGGCCGGGGGGGGAGCCGAGGGGCCTGGGAGGGAATGTGGGGCTGGGCTGGGAGGGAGATGGGGGGGCTGGGCTGGGGGGCCGGGGGGAGATCTGGGGCGGGGCGGGAGCTGGGGAGTGGGGAAGGGCTGGCTGGCAGTGGAGGGGCCGTGGGTAGGGGAGAAGGGCTGGCTGAAGGGGGTCGGGGGCTGAGGTGCGGGGGTGTTGGGGGGGCTGGCTGGCCCAGGACGCTCTCCAGGCCAGGCTCCTGCTGGCAGCGGCTCCGGGCCGGGGTGTTCCCGCCCTGGCCTCGCAGCCCGTAATGGGAACCATACGGCTGGTGAGTCACCGCCCGCCGGGTGCCTCCCTCAGGAAGCCCAGCCCCGCCTGCCGCCGAGCAAACAGAGCCGAGCGCAGGCTGGCCACCGGCAGTGCCGCTGGGGCTCCCGGCTTGCCCTGAGCTCGCCGGCTCCAGCCGGGACGAAGGGGGGGCTCTGCCTTTCCCATAGGCACGTGGCAGAGCAGGGGTGGCATCCTGGGGGGCCTGGGGTTGCCCTAGCCACCAGAACTGGGGTGCACACGGGTGGGGCTGGGTTGGGGTGAGGCGGAGGAAGGCGGGGGCTGGGGTGCCCACAGCAGGGGCGGGGGGCTGGGCAGGGGCTGGGGTGCCCACAGCAGGGGCGGGGGGCTGGGCGGGGGCCTGGGGTGCCCACAGCAGGGGCGCAGAGCTGGGCGGGGGGCTGGGGTGCCCACAGCAGGGGCGGGGGGCTGGGCACGGGCTGGGGTGCACACAGGAGGGGTGGGGGGCTGGGCAGGGGCTGGGGTGCCCACAGGAGGGGCGCAGAGCTGGGCAGGGGCTGGGGTGCCCACAGCAGGGGCGGGGGGCTGGGCGGGGGCCTGGGGTGCCCACAGCAGGGGCGCAGAGCTGGGCGGGGGGCTGGGGTGCCCACAGCAGGGGCGGGGGGCTGGGCACGGGCTGGGGTGCACACAGGAGGGGTGGGGGGCTGGGCAGGGGCTGGGGTGCCCACAGGAGGGGCGCAGAGCTGGGCAGGGGCTGGGGTGCCCACAGCAGGGGCGCGGAGCTGGGCAGGGGCTGGGGTGCCCACAGCAGGGGCGGGGGGCTGGGCGGGGGGCTGGGGTGCCCACAGCGGGGGGGGCAGGGCGCAGTTGTTCACCATGATCCCCTCCCCACCCCGCGCAGGCTGGAGCGGCTGCAGCGCATCGTCAGCAAGCTGCAGATGGAGTCGGGGGTGTGCGAGGAGCAGCTGAACCAGGCCGACACCCTGCTGCAGTCGGTGAGAGCAAAGCCCGGGGGGGCGGGGGGCTGCCCAGGGACCCCCGGGACGGGCCTGCC
Source organism: Lepidochelys kempii (assembly GCF_965140285.1). NCBI lineage: Eukaryota > Metazoa > Chordata > Testudines > Cheloniidae > Lepidochelys > Lepidochelys kempii. The sequence continues at coordinate 1,148,286 of NC_136381.1, read as the reverse complement.
ACGGCGCTGGCCAACACCTGAGGGCCAGGGGCAGCCCCGAGATACTCTGCGGGGGTAGGGCAGTGCATAGAGCGTGGGGGCAAGGGGACGGAGCAGTGCATGCAATGGGGGGACGGGCCCTGCATGCAATGGGGGGATGTCTCAGACGGCCCCCCCCGGTTTAACACACCTCCCTCCGGCAGGACATCCGGCTGCTGAACGCCGGGAAGCAGCCGCAGAAGGCGGCCGAGATCGAGCAGGACCTGGACAAGGCGGATGCCATGATCCGCCTGCTCTTCAATGATGTGCAGGCCCTGAAGGATGGGCGCCACCCGCAGGGCGAGCAGATGTACCGCAGGTAACAGGCCCAGCCAGAGCCCTGCCCCTGCCTGGGGGGGTGGGGCCCAGCCAGAGCCCTGCCCCTGCCTGGGGGGGTGGGGCCCAGCCAGAGCCCCGCCCCTGCCTGGGGGGTGGGGCCCAGCCAGAGCCCCGCCCCTGCCTGGGGGTGGGGCCCAGCCAGAGCCCCGCCCCTGCCTGGGGGGTGGGGCCCAGCCAGAGCCCCGCCCCTGCCTGGGGGGGTGGGGCCTAGCCAGAGCCCAGCCCCTGCCCGGGGGGGCGGGGCTGTGACAGGTCCACAGGCCTGGTGCTCTCGCACAGCCCCTGGGAGGACCCCTTCAGTGTGTCAGCCCCCTGCGGGTCACACTCTGTCACTGGGGTCAGCCCCCCGGCTTCACCATCTGCGGGGACTGACCCTTGGAACCTTCAGCTCCCCTGGGGCGCGCCGTGAGCTCCCTGCAGAGAGTCCACCTGGACTGAACACCACGGGGAACCTTACACACCCAAACGGAGCAAAGCACCCCCAGTTTCCTTTATCTGGAGTGACTCTCAGCCTGGGGAGTTATTAGGTGTCTGGAACTCAGTGTAGGGAGTCCTTCGCTAACACAGACGGGAAAGTTACAGCAAAGTCCAGCCGGGTCAGTCCAGAGCCCAGAGCTCTCCGAGCCTTCTCTAGTCCCAGTCCAGCAGCCCCCCACTTAACAACCCCACCTGACCACTGCTCTGTCCTTTGTCCTTGTTCCTCGGGAAACCTGGTCACTTGGCCTCCTCCTCAGCCCTTTGTTCTCCAGCTTGTCACACCGGGCTGGCATCCTGCCGAGAGTCAGTTAGGGCTTGTAAGTCGACAAAACAAAAATCGCCAAAGGGTGTTCACACTTGCTCCCTCTGTCGACAGATCATGTCCACATTGGGGACATCATCATCGACAGGGCGAGCACTGCACCGTGGGTATGTATCCCACAGGGCAGCGTTGTGGGAAGAAAGAGCTGAGCGCTGCCGAGAGCAGTATCGTGAGCAGCTCTGGGAGCGCTCTGTGCTGAGGAACGGCAAAGCCGCTCAGCCGTCTGTCCCCGTCCGGCTGCAGCAGACATCTGTGTTCCTAGTGCCTGGCAGAAAAGCAGCAGTCCAATGATTTGCTCTTCGTTTCTTCCCCAAAGGGAGCAGCACCAAACAGATACTTCCCTGAGTTTTGAACGGGGAGGGGCGCATGCCTGCAGGGCAGCGGAGATCATGACACTGAGCAGAGCAATCAGGAAGCCAGTTCTGTGGACAAAACCATCAGCAGTGTATACACTGGGTCTTTGTCGACAATAAAGGGAGGGGAAAAGACCAAAGTCTTTCATGGGGGTGGAAGTTTTTGGTCACCAAAATTGGGCATTTTTTGCGATATAAGTCCCATTGTAGTGTGTATGCTCTTGTTGTTTTGTCACCAAAAGGCAGTTTTTGGGAACAAAACTTGCCAGTGTAGACAAATCCTTAGTTACTAGGTACCAAGTGTCTGGGTAATTGGAGTGGGCATTGTCTCTGCCGGGCTCTCCATGAGAAAGGCCAAAAAGCCATGTAGAGTTGGACCTTGCAAAGGGAATTAAAACCAATAGTAAAAGGGCTTATAGCTACATATATAAAAATAAAACAAGGAAAGAAGAAGTGGGACCGCTTAACACTGAGGATGGAGTGGAGGTTAAGGATAATCTAGGCATGGCCCAATATCTAAACAAATACTTTGCCTCAGTCTTTAACGAGGCTAATGAGGAGCATAGGGATAATGGGAGGACGACAAATGGGAATGAGGCTATGGAGATAGATATCACCACATTCGAGGTAGAAGCGAAACTCGAACAGCTTAAATGGACTAAATCTGGGGACCCAGATAATCTTCATCCAAGAATATTAAAGGAACTGGCACATGAAATTGCAAGCCCACTAGCAAGAAGTTTTAATGAATCTGTAAACTCAGGGGTTGTACCGTATGACTGGAGAATTGCTAACATAGTTCCTATTTTTAAGAAAGGAAAAAAAAGTGATCCGAGTAACTATAGGCCTGTTAGTTTGACATCTATAGTATGCAAGGTTTTGGAAAACATTTTGAAGGAGAAAGTGAAGGACATTGAGGCCAATGGTAATTGGGACAAAATACAACATGGCTTTACAAAAGGTAGATCGTGTCAAACCAACCTGATCTCCTCTGTAGCTCACGAAAGCTTATGGTCAAATAAATTTGTTAGTCTCTAAGGTGCCACAAGTACTCCTTTTCTTCTTTGAGAAGGTAACAGATTTTTTAGACAAAGGGAACGCAGTGGATCTAATTTACCTCGATTTCAGTAAGGCATTTGATACGGTTCCACACGGGGAATTATTAGCTAAATTGGAAAAGATGGGGATCAACATGAAAATTGAAAGGGTGGATGAAAAAATAAGGAACTGGTTAAAGGGCAGACTACAGTGGGTCACACTGAAAGGTGAACTGTCAGGCTGGAAGGAGGTTACTAGCGGAGTTCCTCAGGGATCGGTTTTGGGACCAGTCTTATTTAAACTTTTTATTACTGACCTTGGCACAAAAAGCGGGAATGTGCTAATAAAGTTTGTGGATGACACGAAGCTGGGAGGTATTGCCAATGCAGAGAAGGACCGGGATATCATACAGGAAGATCTGGATGACCTTGTAAACTGGAGTAATAGTAATAGGATGAAATTTAATAGTGAGAAGTGTAAGGTCATGCATTTAGTGATTAATAACAAGAATTTCTGTTATAAACTGGAGACGCATCAATTAGAAGTAACGGAGGAGGAGAAGGACCTCGGAGTATTGGTTGATCACAGCATGACTATGAGCCGCCAATGTAATATGGCCATGAAAAAAGCTAATGCAGTCTTGGGATGCATCAGGCGAGGTATTTCCAATAGAGATAAGGAGGTGTTAGTACCATTATACAAGGCACTGGTGAGACCTCACCTGGAATACTGTGTGCAGTTCTGGTCTCCCATGTTTAAGAAGGATGAATTCAAACTGGAACAGGTGCAGAGAAGGGCTACTAGGATGATCAAGGAATGGAAAACTTGTCTTATGAAAGGAGACTCAAGGAGCTTGGCTTGTTTAGCCTAACCAAAAGAAGGTTGAAGGGAGATATGATTCCTCTCTATAAATATATCAGAGGGATAAATACTACGGAGGGAGAGGAATTATTTAAGCTCAGTACCAATGTGGACACAAGAACAAATGGATATAAACTGGCCATCAGGAAGTTTAGACTTGAAATTAGACGAAGGTTTCTAACCATCAGAGGACTTTGGTTTTACCCCACTGGCTAACCACAAGTCACACAAGCAATTCCCTTAGACGCTCCAGTTTCCCAGTATCCCCACCAGTACCCCTCATTATGGGGACAGATGGTTATGAAAACCAATACCCCAGCAAAAGAAAAGAGGTTCTCTCGATCCCAAAGGACCAAGCCCCAGACCCGGGTCAATGTACAAATCAGATCTTACCCACAAATCACGCTGTTGCCAATCCTTTCAAATCTAAAATCTAAAGGTTTATTCAGAAAAGGAAAAGGATAGAGATGAGAGCTAGAATGGGTTCAATGGAATCAATGACAGACAGTGACGGCCAAGTTCTTGGTTCAGGCTTGCAGCAGTGAGGGAATAAACGGCAGGTTCAAATCCAGTCTCTGGAGAACATCCCCAGCTGGGATGGGTCCTTCAGTCCGTTGTGTAGAGCTTCTGTTTGTAGCAAAGTCCCTCCAGAGGTAAGAAGCAGGACTGAAGACCAGATGGAGATGAGGCATCAGCCTTTTATAGTCTCCTCCAGGTGTAAGAACCCCTCTTTGTTCTTACCGTGGAAAATTACAGCAAAATGGAGTTTGGAGTCACATGGCAAGTCCCAGCATACCTTGCTGAGTCGCAAGGCGTGTCTGCCTTCTCACAATGGGTCAGTTGTGTAGCGGATGGTCCTTAATGGGCCACCCAGCAGGCTAGGCAGAGCTGACACCAACTTGTCTGGGGTGTCACCCAGAAGCAGAGCAGAAGTTTGAACTACAGACAGTATAGAGCCAATATTCATAACTTCAACTACAAAAATGATACACACACACAGACAGCATCATCCTAACCAGCAAACCATCACCTTGTCTGAGACACCTCATTTGACCCCCTTTATACAAGATTTGGTGCCACGACAGGACCTTGGTTGCAACAATGTTGCTGTATGGTCCCAGTTCAAGTCAATAATGTCACAGTAGTAAATATGCCCGGTGGCCTGTGATGGGATGTTAGATGGGGTGGGATCCGAGTTACTACAGAGAATTCTTTCCTGGGTGTCTGGCTGGTGAGTCTTGCCCACGTGCTCAGGGTTCAGCTGATCACCATATTTGGGGTCAGGAAGGAATTTTCCCCCAGGGCAGATTGGTGGAGGCCCTGGGGGTTTTTCACCTTCCTTTGTAGCATGGGGCACGGGTCACTTGCTGGAGGATTCTCTGCTCCTTGAAGTCTTTAAACCATGATTTGAGGACTTCAGTGGCTCAGACACAGGTGAGGGGTTTGTTAGAGGAGTGGGTGGGATTCTGTGGCCTGCGTCGTGCAGGAGGTCAGACTAGATGATCATAATGGTCCCTTCTGACCTTAAAGTCTATGATTCTATGACAGCCGGGCCTCAGTCACACCTGGCTCTCTGCAAAGTAAACAACCTTTCCCCCCTCCCAGTTAACCCTGGCCCCCATAGGGGAAACTGAGGCACACACTCTATTCACACACAATATTATGCATAATTCCCACTCAGTCACAGGCCAGCTGGAAACCCCCCCTCCCGGGGGCACTCTGGGCCTACTACCACCTCAGCTGCCCTTGTCGCTCTGTACTGGCCCCCCGTCCCCCTGGTTTGGCAGCATCTGTGCCCCAAGCATGGCACGAGTGCCCCCAAACAGCGCCCCTCTGCTCTGCCCGCAGGGTGTACCGCCTCCACGAGCGTCTGGTCGCCATCCGCACCGAGTACAACCTGCGCCTGAAGTCGGGCTCCTTGCAGCCGGCCCAGGTGGCCCTGCCCCTTGGCCAGCGGCCCCGGCAGGACCTGGAGGACGTCACGCTGCGCTACCTGCAGGACCTGCTGGCCTGGGTGGAGGAGAACCAGAGACGGCTCAACGGCGCCGAGTGGGGTGTGGACCTGCCCACGGTGGAGTCACAGCTCGGCAGTCACCGGGGCCTGCACCAGTCCATTGACGAGTTCCGGGCCAAGATCGAGCGGGCGCGAGCCGACGAGGTGAGGCGGGAGGGGGATGGGCAGGACAGGCAGCCCGGCCCGCACCCCGGGTGGGACGTGGCTTTTCAGACCCTGCCCTCCACATGCTGGGGTCGTGCCCTCCCCAAGCCCTGCCACGGGCTGTGTTCATGGGGTCCCACGCCCGCCAAGGCAGTGCAGCCCCCTCTGGGGGGACGCATGAGCTGCCCACAGCTTGCGTTGGCCAGTTACCCAGGGCGCAGCGTGGGCCCCTGAGCGGACGTTACCCCAGGATGCCGGGGTTCCCAGTCACCTGCAGAGGGGCAGACGTCCTGCCGCAGCCCAGGGCCCCTCTTCCCACAGAGAGGTTTTGATCCCCCCCTCAGGCCTAGCAAGTCTCGGGCTGTTTGCAGCAGAGCGGGGCAGCCGGTGGAGTTAACACGTGTTCCTGAAAGCAACCCCACCCCAGGGAGTCTGAGGGCGCCCGCCTCTCCTGCTGTCTGCCCCAGTCAGGGGAACTCTGGGTGCCTGGCAGGGACAGTGGCCGGTGTGGCCCCGCTGTGCTAGCCCACCTGACGGGGGCTCGTGCCCAGCGCGTGATCCTCCATGGCCTCGGCATCTGCTCACGCCCCCCAGCCAGCCGCAGTCCCTGCAGGGGCACAGGGCAGGCGGGTCTGGGGTGCCGTGTGGACGCAGATCTGAGAGGCTTTCGCTTCCTGAGCGACTGGAACGGCCAGTGGGCGCTGCGGGCAGCACCCTGGGGTGGGCTGGGCAGGCCAGGATCAGGGAGTCTAAGATGGGGGGAACTTACCCATCTCGCCGGGGTGAGTGAGGGACACCAGCCATGGTGCCTTGGAGCACATGGAATTCTCTGCAGAGACCTGTGGGACAGCCTCCTCCAAAAGAGAGCACCCCCTGCCGAGCCCCCACCCCACGGCGCTGTCCTGGGGCCTGCGGTGCCCGCTGGGGAGAGTCCCCACCCCACGGCACTGTCCTGGGCCCTGCGGTGCCCGCTGGGGAGAGCCCCCACCCCACGGCGCTGTCCTGGGGCCTGCGGTGCCCGCTGGGGAGAGCCCCCACCCCACGGCGCTGTCCTGGGGCCTGCGGTGCCCGCTGGGGAGAGCCCCCACCCCACGGCGCTGTCCTGGGGCCTGCGGTGCCCGCTGGGGAGAGCCCCCACCCCACGGCGCTGTCCTGGGGCCTGCGGTGCCCGCTGGGGAGAGCCCCCACCCCACGGCGCTGTCCTGGGGCCTGCGGTGCCCCCTGCCGAGCCCCCACCCCACGGCGCTGTCCTGGGGCCTGCGGTGCCCGCTGGGGAGGGTCCCCACCCCACGGCGCTGTCCTGGGGCCTGCGGTGCCCGCTGGGGAGAGCCCCCACCCCACGGCGCTGTCCTGTGGCCTGCTGTGCCCCCTGCCGAGCCCCACCCCACGGCGCTGTCCTGGGGCCTGCGGTGCCCCCTGCTGAGCCCCACCCCACGGCGCTGTCCTGGGGCCTGCGGTGCCCGCTGGGGAGAGCCCCCACCCCACGGCGCTGTCCTGGGGCCTGCGGTGCCTGCTGGGGAGAGCCCCCACCCCACGGCGCTGTCCTGGGGCCTGCTGTGCCCCCTGCCGAGCCCCACCCCACGGCGCTGTCCTGGGGCCTGCGGTGCCCCCTGCCGAGCCCCACCCCACGGCGCTGTCCTGGGGCCTGCGGTGCCCGCTGGGGAGAGCCCCCACCCCACGGCGCTGTCCTGGGGCCTGCGGTGCCCGCGAGGAGAGCGCCCCCTGCTGCACAGGGCTGGCGATGGGGCTCGTGGCGCCAGGCCTGCGCCCGGAGGAGGGCCGGGGGTCACAGCTCTGTGCCGGGCGGGGGCTCACCGCTCTCTCCCCACAGGCCCAGCTCTCGCCCGCCCCACGCAGCGCCTACCGAGACTGCCTGGGCAAGCTGGACCTGCAGTACGCCCAGCTGCTGGTGAGCGGGCAGGAGGGGTGCAGGGGCGGGGGGGGCTCCGAGGGAGCCAGGGTGGGATGGGTGGGGGTTTGGGGCCCTGTGGGGGGCTGTGTGAGGGGAGGGGGGCTTGGGGGCCTGTGGGGGGCTGTGTGAGGGGAGGGGGCTGTGGAGGCTGTGTGAAGGGAGAGGGCTGTGGGGGCTGTGAGGGGAGGGGGGTTTGGGGGCCTGTGGGGGCTGTGTGAGGGGAGGGGGCTGTGGGGGCTGTGTGAGGGGAGGGGGGCTGTGTGAGGGGAGGGGGGTTTGGGGGCCTGTGGGGGGCTGTGTGAAGGGAGGGGCCTGTGGGGGGCTGTGTGAGGGGAGGGGGTGCCATCATGCGCCCCGTGTGTGCCCCCAGAACTCGTCCAAGGCGCGGCTGCGGCACCTGGAGAGCCTGCAGGCCTTCGTGGCGGCTGCCACCCGGGAGCTGATGTGGCTGAACGAGAAGGAGGAGGAGGAGGTGGACTACGACTGGAGCGACCGCAACCCCAACATGGCGGCCAAGAAGGAGAATTACTCGGTACTGCCCTGCCCTGGGGCTGCCCCCTCTGGCCCCCGGGACTTACTCCTGCCCCCCGCCCCGCGTGCAGCCTGCGTCCCAGGCCTGCAGTGCCCGCATGGGTGCTGGCTCCCTGCTGCCCTGGCAGAGACTTGCCTGGCGCTGGTTGGCATTCCCGGCGGAAGGGGAAGCCGGGCGCTGGCAGCTGTGGGCAGGGCTGGCCTTGGGGAGGATGTGCTCAGCGCCAAGGGGAAGCAGGGACCCACGCTCCCGTGGGGCACAGCTAGTCCAGGGGGCCGTGGCCTGCGGGTGTCCTCTGGGGCTCTTCCCGGGCTCACTGCGAGTGTCCCAGTGACGGGGCTGCTGCCCGCTGGGGCAGGCAGGACCCCAGCCGGATCCACTGCCCTGCCAGGGAGCAAGCCCCCGTCCCCCATCCCCCCTACTGCGCCTGCAGCCGTTTTTCCTGACCCCCAAGAAAGATGGGCCCAGCCCTGACTGCAGGGCTGCTCTGCCCTGAGCACTCTGTGCATGTGCCCCATGTCCCCGGGGAGGGGCCTGCCCCTCGGGGGGTCCCTGCCCCTCGGGGGGTCCCTGCCCCTCGGGGGATCCCGCTCACCTGCTGCTCCCTGTCTCTGCTGCGCACCAGGGGCTGATGCGGGAGCTGGAGCTGCGGGAGCGTAAGATAAAGGAGATCCAGAGCACGGGGGACAGGCTGCTGCACGAGGACCACCCGGGCGGGCAGACTGTGGAGGTGAGGCCAGGGGCAGGGCCCGTTCTCGCTGGGCACCGAGCGGGCAGGCGGACGGTGGAGATGAGGCCAGGGGCAGGGCCCGTTCTCGCTGGGCACCGGGCAGGCGGACGGTGGAGATGAGGCCAGGGGCAGGGCCCGTTCTCGCTGGGCACCGGGCAGGCGGACGGTGGAGATGAGGCCAGGGGCAGGGCCCGTTCTCGCTGGGCACCGGGCAGGCGGACGGTGGAGATGAGGCCAGGGGCAGAGCCCGTTCTCGCTGGGCACCGGGCAGGCGGACGGTGGAGATGAGGCCAGGGGCAGGGCCCGTTCTCGCTGGGCACCGGGCAGGCGGACGGTGGAGATGAGGCCAGGGGCAGGGCCCGTTCTCGCTGGGCACCGGGCAGGCGGACGGTGGAGATGAGGCCAGGGGCAGGGCCCATTCTCACTGTGCACTGGGTGGGTGGGCGGTGGAGGAGAGGCCAGGGGCAGAGCCCGTTCTCGCTGGGCACCGGGCAGGCGGGCAGTGGAGGTGAGGCCGGGGGCAGGGCCTGTTCTCGCTGGGCACCGAGTGGGCAGTGGAGATGAGGCCAGGGGCAGGGCCCGTTCTCGTTGGGCGCTGGGCAGACCATGCATGGGCAGTTCTGGGTGGCACCAGCCCCCCGAGGATGGATTCAGCCTGTGACTGCGGGAAGTCACAAAACATGCAGGTGCCAGCCTGGTCATGGGGGAGTCAGAGCCAGCCGGCCACTGGCGCGAGGCTAGTGCGTGGTAAATGGCCGCCAGGGAGCAGGTGAGTCTGGCCCAGCCCCACGAGGTTCCCCCTCCCAGCCCAGGAAGGGCCCTGGCCCTGCCCTTCTCGCCTGCCGAGAGGCTGGGGTGGCAGCGAACGGCCCCTGCTCCCAGAGCCCGACAGTCCCAGTGGAGGGCCCGGGCTGCTGGTGTCTGGGGGCCCGCCCCGGGTGCTCCTCCCTGCCCTGGGCTCCGGGTGCCCGTGGGCGGCTGCGGGGCTCAGCCCGGAGTGACGCTGGTTCTGTTCCAGGCCTTCCAGGCTGCTCTGCAGACCCAGTGGAGCTGGATGCTGCAGGTATGCTGCTGCATCGAGGCCCATCTGAAGGAGAACACGGCCTACTTCCAGGTAACAGGGAGGGGGGCCTGGCTGGGGGCGGGGGAAAGGAGCGCCTGGGGGAGGGGTGCCAGGGGGCACCTGGCTGGGGGGGGCAGGGGGCCAGGGAGGCGAGGCGCCTGGCGGGGAGGCAGGATGCCAGAGGAGAGGTGGGCACCTACCGGAGGGCAGAGCCCCTAGTGGGGAGGGGGCAGGGGGCCAGGGAGGAGAGGTGCCTGGTGGGGGGCGGGGTGTCGGGGGGAGGTGGGCACCTGCCAGTGGGCGGAGCACCTGGCGTGGGGGCGGGGCACCCCCACTGGCAGGCGGGGGTCACGCATTGAGCAGCCTCTGTCCTGGGCGTCTGCCCCTGCTCCCCCGCCAGGCAGGCGCAGATCCGTAAATACCCGCAGCTCTCTGCGCCGACGGGGGCCCGGCGGTCTGCCGGGCGGGAGCTGAGGAGCCCTCCCCTGGCGGCTGGCTGGGGCCGGGCAGAGGGGCCCCCGCATGGGGCTGGCAGGTGCTGACCCCCTTGCCCCCGCAGTTCTTCTCAGACGTGAAGGAGGCAGAGGAGTTCCTGAGAAAGACACAGGAGAGCATGAAGAAGAAGTTCTCGTGCGACCGCACCATCACCGTGACACGCCTTGAGGACCTGCTGCAGGACGCCCTTGTAAGTGACCTCTTCCCCCCCCCCCCCCCCAACCCCCCGCCCCGGGCTGCTGGGGGCCCTCATGAGAGTCAGTCCCCATTTCCCATCCCGTCCCCCTTCCGGGGCCCCCCCGCCGTGCTGCAGGGCACCCTCGGGAGCACCCACTGCTTCCCTCCTTTCCTCTCGCCCCACCCTTGGGAGTGCCCTTCCCCCTTCCCCTGCAGGGGGCACTCAAAGGTACCCCTCCCCACCTCCCCTATCACCCCCCATCCCGGACCCCCAGGAGCGGTGCCTGGCCCCGGCTTTGGAACGGTCTCTAGGACGAACCCTTCAGTGGGCCTGACCCCCGGGGGCCTCGCTCTGCCTTGGGGCAGCCACCTGGCCCTGCCGCCCCCTAGGCTGGGGCTCTGGGTCTGCAGCCCCCCGCTCCGCCCTGTGAGCTCCAGCGTGTCCCGCTGAGCCCGAGGGAGGCTCGTCCCCCGCAGGGACCCATGCGCCTGGCCCCAGTGCCGCGCACGCCGCATAGCTAAAGGAGCCGGTTTGTTCTGTGTCTGGCACACGGCACAGGCCGGCCGGAGGGGAGCCTCGTCTAGGGGTTCTCAACAAGGGGAGCCCCCCTGCACACACCCCCTGAGCCCGTCATCCCGCCCCTTTTGCCCCGCACTGCCTCTGCCCCCCGTCACCCTGCCTCCCGTCACCCCACATTGCCTCTACCCCCGTCACCCCGCCCCCATCACCCCGCACTGCCTCTGCCCCCCATCACCCCGCCTCCCGTCACCCCGCCCCCATCACCCTGCCCCCATCGCCCTGCACTGCCCCCGCCCCATCACCCTGCCCCCATCAACCCGCCCCCCATCGCCCCACACTGCCTCTACCCCCGTCACCCCGCCCCCATCACCCTGCACTGCCTCTGCCCCCCCATCACCCCGCCTCCCATCACCCCACTCCCATCACCCCGCCCCCCATCGCCCTGCACTGCCCCTGCCCCCCGTCACCCCGCCCCATCACCCTGCCCCCATCACCCCACCCCCCATCACCCCGCACTGCCTCTGCCCCCCATCACCCCGCCTCCCGTCACCCCACCCCCATCGCCCCACATTGCCTCTACCCCCATCACCCCGCCCCCATCACTCCGCCCCCATCACCCTGCACTGCCCCTGCCCCCCGTCACCCCACCCCCCATCGCCCTGCACTGCCCCTGCCCCCATCACCCTGCCCCCATCACTCTGCCCCCCATCGCCCTGCACTGCCCCCCGTCACCCCGCCCCCCATCACTCTGTGCTCTCCGCAGGAGGAGAAGGAGCAGATCACAGAGTACAAAGGGCACCTGACGGGGCTGGCCAAGCGGGCCAAAGCCATCGTGCAGCTCAGGCCACGCAACCCGGCCACCCCGCTCAAGGGCCGGCTGCCAGTGCAGGCCGTCTGTGACTACAAGCAGATGGAGGTGAGAGGGCCTGGGGGCGGGGCGGGGCGGGGGGAGGATCTGGGCACGGGGACCCGGGGGTGGGGAGCAGGGCAGGGGGTGGGGGTTGGGGTCTGGGCGCGGGGACCCGGGGTGGGGGACAGGTGTGGGGCTGGGGGCCCGGGGCTGGGAGCGAGGGTCTAGGGGGTGTGGTCCAGCGGCTGGGTGCGGGGACCCGGAGGTGGGGGGCAGGTGTGAGGGGCAGCGGCCCTGGGGTTGGGGGCCTGGGGGTGGGACCTGGGGGCGGGGCCCAGCTGCCCTACCCAGCAAGGCCAGCAGCAGAGGCTGGGGGTGCAGAGGGTGAGCCTGGCGTGGGCACTGGCCCCGGGGGTGGGTGCAGAGGCCAGTGCTCAGGCTGGCCGGACGGGCACTGGCCTCTGGGGCTGACGCTGCCCCCCCGACTGCCCTAGATCACGGTGCACAAGGGAGATGAGTGTGTCCTGATGAGCAACGCTCAGCCCTCCAAGTGGAAGGTGCTCAGTGGCTCGGGGAGCGAGTCCATCGTGCCGTCCGTCTGCTTCCTCGTGCCCCCGCCCAACAGGGAGGCGCTGGACGCCGTCAGCAGGTGCGAGCGGGGACGCTGCGGGGCCGGGCCTCGGGGGCACTCCCCATCTGGTGGGATCTCTCGGCTCCCCTCCCCCATCCGGCGGGACCCCTCCCCCATCCATTGCGAACCCCTCTCCTCCCCCTCCAACTTGGCCCATCTGTTCTGGGGGGGTCCCATGGCTCCCCTTTCCCCTCCTCTGGATCCCCCTGCTTCCTGTCCAAGCTCCTCTGCTGCCCCCTCCCCTTCCCCCCTTTGTCTGGGTCTCCCTGCTCCCCTCCCCACACCTCTCTCTGGCCCTCTCTGCTGCCCCCTCCCCTTGCTCCCACCTGGGCTGCTCTCCTCTCATGGCCTGGGGCAGTGCATGTCGGGGGCCTGTCTCCATCCCCCATGCCAGCCACAGGGGCAGCAGCCTTTCTCCCCTGAAGCTCCATGGGTCCCCCCCGGTCTCGTGGTGCTGCTGGGGGCTGGGCCCCGAGTCCGTGCCGGGGAGCCCTGCCTTCTGCCCAGCCCATGTGGGCTGGGCTCACTGGTTCTCGCTCTCCCCAGGCTGGACGTCAGCCACCAGCACGTGGTGACATTGTGGCACCAGCTGCACGTGGATATGAAGAGCCTCCTGTCCTGGCAGTACCTGGTCCGGGACATCCAGCAGATCCAGTCCTGGTCCCTGCTCGTGGTGCGTTGCGGCCCCAGCCCTGTTCGCGGAGGGGGGCTGGAGATCCCGGGGAGGAGCTAGGAGGGTGGGGCCAGGCTGGGCGCTGGGAAATTCAGGCTCAATCTCAAGAGAGAGCCCCGTGGCTGGAGAAGGGTCCCCTGGCCCCCCAACACCCACCTGGCGCTGGGGTACTGGGAACAGGGTGTCCCCCACGGCTGGCCTGGGGCGGAAGTTGGTCTGGGGGCTTTCTCGCCCCCACCTGCTGGTGGGACCTCTCCCCTGTCCTTGCTGGGCGTGGGGGTGCTGGCGAAGGGGGGCCAGCACCCGTCTGAGGCCGTGTGCCTGGCCCCCCAGTTCCGGACGCTGCAGCCCGAGGAATACCGGCAGACGCTGCGCAGCCTGGAGACCCATTTCCAGGAATTCATGCGCGACAGCCAGGACTCGCAGAGCTTCCTGCCAGACGACCGGCTGCAGATGGAGCGCGAGTACAGGGCCTGCACCCAGAAATACGAGCACCTGCTGCACAGCCTGGAGAAAGGTAACTGGGGACACACCCGCCCCCCCCCCCCACACACACACGTGTCCTGCAGAGCGCTAGTGAGGAGCTGGGCTCTGTCGGTCGCGATCACTGAACCCAGAGTCTTTTGGTTAATCTTGGGGTTTTCTGCTGTTCTCTCTTATTTGTTGTCTTGCCTTCGGTGGTGTTTGCCTCATCTCTGAGGTCGTCAATGCTGCTAACTTGTTTAGCATCAGATACAATGATTGTTTCGTGCTGTCTCTCCAAGTCTCTCACTTCTTGACCATCTGGACATTTTTGAGGCTTTCACACTCATCCTTCACCATGCACACATCCTTTACTCACACCAAGCAATTTTACAGAGAATTTCAGACAGGATTACATTTTAGAAAGGGTGATATGGTTACTAAAGGGATTACAAAATAACCTTATACAGCTTCGTTTGCCATGCAGATAAGAAACAAGCCCTTATAGCAAATGAAAATTTTTTATTAAGATGATGTTTAAAAGAAGTGAACAGTACAGAGTTTAAGCTTAGAAGTGTCTGGTTATCAGGGAGTAACATACAGATTATCAAGTTTTCAGGGGTGCGGGTGGCGTAAGGAATACATCATCTGCAGTATCCCCGATTGGGGGTAAAAGGTTGAGGGGTCAAAGTCCAGACATGGAGATATGGGGGTATGATGTCCATATACTGGCTATGTTCAGGTGTGGAGTATAATGAGTGGATACAGTGATGAGGATTACTGTAATGAAAACTTATCCTAAAACAAAAGGTGACCATAATCAGCCATAAGGACTGTCTGGTCTGTTCCTGCCTTAACATCACTTCAGACACAGGCAGCCTGTCTGATGCGTTTTTCCCGACGACCCAGGGTCGTTCCTTCCTGCTGTCCAGTCAGGGTGGCCGGCAGAATACAATCAAATCATATCATACATCAATACATTGAATGCATACGACATGATTATCCTTTATCCTTCATTCTAAGTTTCACAAAGTACCAACATAAAATCCTACTGCTACAACCAGGCCTGCCACAAAGCCAGGATACCCCTCCACATACACACACTGGGGACCACGTCTGCGACAAGGCCATACCCCCACAGGGCCATGTCTGCAATAGGACTGTGGCCGTCTCTCCCCCACCCCCAGCCCAGGCTGTGTCTGTGACGTGCCCCTCCCCCCAGCAGAACCCTTCCCAGGAGACCTCCCGTCCCAACCCCTCCCCTGTGTAGGGTATGCCCCCGACACCTTTGGGCTCACAGGGCCAAGCCCAGGAGACCTCTCATCCTACGGCCCCTCCCCTGTGTGAGGTGTCCCCACTGGGTCCATAGGGCATGCCCGGGAGACCTCTCATCCTACGGCCCCTCCCCTGTGTGAGGTGTCCCCACTGGGTCCATAGGGCATGCCCGGGAGACCTCTCATCCTACGGCCCCTCCCCTGTGTGGGTGGCCCCTCTTGGCCCATAGGGCCATGCCCAGGAGATCTCTCCCTAGCCGTCGCTAACAAAGCCACTGACCCTGCGCAGGGGAGCAGGACGAGTCCATGTGCAAGAGCTACATCTCCCAGCTGAAGGATATCCGGCTGCAGCTGGAGGGCTGCGAGTCCCGCACTGTCCACAAGATCCGGGCACCCCTCGACAAGGACCCCGTCAAGGAGTGTGCCCAGCGCATCAGCGAGCAGCAGGTACGCCCACCCCTCCCCACCCCCATGAGGATCCTGTGCCCAGCACATCAGCGAGCAGCAGATATGCCCCCTCAGCCCCCCGTGAGGACCCTGCACCCAGTCAGCTCTCTACTCAGACATCAGAACCCACCTACCACAGGACACTGGCCCCCTGCTGTGCTCCAGTCCGCAAGAAGCCACCTCCATCCCCACAGCAACACCAGAGTTATCCCCTCCCAGGCTGACCCCAGAAGGGATCCCTGCCGCATCCTGCTTCAGGCCCACGGGCTGGGCTGGGCTCAGCCCGTCCTGTCCCTCCCGGGGTACGTCTACACAGGAGCCACCGGCGGGGTACAGCTGCAGCGTGGACACCGCCTATGCTGGGGCTCTCCTGTAGGCATAGGTCCCCACCTCCCCAAAGGTTGCCAGGTCGTTGGATTTGCCATTGTCTTCATGGCCTCAGCCAGCCCCTTTCCAGTGACCACTTAGCCCCAGCCAGCCGGGCACCATTCACATCTGGGGCTGAGCGTGCCTGAGAGCAACCAGCCCTTTCCTCCCCCGAGGGACCAGTGCCATGTGCGGGGAAACTGAGGCACATGCAAGCTTCCTAAAACCATTACAAAAACGTTGGTGACAGGGCCCCCCCGTGGGATAGTGAGACGCTCTGCCGTGTTTCTGGAGCTGGGGCGCAGCATGGCATGGCTTGGCACCAGAACTGGCCTACTCTGGGTAGGGTTTTGGGAAACCCAGCTAGTGCCAGTCCAGGCGCGAGCCTGGGGCATTGCTGCCTTCCACCGGTGAGCAGCAGGCGGGGTTGCCTGGAGTGACAGCACCATCCCGTTCCTGCAGCAAATCCACGTGGAGCTGGAGGGCATCCGAAAGAACCTGGAAAAGGTGACCGAGAAGACGGAGAAGGTGCTGGCCCAGCCGGAGCACTCGAGCTCGGCCCCCGTCCTGCGCTCGGAGCTGGAGATCACTCTCCAGAAGATGGACCAGGTGTACAGCCTCTCCACCATCTACCTGGAGAAGTGAGTGTGGGGCCTGGGCTGAATAGCTTCACTGTGCAACCTGGGGGCTCCTTCCAGCCCCCAGGCCTCCCCCCTCGGCTCCCTCTGTTTCAGGGACTCCCTGCAGCCCCCGTCTCCCCCTCCCCCGGACAGTTTTCCTCCAGGCTCCCCCCGATGGCAGGGACGCTGTATATGCTGTTCCCCCCCGCCCCCGTCATCATTTCTTTGCTGTCTGTCTGGAAGAGAAGCTGCTCCGGGTGCCAGGCAGTGGCGGTTATGTGGGTGAGGGCTGTGAGGAGCTCCAAGGGTCCCAGCTGAGAACGGGCAGCGTGGTGCCAGCCAGCACTTGAGCCGCTCTGACCTCCTCTCCTGGTCTGGGCCCTGCGCTCGCAGCACCCGCTCTGGAGAGGGGCCTGGGCAGTCCCCGCTCAGTGCACAGCTGTGGGGGGATGTCCTAGTGCTGTTCTGTACGTGGGTGGGACGCTGGGCACCCCAGCTCAGAAAGGCAGAGATGGGCAATGGGTGACTGGGGCCCAAGAGACCCCTGGTCGGGCAAGCCAGGAGCCTGGGACTGTGATGGGGGTGTAACAAAGCGGCCTCTAGCGGGACACAACTGAGTGTGTCAATTCAGGACCACTAGCAGAGAGCAGGGCAGTCACAGCCCCAGGCTGGGGTTTCTGTGCACACCAAGGCAAACCAAACCAGCCAGACAGAGAAGACTTTGGTCTCACCCCACTAACCACAAGTCACACAAGCAATTCCCTTAGACACCCCAGTTTCCCAGTATCCCCACCAGTGCCCCTCGTTATAGGGACAGATGGTTATGAAAACCAATACCCCAGTAAAAGAACAAAGGTTCCCTCGATCCCGAAGGACCAAGCCCCAGACCCAGGTCAATGTACAAATCAGATCTTACCCACAAATCATGCTGTTGCCGATCCTTTAGAATCTAAAGGTTTATCCAGAAAAGGAAAAGGATAGAGATGAGAGCTAGAATGGGTTAAATGGAATCAATGACAGACAATGATGGCCAAGTTCTTGGTTCTTGTAGCAGTGAGGGAATAAATGGCAGGTTCGAATCCAGTCTCTGGAGAACATCCCCAGCTGGGATGGGTCCTTCAGTCCATTGTTCAGAGCTTCAGTTCGTAGCAAGATTCCTCCAGAGATAAGAAGCAGGATTGAAGACAAAACGGAGATGATGCAGCTGCCTTTTACAGTCTCTTGCCATGCGGCCTGTGCTTCCTTTGTTCCAAAAACAAGCTGCCCAGCACATGGCCTGAAAGCCTTAGAGTTCTGTCCATAGCAAGTCCCCAGGTGTGTCTCCCTTCTCTCAATGGGTCAGTTGTGTCGCTGATGGTCCTTAATGGGCCACCCAGCAGGCTGGGCAGAGCTGACACCAACTTGTCTGGGGTGTCACCCAGAAGCAGAGCAGAAGTTTGAAATGCAGACAGTACGGTGCCAATGCTTATAACGTTAAATACAAAAATGATACTAAATACAGATGGCATAATCCTAACCAGCCAACCATAACCTTTTCATAAACCCCTCACTTAACCTCCTTTGTACATGATTTGGTGCCACTATAGGACCTTGGTTGCAACAATAATTTATACGGTCACAGTTCATGTCAGTAACGACATACGGAATAGTGACTGGGGGGCAGTGGTTGGAGTTTGCCTGCCTCACACACAGTTCTGGGGGGAGGGTTGGGGTTTGGCCATCTCACACCCGGGCCTGGCGCAGGGGCTAGTGTTTGCCCATCTGGTCTGCGGCCCTGGCAGGGGGAGAGGCTTGGGGTGTTTCCCATCTCGTGCACGGGCCCCAGGGACCCTTTGCTTGCAGCACCTCTGAACCCAGTGCCAGGGAGGTGTTTCCTCTCGTGATTAGCCGGGAGAGCTCCCTGGCACACGGGGCGGGGAGTCTAAATTCTGAGGCGCGTTCAGAGAGGGAGAATGAGACCATTTGGGAGGCTCCAACCCCCCTTCTCCAGGGCAGGAGCCAGCCCCTTTCACCGCAGGGAGGCAGGCACCACCATGGCACGGCAGCTCCTCGCTGCCTGCAGCCGCCCCCCTGGCCAGTATCAGGGACAGGCCAGCGGGGCTCATGTTGCAGTGGGCATGTCTGGGACAAGGCGATGCTACCAGCCCAGGCTGGCCCCCATCCCTAGGGGCTGGTCAGATCTGTGGGAGTGCTCACCACAGGACACGGGGTGAGAGGGCCTAGGGGTCGCCCTCCTGCCCCCCGCACAGGTCTCTTCCATTCCCTGCCCTCTGCGAGCTAATCTGCTCCCCCTACAGGCTGAAGACCATCAACCTCGTGATCCGCAGCACACAGGGGGCGGAGGAGCTGGTCCAGAGCTACGAGGAGCAGCTGAAGGAGGTGCAGGCTGTGCCCTCTGACCTCAAGGAACTGGAGGCTAACAAGGCAGAGCTGAAGGTAATGGCCAGGGAGGCCCCTGGCTTGCCTGGACAGGATCAGTTCCTTTGGGTGCAGCGCTGGTGTTCCCCAGGCCCAGATCGGCCTCTTACACAGACCTGGATCACACGGGGGCAGGGGCCCTGCCCCAGAGCCAAGAGAGCATGAGGGCACATGCAGACACGGGGCAGGGGGGGCACTGTTAGGAGGAAGGCGGGGCCCTGGCTGGAGGGGAGGGGAGCAGTGCCCAGCAGCTGGGCAGGACCCAGGTCCAGCAAAGCGGTGGAGCTCCAGCAAGGGCTGCATTCGCCAAGAGCATTGATCGCATCCAGCCAGGGGCGGGATGGCCAGGCTGCGGGGGCAGGGAGCTGCCCATCGCTGACCTGGCCCCTGTGTGCCACAGAGGCTGCGTGGGCAGGTGGAAGGGCACCAGCCCCTCTTCAGCACCCTGCAGTCAGACCTGAGCAAGGCCAAGGACGTCAATGAGCGGATGGTGAGGGGCCACAGCGAGCGGGACGTGGACCTGGACCGGTACCGGGAGCGGATCCAGCAGCTCCTGGAGCGCTGGCAGGCCATACTGACCCAGACGGACCTGCGCCATCGCGAGCTGCAGCAACTGGGCCGCCAGCAGCGCTACTATCAGGAGAGCTATGGGTGGCTCATCCAGTGGATCCAGGACGCCAGGGAAAGGCAGGAGCAGATCCAGTCAGTGCCCGTCACGGACAGCAAGAGTGTGCGGGAGCAGCTCCTGCAGGAGAAGGTAACGCCCGTGAGAGGGCACCCGGCGGGGCCGCCCCCAGGGACACCTGTGTGACGGTGCTACCCGTGGGAGCCAGCTGAGGTCACTGAATTAGGGTGAACCCCGGTCGAATGATAACTCAGGTCTTACCCCAAACACATGCTTACAGTCAATCCTTGTTATCTAAGCTAAAATTTATTTAAAAAGAAAAGAGAGAGAGCGTTGGTTAAAAGATCAGTGTACAGACAGACTTGAGTTCAATTCTTGAGGTCCAGATACAGAGCAGAGATGAGCTTGTAGTTGCCAAAAGTCCTTTTAGAAATAGTCCAGGGGTTATAGTCCAATGGCTATGTTCAGGGTGACTCCAGTCAGTGACTGGGGATCTCAATCCTGATGGCTTAAGGTTTCCCCCTCTTGAAACCCAAAGCAGATCTGAGATGAAGAAGGATCGTGTCCCGGGTTTTTATACATTTCCTGCAGCCTTATGGCCTGAGAAAACAATTGGCTTGACTTTCCTTCTCCCAAACATCCTGGCAATTAGCACAGAGTCATTTATCCATTAAACCGTTCAGACACAGGTTCCCACAGCCTTCAAAGAGACATAGACAATTATACTCTGCCACTCAAGTGTCTTCCTAAATGTTAATATTCCCTTTTTGATCTTTGAATCAAAGCCGTAGCCATAGACAAGGCTTGTTTGCTGACATCACAAGACGTGAGCAAACATCTCCCCTTCTCTCTCTAACAATGCAGACTTGCATTTCAAAGCTCTGTTCAAAGCTCTATTCATTTACATCTCTTCCTAACCTGTCTCTAAAGTCCCGGAGGGCTGTGGGTCAGGTCAGTCTGTGAGTTAATTAACTCTTTCTGGCCCTGTCACCTTTCAATGAGATTTAATTCATTTTATTAAGATAATGTCGAAGTAAAAAGAAAACGGTACAGAGTTTAAGCATGGAAGTTTCTGGTTACCAGGGAATAAGGTACAGATTATCAAGGGGTGCGAAATTTATATTACACTCATAACGTCACAGGGTGCGACAGGGCACCCAGCAGGGACGCCCCCCAGGGACACCTATGACAGGGCACCCAGCGGGGACGCCCCCTAGGGGCGCATGGGGCAGGGGAGCTGGTGGCTTGCTGGCATGGGACAATGAAAGCCAACTGTGGCAGGGTTCTGTTCCGCTGGCTGCTTTTCTCTCTGCCTGCCCATCGGCCTGGGTGGCTTTGCTGGGTGGGTTGCCTGGAGCCGAGGGGCGAGGATGCTCCGGAGTAGGGGCTGCGACGTTCACAAGTTGTCTCTCCCCAGAAACTCTTGGAGGAGTGCGACCGGAACCGGGAGAAAGTGGATGAGTGCCAGAGATACGCCAAGCAGTACATCGACGCTATCAAGGTGCGGGCCTGAGGCTCCTCCCACAATCCCACGCTGCTTCCTGGCCTGCCAGGCGGAGCCCTCTGCCCGCAGGCTCTGCAGCAGGGGAGCTGGAGCAGGCGGCTAGGGCTGGGCTGGGTTAGTGTTTAACATGGCAGCAGAGCTGGCCTGGGCGGAGTTCACTCCCATCAGGGCCCGGTGGCTGAGCGGGAGCCAGGGTACTCGGGTGTCCCAGGAGATGAGGTTTCTCTCTAGCAGAGCCCCAGGCTGCGGAGTCTGGGTCTCTGCCAGTCTCTGACACGGGCTCTTCTCCCCCAGGATTATGAGCTGCAGTTGGTGACATACAAGGCCCAGGTGGAACCCGTGGCTTCCCCAGCCAAGAAACCCAAAGTGCAGTCTGCGTCTGACAGCGTGATCCAGGAGGTGAGGGGGGCAAGCCCGGCTTGGGGGGCTCTCTGGAGCAGCCAGGGCCAGTGCAGGGCAAATCGTGGGCAGCTGGGGCTGTGGTGCTGTGGCAGCCTGGAGGAGCTGCCTCTGGACCCAAGCTGAGGGCTGCAGCCCTCCTCTGCGTATGGGCCTGGGGACTGGTGTGGGTGGTGCACAAGTGGGCCGAGCCTGGGTCAGTCCCTGGTGTCTGGCACCAAGGAGCCCATGGGAGGGGGTTGCACTGCGGACTCATCTCCCACCCTGCCTTGGATGCGCCCGCTGACCTGTGTTTCCTGGCTGCAGTACGTGGACCTGCGGACGCAGTACAGCGAGCTGACCACTCTCACCAGCCAGTACATTAAGTTCATCAGCGAGACCCTGCGGCGGCTGGAGGAGGAGGAGGTAGGAGAGCGGAGGGTGGGGGTGGCCCAGGGCCTGGCATGCATCTAGCTGTGTTGATCTCGCTCCTTCCGTAACAACAAGGAACATGGTCCATGTTTACTGCCCGTCCCGCATCACTAACGCCCAGCCCAGGCCTCTAACCCTGTTCTGATCTGGCGGCTGGCTCTGGGTACAGCAAATTGATACTCACCAAGGGCTCCGCTGTGTCAGCCCTGCCCCCGGCGCTGGCCAGGGTCTGCCAGAGCTCTGCTCGGTCGGCGGTTAGGAGGGCACTTCCCAGATACACTTAGTACAGTCAGCGTCTGTGTCAGCATGGACCCATCCTGCCGCGGGATCTCTGACTCCTCGTTTGTTCTCTGCTGTAACCTCTCTAATTCTTCATTTCCGCCCTTGGAAGAGGAGCCACTTGGCCGGTACTTTGTCTTGGGGGATGTTTGTGTTGGTTGGGATCTAATGGAGGGTAAAAAACCAGGATGACTCTGGGATTTCTGCACCAGGTACTCCCCTCTGCGCATGCCCCTCCTCAGCCTCCCTCTCTCCGCCTCACCCCATGGCCACAAGCAACCTGCTCCCAGCACCTGCTCACTGCACCTCCTGCTTCTCCTTCACCTCCTGCAGGAACTGCCCCCGGGCCCTTCTCCCAACCCACAGGGCCATCGGGGCGGGGAAAATGGGGGAACTAACGGAGACCTCACTCAGCCTAGGCAAACAGGGAGCCCAGCCCTTCCTCAAGATGAGGGAGGGGGCCTGAGCTCAGCAGGGGCCCTCTGGCTCTGGAAGCACCAGGCCCTTGGTCATGGCTGCGCAGATATCACCCTGCTCACTGTCTAAGAGAAACAGGAGCCCTCAGCCCTCCGGATCAGCACTGCTGCAGTGTGGAGCCCTGCGAGGTTGCTGCTTCCCTTTCCCTCCCCCCGAGAGAACTGGCAGCTGTAAATCCGCTCCCAGATGTCCCTACTGCTGGAAAGGGCAGCGTTTGCATGCGCCCTGGCGGGTCTCCTTCCCGCTCCACAGGGCTGGCTTGCCTGGGCTGTGGAGTGGGGCAGTGAGGCACTGTAGAGCCAGCTCGGCAGCCCAGGGCAGAACTCAAAGCTCTCTCCACGGACTCTGTTCTGTCCTGGTGAGGAAAGGGTTACCCTGTCCCTCTGTTGCCCTCTGCCTGGTCTCCCTTCTCTCTCTGCTGCCCGTATCTCCCACGCTTTCTCCCGGCTCTGCAGCCTGACTGGGTTCCTCACTGGCCCCAAGATGACCGTACTTTTCTGCAGCTGTTGCTTTTGTGCTGGGGCCTGCAGAGGGAGAAGGCTCCCCTTGTGGCTGCCAGGGGAGAGGCCTGCAGTGGGCACGGTGAAGGTGTGCAAGCTGCTAGCTTCCTGTCTTCATTTGCCATGGGCTTTGCTCGTGCTCCATTGTTTGCTCTTGCTCCGTTGGTCACCCTGCTTCCTGCACAGCCGTCCCGCTTGCTGTGTCAGGGTCCGTCACCCGCCTCCCTGAGCTGTACTAAGTGAGATAGAGCAGTGCCGTGTCCCCTCTGTCTGCCATGCATCTTCCAGAAGCCAGCCGGGGGCTCCAGGCCATCCCCATGCCACATCCTCCACCCCAGCCCCAGCCCCTCTCTCGTCGGGCATGTGTGTGCTGCTGGTTCTGTGGTTTTCGTTGTGATTCCGTCTTCTCCCTTTGTTTTCCCTGCACTCTTCCCCTTCCAGAGGGCCGCGGAGAAGATGAAGGAGCAGGAGAGGAAGCGGCTGGCGGAGGTGGAGGCCCAGCTGGAGAAGCAGAGGCAGCTGGCCGAGGCGCACGCCAAAGCCAAAGCGCAGGCCGAGGAGGAGGCGCAGGCCTTGCAGCGCCGCATGCGCGAGGAGGTCTCCAGGAGGGAGGTGGTGGCTGTGGACGCCCAGCAGCAGAAGCAGAACATCCAGCAGGAGCTGATGCAGCTGAAGCAGATCTCCGACACCCAGATCAAATCCAAGGACAAGCTGATCGAGCAGGTGGAGTACAGCCGCAAGAGGGTGGAGGAGGAGATCCACATCATCCGCCTGCAGCTCGAGACCTCCGAGCAGCAGAAGGCCAGCGCGGAGGCGGAGCTGCGGGAGCTGCGGGCCCGGGCCGAGGAGGCCGAGCGGCAGAAGAAGCTGGCCCAGGAGGAGGCCGAGCGGCTGCGCACGCAGGTGAAGGACGAGGCGCAGAGGAAGCGGGAGGCAGAGGAGGAGCTGCAGCGCAAGGTGCAGGCGGAGAAGGACGCGGCCCGGGAGAAGCAGGCGGCCCTGCAGGACCTGGAGACGCTGCGCAGGCAGGCGGAGGAGGCGGAGAGGAGGATGAAGCAGGCTGAGCTGGAGAAGGAGCGGCAGATCCAAGTGGCTCAGGAAGCGGCGCAGAAGAGCGCGGAGACTGAGCTGCAGAGCAAGCGCCTGTCCTTTGCGGAGAAGACGGCCCAGCTGGAGATGTCCCTGAAGCAGGAGCACGTCACAGTCACCCACCTGCGGGAGGAGGCCGAGCGCCTGAAGAAGCAGCAGCTGGAGGCAGAGAAATCCAGGGAGGAGGCAGAGAGGGAGCTGGAGAAATGGCGGCAGAAGGCGAATGAGGCCCTGCGCCTCCGGCTGCAGGCAGAGGAGGTGGCTCACAAGAAGACCCTGGCTCAGGAGGAAGCTGAGAAGCAGAAGGAGGATGCGGAGAGGGAGGCCAGGAAGAGGGCGAAGATGGAGGAGTCTGCCCTGCGGCAGAAGGAGCTGGCTGAGGAGGAGCTGGAGAAGCAGAGGAAGCTGGCAGAGGGCACCGCCCAGCAGAAGTTCTCAGCTGAGCAGGAGCTGATCCGGCTGAAGGCGGAGATGGAGAACCGGGAGCAGCAACGCCTGCTGCTGGAGGAGGAGCTCTTCCGCCTGAAGAATGAGATCAGTGAGGCCATTCATAAGAGGAAGGAGGTGGAGGAGGAGCTGGCCAAGCTGCGTACCGAGATGGAGATCCTCTTGCAGAGCAAGGCCAAGGCCGAGGAGGATTCCCGTTCCACCAGCGAGAAGTCCAAGCAGAAGCTGGAAGCCGAGGCCAGCAAGCTACGGGAGCTGGCCGAGGAGGCGGCTCGGCTGCGCGCCCTGTCGGAGGAGGCCAAGCGGCAGCGGCAGCTGGCTGAGGAGGAAGCAGCCCGGCAGCGAGCCGAGGCCGAGAGGATCCTGAAGGAGAAACTGGCCGCCATCAGCGAAGCCTCCCGGCTGAAGACGGAGGCTGAGATCGCCCTGAAGGAGAAAGAGGCAGAGAACGAGCGGCTGAGGCGGCTGGCGGAGGACGAGGCCTACCAGCGCAAGCTGCTGGAGGAGCAGGCAGCCCAGCACAAGCAGGACATTGAGGAGAAGATCACCCTGCTGAAGAAGTCCTCTGACACCGAGCTGGAGCGGCAGAAGAGCATTGTGGATGATACGCTGAAGCAGCGGCGCATCATCGAGGAGGAGATCCGCATTCTCAAGATCAACTTTGAGAAGGCATCGGCGGGCAAGACAGACCTGGAGCTGGAGCTGAGCAAGATCAAGAGCAGCGCGGAGGAGATCCAGCGCAGCAAGGAGAGGGCCGAGCAGGAGGCTGAGAAGCAGCGGCAGTTGGCCCTGGAGGAGGAGAACCGCCGCAGGGAGGCTGAGGAGAAGGTGAAGAAGATCTTGGCTGCAGAGCAGGAAGCTGCCCGGCAGCGCAAGGTGGCCCTGGACGAGGTGGAGCGCCTGAAAGCCAAGGTGGAGGAGGCCAAGAGGCAGAAGGAGCTGGCGGAGAAGGAGTCGGAAAGGCAGATCCAGCTGGCCCAGGAAGCGGCTCAGAAGAGAATTCAGGCTGAGGAGAAGGCCCACCTGGCTACAGTGCAGCAGAAGGAGCAGGAGCTGCTGCAGACGAGGCGCCAGGAACAGAACATCCTGGACAAGCTGAGGGAAGAGGCCGAGAAGGCCAAGAAAGCAGCGGAGGAAGCAGAGTTTGCACGCGTCAAGGCTGAGCAGGATGCGACCCTGTCCCGGCAGCAGGTGGAGGAGGCAGAGCGCCTGAAGCAGCGAGCCGAGCAGGAGGTGCAGGCCAAAGCCAGAGCCCAGGAGGATGCTGAGAAGCTCAGGAAGGAGGCTGAGCTGGAGGCGGCTAAGCGGGCCCAAGCCGAGCAGGCGGCTCTGAAGCAAAAGCAGCTGGCTGACGCCGACATGGAAAAGCACAAGAAGTTTGCAGAGCAGACGCTGAGGCAGAAGGCCCAGGTGGAGCAGGAGCTGACCAAGGTCAAGCTGCAGCTGGAGGAGACGGACCACCAGAAAAGCATCCTGGATGAGGAGCTGCAGCGGCTGAAGGAGGAGGTGACGGACGCCATGAGGCAGAAGGCCCAGGTGGAGGAAGAGCTCTTCAAGGTGAAGATCCAGATGGAGGAGCTGATCAAACTGAAGACCCGGATCGAGCAGGAGAACAAGGTGCTGATCCTGAAGGACAAGGACAACACCCAGAAGTTCCTGGTGGAGGAGGCAGAGAAGATGAAGCTCGTGGCGGAGGAGGCTGCTCGCCTGAGTGTGGAGGCGCAGGAGGCCGCCCGCATGCGGAAGCTGGCGGAGGACGACCTGGCGCAGCAGCGGGCACTGGCGGAGAAGATGCTGAAGGAGAAGATGCAGGCAGTGCAGGAGGCCACGCGGCTGAAGGCGGAGGCAGAGATGCTGCAGAGGCAGAAGGACCTAGCTCAGGAGCACGCCAAGAAGCTCCAGGAGGACAAAGAGCAGATGCAGCAGCGCCTCACTGAGGAGACCGAGGGCTTCCAGAAACTCTTGGAGGCCGAGCGCAAGCGGCAGCTGGAGATCATGGCCGAGGCCGAGCGCCTCAAGCTGCACGTGACCGAGATGAGTATGGCGCAGGCCAAGGCAGAGGAGGACGCGAAGCGGTTCAAGAAGCAGGCGGAAGAGATCAGTGAGAAGCTGCACAAGACGGAGCTGACCACCCAGGAGAAGATGACGCTGGTCCACACGCTGGAGATCCAGAGGCAGCAGAGCGACAGGGACGCGGAGAATCTGAAGAGAGCGATCGCTGAGCTGGAGAGGGAGAAGGAGAAGCTGAAGCGGGAGGCAGAGCTGCTGCAGCAGAGATCAGAAGAGGTACTGATTTTCCTGTTCCCCCTTGCTGTCATATTATTGCTGGGGGACACCCTCTGCTTAGTGTCCTAACTGAGCTGACCATGTAGAATGGCAGCCTTCAGAGAGCTGACTGTGCCCCCAAAATGCCAGCCAGGGTCCACAGTTCCCTTAGCAACCGACAATCCTCCATAACCCACATGGGCTGTCCGCAGACTCGTCTCACAGGCCCCAGGGTTGTTACGGGTGACGTGCCCGAGGGAACATGGGCAAAGACAAGGGGAGGATTTTCAAAAGCACCTCCACGGTTTAGCAGCCCAAGTGCCATCGACTCTCGGGGGACTTGTGCTCCCAGGTCACTGGAGTGCTCTGGAAAACCTCACCTAATGCACCAAGTCCCTGCTCCACGGACCCAGACTCTTAGCCTTGCTCCTGCAGCTCCCGTGAGCACACGCACACAGCTCGCATGTGTGTGCAGTGCTAAGGCTCCAGCTGCAGAGTGACCTGTAATTGACCCAGGAGTGTATCTGAGCAGCTTTGCCCCACGGCCCCATCGGAGGTTGCTCATCTCTAACTGGTATTGGCAGAGTCCATCCTCCCTGCACATGGTGTGCCGTTCTCCTGCAGGCACAGGGTGTCCACTCCCTGAGCGCCAGGCACAGACGGTGGTGACTCTAAGGTCCTTGGCCGTATGGACATTCACCCTGCTCCTTGGGATGCATAATGGGGCATGATTAGCTTTGTTTACCCCAACAGAAGAACAGTGTCCCTCTCCTGCTTCTTTAATCCAATCTAGCATGCAGTAATGCCCAAACTCCTCCTCATCTTCCCACCCCACCCCATTAACACTAATGCACCGCAGCAGGGGGCTGGCCCGTGTACCTGCAAACATAAGCCCAAGGTACTAGCCTGTAATATGACTTGCTACTATACCCCAAGCGTTTTCCGGCTAGCGCCCTCCCACTAATGGTTATCCCTGTCTGCACCAGGTTTTTGTGGGCTCTATTTGGGGTTAAGTGGGGTTGGGTCTAAGAGACGTTTCTTTGTTTCCCTGCTCCAGATGCAGACGGCTCAGCAGGAACAGCTCCGTCAGGAGACTCACATACTCCAGCAGAGCTTCTTAACAGAGAAGGATAGCCTGCTTCAGAAAGAGAGGTTCATTGAGGAAGAGAAAGTCAAGCTGGAGAAACTCTTCGAAGACGAGATGAACAAAGCTCAGACCCTGAAGGCAGAGCAGGACCGGCAGCGGAAGCAGATGGAGCAGGAGAAGCAGCAGCTGGAGGCCACCTTGGACGATGCAAAGAAGAAGCAGAAAGAGGCGGAGAAAAATGTCCAGCGTAAGCAGGAAGAGCTTCAGCAGCTGGAAAAGCAGCGACAGCAGCAAGAGAAACTCCTCGCAGAGGAGAACCAGAAGCTAAGGGAGAAACTGGAACAGCTGCAAGAGGAGCACAGGGCCGCGCTGGCCCAGACTCGAGAGATCATGATCCAAACTGACGACATTCCTGTGGATGCTGCGATTTTGCCTACCCAGCTGACTCCAACCAAAGCGGTGCCCAATGGCAGAGACGCCGTGGATGGCCTGGCTCAGAATGGGGAGCCGGAGTTTGCGTTTCATGGCATCCGGCAGAAGGTGCCTGCGGAGAAGCTGGTTGAGGCCGGCATCCTGGGCAGAGAGATCTTGGACAAGTTGGTGAAAGGGACGGTGACCGTGGCTGAACTTGCGCAGAGGGATGACCTCAGGAAATACCTGCAGGGCCAGAGCAGCATCGCCGGCTTGCTTATTAAACCCACCAACGAGAAGATGAGTATCTACAAGGCCATGAAGAAACAGCTGCTGAGCCCAGGCACGGCACTCATCCTCCTGGAAGCACAAGCTGCCTCCGGCTTCATAATTGACCCAGTGAGAAACAAGAGGCTCTCTGTAAACGAGGCTGTGAAAGAAGGAGTAATTGGACCAGAGCTGCACAATAAAATGCTGTCTGCCGAGAGGGCAGTAACCGGTTACAGAGACCCCTACACCGGAGACAAGATCTCCCTCTTCCAGGCCATGACAAAAGACCTCATTGTCCAAGACCACGGCATCCGCCTGCTGGAGGCCCAGATCG
Source organism: Lepidochelys kempii (assembly GCF_965140285.1). NCBI lineage: Eukaryota > Metazoa > Chordata > Testudines > Cheloniidae > Lepidochelys > Lepidochelys kempii. The sequence goes on along the minus strand of NC_136381.1, from coordinate 1,119,452 downwards.
CCACCGGCGGCATCATCGACCCCGTGAACAGCCACCGCCTGCCAGTGGAAGCGGCCTACAAGCGGGGCTACTTCGACGAAGAGATGAACCAGACCCTGTCAGACCCCACGGACGACACCAAGGGCTTCTTTGACCCCAACACTCAGGAGAACCTGACCTACCTGCAGCTGATGGAGAGATGCATGACTGACCCTGAGACTGGGCTCTGCCTCTTGCCGCTCACCGACAGAGCAGCCAAAGGAGGGGACCTGGCCTACACTGATCAAGAGGCCAAAGATGTTTTCAAGAAGGCCACGGTGTCTGCCCCCTTCGGCACATTCAAAGGAAAGACGGTGACCATCTGGGAGATCATCAACTCGGAGTACTTTACCGAGGAGCAGAGGCGAGACCTGTTGCGGCAGTACAAGACTGGCAAGATCACCGTGGAGAAGATCATCAAGATTGTCATCACCGTAGTGGAAGAGAGTGAGAAGAAGAGCCAGCTGTGCTTTGAAGGGCTCCGTGCTGCTGTCCCTGCCGCTGAGCTGCTGGAGAGCAAAATCATTGACAAAGATCTCTACAACCAGCTGCACCAGGGCAAGAAGTCTGTGAAGGACGTGGCTGAGGCAGGCGCCATAAAGAGGTATCTGAAGGGCACCGACACCATTGCTGGCATCCTGGTGGAGTCGACTGGGCAGAAGTTCACGCTCTATGACGCCCTGAAGAAAAACCTGCTGAAGCCAGAGGCTGCCCTGCCGTTGCTGGAGGCCCAGGCAGGCACGGGGTACATCATCGATCCCGTTAGAAACGAGAAGCTCTCGGTGGACGAGGCAGTGAGAGCTGGGATTGTCGGGCCAGAGTTCCATGAGAAGCTGCTGTCTGCAGAGAAGGCTGTGACTGGCTACAAAGACCCGTACACCGGACAGACGGTCTCCCTGTTCCAAGCGCTAAGGAAAGGCCTGATCCCCAGCGATACTGGGATCCGCCTGCTGGACGTCCAGCTGGCCACCGGTGGCATAGTTGACCCTGTGAACAGCCACCGCCTGCCACTCGATGTTGCCTGTAAGCGGGGCTACTTCGACGAGGAGACAAACAAGGCCCTGTCCACTCCCAGCGACGACACCAAGGCCTTCTATGACCCCAACACTCAGGAGAACCTCACCTACACCCAGCTGCAGAAGAAATGCCGACCAGACAAGCAGACCGGCCTCTACCTGCTGCCCCTCTCAGACCAGGCCATCCGGTCACAGCAAGAGGAGGTCTACACGGACAGCCAGGCGAAGGAGTCCTTAGACAAGGCGACCCTGGAGGTGCCAGCTGGCAGCTTGAAGGGCAAGACAGTGACGATCTGGGAGCTGATCCACTCTGAGTATTTCACCGAGGAGCAAAGGAGGGAGCTGCTGCGGCAGTACAAGACCGGCAAGGTCACCATTGAGAAGATCATCAAGATAATGATCACCATCATTGAGGAAACAGAGACCAAGAAGCAGGAGAAGCTGACGTTCAGCGGCCTCCGAGCACCTGTTCCTGCTAGTGAGCTGCTGGAGTCGAGGGTCCTTAGCAAAGCCCAGTACGAGCAGCTCAGGGAAGGCAAGAAGTCGGTGAAAGACCTCTCCGAGACGGACTCTGTGAAGAGGTTCCTGCGGGGCAGCGACTGTGTCGCTGGCATCTACGTGGAAGACACGAAGGAGAAACTGAACCTCTACGAGGCCATGAAGAGAAACCTCCTGAGGCCAAGCACCGCTGTCACCCTGATGGAAGCTCAGGCAGCCAGTGGGTTCCTGGTCGACCCCGAAAGGAACCAAAAGCTGTGTGTCAACGAGGCTGTGAAAGCTGGCCTCGTTGGGCCGGAGCTCCACGAGAAGCTGCTCTCTGCAGAGAAGGCCGTCACTGGGTATAAGGACCCCTACTCTGGGAACACCATCTCCCTCTTTGAAGCCATGAAGAAGGGGCTGATCCTCAAGGAGCACGGCATCCGCCTGCTGGAGGCCCAGGTCGCCACTGGCGGCATCATCGACCCCGTGCACAGTCACCGCCTCCCCGTGGAGGTGGCTTACAAGCGGGGCTACTTCGACCAGGAGATGAACCGGATCCTCTCTGACCCCAGCGACGACACCAAGGGCTTCCTTGACCCCAACACGCAGGAGAACCTGACCTACCTGCAGCTGAAGGAGAGGTGCATCGAGGACCCCGAGACCGGCCTGTACCTCCTGCCTCTGAAGCAGCCGGAGAAGCCCACGATGGTGGAGACGACCCATGTGTACACGGAGGCAGAGACCCGGAAAGCATTTGAGGAAACGCAGGTCAGCATCCCCGTGGGCAGCATGGCCGGCTCCTCCATGTCCCTGTGGGAGATCATGCAGTCAGACCTCATCCCCGAGGAGCAGCGGAAGCGGCTGATGGAGGAGTTCCGCTCCGGCAATGTGACCAAGGAGCGCATGATCATCATCATCATCGAGATCATCGAGAAGACAGAGATCATCCGGCAGCAGGACCTGACCTCCTACGACTTTGTCCGGCGCCGGATCACGGCTGACGACCTCTATGAGGCCAGGATCATCTCCCTGGAGATATACAACGTGCTGAAGCAGGGCTCCAAGACCATCCGAGAGATCCTGGAGATAGAGACCGTCTGGAAATACCTGTACGGAACCGGCTGCATAGCTGGCATCTACATCCCCTCCACCAAGCAGAAGCTCAGTGTCTATCAGGCCCTGAAGAAAGGGCTGATCAGCCCTGAGGTAGCCCGCTGCCTGCTGGAGGCCCAGGCTGCCACTGGCTTCATGATCGACCCCATAAAGAATGAGATGCTGACGGTAGACGAAGCTGTCAGGAAAGGAGTGGTGGGGCCGGAAATCCATGACCGGCTGCTGTCCGCAGAGAGAGCTGTGACCGGCTACAGGGACCCGTACAGCGAGCAGAAGATCTCACTCTTCCAGGCCATGAAGAAGGATCTGATCCCCACTGAGGAAGCCCTCCGGCTGCTGGATGCTCAGCTAGCCACTGGTGGCATCATCGACCCGTTCCTGGGGTTCCACTTGCCTCTGGAGGTCGCCTATCAGCGTGGCTTCTTCAGCAAGGAGACTTGCGACAGGCTGTCGGAGCCCAGCGAGGTCCGGAGCTACGTGGACCCCTCCACGGACGAGAAGCTCAGCTACGTGCAGCTCCTCAAGCGATGCCGGAAGGACGAGAACAACGGCCAGCTGCTGCTGCCCTTGTGTGACACGAGGAAGCTGACCTTCCGGGGCCTGAGGAAGCAGATCAGCGTGGAGGAGCTGGTGCGGTCCCAGGTCATGGACGAAGCGACAGCCCAGCGCCTCCAGGATGGCTTAACCTCCATCGAAGAAGTCTCCAAAAACCTGCAGAAGTTCCTGGAGGGCACCAGCTGCATCGCTGGTGTCTTCGTGGACTCCACCAAGGAGCGGCTCTCCGTGTACCAAGCCATGAAGAAAGGCATCATCCGGCCTGGCACAGCTTTCGAGCTCCTGGAGGCCCAGGCAGCCACTGGGTACGTGATCGACCCCATCAAGGGCTTCAAGCTGACGGTGCAGGAGGCAGTGCGGATGGGCATTGTGGGCCCAGAGTTCAAGGACAAGCTCCTTTCGGCGGAGAGGGCAGTGACCGGTTACAAAGACCCCTACTCGGGCAAACTGATCTCCCTCTTCCAGGCCATGAAGAAGGGCCTGATCCTGAAAGATCACGGGATCCGTTTGCTAGAGGCCCAGATCGCCACGGGAGGCATTATCGATCCAGAGGAAAGCCATCGCCTGCCCGTGGAGATGGCCTACAAGCGGGGCCTGTTCGACGAGGAAATGAACGAGATCCTCCTGGACCCCAGCGACGACACCAAGGGCTTCTTTGATCCCAACACCGAGGAGAACCTGACCTACCTGCAGCTCATGGAGCGGTGCATCACTGACGCGGAGACTGGGCTGTGCCTACTCCCTCTGAAGGAGAAAAAGCGGGAGAGAAAGACCTCGTCCAAGTCGTCTGTCCGCAAGCGCAGGGTGGTGATTGTCGACCCAGAGACAGGGAAGGAGATGTCGGTTTATGAAGCCTACCGCAAAGGCCTCATCGACCACCAAACCTACCTGGAGCTCTCTGAGCAAGAGTGTGAGTGGGAAGAGATCACCATCTCCTCCTCGGACGGGGTGGTCAAGTCCATGATCATCGACAGGAGGTCCGGGCGACAGTACGACATCGACGACGCGATTGCAAAGGGCCTGATTGATCAGTCTGCCCTGGACCAGTATCGCTCCGGCACCCTGTCCATCACCGAGTTTGCAGACATGCTCTCTGGAAACGTGAGCGGCTTCCGATCAAGATCTTCTTCTGTTGGGTCCTCTTCCTCCTACCCCATAAGCCCAGCCCCTGCGAGAGCTCAGCTGACATCCTGGAGCGACCCTGCTGAAGAGACCGGTCCAATTGCTGGGATCCTGGACACGGACACCCTGGAGAAAGTGTCCATCACGGAGGCCATGCACCGCAATCTTGTAGACAACATCACTGGACAGCGGCTGCTGGAGTCCCAGGCCTGCACCGGAGGCATCATCGACCCCAGCACTGGGGAGAAATTCTCTGTTGCTGATGCAGTCAACAAGGGCCTGGTTGACAAAATCATGGTGGACAGGATCAACCTCGCTCAGAAGGCGTTCTATGGCTTTGAGGATCCGAGAACCAAGACGAAAATGTCAGCCGCCCAAGCCTTAAAGAAGGGCTGGCTGTACTACGAAGCTGGCCAGCGGTTCCTGGAGGTACAGTACCTGACGGGTGGGCTGATTGAGCCCGACGTGCCAGGCCGGGTCTCGCTTGATGATGCGCTGCAGAAAGGCACAATCGACACGCGCACAGCCCAAAAGCTGCGGGACGTGAACACCTACTCCAAGTATCTCACCTGCCCCAAAACGAAACTCAAGATCTCCTACAAGGATGCAATGGACAGAAGCATGGTTGAGGAGGGAACAGGCCTGCGCCTGCTGGAAGCTTCCTCCCAGTCCAGCAAAGGATACTTCAGCCCCTACAACGTCAGTGGCTCGGGCTCCACCTCTGGCTCTAGATCGGGCTCCCGAACAGGATCTAGATCAGGCTCCAGGCGAGGGAGCGTTGATGCCACCGGCTCCGGCTTCTCCATGACCTTCTCTTCCTCCTCCTACTCTTCCTCAAGCTACGGACGCAGATACACATCTGGTCCCCAGAGCAACGTGGATGCTGCTGAACTCACTCTCGCCTTGTGCAGCCTAAATGGGAGCTGCGGATGGGAAGCAAACAGGAAGCTCCCCGACCTGCAGAGGCCTCAGCTGACAGTGGCATAAAGTCCTCTCCCTGCCTGCCCCAGCCCCCCAAAACACTGAGGAACCTTCCCATTTATCCTGCTCTGCATGTGGTGAAGCTACTGGCTAATCATCCGACTATTATTTTTAAACCCCAATTTTCTTCCAAAGCAGTGCCTAAAGTTTAACCAAAAAGAGGAGACTAATATATATTAATATGTATGATTGTTGGGACAGTATTTGTATATTTAGCGGTGAGAGAAAACACACTACCCTCCAGCTCAGTAACCCAGGAGCTTGCTTCGGTTCGTACCATCTGCAGAGTCAACTAACCCAGCCACCACCAAGCCGCTCCCACAGCCCGGCAGAACCTGCCAACAGGTTTGCATTTTTGATCCTAACCAGCTAGTGACTTTTTTTACTAACTCTGCCAGCTTCATCCCCTACCATCCCCAGAGGAGGAGAGGGCACTGTCCCCAGCTCTCAGACCTGCTGCTCATGCCAGCTGCCCTCCCCCTTCCCGGGAAAAGAGACTGTGACCTTGGACCCTGGACTGACCACACTGTCCCTCAGCGCTTTGGCCCAGGACAGCGACCTCTGCACACCAGCTCTGGAGCCGTTGCCTGGATCCTTTCTGCTGGCCTTCGGTGGGGCAGAGGAGGAGGCTGCTGTCTGCTACCTGCCCCCTCCCAAGAGCTCCTCAGCCTGCCTCCCAGAACTCCCCACAGCCGCTGTGGCCTCGGCACTCAGACTGTAAGTGCATGCTGGGGCTGCCTCTGTGCTTTCACAGAGCCTGCTGCCATGGGGATGGATCTGCCTGCCTCTCTGCTCCACAGCTTCACCCCCCCAAGAGGTTTTACGTTGCATCTGCACCTCCTCCTCCAGCCTGCTTGTTCACTCTGACGCATTCCATCATGCTTTGCTTTTCCGGCCCAAGTTCCCGGGGGAATCTTACATTGCCGTGTGCTGCTGTTGGCCAGTGGCTATGTCTGCATGTGTGTGTCTGTCTGTCTGTCTCTGTCTCTCTCTGTGTATCTGGGAAGTGCCCTGTACAAGGTTGATTGTTTAGACTGAATCATGAGACTAATGAATTGAGAGGTATTTATCAGAACCCCTCTGCCAGCCTGGCAGCACGGCTGACCAGAACCTTGACAAACCAGCCCCAGTCCCTGCACGCACACCTGTACGCACGCAAGGTTTCTGTGCCCAGGTCCCATGCCAGCTGTGGTGGAAGCCTGCCAGACACCCCCCCATACCCTTTGCTAAATGGGGTTCTTGCAGAATGTCTTACCTTGGATGCAAAGCGCGAGGCTTTGTAGCAGCTGTACGTTTCAAGGTCTGCCTGGCTCGGAGGGGGTCGTAGTCCAGCACAGCAGCGTGGAGGTGCTGACTTTGTTAAAACTCCGATTCTTACTTTCCTTTCTCACCTTGATTTCTTTCCCTCTTCATTTGTCTGCCATGTTTTCCCACCTGTAATGATGCTCTCTCTCTCTGTCAGACATCTTTTTCCAGTCCCACCAAAGAAGTCCCCTTGCCACTGGGAGAATTCCTTAGCTGGGTCTCTGACGTTAGCAAGTCCTGGATCAGTTCCCGGGGAGCCCCGGACTCAGCAGCTCCTCGGCTGCACTCCTCCACACAGGTAACTCCAACCGCTTTTGAGTCTCTGTGTTTGGAGACCGGGCTTTCTGCAAATCTAGTTCTGGCTGCACTCACCTGGAAGTTGTGTTCCCCAGACGTCGGAGTACTGGGGCGCCGACATGCCTTGGAGCAGTTTGAAGGTGCGCTGGTTCCACATGGACTAGTTTGTGGCCATTGCTTTGCTCTCAGGTGGGCTTGGGGTAAAATAACTTACAGTTACGCACTGAATTGGTTCTGAGCACCTGCAGCTCCCGCTGTCTGCAGTGACGTGAGCTCTCCGGTCGTGGTACCAGTCAGTGGCCCACAGCGTCAGGGATGTCTTATATCATCTATCTTCGGCGTGACCTTCCGAAGGGGCTAACAGCTAGAGGGTGCTAGCTTGCTGGGGGGAGGGCGAGAGATGGGGACAGATGGGGTGGGGTGAACGTATCCGTGCAGCGTCCTCGGCTCTGTTTGATGGTGTCATCTCATGAACAAACCCTCCGATCTCATCCCACCCTTTTCTTTATTTTGTTTACTTTGTTGTAGCGTTGCTGGATGTCCATCCCAACTGTCCTCCCCGCTGCCGTGGAGCCCGTACCCCCGTGCTGGGGGGAAGTGGGACAGCACTGAGGACTCCCCCTCCCTTTGCACTGGTCCAGCGGGCCCAGTCTGAGACTCTGAGAGGCAGCACCCCTCCAGGCAGCCCGTGGAAAGCCACTTGGAGCTGCTGGAGCTGTCCTTCCCCGCCAGCACTGAGAGCTGATCCTCTGTCCCCGGTCCTGAAGACTGGGGCGTGCCTGGGGGCTGCTCTGGAGAACTGCAGCCCAGCGAAGATGGCAGCAGAGTGCTTGGGGGGAGGCGTCCGTGCAGAGCCGGGGCGAGCGTTGCTGCCTGCTCTCACACACGCATGTGTGCCTGATGCAGGACCTGCACGGTGACCCCCAGCCTGTCTCGCCCGCTCCCATTCTCAGCAGCCCCCGGGGCGGAAGGGGCTCCGCCCTCTGTCTGCAGCAATAAGAGCCGTGAAGGCACCCTGGGGCTCAGCCCTGGCTTGTGATGTAATTGTACATGCGGGGCTCCCCCTTCGGGCGAGCCCTGGCTTCTAGGGCCTTCCCAGCTCCCCAGACAAGGGCACAGACACCTCCGGACTCCTTGCACTAGTACGGCCTTTCCCCTCCCCCATCACCAGCAATGGGCAAAGAACGGCATGTGTCATGTTCCAGCAGCAACCCCTCACGCGTGTGCATCCAAACCCATTTCGCCTCCTCCTCCTCCCCCCCTCCGCCGCCCGCTCTCATTGGCTACATGTAAATCAAGTCATGTTATCCCTCAGCATTTGTCACTATATTATTCTCATTATCCAGTTTTTGCTTTTGCATGATGTACTAACATGGGCGATTGTGTAACATATTCCAGCCTGAGCCGGGGCGCCCGGTCCCAGCTCCCTCCCCTTGGGACGCTGGGCTCCCCTGGCTCCCGCTTGTTTCTGTTCAGGGCAGCAAGGGCTGATTAACAAGCCAAATGCATCTCTCTTTTTGGGGGGCAAAACACTAAAACCTGACTTGTATATACCGTGAAGTGTTTGTAAAACATGCAGTATGGACCCAGGCTCTCTCCACAGGGAGGGCAGTAAAGGAGATTATCGGAAACTGGCCGGCAGCTCTGCGTGCTCTGTTCACAGTGTTCTCACTCTCGTGCCCAGGGATTCCACAGCCCTGGCCTCGCCGGAACCCTGCCAAGGCAGAGCCCCCAGCCAGCTCAGTCTGCTTCCACTCCCCTGGCCTCCGAAACATGGTTATACCGGCACCGCTGCCAGGTACAGCCCGAGTTGTGAGCTGTGTTCGTCCCAAAGAACTCCCCCCAAGCCCTCCAACTCTGATTCTCACATGGCTCCCAGCCCTGCAGTAGCTGAGCCCCTCCCAATTCTCACCCACCCACAGAGGCAGGACAGAGCTGTTCTTTTATGGGACAGCTGGGAACCGCACCACGGAGGCTAAGTACCTGGGCCAAGAGCGCGCACAAAGTCTGTGGCAGAGTGAACCCAGATTTCCCTCTTGAACCCAGGTCTCCCAAGGCCTCGGCTAGAATCCCAGCCTCTGGGCCTGCTGCTCAGCTGGCCTGTATTCCCTGAGGCATATAGGTTCTTCTACAGAGGGGGGTGATTTCTCCAGTGGGGAGAAACCCAGATGTTGCCCCTGCTGCAATGTTTCCTACTACCTGCCTTGCTCTGGCCACAGGCCCTTGTGCGTATTGGATTCTGGGGCCGCGGCCCGGTTTCCTGGGACATGGCGGAGGTGCAGAAAGCAAGCAATTTTCTGCGGAAAAGGACCTAGGGGTGACAGTGGACGAGAAGCTGGATATGAGTCAGCAGTGTGCCCTTGTTGCCAAGAAGGCCAATGGCATTTTGGGATGTATAAGTAGGGGCATAGCGAGCAGATCGAGGGACGTGATCGTTCCCCTCTATTCGACATTGGTGAGGCCTCATCTGGAGTACTGTGTCCAGTTTTGGGCCCCACACTACAAGAAGGATGTGGATAAATTGGAAAGAGTCCAGCGGAGGGCAGCAAAAATGATTAGGGGACTGGAACACATGAGTTATGAGGAGAGGCTGAGGGAGCTGGGATTGTTTAGCCTGCAGAAGAGAAGAATGAGGGGGGATTTGATAGCTGCTTTCAACTACCTGAAAGGGGGTTCCAAAGAGGATGGCTCTAGACTGTTCTCAGTGGTAGCAGATGACAGAACGAGGAGTAATGGTCTCAAGTTGCAGTGGGGGAGGTTTAGGTTGGATATTAGGAAAAACTTTTTCACTAGGAGGGTGGTGAAACACTGGAATGCGTTACCTAGGGAGGTGGTAGAATCTCCTTCCTTAGAGGTTTTTAAGGTCAGGCTTGACAAAGCCCTGGCTGGGATGATTTAACTGGGAATTGGTCCTGCTTCGAGCAGGGGGTTGGACTAGATGACCTTCTGGGGTCCCTTCCAACCCTGATATTCTATGATAATAACGCTGGTGCCCTGAGGGGCTGCTCCTTTCCTCCGTTGCTGGCGCGTGGGCTGGTCCCTCCTGGGCGCTCTGCAGCCTGCGCACAGGAACGGTCGCACTTCGCTAGGCTGAGCGGAACAAGCGAGTGTGGAAAGAGCTGGGTCTGGGCCGGCAGTGACAGCCCTGGAGGCGCCGGGTTCTGGGCAGTAGCCGTGGGAAGAGGAGCGCGGAGAGGGACAGGAATACTGCGTGCTGTTTAGAAGGGACCCAGGAAGGAGCTAACATGGAGGCTGCAGCAGGAGCAACGGCAGAGAATTCAGGCATCAGTCGCACCTTGTCAGTCCCTGAATCTTCCCAAAGGGAGGGAGGACGCGGCAGGCACTCTGCCCTCACTAAATCCTTCTCTGCGGGCCGTGCACCCACCTGCCGCCGAGGTAGCACCTAGGGTAAGAAGGGGATGGCCAGCCGGGGAACGGCCAAGCAAAGCTCTCAGCTGTGTGAGATGCCCATGGGGCCTGAAACATGGGGCCACCCCCTTCAGCAGCAGAGGGATGTTTTGAAGAGTGTCTGCAAGAACCAATTCCTGCAGCCTCACCTCTTCCCTGCCTGGCCAGCACGAGCAGGCCTGTCTCCGCTCAGCCCTCGGGCCCAAGGAAAGACCAGCTTCTTTTCTGCATCCCGCCCGGCTTGAGCTGGAGCCTGGACAGGGGGCATCCACCTGGATGCCCCTTGTATGTTACAGGTCGTCAGTTCAAAGCGGAGTCCCTTCCTGCAACAAGGTGAACCAAGGCTGCTGCTCTGACCTCGCGGCGGGGGGTCGCTGGTGCTGTTCCTGGGCCTGCAGGAGCCCCAGCCTGCGACACTATGGGGCAGGGTGCTGGGGGCAGGAGCTTGGGCCTGGGGTTGCCTCAGGCCTGTCCCCTAGGGAGCAGCTGGGCCTCTTCGCGAAGGGCAGGGGGTGAGGGAGATGGGAGCAGGGCTGCTCCAGGAACCGCCAAGCTGGGGAGCAGAGCTCCCCGGGGTGGGTCTGCCCCGCTGCAGCCCCCCAGCCAGCCCCCAGGCTCCCCCATGGGGAAACCACGCGGCGCTGTATCTTCTCCTCGGGCCTTAATCCACCCAGCCGCCGAGAAACCTCCATGGCCTCTCTGGCCCCTATTGTACCCTCCCTCGTCTGCCCCCCAGCCCCACCTGAGAATCCCCTCTGGGGAATGGGTTTGGGCCTGGGCCTGGGGAGGGGGCATTTGGCCCACAGTTCCCCCAACTCCAAGGCCCCTCTCAGAGCTCCCCTCAGCATCAGCCCCCCGCCCTGCAAGACACCCCTCTGGGCCAAGCCCCTTTTCCCACACCCCACAAATCTCTGAGGGCCACACTCCTCCCCTTGTCCTGCCCACCTCTCCTCCCCGCACATCCCCTCAGGGTCAGTCCCCACCTGATTCCCCTCCAGGTCAAACGCTGCCTCCCCATGCAGAGAAACCCCTACAGCCCAGACCCGCCCCAGCGCCATTTCCCCCTCGCACAGACACCTCCGGGCCAAACGCTTCCCCCTGAAAACCCCCTCAGGGCCAAACTCCCCCCAGACACCGAGAACCCCTTCAACCAACCTCCCCGCAAGCACAGCCGGCCCCCACTCCCCCACCCCCAGACGTTAGCCCACAGGAGGGCTCCGGTGCTGAACCCCTGCAGCTGGGGGTGCCAGGCCAGGGCCCTCCCCAGGCTGGCGCCTGGCTCTTTACCCGGGGTTCCTCTCGGCTGCTGGGAGGGTCTGTGCTCCCCTGAGCTCCCCCCAGCCAGCGAAGCCCGGGGCAGGGCCGTGGCCAGCGGCACGGGGGCTACTGCAGTGGCCAGGCCAGGGAAACGCTGCAGCAGCCCGGCCTTGGGCCCTCAGGGCTATGGAGAGCAGGAGCCACACCCGCCCGGCTCGAGGGCCAAGTGCGATGGCCCCATGCCCGCTCGGTGCCAAGCGTGTGCCAGAAACGCCAGGCTGAGGGGCCCCAGCGGGCAGCAGGAGCCAGTCCAAGCAAGCCCAGTTCTGCAGCACTGGCCACCCTGCCCCTTGCTGGGGAGTCGGGTCCCAGAACTCCCGCCTCGGGCCGCGTCCCCAGGGTTTCACCTTCCCCCCCAGCCTGGCTCAGGGCCGGTTCCCCGTCGGTGGGCAAGCTGCTGCCAGTAAAGGGCTAGCCAAGGGCCAACCCAGGGACTGCACTTACAGCCACCCACAAGCCGCTGGCATGCAGCCCCCTCCCCACAGCAGGACCACGGGCAACTCTGTTCTGCGTCTCCCCACAAGCGTGGCTGGCCCCGGTTCTGACCTGAGGCGCGGCGGGGCCAAGGGCCAGAGCCCAGCTGCGGGGGGTGTCCCGGGGCGGTATGGCGTGTGGGCGGGATGGGTGCTGGGTAAGGTCAGGGAGCTGGCAGTGGAGACGGGGTGAGAGAGTGGGGCTGTGGGCGGTGGGAGGCGCCATCGCGTCCACCTTGGCGTGGAGACACAAGACCCAGGCCTCGCGCTGCCGTGGAATGGCCTGACGCTTCAATCCAGCACGACGCGGTTGCAAAGCCTGTGGGCCCCTGGACACGAGGGCGATGGCAGCGGGCTGGGAGGCAGGACGCTGGGAGGCTCCCGGCCTCTGCCCTGACTCACGGTCAGCGAGAGCTATGCTCCCAGCGCTATTTAGCCGGGGAACTAGGTGTGATTGTTGCAGCCGCATGTACGGCAGTCTCTGGCCTCAGAGCGGGGCTCCTCCTGCCGGGGCAAGGTGCCGCTGGAAACCCCCCGCCCCAAAAGCGTGCTCCGCTCTGGCCCGCCCTCCTGGAGCAGAGCTGGGCAGCCCTTCTCCTCTGGGAGCTGGGGTGTCGGGGGATGTTTTGGGGCCCCACATTACCAGGAGGGGGACGACTCGGAGGCTGGAGGGGGCTGCGTTACGGGCATGTTTCGCATGGCCCAGCGAGGAGAGAGCAAGCCGCAGCGGTCAGAGGGCTGTGAGCCCCAAAGGCCTGGCTTCGCTAGCCCACGCTCCCTGCTGGACCAAGGAGCCCAGTCGGCTGACAGGGTGCTGAGCTGACGCCCCGGGCCGTGTCTGGCTGCCCATGCAATGCCGCCCCGCACGCTCCAAGTCCAGCACAGCGGGAGAGGGATGAGCATGTGCCCACTCCGAGGGACTCGCATGGTCGGTGCTTGCCTAAGGGAAGGGGTGGACAGCTCTGGCCTGGAACATGGGACAGGCCTGGCCCCAGGGCACTGAGCTGGCACTGGGAGGAGCCATTAACTGCAGGAAAGTGAGGGGCTCACGGGCCAGACGAGGCTGGGCCGAGCACGGGGCTTTGGGGGCTGAGAGGCGGCCACTTTCTCAGGCACTTTGCTCAGACGGGGCGGGAGGGCAGGGTCAAGGCAGAGTTTGTGAAGGAGCAGGGGGACCCAACCCAGGGGCAGGGGGCGGCCCACAGGGCCAGTAGCTGAGCCCAGCTGGAAGAGCAAGGGGAGGGGAAGAGGTCCTAGGAGGAGGCACTGCTGCATTCCTGTGGGCCTGGCTGAGTCAGGACGGCTGGGGGCAGGGAGGTAAGGCAGCGGGAGGTGCTGGGGTGTAACGAGGCTGGTTCTGGCGGGGCCCAACGGAGAGTGCCAATTCAGGACAAACTGCTTCAAGCAGGGCAGTCACAGCCCCAGGCTGGGGTTTCTGTGCACACCAAGGCAAACCGAACCAGACAGACAGAGGACTTCGGTCTCACCCCACTGGCTAACCACAAGTCACACAAGCAATTCCCTTAGACACCCCAGTTTCCCAGTATCCCCACCACTGCCCCTCGTTATAGGGGCAGATGGTTGTGAAAACCAATACCCCAGCAAAAGAACAAAGGTTCCCTCGATCCCAAAGGACCAAGCCCCAGACCCAGGTCAATGTACAAATCAGATCTTACCCACAAATCACGCTGTTGCCAATCTTTTCAAATCTAAAATCTAAAGGTTTATCCAGAAAAGGAAAAGGATAGAGATGAGAGCTAGAACGGGTTCAATGGAATCAATGACAGACAGTGATGGCCAAGTTCTTGGTTCAGGCTTGTAGCAGTGAGGGAATAAATGACAGGTTCAAATCCAGTCTCTGGAGAACATCCCCAGCTGGGATGGGTCCTTCAGTCCTTGGTTCAAAGCTTCAGTCTGTAGCCAAGTCCCTCCAGAGATAAGAAGCAGGATTGAAGACCAGATGGAGGAGCTGCAGCAGCGTTTTACAGTCTCATGCCATGTGGTCTCTGCTTTCTGTGTCCCAAAGACAAGCTGCCCATCCCATGGCCTGGAAAAACCTCAGAGTTCTGTCCATAGGCAGGTCCCTGCACACCTGGCTGAGTCCCCAGGCTTGTCTCCCTTCTCTCAATGGGTCAGTTGTGTCACTGATGGTCCTTAATGGGCCACCCAGCAGGCTAGGCAGAGCTGACACCAACTTGTCTGGGGTGTCACCCAGAAGCAGAGCAGAAGTTTGAACTACAGACAGTATAGAGCAAATATTCATAACTTCAACTACAAAAATGATACACACACACAGACAGCATAATCCTAACCAGCAAACCATCACCTTGTCTGGGACACCTCCTTTGACCCCCTTTATACAAGATTTGGTGCCACAACAGGATCTTGGTTGCAACCATGTTCTATATGGTCCCAATTCAAGTCAATAAGGTGACGTGGTCAGACAGATACTATCCCAGACTGGGGCAGAAGGAAGCTGCAGGAATGGCAGAGGCGAGAGGAGAGCTGGAGCAGAGGTGAGACTGGACGGGCAGGCAGAGGGACGAGGGGATGAGGAATGAACGCCAACCCCCAGTGCGTTCTGGATCGGAGTGTGGTGCGCACAGTGGACCGTTGAGGCCTCCCTGCAGGCCCCTGGCTGGTCAGTACACTGGGCAGGATGAGGCCCTGTGCTCACATGTAGCTTTTGGAGGGGGCGGCCAGGGTTGGACAAGGGGCTGAGAGTCATGGGCCAAGGTGCTCAAGGGCTCAGTCACTGGACAATACCCTGAGGGGCGAGGTGGGTGGGGTGCTCAGATGAGGCACGTGACAGTGCAGGGGGGCTTTGGGATTCAGAGGAGGAGATGTTAGAAAATAGGGAATGGAGGTGGGGGGTCAACATGCTCCATCCTCAGTGAAAGGAGGCGCGTGCAACAGGGCAGAGAATGGACCGGGGGAGGAGAGAGGGCTCTGGGTGGTCACAGATTTAGAGACCAGAAGGGACCATTGTGATCATGCAGTCTGACCCCCTGTGTGACAAAGGCCAGAGAACTGCTCCAAATCAGTCCTAGGCCAGAGCTTTAGGAAAAAAAGCCCATCCTGATTTGGCAGTGACGGAGAATCCACCATCACCCTCGTAAATTGTTCCATGGATTAGTGACCCTCGCTGGTACAAACCTAGGCCTTATTTCCAGTCTGAAGGTGTCTAGATTCAACTTCCAGCCATTGGCTAGTGTTAGACCTTCCTCTGCTAGACCGGATAGTCCACTGTCAAATATTTCTTCCCCATGTAGGTGCTTATAGACTGCAGGTCTCTATGTAATTCTGCATCTTGGCAGGGGGGGTAGACTAGGTGACCCCAACTCTCTGGTTCTCAGCCACCCCGAACCTTCTCTTTGTTAAGCTAAGTGGACTGAGCTCCTTGAGTCTATCGCTCTATGGCAGGTTTTCTAACCCTTTAATCATTCTTGAGGGTCATCCCTGACCCTTCATGAACATCCTTCCTGAACTTGGGCTCCAGAACTGGACCCAGGATTCCAGCAGGGGTCACACTGGTGCCCAATACAAAGGTATGATAACCTCTCTGCTCCCGCTCCTGGTTCCCCAGTTTATACACCCCAGGATCGCATCAGCATCAGGATCCTTTGGCCTCAGCGTCGCACAAGGAGCTCATGGTCAGGGCTTGATGATAGTTGATGGTCAGATAGTTCATGGTCAGTGTTGATGATAATCCACCACGACCCCTTAACCCTTCTCAAAGTCACTGCTTCCCTGGAGAGAGCCCCCAGCCACTAAGCATGGCCCCAGCTTACCAAGCGACCCAGAGCTGGTACCCGCACAATCTAGGGCACCCGCCCTTACCCCATTCCTAGGGCTCAGGGTGTAACCTTCTCTGGGTTTGCAGGACTTTTTCCCAGTGAAAGAGCCTTACCCAGTAATATTCTTGTCCTCTATTTATTAACACTCACCAAGCAGAATACACACCCTAAGCATACAGTGCTCTGCTCAGCAATCCTGGCCAGGCAGGCGGCCTTTCCCAGTTGGCCAGGCAAGGTCGGCTGCTGCCCGTCACAGTCGTGCAGAGGATTCTTAGCAGCTCTGATCTTAGGCTGTGTCTCAGAGGTGAGTTCTTCTTCTTCCCAGGTTTCAGAGGAACAGCCGTGTTAGTCTGTATTCGCAAAAAGAAAAGGAGTACTTGTGGCACCTTAGAGACTAACCAATTTATTTGAGCATGAGCTTTCGTGAGCTACAGCTCACTTCATCAGATGTTTACCGTGGAAACTGCAGCAGACTTTATATACACACAGAAATCATGAAACAATACCTCCTCCCACCCCACTGTCCTGCTGGTAATAGCTTATCTAAAGTGATCAACAGGTGGGCCATTTCCAGCACAAATCCAGGTTTTCTCACCCTCCACCCCCCCACACAAATTCACTCTCCTGCTGGTGCTAGTCTTTCCTTCTTCCCAGTCTTTCCTTCTTCTGTTTCTTGTGTTCTTTCTGCTGGACTCCTTATTGGACCCCAGTTTATATAGTGAAACTTGAGTCTTGCTTAGCTGTGCCGTAACCAGTCATTTTACTAACCAATCCTAACATATTGTAACAAAATTCTTTAACCAATCATACCCCACCACCTTAATTGATTTACATTTAGCAAAATTAGTTATGTAACAGACGGAAACAATCAAAGAACCAGACAGGGAGCATACAGACAAACAATCGGGCAATGGGGACCATCAAGATAAAACAATAAAGAAATGAAGGTTTCACACCCACATCCATTGGTAAATGATTGCTTGCCAGACAGAATGCTGTCACACTAAGTTTTCTTTAACCATCTTTATCTGGTGGTGGGTGCCACTGGGACAGGAGCCTTCTGAACAGCCGGATAGGACAGTGTTTAAGGTAATGTACAAGGGATGTGGGGCTGTGACTTCCTGCTTCTTGGCTCCTGGCTGCTGCAGCCCCAAGGGTGGCTGCAGACAAAGGCCTCAGGCGTCACAATGTGGCTGGAGGAAGTGGCCTCATGCTTACAGAGCGAGATCAGTGACCTGCCCTCTTCATTATTTGCCACCCCGCCCATTTGTGTGTCATCTACATACGTTGTCAGTGATGATTTTATGTTGTCTTCACGGTCATTGTTAAAGATGCCAACTAGTGTAGGGCCAAGCCGTGCTCCCTGCAGGGCCCCACTAGAAACAGGCCGACTCAGTGATGACTCCCCATTTTCCGGTACATTCGGAGACCTGGCCAGTCACTGCTGCCAGGTGACGTCGAAAGTATTTTAGTGGGTTAATTAGCATGTCATGTGGCACCAAGCCCCTACTGTAGGCTTGGCGAGGAGCAAGCTGCAGTTCCGGGGTTCCCTATGTCCAGGTTACCCATGGCACCCGCTGGACACTGGTGGCATCCAGGTGCCATTAGACCTCCCCCAGGATGGCTAGCACGGCAGAGGACAGGGTGTCACAGCTCAGCAACCTCCCCCACGTTCCCTGGTGCTAGGCAGCACCCTCCAGACTGGCACTGGCAGCCTCCAGTCTGTTCTCATGGCTTGGGGCAGGCTGGTCTCATCAGGCCACACACACACACATACACTGTTAGGCCTCCCCTGAGCCTGGCGGTCTCTGTTTTCCCCTGGACGGGTGATGGGTAAGGCTAAGATTTGTCACAGATATTTTTAGTAAAAGTCACAGCCAGGTCACGGGCAATAAAGAAAAATTCATGGAAACCTGTGACCTGTCTGTGATTTTTACTGAATATATGCTTGTCGAAATGGGGCCATGTGGGGTCCCCACACTGCCTTCAGGGGGCCAGCCGTGGAGCTGTGGCATCCCCATACCATGCTCGGGGGCCCAGCCTGGAACTGTGGGGGTCCCCACATCGCCCTCGGGGGGCCAGGCTTGGAGCTGCGGGGTCCCCACATCGCCCTCGGGGGGCCAGGCTTGGAGCTGCGGGGTCCCCACATCGCCCTCGGGGGGCCAGGCTTGAGAATTGGGTTACAGAGAGTGGAATCAGAAGAACATAAGAACAGCCCTACTGGGTCAGACCAAAGGTCCATCCAGCCCAGTGTCCTGTCTACCGACAGTGGCCAATGCCAGGTGCCCCAGAGGGAGTGATCCTAAAGGGTAATGATCTAGTGATCTCTCTCCTGCCATCCATCTCCACCCTCTGACAAACAGAGGCTAGGGACACCATTCCTTCCCCATCCTGGCCAATAGCCATTAATGGACTTAACCTCCATGAATTTATCCAGTTCTCTTTTAAACCCTGTTATAGTCCTAGCCTTCACAACCTCCTCAGGCAAGGAGTTCCACAGGTTGACTGTGTGCTGAGTGAAGAACTTCCTTTTATTTGTTTTAAACCTGCTACCCATTAATTTCATTTGGTAGCCCCTAGTTCTTATATTATGGGAACAAGTAAATAACTTTTCCTTATTCAGGTTTCAGAGGAGCAGCCGTGTTAGTCTGTATCCGCAAAAAGAAAAGGAGGACTTGTGGTACCTTAGAGACTAATGCTCAAATAAATTTGTTCGTTTCTAAGGAGCCACAAGTCCTCCTGTTCTTTTTCCTTGTTCGCTTTCTCCACCCCACTCATGATTTTATAGACCTCGATCATATCCCCCCTTTGTCTTCTCTTTTCCAAGCGGAAAAGTCCTGGCCTCTTTAATCTCTCCTCATATGGGACCTGTTCCAAACCCCTCATCATTTTAGTTGCCCTTCTCTGAACCTTTTCTAATGCCAGTATATCTTGTTTGAGACGAGGGGACCACATCTGTACACAGTATTCAAGATGTGGGCGCACCATGGATTTATATAAGGGCAATAAGATATTCTCCATCTTATTCTCTATCGCTTTCTTAATGATTCCTAACATCCTGTTCGCTTTTTTGACTGCACACTGCGTAGATGTCTTCAGAGAACTGTCCACGATGACTCCAAGATCTTTCTCCTGATCAGTTGTCGCTAAATTAGCCCCCATCCTATTGTACGTACAGTTGGGGTTATTTTCTCCAGTGTGCATTGCTTTACATTTATCCACATTAAATTTCATTTGCCATTTTGTTGCCCAATCACTTAGTTTTGTGAGATCTTTTTGAAGTTCTTCACAGTCTGCTTTGGTCTTAACTATTTTGAGCAGTTTAGTATCATCTGCAAACTTTGCCACCTCACTGGTTACCCCTTTCTCCAGATCACTTATGAATAGGTTGAATAGGATTGGTCCTAGGACCACTAGTTACCCCTCTCCATTCTGAAAATTTACCATTTATTCCTACCCTTTGTTCCCTGTCTTTTAACCAGTTCTCAATCTATGAAAGGTTCTTCCCTCTTATCCCATGACAACTTAATTTACGTAAGAGCCTTTGGTGAGGGACCTTGTCAAAGGCTTTCTGGAAATCTAAGTACACTGTGTCCACTGGATTCCCCTTGTCCACATGTTTGTTGACCCCTCAAAGAACTCTAATAGATTAGTAAGACATGATCTCCCTTTACAAAAACCATGTTGACTTTTGCTCAACAATTTATGTTCTTCTCTGTGTCTGACCATTTTATTCTTTACTATTATTTCAACTAATTTGCCCAGTACTGATGTTAGACTTACCGGTCTGTAATTGCCAGGATCACTTCTAGAGCCCTTCTTAAATATTGGCGTGACATTGCTATCTTCCAGTCATTGGGTACAGAAGCTGATTTAAAGGACAGTTTACAAACCATAGTTAATAGTTCTGCAATTTCCCATTTGAGTTCTTTCAGAACTCGTGGGTGAATGCCATCTGGTCCCGGTGACTTGTTACTGTTAAGATTATCAATTAATTCCAAAACCTCCTCTAACGACACTTCAATCTGTGACAATTCCTCAGATCTGTCACCTACAAAAGACGGCTCAGGTTTGGGAATCTCCCTCACATCCTCAGCCATGAAGACTGAAGCAAAGAATTCATTTAGTTTCTCTGCAATGACTTTATTGTCTTGAAGTGCTCCTTTTATATCTCGATCGTCCAGGGGCCCCACTGGTTGGTTAGCAGGCTTCCTGCTTCTGATATACTTAAATAACATTTTGTTATTTCCTTTTGAGTTTTTGGCTAGCTGTTCTTCAAACTCCTTTTTGGCTTTTCTTACTACATTTTTACATTTAATTTGGCAGTGTTTATGCTCCTTTCTATTTACCTCACTAGGATTTGACTTCCACTTTTTAAAAGATGCCTTTTATCTCTCACTGCTTCTTTTACATGGTTGTTAAGCCACGGTGGCTCTTTTTTAGTTCGTTTACTGTGGTTTTTAATTTGGGGTATACATTTAAGTTGGGCCTCTATTATGGTGTCTTTGAAAAGTGTCCATGCAGCTTGCAGGGATTTCTCTCTAGTCACTGTACCTTTTAATTTCTGTTTAACTAACCTCCTCATTTTTGCATAGTTCCCCTTTCTGAAATTAAATACCACAGTGTCGGGCTGTTGAAGTGTTCTTCCCACCACAGGAATGTTAAATGTTGTTATATTATGGTCACTATTTCCAAGCAGTCCTGTTACAGTTACCTCTTGGACCAGATCCTGCGCCCCACTCAGGACTAGATCGAGAGTTGCCTCTCCCCTTGTGGGTTCCCGTACCAGCTGCTCCAAGAAGCAGTCATTTAAAGTATCGAGACATTTTGTCTCTGCATTTCGTCCTGAGGTGACCTGTGCCCAGTCGGTATGGGGATAATTGAAATCCCCCACTATTATTGAGTTTTTTATTTTGATAGCCTCTCTGATCTCCCTGAGCATTTCATCGTCACTATCACTGTCCTGGTCAGGTGGTCGATAATAGATCCCTACTGTTGTATTCTTATTAGAGCATGGAATTACTATCCATAGAGATTCTATAGAACATGTGGATTCATTTAAGATTTTTACTTCATTTGATTCTACATTTTCTTTCACATATAGTGCCACTCCCCCCCCCCGCCCCCTCCCTCCCACAGGACCTGTTCTGTCCTTCCAATATATTTTGTCCCATTGATTGTCCTCACTCCACCAGATTTCTGTGATGTCTATTATATCAATATCCTCCTTTACCACGAGGCACTCTAGTTCACCCCTCTTATTATTTAGACTTCTAGCATTTGTGTACAAGCACTTTAAAAACTTGTCACTGCTTATTTGTCCTTTTCTGATATGTCAGATTCTTTTTTATGTGAATGTTTCTCATCTGATCTGGCCAATACTTCATCCTCTTCCATCCCCCCCTCCTGACTAAAACCTGGAGAATCTCTATCCATAGACTCTCCTCTAAGAGAAGTCTCTGTCTGATTCACGTGCTCCTCCGCAGCAATCAGCTTTCCCCCATCTCTTAGTTTAAAAACTGCTCTGCAACCTTTTTAATGTGAAGTGTCAGCAGTCTGGATCCACTTTGGTTTAGGTGGAGCCCATCCTTCCTGTATAGGTTCCCCCTATCCCCAAAGTTTCCCCAGTTCCTAATAAGTCTGATGCATCCGATGAAGTGAGCTGTAGCTCACGAAAGCTCATGCTCAAATAAATGTGTTAGTCTCTAAGGTGCCACAAGTCCTCCTGTTCTTTTTGCGGATACAGACTAACACGGCTGCTCCTCTGAAACCTGTTAATAAGTCTGAGGTACTCTTATGGATAACTCTATTAAATCCGTTTCCTCCTGCACAGCTTAACTCGCTGCTGAAGCCAGGCCAGAGGTCACGCTTTTCCAGACTAAAAACCAATATTCTGCAGAGTTACCGCTCAGAGCGACGGTGCGCAAAGCCCTGGGACCCTCTGCAGGCACGGCTGTACAACAAGCAACTGTCACCCGGGAGCCTTATGTGGCGTTGACAGGTGACACAGGGCCAGAGAGAGTTAATTAACTCCCAGACTGACCTGACCCATGGCCGAACTGTAGAGACTGGTTAGGAAGAGATGTAAATGAACAGAGCTTTGAACTGCAGCCGGCTTGTTAGAGAGAGAAGGGGAGATGTTTGCTCAGGTCTTGTGATGTCAGCAAACAAGCCTTGTCTATGGCTATGGCTTTGGTTCAAAGATCAAAAAGGGAATATTAACATTTAGGAAGACATGTGAGTGACATAGTGTTATTGTCTATATGTTTCTGAACTGTTTAATGGATAAATGACCCTGGGCTAATTGCCAGGATGTTTGGGAGAAGGAAAGTCAAGCCGATTGTTTTCTCAGGCCATAAGGCTGCTGGAAATGTATAAAACCCTGGGACACCATCCTTCTTCATCTCAGATCTGCTTTGGGTTTCAAGAAGGGAAAACCCTAAGCCATAAGGATTGAGATCCCCAGTCACTGACTGGAGTCACCCTGAAGATGGACATTGGACTATAACCTCTGGACTATTTCTAAAATAACTTTTGGCAGCTCCAAACTCGCCATCTCTGCTCTGTATCTGGACCTCAAGAAATTGAACTCCAATCTGTCTGTATATTGATCTTTCAACCAACTTTTTCTCTTTTCTTTTTCAATAAATTTTAGTTTAGTGAATAAGCATTGGCTATAAGCGTGTATTCTGGGTAAGATCTGAGTTATCATTTGACCTGGGTCCGGGGCTTGGTCCTTTGGGGTCAGGAGAACCTTTTCTCTATTACTGGGTTTTCATAACCAGTCATCCCCATAACGAGGGGCACTGGTGGGGATACTGGGAAACTGGAGTGTCGAAGGGAATCGCTTGTGTGACTTGTGGTTAGCCAGTGGGATGAAACCAAAGTCCTCCCTGTCTGGCTGGTCTGGTTTGCCTTAATCATAAAGCAAACTCAGCCTTGGGCTGTGAGTGCCCTGCTCTCATCAATTTGCCCTGAATTAATATCTCAGGTTTGTCCTACCAAAGGCAGCACTGTCATAGTGGCGTAGTCGTGCTAGGATCCACAGAACCCGCGTCAATTAAGCTTTGGGTCAGAACCCCACGCTATCCAAATTTGAATTTTGGGAGTGAGAGCTTGGTTGGTTAAAGAGCAGTTGCAATGGGTGAGCAAAGAACATATGAGGGCCTTGGCAAAAAAGCCCTGGAAGATCTGTGTTCAGAAAAGGGGATAAGCGTTAGAAAGAAAGCTACAAGTCAAGCACTGAGAGATCTGTTCGTGGCCGGTGCTCAGGAGGCAGGAGCACAGCCCTTAGCTGAGGCTGCAGAAGCTGCAGAAGCAATTAGAGTGCAAAAGGCAGCAAGTAAACTGCAGCTTGAGCATGAACAGAAACTAGCAGATGGTCGATTGCCAGGAAAGCAAAAGAACGGCTGAATCAGAGAAAGAAGCCAAAGAAAGAATGGCTGAATTAGAAAGAGGAGTGGCTGAAAGAGAGGAAGGGGCTCCTGAAAGACACGCGGAGCGTTTAGCTGCTGAGGAGAGGGCTTGCCAGCTTCAGCTCCAGGTATTGGAAGAGCAGAGAAAGTCCTCGCCACCCGGTGCTCCGCTTCACCGCCATAACGAAAGGAACTGGGAAAGGATCTGTCCCCTTGACAAAGATACTGAAGACCTAGAGGAGGCTTTGTCTACCTTCCAACGTCTGTGCGCTCTGCACAGGATCCCAGATGAGCAGCAAATGCCTGTCCTGCTGACCAGGCTGACTGGAAAAGCCAGGGAAGTATTCAGTGAATTAAGGGAACAAGAAGCCTTAGATTATGTGCTGTTTAAAGATTCTGTGTTGAGGCGATTCAGGGTCACCCCTGAGTCTTACAGGGTTAAGTTTAGAAAGTTTAAGATTTCCAATGAGGGTACTGTTGTAGAATGTGCTCATAAGCTGATGGGTTTTGTTAAAAAATGGGTTGTGGGAGCAAAGGCGCAGGGGAGTTTTGAAAACCTGCTGGAGTTAATAACTTTGGAGCAGTTCTTAGACATCCTGCCTGACCATGTGAGAGCAGCTGTGTGTGATTAGGACCCTGAGTCAGTCCTACGGGCTGTGGAAATTGCGGAACGTACTCAAAACAGGTCTCGGGAAGGGTGTAAACCCCAGGGGAAAATTAATCACCATCCTCCCCAGTTCAAGAGGAGGGAAGGATTTAAAAGTAAACCTGGCCCTTATTCTTATAGAGGAGCCCAAGGGGGCCCAGAGGGTAGGAGCTCTGACCTCAAGAATAAACCGGTTACATGCTATCATAGAATCATAGAATATCAGGTTTGGAAGGGACCTCAGGAGGTCATCTAGTGCAACCCCCACCCACCCCAACTAAATCATCCCAGCCAGGGCTTTGTCAAGCCTGACCTTATCACTGTGGTGTGCTTGGCCACATGAGACCAGATTGCCTGACCCTGAAGAGCAGCCCAAAGCCAGCAACCCCAAAAGCCACGGTGAATGCCAGCTCCATTACTCTGAGCCCCCAGGCTGACCCAAGCCACAACAGCACCACCTTGAGTCCCGGGGCAAGCCCGGCAGTG
The DNA here is from genome assembly GCF_965140285.1 of Lepidochelys kempii. Classification (NCBI taxonomy): domain Eukaryota; kingdom Metazoa; phylum Chordata; order Testudines; family Cheloniidae; genus Lepidochelys; species Lepidochelys kempii. The sequence goes on along the minus strand of NC_136381.1, from coordinate 1,095,023 downwards.
GCTAACGCCAGCCCCAGTCTCCAGTAGCATGGGAGGAGGTGACGAGCTCACCAGTTATGTCGGGACTGAGGCATGGCAGGGGAGTGAGAGGTTTATTATGGAGGCAAAGGTCAATGGTGTTGAATGCACGGGATGGCGAGATTCTGGCTCTGATGTGACTCTAGCTAAGGCACATCTGGTGAAGCCAGAGGACCTGTTGCCAGGGGAGTATGTGACGGTAGTGGCTCTATCTGAATACTCTGCGGACCTGCCGATAGCTAGAATCCACCTGGAGTGGGATGGCTCTGAAGGGATGTGAAGGCAGCTGTCCTGGATTAAATTGCAGCTGATGTTTTGGTAGGAAATAACCTACTGGAGATGCCTGGCCACGTTAATGTGGTAACCAGGTCACAGAGAGAGTTTGGGCCTGGGGCTTGGTCCTTTGAGATCGAGGGAACCTTTTTTCTTTTACTGGGGTACTGGGTTTCATAACCATCTGTCCCCATAACGAGGGGCACTGGTGGTGATCTTGGAAACTGGTGTGTCTAAGGGAATTGCTTGTGTGACGTGTGGTTAGCCAGTGGGGTGAGACTGAAGTCCTCTCTGGCTGGCTGGTTTGGTGTGCAAAGGACCCCAGCCTTGCACTGTGACTGTCCTGCTCTGAGCAGTTTGTCCTGAATTGATCCTCTCAGTTGTGTCCTGCCAAAGGCAGCATCGTTACACCTGGGTCTCTAGAACAGCAGCAAAGCCAAGGACGCAGTCTGCAAATCTGCGGGACTGGCCTCGAGCGCTCCCTGCTCTGGGCGTGCCAATAGTTTCCTCAGCAGATGGTGGTAGGAATAGACAACAGCCAAGCTCCAACGCCAGCCTCTTGCTGCAGGTCGGACGTGTCGGCCTCCTTCACAGACCTGGGGCCCAGTCGCGCAGAGAGTCGGCATTAGGCAGCACGTTAGCGTCAACGAGACCTGAAACCGGCTGGGTCAGCCACTGAGCTGGAGAAATGAGAATTAGGCTTTCATGTTTCCTGGGGGGCCTACAAATGGCCTCTGGGATGTGTGTCTCTAGGGTACGTACCCTTCATTTGAGCACCAGGCCCCTCAGGCTGGAGGAATCACTGTGAGGAAGTGGCAATTTTTGGTAATATGGTTTATCAATCTTATGTGTGCCTCAGTTTCCCCCATACTTGGTATTGCTACCCAGTGGGGGAGAAAGGATTAAGTTTGTGCTCGGGGCAGACCAAGACAATGTGTGTGTGTGTGTCTGTGTGTGTGTCTATGTCTGTGTGTGTGCGTGTGCGCGCCTGTGGCTGTGTCTCTGTGTCTGTGTGTGTGTGTCTGTGTGTGTTGTGTGTGTGTCTGTGTGTGTGTGTGTGTGCGCCTGTGGCTGTGTCTCTGTGTCTGTGTGTGTGTGTCTGTGTGTGTGTGTGTGTCTGTGTGTGTGCGTCTGCGCGCCTGTGGCTGTGTCTCTGTGTCTGTGTGTGTGTGTCTGTGTGTGTTGTGTGTGTGTCTGTGTGTGTGTGTGTGTGTGCGCCTGTGGCTGTGTCTCTGTGGCTCTGTGTGTCTGTGTGTGTCTGTGTGTGTGCGACCGTGTGCTGCCCAGCTCTCTGAGTGGCCTGAATGGGTCGTTAAAAAGACTGGCCGAGGCCAAGCTCTCTTGATGGGCAATCCGAGAGGATGGACAGCCCGGTTTCCGGGAGCTGGACCCCCAGCCACCGAGGATCCCCCACCTCTCAGCGGGGCAGAGGAGGAAGCCCAGCGGGAGAAGGAAGCACTGGGAGGTGGGAGCTGTGGGCTGCGGAAGAGGCTTGGGGCTCTCACCTGGGGACTAAGAGAGGAAGGAAGTCAGAGCCAGACAGAGCCTGACCATGGAGTTCACGGCAGCTTGGCGGGACCAGGCTGGACTGTGCTGCGACCTTTCTGGCTCTGTGTTACCCTCTGGCCTGCCAGGGCCGTGTTCCACGGGGCGAATAACTCCAACTCCAGGTCTGCTTGCAGTGTCACTGCAAATACTGGCTGGGCCCATGGGTCCCTGCCGTCTCCCGGTCTCCACCAGGCGTCTGGCTCAGTGGGACGGGCTGAGCAGAGCACAAGGGGTGAGGCGGGGGGGCTAGAGCCCGGAAGCTCAGTCTGGGAGGCGGTGGGGCTGTGTGACCTACCCTGAGAGAAGAGTGAGCCCCACTGGGGGTCTGGCATGCTAAAGGGGTTCTGCCAAGAGACTGTTTGAAAGCTGGGGCACATAGAGTCATAGACTATCAGGTTGGAAGGCACCTCAGGAGGTATCTAGTCCAACCCCCTGCTCAAAGCAGGACCAATTCCCAGTTAAATCATCCCAGCCAGGGCTTTGTCAAGCGCAACCTTAAAAACCTCTAGGGAAGGAGATTCCATCACCTCCCTAGGTAACCCATTCCAGTGCTTCACCACCTTCCTAGTGAAAAAGTTTTTCCTAATATCCAACCTAAACCTCCGCCACGGCAACTTGAGACCATTACTCCTTATTCTGTCATCCGCTACCACTGAGAACAGTCTAGAGCCATCCTCTTTGGAACCCCCTTTCAGGTAGTTGAAAGCAGCTATCAAATCCCCCCTCATTCTTCTCTTCCACATACGAAATAATCCCAGTTCCCTCAGCCTCTCCTCATAAATCATGTGCCCCATCCCCCTTATCATTTTTGTTGCCCTCCGCTGGACTCTCTCCAATTTTTCCACATCCTTCTTGTAGTGTGGGGCCCAAAACTGGACACAGTACTCCAGATGAGGCCTCACCAATGTCGAATAGAGGGGAACGATCACGTCCCTCGATCTGCTGGCAATGCCCCTACTTATACATCCCAAAATGCCATTGGCCTTCTTGGCAACAAGGGCACACTGCTGACTCATATCCAGCTTCTCGTCCACTGTCACCCCTAGGTCCTTTTCTTCAGAACTGCTGCCTAGCCATTCGGTCCCTAGTCTGTAGCGGTGCATTGGATTCTTCCTTCCTAAGTGCAGGACTCTGCACTTGTCCTTGTTGAACCTCATCAGATTTCTTTTGGCCCAATCCTCTAATTTGTCTAGGTCCCTCTGTATCCTATCCCTGCCCTCCAGCGTATCTACCTCTCCTCCCAGATTAGTGTCCTCTGCAAACTTGCTGAGGATAAAATCCACACCATCCTCCAGATCATTTATGAAGATATTGAACAAAACCGGCTCCAGGACCGACCCTTGGGGCACTCCACTTGATACCGGCTGCCAACTAGACATGGAGTCATTGATCTCTATCCGTTGAGCCCGACAATCTAGCCAACTTTCTCTCCACCTTATTGTCCATTCATCCAGCCCATACTTCTTTAACTTGCCGGCAAGAATACTGTGGGAGACCGTGTCAAAAGCTTTGCTAAAGTCAAGGAACAACACGTCCACTGCTTTCCCTTCATCCACAGAGCCAGTTATCTCATAGAAGGCAATTAGATTAGTCAGGCATGACTTGCCCTTGGTGAATCCATGCTGACTGTTGCTGATCACTTTCCTCTCCTCTATGTGCTTCAGGATTGATTCTTTGAGGACCTGCTCCATGATTTTTCCAGGGACTGAGGTGAGGCTGACTGGCCTGTAGTTCCCAGGATCCTCCTTCCTCCCTTTTTTAAAGATGGGCACTACATTAGCCTTTTTCCAGTCGTCCGGGACTTCCCCGGATTGCCATGAGTTTTCAAAGATAATGGCCAATGGCTCTGCAATCACAGCCGCCAACTCCTTTAGCACTCTCGGATGCAGCGCATCCAGCCCCATGGACTTGTGCTCGTCCAGCTTTTCTAAATAGTCCCGAACCACTTCTTTCTCCACAGAGGGCTGGTCACCTCCTCCCCATGCTGTGCTGCCCAGTGCAGCAGTCTGGGAGCTGACCTTGTTCGTGAAGACAGGGGCAAAAAAAGCATTGAGTACATTAGCTTTTTCCACATCCTCTGTCACTAGGTTGCCTCCCTCATTCAGTAAGGGGCCCACACTTTCCTTGGCTTTCTTCTTGTTGCTAACATACCCCCAGTTCCACCCCTTCTGGCCCCACCCCCGGCCAGAGCCCCGAGCCCCCCTGGCCTCCATCCACTGCCGGAGCCCCGAGCCCCCCTGCCCCCTTGCAGCCTGAGCCCCGAGAACCCCTGGCCCCCTCCATGGCCCAAGCCCCCTGACCCCCCCTCCGCGATTGGAGGCCCGAGCCCCCCTGAGCCCCCTTCGTAGACGGCCCCCCAAGACCCCCTGCCTCCCCTTGCAGCCAGAGGAGCCCCGGGCCAGTTGGACCCCTGAGCGCACCCTCCCCGGCCCCGCTCCGCACCTACTTGGAGGAGCCCCGGGCTGGCCAGAGCCCCCCACAGCCGTGCCTTCCCTCCACAGACCCAAAGCTGCCTCGCGAAAATTCAGAAGCTCTTCTCTTCTTCTCTCTTCCTGAAGAGGAACCTGAACTTTTGCTCTGCCCCATGCAGGTTGCGGGCAGGTTGCGGAGGCAGATTCTGCTACTCAGCTTCCTGGGTTCCTCGGTCATCTCCTGGGAGTCCAGAGCGTCGGGAAGCTGAGCAGCACATACAGCCTCCTCGGCCGCCCCGGAGCTGCATGGGGCGTGATAAATCAAACACTTCCCCCGCCAGACGTGCAACTGGGGTCCTGCGGCAGCCGCTGCGCTAGGGCCTCCCCGGCCTATTATACCTGCCCCCCCCCCCCCCCCGTGCCGGGGCATGTTCCAGAGCCCGTGGAGACTGTAACTGGCAGTGAAGAAATGGCTGTGTCAGAACGTCTCATCTCTGCATGTTACCTGAGAACCAGGATCGGTTAGCCACAGAGCACTATACTTGCATATCTCCTCCCTGTGGTGGTCCTGGCCAAGTCTCTTCCTGCAGTAAATCGACTGAGTTTCTTTTCTCTCACACCATAAGGCAGGGTTTCTGGACCCATTCCTATTCATCCAACCCTCTGTGAAGTGTAGACACCAGACCTGGACCCAGTGTTCAGTGGTGGGCTCACACAGGTTCTATGCAGAGGGAATCACTTCCCTTCTCCTTCTCAGCATCCTACACAGCCAAGGATTGTGCTCACTCTCTTAGCTACAGCATCACCCTGGGAGCTCATGTTCAACCTGTGTCTGCCATCGCTTTGCCAACGTCCCTGCTAGCTAGGATACAGGGCCCAATCTTATAAGTGTGGCCTATAGTCTTTGTTCTTAGATGCATGACTTTGCATTTAAAGAACCCACCTTACCAAGCCATGCAGCTCAGTCTGCATATCCCACCCATTCCCACTGTTATTTACCACTCACCAATTTCAGCAAACTTTACCAGGAATTATTTTATATTTTCTTCTAGTTCACTGATAAAGCTATTGAATAGCGTTGGGCCACGAAAAGTTCCCTCTGAAAGGTCACGGGAAACACCCTCATGGGATGATGATTCACCATTAACAATTACTTTTTGCAGTCTAGCAATTAACCATTGTTAAATTCATGCAGTAAGAGCTACATCGTTTGTGAGTAGTGCTGGTTTTATCAGAACGGCGAGGAGGTATTGGTTCATATTCTCTGTGTATATATAAAGCCTGCTGCAGTTTCCACTGCATGCATCCGAGGCAGTGAGCTGGAGCTCACGAAAGCTTATGCTCTAATAAATGGGTTAGTCTCTAAGGTGCCACAAGTCCTCCTGTTCTTATTACATCATAGTTATCTTTACCGCCCAAACTTGTGATCTCATCAAAAACATCTCACAAAACTGGGTGACTGGGCAACCAAATGGCAGATGAAATTCAGTGTTGATAAATGCAAAATAATGCACATTGGAAAACATCATCCCCACTACATATGTACAATGATAGGGTCTAAATTAGCTGTTACCACTCAAGAAAGAGATCTCGGAGTCACTGTGGAGAGTTCTCTGAAAACATCCATTCAATGGGCAGTGGCAGTCAAAAAAGCAAACAGAATGCTGGGAATCATAAGGAAAGGGGTAGAGAATAAGACAGAAAATATCCTATTGCCTCTATATAAATCCATGGTACACCCACAGCTTGAATACTGCCTGCGGATGGGGTCGCCCCATCTCAAAAAAGATCTATTGGAATTGGAAAAGGGCAACAAAAATGATTCGGGGTCTGGAACAGCTTCCGTATAAGGAGAGATTAATAAGACTGGGACTATTCAGCCTGGAAAAGAGACGACTAAGGGGGGATATGATAGAGGTCTATAAAATCAGGACTGCTGTGGAGAAAGTGAATAAGGAAGTATTATTTACTCCTTCTCATAACACAAGAACTAGGGGTCACCCAATGAAATGAACAGGCAGCAGGTTTAAAACAAACAAAAGGACGCATTTCTTCACACAACACACAGTCAACCTGTGGAACTCCTTGCCAGAGGATGTTGTGAAGGCAGGGTTCAAAAAAGAACTAGATACATTCATGGCGGATAGGTCCATCAATGGCTATTCTTCTTCGAGTGCTTGCTCATGTCGATTCCATTCTAGGTGTGCGTGAGCCCAGGTGCACGGTCATCAGAGACTTCTGCCTTGGCGCTATCCATAGGGCCAGCCGTGGCGCCCCCTGGAGTGTCGTGCCTATGCGCTGGTATATCAGGCACCGCTGGCCCTGTGCGCTTTCAGTTCCTTCTTACCGCCCGTGGTCACGGTTAGTTGGAGCACCTTCCTTGCTTGGCAAGGGCTAGTGGTTTTTCATCTTTGGACTTCGTGCCTTAAGGCCTTGTATACAGTTGATGCTTCAGTAGTTAGTGTGAAGTACCTGTTAAGTGTTTAGTTATTCGTAGAGTCCCAGCGGGGACTTTGGCCCCAGTCTCTGGGGTTCAAGCCCTGCGCAGACAGTAACAGGCCTATGCCGGTTAGTGACCCCTACGACAGCTGTCTGAAGAGCTTGGGGGAGACTCACGTAAAAGACAAGTGCCGTATCTGTCAAAATCTTTGGCCCCACATGCAGAAGGAGCGGGACATTCCACTTCGGGCCCTCCTGATGGAGTCTGAGCTCCGAGACGTGTTGACGGGATTCGCCAAGCACCTCCACACCAGTGCAAAGTGCACCCCAGGCACCAAGCTCTGCCTGGCACCGTTCCCCGTCGCCAGGGCCTAAGAAGAAGGCCAAGAAGCACGGCTCCCCGGCGCTGGGAAAGAAGGGCCAGGTGGGATCAGACAAAGGACCTGCCTTGGGCCGCCCGTCCACCCCGGAGCCCCGCAGTCGGCCTTCTCTGGTCAGAGCCATTAGCCCTGTGAAAGATCCTCCTCTGACTCTGGGGAGCGGTCTCCGACCAGCTCCCCTGCCAGCACCGACGCCCTCACTTGGTCCCCAGCGCCGAGGGAGCACAGGCCTCCGCCAGGGGCTGCAGGCTTTGGCAAAGGCTCCCCAAGAGAGCAAGCCAGCCTATCAGACTCCTCAGGGAGCCGTGGAGCACCGCCGATCCCCTGAGACAATGACACTCTCTCCACCTCCACGCTGCCAGTCTCCGGAGCCGCCCCCGAGATCCTCCGGGGCTCGCCATCAGTCACCGGCACCGCAATCACGATCCCTGTCGTCTCGACGTGGATCACCGAGAGGGAGACGTAGTTCCCCTGATTACCAGTACCAATCACCTCCCTGCCGGTTGCCGTCTTGACGCCGATCCAGGTCGCCTACACTGTGGGAGCGTTCTCTGTCCCGCCCCCGTTCCTCCCAGCCAGGCTGAAGAGGTTGTGCTCACTCCTTAGCCACCCTCCCCCACAGAGATGGAGGACCAGGGCCCCCGCCTGCGGTACAGTCCTCGTCTTCGACCCTGGACGAGGTGGTCGCTGAACAGGAGGCCGCCCAGGAGGGAGAAGCACCCGAGTCTGACCCACACCCTAACGCTTCTGAACCAGTAGAGGCAACAGAGACTGGCCCGCTAGATCTCGGGCAGAGTAGCCCCGGGAGAGGAAATTTTGGATGGGACCAGGCTGAAGACCCAAGGTACGACATCATTAGGAAAGAGGTGACCGAAATAGATGGGAAGGGAAAACCCAGGGACCAGGACCCTACTTCATAATAAGAAGAATCTCTTATACTGGGTTGCAGCAGTACAGGGGCAGAAGGTACAGCAGATCCTAGTACCTCAAAAACACCAGAAAGCTTGTCCCGGAGTGTGGGGGAGTCCAGGCCCTGCACCCCTCTTCCTGGGATTCACCGTGACTCTCAGTCAGCCAGTAAAACAGAAGGTTTATTGGACAACAGGTTTCAGAGTAACAGCCGTGTTAGCCTGTATTCGCAAAAAGAACAGGAGGACTTGAGGCACCTTAGAGACTAACCAATTTATTTGAGCAGAAGCTTTCGTGAGCTACAGCTTCTGCTCAAATAAATTGGCTAGTCTCTAAGGTGCCACAAGTCCTCCTTTTCTTATTGGACAACAGGAACACAGTCTAAAACAGAGCTTGTGGGTACAACCAGGACCCCTCAGTCAAGTCGTTCTGGGGGAGCAGGGAGCTTAGACCCCAGCCCTGGGGTTCCCTGTGTTCCTACACCCAGCCCCAAACTGAACCTAAACCCCCTCCAGCAGGCTCCCTCCTGCAGCCTCTGTTCACATTCCTGGGCAGAGGTGTCACCTCCCCCTCCCCCTCCTGGCTCAGGTGACAGGCTCTCAGGTCTCCCATCCCCAGGGCACATTCCCAGGTCACCACTCCCCCCTCCCTGCTGCGTCACAATGCTGTATTAAGTCTGGCCCATAGTCATCTATTTGGGGGGCATTTAGGGGTAGAGAAGACCCTGGCATGGGTCCTGCGACTATTTTTCTGGCCCGGAGTACACGGAGAAGTGCGGAGGTACTGTGCGTCCTGCCCGGAGTGTCAGCTGCACAGTCCCCGTCCCCACTTGAGGACACCTTTAGCACCCCGTCCCATCATAGAGGTGCCCTTCGAGCGAACAGCCATGGACCTGGTGGGACCCCTGGAGAAGACAGCCCAAGGCCACCAATACATACTTGTTGTTTTGGACTATGCTACTCGCTACCCAGAAGCCGTCCCCCTGTGGAACACGGCCTTTAAAACGACAGCTAAAGAGCTGGTGGGGATCTTTGCCTGAGTGGGGCTACCAAAGGAGATATTAACAGACCAAGGTACCCCATTTATGTCAAAGCTAATGAAGGACCTTGGTACGCTGCTCCATATACATACCCTGAGAACTTCAGTCTAACATCCGCAGACCGATGGGCTGGTAGAAAGTTTTAACCAAACCCTCAAGGCAATGATAAGGAAAGTGGTAAGTCGGGACGGGAAGGATTGTGACATCCTACTACCCTACCTTATGTTTGCCATCCTGGAGGTACCTCAGGACTTAACTGGGTTTTCCCCCCTTTGAATTATTATACGGACTTCACCCCCCGTGGCACACTAGATATCACAAAAGGGAAGAGGAACCCAATGAGGGGAGAAATATAACTGACCATGTGTTGCAGATGCGAGAACAGATAGCCCGGGTCACCCCTATTGTACAGAACATTTGGAAAAGGCACAGGAGGCCCAGCGAACCCATTACAATCGCCAGGCAAAAGTCCGACAGTTCCAACCAGGGGATCGGGTGATGGTGTTGGTACCCATGGCAGAAAGCAAGCTTTTGGCCCAATGGCAGGGGCCCTATGAGGTGGTTGAACCCGTGGGGGAAGTAACCTACAAGGTGTGGCAGCCAGGACACCGGAAACAAGAACAGATTTATCACATTAACCTCTTAAAGCCTTGGCACCCAAGAAGCCCCAATCCAGGGAAATAACCTGCAGGAGCAGATCAGGATATCCACTGATCTAACACCAAACCGGAAGGAGGAGTTAACTGAGATCATCAACCGGTACCAGGACATGTTTTCAACCAAACCAGGCTGGACCACTGACGCATATCACCATATTATCACAGACCCTGGGGCAAAGGTGGCTTTAAGGCCCTGCCGGGTTCCAGCGGCAAAAAGGGAGGAGATCAAGGCAGAGGTAAAAAGGAAGTTGGAGCTGGGAGTCATCGAAGAGTCCCACAGTCAGTGGTCAAGCCCGATTGTGTTGGTGCCCAAACCCGATGGCACCACTAGGTTTTGTAATAACTTTAGCCGCCTGAATGAGAGATCCAAATTTGATGCATACCCCATACCTCGTATCGATGAGTTAGTTGACCGCCTGGGCAATGCCTGATTTTTGACCACCCTTGATTTAACGAAGGGATACTGGCAGATTCCCCTTGCCAAAGATGGGAAAGAAAAGACAGCATTCTCTACCCCAGAGGGTCTGTTCCAATATACTGTTCTTCCTTTTGGACTGCATGGGGCACCTGCCACCTTCCAGCGTCTTATGGACAAGCTCCTACGGCCCCATACCAGTTATGCAGCGGCATACCTGGATGATGTGATTAGTCACACCCCCGACTGGGAAACTCAATTAGGAAAGGTGGAAGCGGTTCTGGACACGCTAAGACAGGCTGGCCTCAGAACCAACCCAGCCAAGTGTGCTATAGGGCTGGCCGAGGCTAAAGACCTTGGCTACATTGTAGGAAGGGGCATGGTCAAGCCCCAACCGAACAAATTAGAGGCTATCCAAAATTGGCCCCGGCCAAATCGGAAAAAGCAAGTCCTGGCATTCCTGGGTGTGGTGGGGTACTACTGACGATTTATTCCCCATTTTGCTACCAGAGCAAGTCCCGTGACAGACCTGATAAAAGCCCGGGGTCCAGACATGGTGAAGTGGACAGATGCCGCAGAGAAAGCATTCCTGGATCTACAGACAGCCCTCTGCAGTAACCCCGTGCTTATAGCCCCAGACTTCAACAAAGAATTCATTTTACAAACAGGTGCATCTGAAGTAGGATTGGGAGCTGTCCTATCGCAGATGGTCGGAGATGAAGAACACCCAATCCTCTACCTCAGCAGGAAACTCCTCCTGAGAGCAGAAGTATGCCGGGGCTGAGAGAGAGTGCCTTGCTGTGAAATGGGCCATGGAAACACTACGTTATTACCTCCTGGGACGACGGTTTATCCTTGTGACTGACCATGCACCCCTCCAGTGGATGCAGCGAAATAAAGAGAAGAATGCAAGAGTAACCAGATGGTTCCTGTCCCTACAACCTTTTCAATTCACTATACAACACTGGGCTGGAAGCCACCATGGCAATGCAGATGGCTTGTCAAGGGTACACTGCCTGATGTCCCAAGTTGCCCAATGCCGGGGTGTTGAGTGGGGAGAGGGGGATATGTGACAGGGTCGGGCCAGATGGCTACAGGAGAGAGTGTTAGAAGGCAGATACATTAGTCCCAGATTAAGTAGATCCCTTTTCCCTGGGTAAGGTAACAGGGACAGTTCCAGAACAAGCAGGAACTTGCTGGAACCAATTAAGGCAGGCAGGCTAATTAGGACACCTGGAGCCAATCAAGAAGCTGCTAGAATCAATTAGAACAGGCTGGCTAATCAGGGCACCTGGGTTTAAAAAGGAGCTCCCTTCAGTTTGTGGTGTGTGTGTGAAGAGCTGGGAGCAAGAGGCACTAGGAGCTGAGAGTGAGAATGTGGACTGTTGGAGGACTGAGGGGTACAAGCATTATCAGACACCAGAAGGAAGGTCCTGTGGTGAGGATAAAGAAGGGGTTGGGAGGAGGCCATGGGGAAGTAGCCCAGGGAGTTGTAGCTGTCACACAGCTGTTCCAGGAGGCACTCTAGACAGCTGCATTCCACAGGGCCCTGGGCTGGAACCCGGAGTAAAGGGCGGGCCCAGGTTCCTCCCAAACCTCCCAACTCCTGGTCAGACAGAGGAGGAGTTGACCTGGACTGTGGGCTCCACCAGAAGGGAAGGTCTCTGAGCTGTTCCCCGACCCACATGGTGGATCAGCAGAGACTGTGGGGATTGTTCTCCTTCCTTTTCCCCATGCTGGCCGGTGATGAGGTTATCTGAGTAGAACAGCAGATTTGAGCCACGAAAGTGGCCAAACTGAGGGCTGCCGTGAATCTCTGAGGCGAGCAAATCTGCCAATAAGCACAGGACCCACCAAGGTAGAGGAGGAACTTTGTCACACTATATACCCACCCTCCCCCCGGCTCACTGGTGGTCCCGGCAGCCAACAAAAAGGAAAAGCAGGGTCAGTCCAGCTCAACCCCAAAAAATAAAGAGGCCAAATGACTGGACTTGTTTGGGAGGAAAATTTATTCCACTGCCAGTCTACAGTTCTGGGTGGTGTGACACAGCAGGGACTGAGTGGGGCAGATTGACCTAGGACTGTGGCAGGGGAGTTTACTGGGACTGTCTGATCGGTGATGAGATAGCAGGGGGTGACTTCACTGGCTGGGACGATACCTGAGCCCAGGAGGGGGTTGGATCCAGGTGACACCTTCTGCCCAGGAAACTGGACAAAGGCTGGAGGAGGAGCCAGGGGGAGGCTGGGTGAGACGGCTGGAGGGGTTTGTCCAGTTTGGAGTTGGCTGGGGAAGAGGAGGGAGCCCCCAAGTCTGGGGTTTAATCTCCCTGCCCCCCAGAAGGACCTGACTGAGGGGTCCTGTTTGTACCTGCAAGTTCTGGTCTGGACTGTGTTCCTGTCATCCCTAATAAATCTTCCATTTTACTGTCTGGCTGACAGTCATGGGGAATCGCAGGAAGTGGGGGTGCAGGGCCCAGACTCCCCCATACTCCAGGACAACTGGTGGCAGAGGTGGGATCTACTGCACCCCGTGGACGGGGCTTCTTGCAGTAAGTTACAGGGGGAGCAGTAAACGAAGGGGGATTGACAAGGACCAGGTGTGTTGAAGATTCAGAGAGGAGCAGTTTCGGGGGGCAGAGGAGCTATGCTTAACCCTTGGGAGTGTGTGAGACCAGCGAGAAGGACTGTTGCAATAATGGGGACCCCCCTGGGGACTGTGGTGAGCAGGCTCAGGGGCGGAGGAGTCTGTGGCTCGACCCTGGGAGAGAGGTGGTGACCTGGAGAAGGGCTAGTACACTAGGGGTCCTCCTGGAAACCGTGGGGAGCTGAGAGCGCACAGGCCTGCGAGTGGCCAGCAGGAAGACGTATGCGAAGCGCCTGAAGAGCGACCTGGTGGAGCTGTGCAGGCAGAGGGGGCTGCGCACTGGGAGGCTCACCAAGGAACAGCTGATTGCCCAGCTGGAGGAGGAGGATCACTCGGATGCACCAATCCCTGTCCCTGAGGGGAGCAGCCCGGCAGATGCAGCATGGGCCCTGGTGCCTGACCGGGCTGGGAGGGACCAGACTGCTGCCGAGGGCATCCCGAGACCCTTCCTACTATGTCTGAGGGAGGGGTTGGGGGAAGCCCAGCGAATACTGAGGGCACCCTGATCCCGGCAGCCAGCAGGGGATCCTCCCGGCAGAGCTCCCCATCCGTGGAGCGGAGGCGGCTGGAATGGGAGAAAGAGATAAATTGAGAGAGCTGGAGGATCATGAAAAGCAGAGGCAGCATGAACTGGAGCTGTCCAGGCTGAGGAGCAGTGGGGCTCCGGCTGCGGGGAGTGAGGGGGTACCCAAGACTGCAAGGAGCTTTGATAAGTGCTTCCTGGCCCAGAGGAAGGAGGGGGAGGACATAGATAGCTTCCTGACGGCCTTTGAGAATGCCTGCGAGATGCACAGGGTTGACCCTGCAGACAGGCTCCAGTTTCTCACCCCCTTACTGGACCCCAAAGCCGTGGAGGTGTACAGCCAAATGACAGGGGACTACGAACTGTTCAAACAGGCCCTGCTCCGTGAGTTTGGGCTGACCCCTGAGATGTACCGGAGAAGGTTCCGGAGTCAGCGTAAAATGCCTGAGGTCACCTACCTACAACTGGTCAACCGGATGCAGGGGTATGCCCGCAAGTGGACAGCTGGGGCCCGAGCTAAAGAGGACCTGCTTGACCTAATCGTACTGGAGCAACTGTATGATCAGTGCCCTTCCGACCTGAGGCTGTGGCTGGTGGACAAAAAGCTCGAGAACCCCCAGCACGCAGGGCAGCTGGCCGACGAGTTTGTGAACAGTTATTCGGGGGTAGCCGGGAGGAGTCCCAAAAGGACAGGCCCCCCCCGATGCAGAGAGAGAGTCACCAGGGGGCCTCCCAGTGGGGAAATGGGGAGAACCCCCTCCCACGGGGAACGCCTGGCGTCGGGCCCCTCCGACCTGCTCGAGGGGACCAACGTGACCTGAGCTGCTATCACTGTGGCCAGAGAGGCCACGTACGGTCCCAGTGCACCGGGCTCAGGGACAAACTGAGCAGACCCAACCTACCCAGGGTTAACTGGGTAGGGACCCAGCTGGACGAGGGGCAGACGACCCAGGAAAGGGGGCCTACCAGTTTACCACCTGCTCAGGAGGGAAGAGTACCCCAGGCCAGCTCCGCCAGAGGGCTGGAGGCTCTGGACTCAGGGTGCTCGGTTTACAGGGTGGGCGCGGGGCTGTCCCTCCGGAGAGAGTGCCTTGTTCCCCTGGAGGTGGATGGGAGGAAGGTCAATGGATACTGGGATACGGGCGCAGAGGTGACGCTGGCCCGGCCCGAGGTGGTGGCCCCAGATCGGATGGTGCCCAACACCTACCTGACCCTGACGGGGGTGAGCGGGACCCCATTTAAGGTGCCCGTGGCAAGGGTACACCTGAAATGGGGGGCCAAGGAGGGCCCCAAGGATGTGGGGGTACACCACCATTTGCCCACTGAAGTTTTGATGGGGGGAGACCTAGAGGACTGGCCAAGCAAGCCCCAGACCGCCCTGGTTGTGACGCGTAGCCAGAGCCGGCGAGGGGCACTGCGCCCTGACCTCGGGGAGGGTACCACACCGGAGGCGCAGGACCCTACCCTGGTGGGGAGGGAGGGCCGAGGGGCACGGCTCAGAGAGGCGGAGGCCTCAGACCTGGCCAGCGAGAGGGAACCGGGCCCCGTCCCTGCCCCAGCCGCTGAGTTCCAGGCCGAGTTGAGGAAAGATCCCTCCTTGCGGAAGCTCAGGGACCTGGCCGACCTCAGGGTGGTACGGACCATGAGGAGAGGCTGCCAGGAGAGGTTCCTGTGGGAGAAGGGGTTCCTGTACCGAGAATGGGCTCCCACAAGGGAAGTAGAGTCCTGTGGGATCAGGAGGCAGCTGGTGGTCCCCCAGAAGTATCGCCGCAGGCTCCTGTCCCTGGCCCATGACATCCCCCTCGCAGGGCACCAGGGAATCCGGCGCACCCGGCAGAGGTTGCTACAGAACTTTTACTGGCCCGGGGTCTTTACCACGGTCCGGCAGTATTGCTGATCCTGTGACCCCTGTCAGAGGGTGGGGAAGGCCCGGGACAAGGGGAAAGCGCATTTGAGACCTTTGCCCATCATAGAGGAGCCTTTCCAGAAGGTGGCCATGGACATCGTGGGGCCTCTCAGCAGGACGACCTGGTCGGGGAAGAAATACATTCTGGTGGTGGTAGATTTTGCCACCCGCTACCCCGAGGCAGTGCCCTTAGCTTCCATTGAAGCAGACACCGTGGCCGATGCGCTCCTGACCATTTTCAGCCGAGTGGGGCTCCCCAAGGAAGTCTTGACAGACCAAGGCTCCAACTTCATGTCGGCCCTGCTCCGGTGCTTGTGGGAGAAATGTGGGGTCCGGCACGACTGGGCCTCCGCTTATCACCCCCAGTCTAATGGGCTGGTGGAGAGGTTCAATGGGACGCTAAAGATGATGCTGAAAACCTTTATGGACCAGCACCCGCAGGATTGGGACAAGTACTTACCTCACCTGCTGTTCGCGTACAGGGAGGTGCCCCAGGAGTCGACCGGATTTTCGCCTGTTGAACTGTTATATGGCAGGAGGGTGAGGGGCCCCCTGGACCTGATGAGAGACGAGTTGGAGGGGAAGGCCACTCCCGATGGAGAGACAGTGGTGGAGTATGTCCTGATCTTCCGAGAGAGACTGGCTGAACTCATGGGCCTGGCCAGGGAGAATCTGGCCAGAGCCCAGAGGAAGCAGAAGGTCTGGTATGACCGCACGGCACGGGCCCGTGCCTACGCCACCGGGGATCAGGTGATGGTTCTCATTTCCATGAGGATGAACAAACTACAGGCCACCTGGGAGGGCCCTTTCAAGGTTGTCAAGCAGCTCAATGAGGTAAACTATGTGGTGGAGCTGTCGAACCGGGCGCACCACCGCCGGGTGTACCATGTGAATATGATGAAGCCATATTATGCCAGGGGGAATGTGGTGTTGGCCGTGTGTGGACAGTGGGAGGAGCAGGGAGATGACCCTTTAGTAGATCTATTCCCTGGGACCAGAGCTGGTTCCCCGCTGGAAACAATTCCCCTCTCGGATCAGCTAACCGCTGCCCAGCAAGCTGAGATCGGGGGGTGCTGCATCCGTACCGACAGCTGTTTTCCAACCAGCCTGGACGCACTAATCTGACTGTCCACCGGGTGCAGACAGGGTCGCACCCGCCAATAAGATGCTCCCCCTTCCGAGTCACAGGGAAAACTGCTCAGGACCTGGAAAGAGAGGTCCGGGACATGCTGGCTTTGGGGGTGATCCAGCCCTCTGCCAGCCCTTGGGCCTCGCCGGTGGTGCTGGTCGCCAAAAAGGACGGGTCGGTCCGGTTCTGTGTGGACTATCGGAAGCTCAATGCCATCACTGTATCTGATGCCTACCCCATGCCCAGGCCGGACGAGCTCCTAGACAAGCTGGGAGGAGCTCGGTACCTTACCACCATGGACCTTACAAAGGGCTACTGGCAAGTGCTGCTGGATGCAGATGCCCGGCTGAAATCAGCCTTTATCACCCCTCTGGGGCTCTATGAGTTCCTGACCCTGCCTTTCGGCCTCAAGGGAGCGCCGGCCACCTTCCAGCGCCTAGTGGACCAGCTCCTGAGGGGGATGGAGAGTTTTGCCGTGGCGTATATTGATGACATCTGTGTCTTTAGCCAGACCTGGGAGGACCACGTGTCCCAGGTTAGACAAGTGCTGGACCGACTCCAGGGGGCTGGGCTGACTGTAAAAGCGGAGAAGTGCAAGGTGGGGATGGCGGAAGTATCTTACCTGGGCCATCGGGTGGGGAGCGGCCGCCTAAAGCCGGAACCAGCCAAGGTGGAGGTGATTAGAGACTGGCCCGCTCCCCACACCAAAAAGCAGGTCCAAGCCTTTATTGGGATGGCAGGATACTACCGAAGGTTTGTGCCCCGTTTTAGCACCCTAGCCGCCTCCATCGCCGAGCTATGCAAGAAGGGGAAGCCAGACAAGGTGGTCTGGACCGAACAGTGCCAGGAGGCTTTCTGGGCGCTGAAGGAGGCTCTGGTCAGTGGCCCAGTCCTGGAAACCCAGACTTTGACAAGCCCTTTGTGGTGTTCACCGACGCCTCAGACACGGGACGCGGGGCGGTGTTAATGCAGGAGGTTGAAAAAGGGGAGAGACACCCCATCGTGTACCTGAGCTAGAAGTTGCTACCCCGGGAGCAACACTACGTGGCCATCGAGAAGGAGTGCCTGGCCATGGTGTGGGCCCTCAAGAAACTAGAGCCCTATCTCTTCGGGCGACACTTCACCGTCTACACCGACCACTCTCCCCTGACCTGGCTGCACCAGATGAAAGGAGCCAACGCCAAGCTCCTGAGATGGAGCCTGCTCCTGCAGGATTACGACATGGACGTGGTCCACGTGAAGGGAAGTGCCAACCTGATAGCGGATGCGCTGTCCCGGAGAGGGGGCCCCGAACTTCCCCAGGTCACTGGTCAGAGTGACCCCGCTCAGTTCAGTCTCGAAGGGGGGAGAGCTGGGATGGAGCAGGGACTGAGTGGGGCGGATTGACCTAGGAATGTGGCAGGGGAGTTTACTGGGACTGTCTGATCAGTGATGGGGTAGCAGGGGGTGGCTTCACTGGCTGGGATGATACCTGAGCCTGTCACCTGAGCCGGGAGGAGAGTTGGGTCCTGGTGACACCTTCTGCCAGGGAAAGTGGACAAAGGCTGGAGGAGGAGCTCAGGGGAGGCTGGGTGAAATGGCTGGAGGGTTTTGTCCAGTTTGGAGTTGGCTGGGGAAGAGGAGGGAGCCCCCAAGTCTGGGGTTTAATCTCCCTGCCCCCCAGAAGGACCTGACTGAGGGGTCCCGTTTGTACCTGCAAGCTCTGGTCTGGACTATGTTCCTGTCGTCCCTAATAAATCTTCCATTTTACTGGCTGGCTGAGAGTCATGGGGAATCGCAGAAAGTGGGGGGGGGTGCAGGGTCCTGACTCCCCCTCACGCCGTGACAGGTGGCAAATCACCAGGCCCTCTTGGGCTGTTACAACTTTAATTTATGGAACTCCCTCTGTAAGTTCAAGGAGTCCCTTCTGCAGGGCTTGGCCCAGGAGTTGGATACACCGTGGTGGCCTGGTGCTCCTTCCAGATGGCCTGGGATGCACCGGACTCGGCAGATGGCCTGGGATGCTCCGGACTCGGTAGCGTCCGCGGTGGGGATGAGGCGCAGCTCCTGGCTTCAAACCGCCGGACTCTCCCAGGAGATGCAGACCTCCGTCCAAGACCTCGCATTCGAAGGGAACGGTCTGTTATTTGACCAGACGGACGCGAGGCTGCATGGGCTGAAAGACACCCGAGGCACCCTTCGCTCGCTGGGCAGGCACACGCCGCAGTCGGCACACGCCGCAGTTCTGGCTGCCTCCACTGCCAAGGTCACGGCAGCCTCGTGTGGGGTCTGCTGGGAGAAGGGACAGAGACACTGGGTTCAGCCAGCGCCGCCCTTCTGCCTCCCGCTCACCGGTGCAGCCTGGCCCGGCGAAACAGTCTGGAGGCCAGACGCGCTCGTTTTGATGGCGCGCTCGAGAGCGACACCCCAGCCAATTCACCAGATCCGCAGTTCCTTTTCCCGTCACCTGCCTTCACCCCGCCATGCAGCCTGGTCACAGGTCACCTCGGACCGCTGGGTGCTGGACATAATATCTCAGGGCTATCCCTTGCAGTTTACAGCCTCCCCTCCCTCCCACCCCACCCCCCTTCCCCGTCCCTCTTCAGGGACCCTTCTCACAAGCAACTCCTCATTCAGGAGGTCGAGAACCTTCTTGCCTGAGACAGTGGAGGAGATCCCTCAGGACATGAAAGGGAAGGGGTTCTACTCCCGGTACTTCCTAATCCCAAAAGCAAAAGGGGGCGTCAGACCCATCCTGGACCTGCGGAGCCTCAAGAAGACTCTCAAGAAACTGAAGTTTCACTGGCCTCCACCGTCCCTTCCCTGGATCCAGGAGACTGGTACGCAGCTTGACTTATTTCTACATTTCCATATTCCCCGGTCAGAGTGTTTCCTCCGCTTCATGGTGGGCAGGCGCCATTTTCAATTCACGGCGCTGCCCCTTGGCCTGTCCTCAGCCCCCAGGGTGTCACCGAATGCATGGCGCCGGTGGCCACGTACCTGAGACGCCGAGGGGACCAGATTTTCCCGTATCTCGGCGACTGGCTCACCAAGGGCAGGTCTCGGGAGCAGGTGCAGAGGAGCCTCGATCTGGTGAGTTCCACCCTCCGCAATCTGGACCCATTAATGAGCATAACAAAGGCGTGTTAACGCCAGTCCAGTGCATAGAATATTCTTCGGGGTAGCCCTTGGCTCCACGCGACCCAGGGCCTTCCTTCTGCAGGTGCGTTTTCAGGCGATGTCAGACCTGATCTCCCATTTGAAGAGCCACCCACTCACTAGGGTCCACGTCTGATGGGCCACATGGCCGCGTGCACGTACGTGGTCACCCATTCGCAGCTCCATCTACCGCCTCTGCAAGCGTGGCTGGCCTCGGTCTATAGTCCCAATGGAGACGGGCTGGACCCAGTGGTCAGGGTGCCGAACCACGTCCTGTCACCCCGTATTGGTGGTTGGACCCCACGTCAGTGCTAGAGGGAGTTCCCTTCGCGGCCCCCACCTTTTTGCTGACCCTGGTCTCCGACGCTTCATATTTGGTCTGGGGAGCCCACCTGGGCATGCTGATCACCCAGGCCACTGGCTGTGGGACAACCTCGCCCTCCACACCAACATGAGGGAGCTCAGGGCGGTTCCCCTGGCCGGCCAGGCCTTCTTGCCCCTCCTGGGAGGCAAAGGGGTGCAGGTCCTGACGGACAACACCGCCACGATGTATTAGATCAATAGGCAGGGAAGTGCAAGGTCTTTGGCCCTTTGTCAGGAGGTGCTCAGACTCTGGGACTTCTGTGTGCGGCACAACATTCATCTGAACACTGCCCACCTGCCCGGCACCTGCCCACCTGCCCGGCACCTACCCACCTACCCCTCAGCAGGACCGTCTCGTCTCAGAGGTGGACAGCATCATCTTCCATCGTGGGGGACTCCCCAGGTGGACCTGTTCACGTCCCAGCAGAACAGAAAGTGTCATGGGTTCTGTTTGATTTGGGGTCTGGATAAGAGGTTCCCTTTCGGACGCCTTCCTCATTCCATGGTCGGGGGCACTGATGTTTGCCTTCCCACCAGTGCCATTCATTCATGGGGTCCTCGTGAAAGTCAAGCAGGACAGAGCAATGGTTATCCTGGTAGCCCTCGCGTAGCCCGTCAGCACCAGTTCGGCACGTTGCTGAGCCTTTCAGCAGCCACCCCTCTTCCACCGCTTCTTTGGCCAGATCTGCTGTCCTAGAACCACTGCAATCCGCCACACCCGAACCTGGCAGTGCTGCACTTGACAGCTTGGCTATTGTGTGGCTAAGCGTGGACGGGGGGGAAGCTCCACCCACGTCAAACAGGTCTTGCTGGGTCGCAGGAAACCCTCCACCAGGGCAACCCACCTGGCTAAATGACAAAGGTTCGAGTGCTGGGCTTTGGAGCGGTGTCTCAGGGCTGAGCAAGCCTCACTGCAGGACAAGTTGGATTATCTGCTGCACCTCAAACTCCAAGCGTTGTCCCTCTCTTCGATCAAGGTCCACCTGGCTGCCATTTCGGCATTGTATCCTCTGTTCCAAGGCAGGTCTCTCTTTGCCTATCCTATGATGGCGCAGCTCTTGAAGGATCTGGAGCGCTTCTATCCGCACGTCTGGGACCTGGTCCCCCACCCCCGGGACCTGAATCTTGTGTTATCAAGGCTCATGGGGACTCCCTTTGAGCCTCTAGCTTCCTGCTCCCTCCTGCTTCTCTCCTGGAAGGTTTAATTCCTGGTTGCCAGAATGTCGGCCTGCAGGATATCCGAGATCAGGGTGCTCACCTCTGAGCCAGCCTATATGGTCTTCTACAAGGACAAGGTTGTCCTGCATCCGGTGTTTCTGCCCAAGGTCATTTCCCAGTTTCATACTGGCCAGGACATTTACTTACCGGTCTTCTGTCTGAAGCTCCATGAGTCTGACGAAGAACTCAGACTACACACCCTGGACATCAGGAGAGCGCTGGCCTTCTACATAGATAGAACGAAGCTATTCCATAAGTCAACGCAGTTGTTCATGGCAGTGGCAGGCAGGACGAAAGGTCGCCCAGTGTCTGCACAGAGGATTTCATCCTGGATCACGGCCTGCATCCACCACTGCTATGAGCTGGCAAAGGTGCCCCCGGCGGTGATTGTGATGGGTCACTTGACTAGGATACAGGCATCATGGGCAGCCTTCCTGGTGCAGGTGCCAATCCAAGAGATCTGTCAGGCCATTGCCTGATCATCGTCCACATATTTGTGTCACATTACACACTCAGAAAGTACTCCTGTCTTCAGCACCCAGACACGCAGCTCCGAATGGGATCCAAACCCCAAATAAATCCGTTTTACTCTGTATAAAGCTTATACAGGGTAAACTCATAAATTGTCCACCCTCTCGAACACTGATAGAGAGATATGCACAGCTGTTTGCTCCCCTGGGTATTAATCCCTTACTCTGTGTTTACTAATAAACAAAACTGATTTATGAAGTATAAAACATAGGATTTAAGTGGTTTCAAGTAATAACAGACAGACCAAAGTAAGTCACCAAGCAAAATAAAGCAAAAACACACAAGTCTAAGGCTAATATATTAAGAAACTGAATACAGGTAATATCTCACCCTCAGAGATGTTCCAATAAGCTTCTTTCACAGACTAGAAACCTTCCTAGTCTGGGCCCAATCCTTTCCCCTGGTACAGCCCTTGTTAGTTCCAGTAGACGTCTCAGGTGTTAACTAGGGGTTTTCTCATGACTGGCCACAACACTTTGTTCTGTTCCACCCCCTTTTATAGCTTTGGCACAAGGTGGGAATCTTTTGTCTCTGGGTCCCCACCCCTCCCTCTAAATGGAAAAGTCCCACATTTAAGATGGATTCCAGTATCAGGTAACATGGTCACATGTCCTGTGAGACGCCAGCCTCCATTCTCCCTGGGATGGCCCACACCTACACAGGAAGGCTTGCAGGTAAACAGAGCCATTGACAGGTCATTGATTCTGAAGCACCCTTAACGGCTTCCACTTAATGTGTTTACATCAGTGATACAAGTTTATGTCTTATTTTCCTGACTCCAGACCTAGAAATAACACCTGCAAACAAATGGGATGACCACACTCAGTAGATTATAGGCTTTGTAATGATAACTTACAAGAGATCTTTTGCATGAAGCATATTCTAGTTGCATCATATTCACATCATAAGCGTATTTTCATAAAGCATACGGAGTGCAACACAGGAGAGACATCTGGGTAGGACGGGGTTTGGGTGAACTGCTGGGAGGAGTAGATTTGAGAGACGGCTGGCAGGATGGGGTTTGGGTAAGCCTTGGGGAGGAGGAGATTGGAGAGATAACTGGTAGGAAGGGGTTCGGGTGAGCTGTGGGGAGTCAGTTGGAGAGACGGCTGGTAGGACGGGGTTGGGGTGAGCCGTAGGGATGAGTCAGGTGGAGAGACGGCTGGTAGGACTGGGTTGGGGTGAGCCACAGGGACGAGTCAGTTGGAGAGACGGCTGGTAGGATGGGGTTGGGGTGAGCTGTGGGGAGTTGATTGGAGAGACGGCTGGTAGGACGGGGTTGGGGTGAGCCGTAGGGACGAGCCGGTTGGAGAGACGGCTGGTAGGAGGGAGTTGGGGTGAGCCGTAGGGAGGAGGAGATTGGAGAGACGGCTGGTAGGACGGGGTTGGGGTGAGCCGTAGGGACGAGCCGGTTGGAGAGACGGCTGGTAGGACGGGGTTGGGGTGAGCCGTGGGGAGGAGGAGATTGGAGAGACGGCTGGTAGGACGGGGTTTGGGTGAGCCGTAGGGACGAGCCGGTTGGAGAGACGGCTGGTAGGATGGGGTTGGGGTGAGCTGTGGGGAGTTGATTGGAGAGACGGCTGGTAGGACGGGGTTGGGGTGAGCCGTAGGGACGAGCCGGTTGGAGAGACGGCTGGTAGGACGGGGTTTGGGTGAGCCGTGGGGAGGAGGAGATTTCGGGTGAGCTGCGGGGAGGAGTCGATTGGAGAGATGGCTGGTAGGATGGGGTTTGGGTGAGCCATGGGGAGGAGGAGATTGGAGAGAGGAGAGACGGCTGGTAGGACGGGGTTTGGGTGAGCCGTGGGGAGGAGGAGATTGGAGAGACGGCTGGTAGGACGGGGTTGGGGTGAGCCGTGGGGAGGAGGAGATTGGAGAGACGGCTGGTAGGACGGGGTTGGGGTGAGCCGTGGGGAGGAGGAGATTGGAGAGACGGCTGGTAGGACGGGGTTGGGGTGAGCCGTGGGGAGGAGGAGATTGGAGAGACGGCTGGTAGGACGGGGTGAGGCTTGGGGAGTGGATTCAGTGGGAGCCTGCAGAGAGCCGGGAGAAGAGCAGTGACATGTGTAGCCTCTAGTCGGTGGGAGGCGTTGGGGGGATCCTGCTGAGTGACGTTGCAGCTGCAGGAATGAGCGGGGCGGGCGTGGGATTGTACCCCAGCTCTGGGCTGGTCCCCATTTAGGGCAGTTCTCTGTCCTCATTGGGCTTTGCAGCATCAGCCCAGTCTGTGCATGTCCCTGGCCTGCTCTCTCCTCCCTACCCAGCTGGCACAGCCCAGTCAGCAGTGCGTGCCGGCCTCTGGGTTTTCACCCTGTTCCAAGCCCTAAGGTGCAGACCTGGCTGGAGAAGAGCTGTAACCGTGTCCCTTTCCTGGCGGTATCTTTGCAGAAGCTTTTTGCTGTGGACGACACCAGTCTCTCTGGAAAGAGCCCGGAGACCCCAACGCCAGGCACAGAGGGGCTGGAGAGGTATGGATCCCTGATGGACAGACTGGGGAGAGGCAAGCACAGGCCTCCAGCACTGCCAGGTGGCAGACGTGAGCCCTGTCTAGGTCCATGGGTTGGCACAGCAGAGGGCTGGGTTACTGTTCCTCCTTGCAGTGGTCTCTCTGCCAGGCTGCTTCAGAAAAGGCAGATTTCATGGGTGGGAGGGGGGCATTCTGCCCTGCCCAGCACTCCCTGGGGTCACTACGACCTGGGCCAAATGGCCATGCAAGACTCCTGCCCTGGGTGACAGCGACCGGGGATCTGCTGTGGGAGCCCTTCCCACGCCCGCCGCAAAGCTGTAAACGGCGACACAAGGTGCCAGCAGGGAAGAGAGTGATTGGGGAGCCCAGAGCCCTGGGACCTGCACCCAGGTATACGTTCCAGGTCAACTCAAACCTGGAGCCGCGGGAGTCAGCAATGAGGCTCCTGCGGTTGCCTTTGGATGTGGCCCCTTCTGGCTGTGGAAGGGGTTAAATGACCATCTCACCAGCAGCTGCTCTAAGGCGGTGTTCTCAACCGGGGGTCCGCAGCCCCCTGGGGGTCCGTGAGCCCTTTCAGGGGCCGTGGAGCCCCATGGCTGAAACCTGGTTCCCCCAAGCTCCAGGGCTGCAGCCAGCAGCCCCCTAACCCCTGCCCCAGCCAGGAGTGGCGTGGGGCTAAAGCTGGCAAACCTCCGCCCCCAAGCCAGGAGCAGTGGGGGGCTGAAGCCAGGAGCCCCAGCACACCCCCTGCTGCAGCTGGTAGCCCCTCCCGCCCACACACATCCCCTAACTACCCCGTCCCTGCACCCTGAGCTACACCCCCGCCCACACACAGCCCCTAGCTACCCCCTCATTGCCCCCTGAGCTACACCCCCGCCCGCACACAGCCCCTAGCTGCCCCCTCCCTGCCCCCTGAACTACCCCCTCTCTGCGTCCCCGCTTTGAGTTATATTTTTTGGTTGTGCCCCCCCACAGCCCAGACTGGATGGGAGGCCCCCTGAGTGAGTCAGGGGGTGGAGGTGGCGCTCCCTCCCTGGACCCCCCTGTGCGGAGCTGGCTTGAGCCCCGCCAGCCTTTGCCTCCCCCACAAATAGAAGTAAAACTATGCCTATGCCCAAAGGTCCTCCCAGGCCTGGAGGCCCTTGCTCCTTTCCCCCCACCCCCCGCCAGGCCCTGGCGTTTTTATAGCAAGTTGAGGGGGGGCCTCAGGGAGAAAAAGGTTGAGGACCCCCCCCACCCCGCTCCAAGGTATGGCTACGTTGCAAAAACCCAGGGCCGCCAGTCTTAGCCTGAGTCCACGGGCTGGGGCTCGCAGCAGGGCGCTCAGAGTAGCCGTGCGGCTGCTTCTGCTCGGGCCGGCACGCTGGGTCGCCGGGACCCTACGGCCGGTTAGTGCCGTCGCAGGAGCCCTGTGAGCCCGGCGCTGAGACGCGCTGGGTGGGGTTTAGGGCCGGGATGTTCCCTGCACGTCTGCCTCGCGCTGGGGTAACTGGGGAATTGCCCAGACACATGTTCCAGCTGCAAGGGACCCCTGGCAAGCCCCTGGACACACACAGCTGAGGGCACGTGGGCGCCGGAGCCAGCCCAGCCGGGGCTCTGGCAGGGCCGGGGTGCTGCAGTCTCAGAGCCCACAGACCACGGGGTGAGCCCTGTCTGCTGGGAGGCTGGCTTTCCTGTGGGCTCCCGCAGGGCTGGGTGGCTTGGGAAGGCGGGATGCTGGGGTCTGCGCTGCTGTGGGCAGGTCTGTCTGTCTGCAGTCACACATGGGGCAGAATGCAGAGCTCAGCAGAGGCCATGTGGCTGGGCCCCGGGGCGGGAGCTGGGGCCCCACGGCGGGAGGTGGGGCCACTAACAGTAGGGAGTGGGCAGCCAAGGTGAAGCGAGGGGACCTGCTGCAGTGGGTGCCCCCGAACATGTCTGGGCACTGGAGTCGCTGAGCCATGCGGCGCCTGTTTGGCAGTGGCCACGGCAGTGCCAGCCTGCCCCCGGGATGTGATCAATGGAGGGTCAGGCTGCCCCTCGCGCCAGACGAAGGCCGTGCCAGCCTGCCCCCGGGATGTGATCAATGGAGGGTCAGGCTGCCCCTCGCGCCAGACTAAGGCCGTGCCAGCCTGTCCCCAGGTGGGCGGCCAGGGCGAGGAGGCACCCTGGCTGGCCTGGTCCCAGCCTGTGTCTGGTTCCTGCGTCTTCACCTGTGCTTAATGCACCGCCGCCCCATGACACTGCCCCCCACCACCACCAGCAGGGCACCCTGGGGACATGGCACCCCCCCCCAGTGATGCTGCCTCATCTCCCCCACCAGGAAGCAGCAGCATTCAGGGAGATGGGGGCAGGCAAGAACCCCAGGTGGGGGCTCTTGGAGACCCATGAGCTGAGCCCCATGGCCCTCATGATCTGAATCAGTTGGACCTTTTGTTACATTGGCAATATCATTCCACCCTAAACTGGGAGTTTGTGGCAGAGTGGGGCCAGTCCCTAGGGAGCCCCAGGGGGATGGAGGTGGGGGCCCTGGGAGTGGGGAGGGGCTGGCTCCGGGCATTGTATTGGGCTGCATTAGTAGGACCGTTGCCAGCAGATCTAGGGAAGGGATCATTCCCCTCTACTCGGCACTGGTAAGGCCACATCTGGAGTATTGCGTCCAGTTTTGGCCCCCCCGCCCCACTACAAGAAGGATGTGGACAAATTGGAGAGAGTCCAGCGAAGGGCAACAAAAATGATTAGGGGTCTAGAACACATGAGTTATGAGGAGAGGCTGAGGGAGCTGGGATTGTTTAGCCTGCAGAAGAGAAGAATGAGGGGGGATTTGATAGCTGCTTTCAACTACCTGAGAGGGGGTTCCAAAGAGGATGGATGACAGAACGAGGAGTAATAGTCTCAAGTTGCCGTGGGGGAGGTTTAGGTTGGATATTAGGAAAAACTTTTTCACTAGGAAGGTGGTGAAGCACTGGAATGGGTTCCCTAGGGAGGTGGTGGAATCTCCTTCCTTAGAGGTTTTTAAGGTCAGGCTTGCAAAGCCCTGGCTGGGATGATTTAGTTGGGGATGGGTCCTGCTTTGAGCAGGGGGTTGGACTAGATACCTCCTGAGTCCCTTCCAACCCTGATATTCTGTGATTCTGTGGGGGTGGGGGCCCCAGGGGGTGGGGAGGGGCCAGTTCCTAGGGAGCCCCAGGGGGATGGGGGTGGG
Source organism: Lepidochelys kempii (assembly GCF_965140285.1). NCBI lineage: Eukaryota > Metazoa > Chordata > Testudines > Cheloniidae > Lepidochelys > Lepidochelys kempii. The sequence continues at coordinate 1,067,832 of NC_136381.1, read as the reverse complement.
GGCCCCAGATTGCTCCCAGCCAGGGCACCGTGTGGCACTGCTCCCCATAGCTCTCCTTGTGCCCTGTCCTTGCGCCCAGGGACTGGAAGAGGAGCGAGTGGCAGGCTTGGAGGCTGGAAGTGCGGGAGCAGCTGCTCGCCCTGCGTCGCTGGCTGGACGCCATGGAGAAGAGGCTCCCGGCCCTGCCCGACGGAGAGCCCAGCCCAGAGGTGAGAGCCGGGGCGAGCTGGGGCTGGGCACTGCAGCCCCCTGCCTGGAGCCCCTGGCAGTGGGCTGGGTGCCCTATGCCTGGCTGGCTGGTGTGCGGGGGCCACAGGGCTCCTACCGGATCTCCACCTGCCGGGTTCCCCTATGGCTGCCCAGTATCCAGCCGGTGCCTTGGCCTCCCTGCCCCAGGGGCTCAGCCTGCCCGGCACTGGCCCCGGGCCCTGGGCCCCGGACCCCGGACCCCGGGCCCCAGCCCAGGTCCCTGCCCAGCACCACCTGCCTTCACACGCTGGGTGGGTGGGTGAGGGGCACAGCCCCATTCCAGGCCCTACGCTACCTGCCCTAGGCAGCCCTGTGCAAGGGGCCCCTCACCCTGGGGCCCTGCACCGGCCGAGGCCCCGCCACACACACCTGGACCCATGGGTCCCTGCCCAGCCCCCCAGACCCATGTGTCCCTCCCCAGCCCTCCAGTCTGCCCCAGACCCATGTGTCCCTGCCCAGGCCCCTCCCCCAGACCCATGTGTCCCTGCCCAGCCCCCTGGACCCATGTGTCTCTGCCCAGCCCCCCAGACCCATGTGTCCCTCCCCAGCCCTTCAGTCTGCCCCAGACCCATGTGTCCCTGCCCAGGCCCCTCCCCCAGACCCATGTGTCCCTCCCCAGCCCTCCAGTCCGCCCCAGACCCATGTGTCCCTACCCAGGCCCCTCCCCCAGACCCATGTGTCCCTCCCCAGCCCTCCAGTCTGCCCCAGACCCATGTGTCCCTGCCCAGGCCCCTCCCCCAGATCCATGTGTCCCTGCCCAGCTGCCCTTCTGGATCCGTGTGTCCCTGTTCACCTCCCCCCACCCCGGACACGTGTGACCTTGCCAAGGTCCACCCCCCACAGACCTGCGTGTCCCTGCTCAGCCCCCTCCCCACCCAGACCCGTGTGTCCCTGCCCAGCCCATGGCCCCGGGTGACCCTGCCCAGCTCCCCCGCCCAGAATCACGTGTCCCTGACCAGCCTCCCCTCCACTCCCCCCTGCCTGTGGGTCCCTGCTCAGGCTGTGCCCCAGTGTGCTCACAGCCCCCCAGGTGCCTGTGTCCGGCCCAGCCGCGCAGCGTGGTGGGCAGGGAGTTAACGTGTCCCGCACGGCGCTGGCCCCTCGCCCCCGTCCTCTGGGCAGGCTGCAGGTCCGCTGTGTGCAGGGAGCGCAGCGGGGAGTGCCCAGCTGCCCAGAGCTGCCCCCCAGCCCCTCCCCGCCAGGCAGCGGGGTGAATGGAATCCCTCCCCAGCGCCTTTTGTTCCGGGCCTGGCCTCACACGGCTCCCGCTGCATCCATGACAGCACAAATTGAAAGGGCCATTCATCCCAGCCCCTGCACAGACAAAGCCCGTGGCAAAACCCACCCAACGCCCAGGATCCGAGGCCGCAGATCCCAGCCCCCTGCGCTCAGCTCGACTCCCCCCTGCCCTATGGGGGGACGGAGCCGCGGGGCATGCCCTGCCTAGCCTTGGGAATAACCCTCCAGGGGAAGGAGAGCAAAGGCCTGCTGTTATCAGGCAGGAGAGCCCCGCCTGGGTGGGAGCGCCCACCTGTACTGTGAGAGCCCCCAGGCCCATGGAGGTCGAGGAGCATCCCGCAGCCTGCGTGGCGTTCAGCCCGAGCCCCTGTGGGCCCCGGGGAAGGAGCAAAGGGGTTGAGTGGGGGCTGGCAGGGTGAAAGAGGCATGGAGGCCGAGGCGGGAGGCGCGGGGGGCAGTACGGCTGGCGGGGGCAGGGGGCGTTGGGTGGGTAAACCCAGGGGCTGGAGGAGGAGCACCCACAGAGACTGGGAATTGGGGGCCAGGCACAGAGGGGTCCTGCCCGCTGGCTCTGTCTGGCACTCGGCTCTAAGCCCCTGGGAGGGTGCTCAGAGCAGGGCCGCAGCCGGGCTGCCGAGCTGCGGGAAGGGACAGAGCTGGTCAGAGAGAGCTCAGGCATCCGCCCGCCGCAAGGGGTGCCTGAGAATATGCTAATTTCCCCCCAGTGCCTCCAGCAGCCGGGCAGACAAAAGCCCCCGGCTCGGCCTTCGGCCCACTTGTCTTTCAGGAGAAAGCCCGGTGGAGAGGCTTGAATGAGTCCCGTCCATCTGCTCTGGGCTCCCTGGGAGCAGCCTGTCCGAAGGGCAGCCAGGCGCCCATGTGACTGGGGCTAGGCACTCCCGGCCCCTCACTCCCTGCTCATCCCGGCAGAGTCTGCTGTGGGGGCTCCCTCTTCGGCGGCGGGGTCAGCACGCCCCTCCGCCCCCCATGCTCGCCTTCCACGCCGCGAGGCCCAACGCACCGGCCGCTCTTCTCCCCCCAGCGAGGGCACCAGGGCTGCACGGCTGCGCCCATGGGGCGTGGGGGGCCAGCAAATCAGGGCGGGGTTTGCAGTGGGGTGTGGCGTGCGCAGCACAAAAGCCAGTGGGGTTGTGGGCTCCCACCCCAGAGCAGTGAGGATCCTGCTCCCTGTACTGCCCCGCTCAGGGCGCTGGTCCTGGCCCTGAGGGCAGCAGCTCCCGGATGGCAGGTCTGGCCGGCGGCTGAGACTTAGGAGGGGCCTGCCCCCAAGGCCACGCGTTGGCATCTCTGCAGGGGGAGGAGCAGCATCCGGCCCCAACTCCCGAGCCCCTGCCAGGGTCCGCAGCTCTCAGGAAGGCTTTGGCTGCAGAGCTCGGCCGCCTGCTCCAGGCCCCGGCTCTGTGCCGGGCACACCAGAAAGTGCACGGCATGCCAGCCCTGGGGGAGGGCGCTGTGCCCATCTGTGACTGGCAGACGGCCAGAGCCCAGGGGGAGCGAGGGGGGCTGGGGGCAGCCAGGGACGAGGCAGGCGCTGATGGCGCCCCTGTAATCCTGTTAGCCATCCAGGCCTGCAGCTGGGACGTTCCCTCTGCAGGGAGCCAGAAGCCGCCTGGCAAGTGAGCCCCAGCCCCAGCAATTGGGGGGCTCCCTTCCCATGGTGCTGAGCAGGCCAAGGGCTCTGTGGGCGCCCCGCCGGAGGCCGTGGCTCCTGTCATTGGAGCTGCTGGGCAGGACTCCCCAGGGGGAGCAGAAGGAAGCCGGACAGGCCCTGTGCCCTGGTGAAGACCCCGTATCTGTTCCCGGTAGCACGGGCAGCCCCCTCCAGGCTCTGTGCCACTGCGGCCCAGGGGACTGTGGGGAGGGAGGAGACACCCGTGCCCCGTTGGTGTGAGCTGGGTCCCGGCCAAGCCTCAGCCCCACAAGTGCCCCCCCCCCCCGCATGCATCTGGGCCCAGGGCTGGAGCTGGGGGGCTGGAGCTGGGGGGCTGGCACCGGCTGCACTGGGGGCAGGTGCCCGGGGGATCCCTGCAGCAATCCTATGGGAAAGCTGCTGCTCCACCATGGGTTGTGAGTGGGAAGCCCTGCCCCCCTCCCCCTCCGAGGATGGCTGAGAGTCCCCGGAGGGTTTCCCCGGTAACAGGGCCAGTTGTGAATTAGTGAGCAAAGAGTTAACGGAGCAGGCTTATTGTATTAGTGCGAGTGTGCAGAGGGGTCAGAGGGGGAGGGGAGGTGGCGAGGGGTGAGGGTGGGTCTTCCCTGCTGCAAAGAGAGGCCACCCTCTCCTCCGGCCCGCCGGCACCTTGCTACCTGCCCCGGCACAGGGCGGGTGCTGGGGCCTGACCTGCCGGACTGGCGCCTGGCACCAGGGATTCCTGCCCTGGGCAGAGGGAAGGTGGAGGCTCGGGAAAGTTGGTTTCCCAGCAGCCTGTCCTGGCCAGCGCCTCTCCCGTCCCCGTCCCCGTCCCCCTGGCGAGCCCGGTGGCTGCAGCGTGACCGCTCCAAGCCACCAGCAAGCGGGTGAAGCGAGGAGCCGAGCTGGGCTGGCCTCAGGGGCCCGCTTGGCCCTTCTCAGCAGCCTGCGCCGAGCCTGGCCGAGAAGACCCCACTTGCGGAACGTGGCCGGCGTGGGACGCAGCAGCCAGCCCAGTGCCTTGGAAGTGGCACCAAAGGCCCCCCCGGCACCACCAGGTTTGCATGAGGCCCGTTCAGGCAGCCCAGACGACGTCGCTGCCTCTGTAACTTCAGCCAAAGTCTCTGCCGGCGTCGGTGGGCACGCTTCCGCCCTGCGCCGCGGGCCCGGCACTGCCAGCCTCACGGGCCGCGGGAGCCCCTGGCGGGCGCCCGGGCAACCAGAGGCTGCAGCGGGAGCCGCGGCTGACTCGCCGGCTTGTTGCTGCTGCTCCTCCAGCCCTTCGGGCCTGTCCCAGGCCAGAGGCTGCCCATGCGTCTGTCACACCCTGGCGTGGGTCTGTCTGGAACGAGCAGTTTTACACTCTCCCTGGACCAGCCTTTGGCCCGCGGAGCTCAGGGCACGTCACCGAGGGGTAAGTGTCATTCTCCTCCCCCCGGCTGGAGAACCTGTGGCCAGCGCCAGGAATGACTGACCCAAGCCGGGCGAGAGACACAGAACCCAGGCGTCCTGGGTCCCAAGCCACCTGCTCTAACCACTGAGACAGAACCTCCCTCCTCTGCCCCCGGACACAGCTCACCTGCCTGGTGGCTCCTGCTGGGGCGGCAGGGCGTGGCTGGCTGAGACACCTGGGTCCGGGGCTGGTGGGTGGGCGGCTCCTTTGGGAGGTGACTAGGGTCGGGCAGGTAGTTCCTGTGCGTGTGTGGGTCAGGGCACGGGTCAGTGTGTGGCGGTCGCAGGGTGCCGGTGGCTCCTGTACGACTCCCATGGGGGCATGCTGTCCATGGGTAGGGGTCTAGAGCAGGGTGCTGATGGACTCCAGGGGGTTGTTGGTTGCAGGGTTTGGGGGCTCCCGTGTAAGTTACTTACTTATTATAGGGCCACAAGAGTAGGATATGTGGGCTCCCACTCGCAGGGATGTGTGTTGCAGGAGTTAGGGACTCCTGTGTGTGTGTGTGTGTGTGTGTGTGTTGCAGGGTGTAGGGACTCCTGTGTGTGTGTGTGTGTGTGTGTGTGTTGCAGGGTGTAGGGACTCCTGTGTGTGTGTGTGTGTGTGTTGCAGGGTGTAGGGACTCGTGTGTGTGTGTGTGTGTGTTGCAGGGTGTAGGGACTCGTGTGTGTATGTTCCAGGGTGTAGGGACTCCTGTGTGTGTGTGTGTGTGTGTGTGTGTGTTGCAGGGTGTAGGGACTCCTGTGTGTGTGTGTGTGTGTGTGTTGCAGGGTGTAGGGACTCCTGTGTGTGTGTGTGTGTGTGTGTGTTGCAGGGTGTAGGGACTCGTGTGTGTGTGTGTGTGTGTGTGTGTGTGTGTGTGTTGCAGGGTGTAGGGACTCGTGTGTGTGTGTTGCAGGGTGTAGGGACTCGTGTGTGTGTGTGTGTGTGTGTGTATGTTCCAGGGTGTAGGGACTCCTGTGTGTGTGTGTGTGTGTGTGTGTGTGTGTTGCAGGGTGTAGGGACTCCTGTGTGTGTGTGTGTGTATGTTCCAGGGTGTAGGGACTCCTGTGTGTGTGTGTGTGTGTGTGTGTGTGTGTTGCAGGGTGTAGGGACTCCTGTGTGTGTGTGTGTGTGTGTGTTGCAGGGTGTAGGGACTCGTGTGTGTGTGTGTGTGTGTGTTGCAGGGTGTAGGGACTCGTGTGTGTGTGTTGCAGGGTGTAGGGACTCCTGTCTGTGTGTGTGTGTGTGTGTGTGTATGTTCCAGGGTGTAGGGACTTGTGTGTGTGTTGCAGGGTGTACTGATTCCTGGCAGAGGGTAGGGACTCTGCCGGCATGTGTGTGTGTTGTGGCCCATGGGGTGACTGCTGGGGAAGGTGGGGGTGTTTTTAGCAGCAAGCTGGTGTCTGGTGGCAGGTGCTCCGTGGTGGCGGTGGGTGGGGGTGGGGGTCAGGCGATCCGTCTCTGCGGGACGTTGAGCCTTGGTGTCCGAGTGATGGATGCACGGTGCAGATGGCGAGGCTGGGGGGTTGCACAGGGATGGTGGGGCCGTGTCCGGGTGATGCTGGGATTTATGGGCTGTGGCTGGCTGAAAGCGGAATGGGGCTGTCTGTCTGACTCCTGTCTGCAGTGTGGGTGTTTCAGTGACTGATGGTTCACCAGCCCCACGGTCTGTAGCAGCTCGCCCCTTTCAGACCCCCCGGTGCTCCCTTTGTCAGGGCGCTGCAGACAGATGGCTCTTTTCTCCCAGCTCCAGCTTGGCCAGGAGTTAATCCAATGGTACAAAGCAATGCCGGTTGGAAGCAGCTGCCCGTCTGACTGGTGCCCTGTGCTGCCTCCCTCATTCCCCTTCATCTACATTCCTGTTAGCCCTAAGCACCGACATCACCCGCCACACAGGTCCCGAGAATGTCCTGCCAGCCCAGAGGTGGCCTGGGGCAGCAAGGTCCCTCTGTGCCCTGTGTCCCCTCTCCCTAAGCCCGTCTCCTCGCCCTGCTCCCCGCTCCAGTCCCCATCCCGAGCCCAGCCCTGCTCTGCCCCGGGCCCCTTAGGGCTGCAGCCTCTCTCCTGGCTGGCGGCTGCAGGTGCCTTGTCCCTTCCTCGCACCCGGAGCTCAGCCCTTCGCAGCCCTGTGCTCAGATCTGGGCTCTGGGAGCTGCACTGCCCCCAGGGCAGGAATTTGGGCAGCCGGTCAGGAGACGAAGAGACCAGCTGGAAGGGCTGAAACCCCCGGGTCGGGGGCTGGTGCCCGGGATGGCAGGATGGGCCTCAGCCCAGGCCCCTCTTGCACCAGGCAGCCTCCGCGCCATCCCTCGGGGGAGGCTGCGCATCTTGTGTGGGCAGCGGCAGGCGGCTCCTGGGCGGGTTCCCAGAGCGGGTGGGAACGGCCCACGCTCCCGGGGGGACCTGGGGCCTGCAGGTCCCCAGGGGCCTGCTGACCTGTGTCCCGAGTGGCCTGCCGGTGTCTGTCCCACGCCAGTAATGTGGCTGCCCCTCGTTTGTTCTAGGCTGGCTCTGAGCAGCAGGGCTGACGGGCCGGCCCGCCTGCTTGGGGCCACCCTCTGGCCATGGGGAACGCGCCGGGCAGGCCCAGCTGCCTGGGAGACAAGAGCCAGGCGCCGGAGGAGTTCCTGAAGGACGTGGGGCTTGGCCCCGAGCACCCGGCGGGGAGGAACAACTGTGACGCCAGAGCTGGGGCCCCCGACAAGTCTCCCCTGAACCCGGTGGTGATCGAGAACGGCTGGAGCCTGAGCCCAGGCCCGGCTAAGAGCCAGGCGAGCAGCCCCCTGCCCAAGGTGCAGAACGGGAGCAAGGGCTGCAACCCCCTCAAAGCCCAGCTGGAAGCAGCTGGGGCAGCCTGGACCCCCCCGAGAGGTGCCCCCCACAGGAACTCGGGCAGCAGCTGGGCCTGGAAGCCCGTCAGCACCAGGGAGGTGACCGAGGTGACCGAGGTGACGGAGACCATCGTGACGGAGATTGTAGAAGTGACCGAATACCCGGGCGGGGAGCCCGTCGTCACCAGGACGGTGAAAGTGCTGACGGAGTGCGCCGGGGAGCGGACGGAGGTTAATAACCTGTGCCAGCCTCTCGGACCCCTCGGCGGCCAGCAGCCAGGCCAGGGATGCCGCATCGGCCCCCAGGCTGCACACAGGGCTCTGCAGGGGGCTCGCTGCCCTGGAGCTGTTTGTTTGTGGGGTTCCCCCGGCAGGCCAGGAGTCCTGGCCTTTATCCTCTGGGGCGGGGTGGGGAGCACACCAATGTGAGGGGAGCGCGCTGCGGGCTCTGGTGACACCCCATGGCCCCACGGCCTGCACAGGGCCAGAGTCTTTGGCGGGTGGGGGCAGGTGTCCCGGGGTGTCCCAGCGACCTCCGGCGGCAGGCCCATGTCGGAGCGTCTCCGACAGCCAGGCCTGGCTGGCTCTGGGCAGGTTCTGCTCTGAGGGCTGGGCTGGGGTACGGGAGGGTGCGACTCAGGGGCACCAGGCCAGGCCGGGCTGCGGTGCCGGGCAGGTGTGTGAGATGGGCTGGGCCGTCGGGCAGGGGCGCTAGGAGGGCCAGGCTGTGGCGCTGGGAGGTTCATTAGGGGACCATGCCCGGCCTGCTCTGGTGCTGGGCGGGTGCGTTAGGAGGGCCAGGCGCGCTCTGGTCCCAAGTGTCTTGAGTTAGGGGGCCGGGCAGGCTCTGGTGTGGGGCGGGTGCGTTGGGGGGCTGGATAGAGACTGGTGCTTCCCCAGGGGCACAGTCTCAAGGGCCGGACATGTGACTGCCTCTTGTGTTTCCCCTGCCCAGAGACCCGCCCCCCGGTCTGCACCCACTGCGCTCTCCCCGCCCCACGTGACCCGCGGGGGAGGGAGGACTGTCCTCTCCCCACGCCTTCCCCCCACACGTTCGGCCGCTCTCCCTGGAGCCGGGCAGGGAGCAGAGCGCGTTGACTCCCAAAGGGTGCCCAGGCGACCCCCCGCCATGCTCCGCCCCACTGCCACCGTCCTCTCCCCCCGAGGCCCTGCCCTCCCTCTGCCTCTGCCCGTCCCCCTCCACCTGCAGGCCTCGAGGGAGGAGGCCAAGTGGGGCCAGGGGTCCAGCGTGGGTGCAGCTTTCAGGGGAGTGGGCCCCGGGGCAGGGCCGTGGGCCAGGTGTACCCAGGCTCCCCAGTGGAAAAGTCACACGCTACCGTGACTAGGCGTGATGGGCCAGGCGGGCCCTGGGGCCAGGCGGGCGTGTTAGGGGCCTGGGCCTGGTGGATGCTTTGGGGGGCCGGGCTGGGGGGGTTCCAGTGCCGGGTGGGTGCAGTGGGGGGCTGAGCTGGGTGGGTGCTTTGGGGGTGCTGGTCTGGGTGATTTCCAGGGCCAGGTGGGTGCACTGGGGGCCAGGCCTGGCAGATGCCTGGGACCGGGCTGGCCCGGCTGGGTGGGTGCGTTACTGGGGGCTGGGCTGGGTGGGTGCTTTGCGGGGGGCCGGGCTGGCTGGGCCGGACGGGTGCATTAGGGGGCTCGGGCTGGGGGGATGCTTTGGGGGTGCTGGGCCGGGTGGGTTCCAGTGCTGGGCAGGTGCGTTACGGGGTCCCAGGCCGGGCGGATGCTTTGGGGGGGGCCAGGCTGGGGAGGTTCCAGTGCTGGATGGGTGCGTTACGGGGGCCAGGCCGGTGTGTTGTGGGGCCGGGCTGGGGGGGTTCCAGCGCCAGGTGGGTGCGTTATGGGGGCTGGGCTGGCTGGGCTGTTTCTTGTGGCTTGTGCCGTGGTCTGGGTGTGGAGCAGGGACCGTGTTCCCAGTGAACTGTCTTATTCCTTTCACAGGAGACATCGTCACCCCCAGGGCTCAGGGGGTTACATGTATCCTGGCTCCAGCCCGTCTCAGGCCCAGCCCCCAAGCCCCCTGCACCGTAGCTGGGGACGGGCTTGTGGCACCCTGGTTTCTGTCCGTGCCTCACTGGCTCCTTGCTCCTGCATTTCACTGGGGCGGGCCAGCAAACCCCACCTGCCTCGTGCCCACGCCGTGCCGTGGCCCCTGGCCAAATGGTCTGAGAGCGTCATAGAATCATACAATCATAGAATCATAGAATATCAGGGTTGGAAGGGACCCCAGAAGGTCATCTAGTCCAACCCCCTGCTCAAAGCAGGACCAATTCCCAGTTAAATCATCCCAGCCAGGGCTTTGTCAAGCCTGACCTTAAAAACCTCTAAGGAAGGAGATTCTACCACCTCCCTAGGTAACGCATTCCAGTGTTTCACCACCCTCTTAGTGAAAAAGTTTTTCCTAATATCCAATCTAAACCTCCCCCACTGCAACTTGAGACCATTACTCCTCGTTCTGTCATCTGCTACCATTGAGAACAGTCTAGAGCCATCCTCTTTGGAACCCCCTTTCAGGTAGTTGAAAGCAGCTATCAAATCCCCCCTCATTCTTCTCTTCTGCAGACTAAACAATCCCAGTTCCCTCAGCCTCTCCTCATAACTCATGTGTTCCAGTCCCCTAATCATTTTGTTGCGTCCCCTGGGCGCAGCCTGTAGGGAGAGCTCCCAGGGAAGTGGCACCCAGCTCCAGCTGGGCTGTGGAGCATCCTCTGCGCCCTCAGGGTGCTCAGCTCATCCCCACACCCAGACGGGGCTGGGCCGTGGCTGCGGCTACCAGCGAGAAGCTGGAAGGGGGAGACAGCCTTGCGCCCCCGCTTTGCCCTTGAAGCCGACGGCTCTCTCAGCAGAGGCAGCAGCGTGGTGCGGGAGGTCTCTGCCTTGCTCTCCCAGCTGGCTGGGAGCGGAGGGTCGGAGTCCCTGGCGCCTGGTCCAGGGGGTGTAAAGCAGCTGTTTTGTGACTGACTCTCCACCAGCTCCAGAGCAAAGGGGCCCTGCCTGCCGACCGGGACAGCTCGCAGGAGCAGTGGGACGTGCTCAGCAGCAAGGTAACAGCTGCCCCAAGGATGGGCAACGATAAGGGCCAGTCCCCGAGGGGGGCGAGGGGAGGGCTGGCCCCACGTGGGCCTGGCACTGCGGTTACCGTGGGGCAGCGGGGTAGGATGCTGCCGAAAGTGACGGGGTGCCCAGGATTGGGACTGGGCTGTTAACCGGGGTCGTTGGTGCTGCCCATGGGGTGCTCGGCTGCGTCCTGTCATGATTGCAGACCCCTGGGGTGGCGTGTCCATGATAACCAGCCGGCAGCCCCTCTGCCCTGAGGAGTCGCAGGGAGCTCTGGCTGCTGCTTTGCCAGCTGGGTCTTGTGCCCCTCTGATCTCGCGGGGGAAGGGGATCCCAGGTCCTCACGGGTGCATCGTCCTCTCCCCCCAGGGTGCCCTGCAGGCCATCGTGCTTCCGGAGGGCTCCCTGAGCGTGGAGCAGGCCCAGGACACGCTGGAGACGCTGCTGATCTGGGTGGCTGACATGGAGGACCTGGTTGGCAACCAGAAGCCCCCTTCTTCTGAAGTGAAGGTGGTGAAAGCCCAGCTGCAGGAGCAGAAGGTGAGCGAGCCCTTGGGGTCCCTCCCTCCCTCCCCGCGGTTTCCACCGCAGCCACCACCATGGGCTGTAGGTGCCGGGGAAGGGGGGGCTCTGGGGAGAGGTTGGCTGTGCTTGCTGGGTCCTGGGGGGAGCTGCCAGGACAAGGCATCCCTGCTGTGTGTGGCAGAGCATGGCCACGCCTGCACTCAGGGTGTGGCCTGCTCCCTGGGGGGTGACGTCTCGCTAGGCAGGGCATGACAAGGAGGCACAGCGTACAGCCCGTGGCCAGTGCCAGGCAGCGCATCAGGAGTGAGCCCTGCTCTGGCCGCGCTCTGGCTCCATGGCAGGCCTCGGCAGCTGCTCCTGCTGGGGCTAATGCCTGACAGATGCTGAGCAGCCTCTCGGCCCTGGGACCTGGGGCAAGCATCACCCACAGGACATGCTTGCCTGGCCTCCTGCTCACTGCCCCTGCCTTGCCTGCAGTCTGGAGGGGGTCTGTCTGCCACCCCCCACCCCCGGGGCTGGAGATAATTGACTGCTGCTTGCGGCTGGCCCTGCTGGGGTGGGGGGGTGTAGTGGGTTGGTCCCCTGGGTGCATGGTGCTGTGCAAGGTGCTCGGATCACTGTCCTGAAGCTGAGGGTCACGACGTGCCTAGACTGGGGGAAATTCCCTTGGGTTCTCCATGAGGACAGCGCTGCCATCACCCCGTGCCCTGATTCCTTAACAGCTCCTGAAACGGCTTCTGGAGGAGCGGAGACCCCGAGTGGAGTGTGTCCTGCAGGACAGACAGCTGCCTCGTGAGCAAGCTGCCAGGACAAATGGACAGGAGGCAAGCGTGGGCCTCTCAGACCTGCAGGAGAAGTGGGGAAAACTGATCGAGAAGGCAAACGCCAGGTGAGTTAGCAGAGCTGCGATCTGTGCAGCGAGGCTCTGTGGAGGCCAGTGGGAGGCCAGCAGCTTCTTTATCATGGTGCCCAGGTCACTGGTGTTCTTCTGCTGGTTCCAGCCTTTCCTTGGAACTCCAAAAGACAAAATAAACGTTTTTCTGACCCCCCTTGGTGGGGCTAATTAGAGGTTTCTGCTTGAAATCCCCTTTCCATGGTTTAAGCTGTGACAAATAGAACCATTTTAACTTTGGCTTGTTTAGCTTCTTTGACCGGATTTCTACCTGGTATACTGTTGGGCTGGCCTTTTTCACAATAAGAACAGGAGGACTTGTGGCACCTTAGAGACTAACAAATTTATTAGAGCATAAGCTTTCGTGGGCTACAGCTCACTTCATCGGATGCATAGAATGGAACATAGAGTAAGAAGATAAATATATATACATACAGAGAAGGGGGAAGTTACCATACCAACTGTGAGAGGCTAATTAGTTAAGACGAGCTATTATCAGCAGGAGAAAAAAACTTTTGTAGTGATAATCAAGATGGCCCATTTAGACAGTTGACAAGAAGGTGTGAGGATACTGTGACAGGGCTGGGCCAGATGGCTACAGGAGAGTAATAGAAGGCAGATATATTAGCCCCAGGCTAAGTAGGTCCTATGGTGAGGATAAAGAAGGTGTTGGGAGGAGGCCATGGGGAAGTAGCCCAGGGAGTTGTAGCTGTCACACAGCTGTTCCAGGAGGCACTCTAGACAGCTGCATTCCACAGGGCCCTGGGCTGGAACCCGGAGTAGAGAGCGGGCCCGGGTTCCCTCCAAACCTCCCAACTCCTGGTCAGACACAGGAGGAGTCGACCTGGACTGTGGGTTCAGAAAAATGGCCAAGCTGAGGGCTGCCGTGAAGCTCCAAGGCAAGCAAATCCGCCAATAAGCACAAGACCCACCAAGGTAGAGGAGGAACTTTGTCACAATAATTCACATGGGGAAATAGATTCAATATGTGTAATGACCCAGTCACTCCCAGTCTCTATTCAAACCCAAGTTAATGGTATCTAGTTTGCATATTAATTCAAGCTCAGCAGTTTCTCGTTGGAGTCTGTTTTTGAAGCTTTTCTGTTGCAAAGTTGCCACCTTTAAGTCTGTTACTGAGTGGCCAGAGCGGCTGAAGTGTTCTACCGGTTTTTGAATGTTATGATTCCTGATGTCAGATTTGTCCCCATTTATTCTTTTACGTAGAGACTGTCCAGTTTGGCCAATGTACATGGCAGAGGGGCATTGCTGGCACATGATGGCATAGATCACATTGGTGGATGTGCAGGTGAACGAGCCTCTGATAGTGTGGCTGCTGTGATTAGGCCCTGTGATGGTGTCCCCTGAATAGATATGTGGACACAGTTGGCAACGGGCTTTGTGGCAAGGATAGGTTCCTGGGTTAGTGGTTCTGTTGTGTGGTGTGTGGTTGCTGGTGAGTATTTGCTTCAGGTTGGGGGGCTGTCTGTAGGCAAGGACTGGCCTGTCTCCCAAGATCTGTGAGAGTGATGGGTCGTCCTTCAGGATAGGTTGTAGATCCTTGATGATGCGTTGGAGAGGTTTTAGTTGGGGGCTGAAGGTGATGGCTAGTGGCGTTCTGTTATTTTCTTTGTTGGGTCTGTCCTGTAGTAGGTGACTTCTGGGAACTCTTCTGGCTCTGTCAATCTGTTTCTTCACTTCAGCAGGTGGGTATCGTAGTTGTAAGAATGCTTGATAGAGATCTTGTAGGTGTTTGTCTCTGTCTGAGGGGTTGGAGCAAATGCGGTTGTATCGTAGAGCTTGGCTGTAGACGATGGATCGTGTGGTGTGGTCTGGGTGAAAGCTGGAGGCATGTAGGTAGGAATAGCGGTCGGTAGGTTTCCGATATAGTGTGGTGTTTATGTGACCATCGCTCATTATCCAGGAAGTGGATCTCTTGTGTGGACTGGTCCAGGCTGAGGTTGATGGTGGGATGGAAATTGTTGAAATCATGGTGGAATTCCTCAAGGGCTTCTTTTCCATGGGTCCAGATGATGAAGATGTCATCAATATAGAGCAAGTAGAGTAGGGGCTTTAGGGGACGAGAGCTGAGGAAGCGTTGTTCTAAGTCAGCCATAAAAATGTTGGCATACTGTGGGGCCATGCGGGTACCCATAGCAGTGCCGCTGATCTGAAGGTATACATTGTCCCCAAATGTGAAATAGTTATGGGTAAGGACAAAGTCACAAAGTTCAGCCACCAGGTTAGCCGTGACATTATCGGGGATGCTGTTCCTGACGGCTTGTAGTCCATCTTTGTGTGGAATGTTGGTGTAGAGGGCTTCTACATCCATAGTGGCCAGGATGGTGTTTTCAGGAAGATCACCGATGGATTGTAGTTTCCTCAGGAAGTCAGTGGTGTCTCGAAGATAGCTGGGAGTGCTGGTAGCGTAGGGCCTGAGGAGGGAGTCCACATAGACAGACAATCCTGCTGTCAGGGTGCCAACGCCTGAGATGATGGGGCACCCAGGATTTCCAGGTTTATGGATCTTGGGTAGCAGATAGAATACCCCAGGTCGGGGTTGCGGGGGTGTGTCTGTGCAGATTTGTTCTTGTGCTTTTTCAGGGAGTTTCTTGAGCAAATGCTGTAGTTTCTTTTGGTAACCCTCAGTGGGATCAGAGGGTAATGGCTTGTAGAAAGTGGTGTTGGAGAGCTGCCGAGCAGCCTCTTGTTCATATTCCGACCTATTCATGATGATGACAGCACCTCCTTTGTCAGCCTTTTTGATTATGATGTCAGAGTTGTTTCTGAGGCTGTGGATGGCATTGTGTTCTGCACGGCTGAGGTTATGGGGCAAGTGATGCTGCTTTTCCACAATTTCAGCCCGTGCACGTCGGCGGAAGCACTCTATGTAGAATTTCAGTCTGTTGTTTCGAACTTCAGGAGGAGTCCACCGAGAATCCTTCTTTTTGTATTCTTGGGAGGAAGGTCTCTGTGGGGTTAGTATGTTGTTCAGAGGTGTGTTGGAAATATTCCTTGAGTCGCAGACGTCGAAAATAGGATTCTAGGTCACCACAGAACTGTATCATGTTCGTGGGGGTGGAGGGGCAGAAGGAGAGGCCCCGAGATAGGACAGATTCTTCTGCTGGGCTAAGAGTATAGTTGGATAAATTAACAATATTGCTGGGTGGGTTAAGGGAACCACTGTTGGGGCTTCTTGTGGCATGCAGTAGTTTAGATAGTTTAGTGTCCTTTTTCTTTTGTAGAGAAGCAAAGTGTGCATTGTAAATGGCTTGTCTAGTTTTTGTAAAGTCCAACCACGAGGAAGTTTGTGTGGAAGGTTGGTTTTTATGAGAGTATCCAGTTTTGAGAGCTCCTTCTTAACCTTTCCCTGTTTGCTGTAGAGGATGTTGATCAGGTGGTTCTGCAGTTTCTTTGAGAGCGTGCGGCACAAGCTGTCAGCACAGTCTGTGTGGTATGTAGATTGTAATGGATTTTTTACCTTCAGTCCTTTTGGTACGATGTCCATCTGTTTGTATTTGTGGACAAATATGTGGACAGAGTTGGCATCAGGCTTTGTTGCAAGGATAGGTTCCTGGGTTAGTGTTTTTGTTGTGTGGTGTGTGGTTGCTGGTGAGTATTTGCTAAAAGGGACTGGATCCACTGGTCATTTAGCACTTTGAGTAGCCAACCACCTGGAATATCTACAGCTAGCCCCCACTGTTGGAGTGTTCTCATGTCCCTTCCCGTCATTGCTACAAAGGGAGTATAACCGTGACTTGCTGGGACTGACCTTAAGGCCATTAGAATCATAGGCACTTTTTCATCCCAATCTTTTCCATTTTCTTTCACCATTTTTCTTAGAGCCTCCTTTAGAGTGCGGTGAGTTCGTTCCACTGGTCCTGAGGATTGGGGGTGTCCCACAATGTGGAACCTTTGCTTAATGCCAAGTGTCACGGAGTCCCTGGGCGATGCTCTGGAACTGCTCCCCATGAAGCCAGTCGGGACTCTGGGGAAGTCTCCTTTCTGGGAGCAGCCTGTCTGCAGGACACACAGCTCACACAGCTTCCACGTTCCTGGGTCTGACCTCGGAGCATTCAGCATCCTCTGCCCCTCCGTGCGCTTCCCACAGCGAGTCCGCTCAGGAGGGGCTCCTGGGGAAGCCAGAGGGTCCTGCACCCCAACTTCGCAGTCAGACGTGACTGTCAGCCAGCCAGTAAAACAGAGGTTTATTAAACGACAGGAACATGGTCTAACACAGAGCTTGTAGGTGCAGAGAACTGGACCCCTCAGCTGGGTCCATTTTGGGGGCAGTGAGCCAGATAACCATGTCTGCCCTTCACTCCATGTCCCCAGCCAGCCCCAAACTGAAACTCCCTCCAGCCCCTCCTCCTCTGGGCTTTGTCCCTTTCCCGGGCCAGGAGGTCACTGGATTCCTTTGTTCTCCAACCCTTTAGCTCTCACCTTGCAGGGGGGAAGGGCCCAGGCCATCAGTTGCCAAGAAACAGGGTGTTGGCCATTCTCTGTGTCCAGACCCCTGCACACACCTGCCCTCTAGGGCTCTGCAATGATCATACACCCTTACCCCGCCCCCTAGAGACTTAAGAACTGCCTAGGGGAAACTGAGGCACCCCCACACTATTCAGAGGAAACATTAAGAACAGTCCCACTTCGTCACACCAAGTATCTTACACAGTTCCTGCAGAGTTTCCCAATGAAGTGTGGGCCTTGGTCCGAATCGATTTCCTTGGGCAGCCCCCACCGGATAAACACCACCTTAAACGATTGCCAGGCTGCAGTCAAAGCTGGGTTAGTCTTTGCTGGGATGGCTTCTATCCATTTTGTAAAGGGATCTACACGACCAAACATACTTGGTATTTCACGGTGTGACTGGTAGGGGTCCAATCTTGTCTATCTGTAACCGGGCCCACAGACCCTCAATCCTTTGGTGAGCAATGGGACCCTTTTGTACCTGAGGGTCTGCACATTGCAAACAGTGATTACACTGCTGCTTTACATCTTCACTTATGCTGGGCCACCACCCTGTATCTTTGACCCTTTGTAGAGTTTTGTCCCAGAATGCCCCTTGCTCGTGCTCATGTTGAACCAGTTCAATCCTGACTTTCTTAGGCACTAACCACCTTTTAGGCTGTTCCCCAAGGTCCGAGTCATGCTCGGTGACCCACGCCACCCCATCGGGATCTTTGTGTACTTACCATTTTCCACAGATTGTTCCTTGCTTCAGGAATTGTTCAGTTTCTTCATCCCCTTCTTTAGGGCTTTCAGCTCCAGCGTCTCTGGGCTTGTCACCTGTTTTCGTGCTCTGGTTACTACACTGATTACCTCCTCTTCCTCACTTTGTGTTAACAGGGCCTCTTGTTTGGCTAAAGCATCCGCCTTGTTATTCCACAGTCCCTGGTTTCTGATGTGGAAATGTGTTATGTAAGTGTCTCGCGTTCGCCCCTTTATTACTCCTTGCTCCCAGTATTGTTCATGAGCGACTGGCTTTCCATCTCCTGTACAGCACCCCTGCCTGCCCGGATGGGTAGCCACACCACTACGGCTCTGCACACCCCGTCCGAATCGGTAAATATTTCCAGGGAGGCTTCCTGATCCTCCACCTGGTACCGCCACCACTTCTGTGATGTGTGTGGCTTCACGGGTCCCTTTCGTTCCTGGCTGGTATTTACCTTTACCGCTCCACATCCGGTCTTAGATCCTCCAGCACCAAAACAGCTCGACCCAGCCACGAACCAGATTTGTGCGTTTTTCTCCTGAGCATTCTGTAGGGTGAGTCCTGATTTCACTGGCCCCTCTGGCAGGGGACACTCATGCTCCTGCCCTTGCACTGCAAGGCCAGATGATAGAACCTTTCCCTTTTCTAAAGTTACCCCTCGATATACAAGGGCCAGAGGCCATTGTGCCAACCTAGGATTAGATACCTGCCCCTCCTGTGCCGTTCCTGATATTATGTCTTTCAATGGGGAATGTTCTGTCTGTACTATGACTTTGGATCCTCCAGTTATATACTCCCAATGCTGCCAGGCTCACACTAAGGCCCAGCACTCTTTCTCTTTCTCACAGGGGTAACATTGTGCTCAGTGTAATTCAGGGTTTTGGACCCATAGGCCACGACTTGTAATTTCCCGGTGCTTTGCTGCTGTAACCGTGCTGCTCCCTGCACCACAGCAGTACTGGGCAGTTGCAGGGGGAATGGTTCTCCCACCTTTGGATATGTGGGGTCTGGCCTGGGCCAAATCCTGTTTCAGGGTCAGTGATGCCTTTGCCTGATCAGACCCCCACTCCCACTGCTGCCCTTTCTTTAGGAGAAAACCCAGTGGGCGACATTTCAGTAACATGTCTCGAGAGGTTCAGTTCCCGAAAGGGCTCTTAAGGATGCCATATCAGTGAGGGCGGGAAGTTTTCCAATCAGTTCCCCCCGTTGTGCATCTGGGGTTCGTCCTTCCTTTCCCAATATGACCCCTCCTAAGTTGTTTTACCTCTTGCTGTAACAGCTGGGCCTCGGCTCTGCTAGCCTGGAATCCAATATCTTGGATGATCTGTAACATCTGCTCAGTGATCCTACCAACCTCCTTCCTCCCTGTGGTCCCCATGCACCCGGATAGCATCAGCATATGAAATTACCCCTTTTGGGCTTCAGCTGTCAATTTTTCCCACATCTTAACCACATGGGAGGGACAAATTGTGGCTGCTTTATGAAAACCGCCTGGGACCCTTGTGTGACGGGTTGGATCACAGAAACCCCCTTGGGGTTGCCAACTGACGTGCCAAGACTATCTCTGCCCTGCTTTCCCTGCCAGCCTGGGACTCCAGCACCCTCTCTCGCTGAGCCAGACACGCCCGTCTGCTCCAGCACAGACCCAGGGTCTGAACCACGGGCCCCAAAGCTGCAGACTCAACTGAAAGTGACTTAAGAAGCGTTCCTGTCTTTAACACTCAGATGCCCAACTCCCAATGGGGTCCAAACCCCAAATAAATCCATTTTACCCTGTATAAAGCTTATACAGGGTAAACTCATAGATTGTCCACCCTCTATAACACTGATAGAGAGATATGCACAGCTGTTCCCCCCCCGCCCCCTCAGGTATTAATACATACTCTGGGTTAATTAATAAGTAAAAAGTGATTTTATTAAATACAGAAAGTAAGATTCAAGTGGTTCCAAGTAGTGACAGACAGAACAAAGTGAATTACTAAGCAAAATAAAATAGAACATGCAAGTCTATGTCTAAGAAAACTGAATACTGATAGAAGAAAAGGAGTACTTGTGGCACCTTAGGGACTAACCAATTTATTTGAGCATAAGCTTTCGTGAGCTACAGCTCACTTCATCAGATGCATACTGTGGAAAGTATACTGATAAAACCTCACCCTTAGAGGAATTCCAGTAAGCTTCCTTTTACAGACTAGTCTCCTTCTAGTCTGAGTCCAGCAATCACTCACACCCCCTGTGGTTACTGTCCTTTGTTCCAGTTTCTTTCAGGTATCCTTTTGGGTGGAGAGGTGATCTCTTAAGCCAGCTGAAGACAGAATTGAGGGGTCTCCCACGGACTTAAATAGACTCTTGTGGGTGGAGACCCCCTCCTCTCTCCTATGCAAAGTCCAGCTCCAAGATGGAGTTTTGAAGTCACTTGGGCAAGTCACATGTCCATGCATGACTCAGTTTTTACAGGCAGCAGCCATTGCCCACATGCTATCTTGAATGTCTCCAGGAAGACTTCTTATGTGGATTGGGACCTTCCAACATCCATTGTTCATTAAATGCTTCTTGACTGGGCACTTAACTTGCACATTCCTTTCTCAAGAAGCTGACCAAATGCTTTACAAAGGCTACTTAAAAATCAAGCAAGTACACAGCCAATATTCATAACTTTGAATACAAAAATGATACATGCATACAAATAGGATGAATAGAGTCAGTAGATCATAACCTCTACAGAGATATGTTACATGGCATATGTAGCATAAAACATATTCTAGTTATGTCATATATACATTCATAAGCATATTTCCATAAAGCCTTATGGAGGGCACCCCATAGGAAATTACCCCTTTTGGGCTTCAGCTGTCAATTTTTCCCACATCTTAACCACATGGGAGGGACAAATTGCAGGTGTGTTATGAAAACCCTGGGGGACCCTTGTGTTGTCCCCTGTAAGTTAACTCAAATTTGTACTGGGACTCAGGGCGTGAGGGAATGGCAGAGGAGGCATTTGCTAAATCTGTTACTGAGAACCACTATCTCCCTGCTGCTGCTGCAGTGATTACCTCTTGGTACTTGGCCATGACCGGAGCAGTGGCAGGGTTACTGTGTTTAATGCTCTAAAACCCACTGACCTTCTCCAGGTCTCCCCTCCCCTTTCGGTACAGGCCAACTGGGCAGTGTTAGTACTCGCCATGTGCCCAAGAACACCCTGTTCTAACAAACTTTCAGTGGTAGATTTTATCCCGTCTGCTGCTTCCTGAGGATACTTGCTTTGACGCTGTGGAGGGGGGTTAGGCCCTTGGATTAAAACCTCAGCATCAATTTTCCCACATTTCAATTTATTTTTAGCCCATACCCCAGGAAATTTTTGTCCATTCATGGGTCCCCTTCTTCTGCTTTCCCTCCTTCCGGGGCCTTTACAGCCACACAGCTATGTACAGCATTAATGGAGGGGTGGATGTTTCTGCTAGCCCTTCACTATTTGTCCATAGGAACCTGTAAACTAAATCCACGAGGAGTCTCCCCTCATTAAGATAAGGCATTCTCAATATTCCATCCTCCTTACCCCCATTCCCAGTTTGATTCTGCTTCTGAACACATATTGCCCTTAACTCCCAATTCCCTACATGGGTCAGGATTGGTCTCGTGATAAATGCTTTCATTGTCTCCCCTGTGTATGATACTAGTTGTGTTGAATTTTCTGTTTCCACAGTGTCCCCAGGAAGCCACTGCTCTCCAAGCACACCTACTGATGCACCGGTGTCAGTTAACATAGTGGGGCATGTTTGTTCCCCTAATCTCCCCATTATTGCCCCTACAATGGGACACCCCCATTTGTCATACTCTAGCTGGGCCACTACCTCAGGGGGAGTCCAGGGAGGTGGGGACCCCTATTGGGGTGGTGCCAATGGTTTGGGGTCCGTTCTGGGAGTTACAGGAGCCCCGCCAGTCAATTCCTCTTGCCTCTGTAACTGGGCAGCCCTCTGCAGTAACTCACTTGTGGGCTTCCCATCCCATTTCTCTTTTGGTTCCCCGGCCATCATGAGCTTCCTCCATGCCTCCTCTCTCCGTGTATCTTTTCCACCTTCAGCCAGACATCCTCTAGTCTGCATCTGATACCCACATCCAGATCCATTTCTTCCTCTTGCTCCTCTGCTGTTCCTGGCACCTCCCCGTCCTCTTCCTCTAACATGCCATAGTGCATCTGGCCCATTTCCCCCAGCTCCCCTTGGAGATCTGGGGGCCTGTTGTTGTCACAAGTTATCACCTGTACAGGCTCCATTCTCCTGTCCTTATTTCCTTTTCCCGCTTGTCCCTGCGTGTCTCGAAAAACTACAGCTTCTTGAAAAATGTCCTGTTTTAACTTGGGGTACCTGTCCCCTAGCTGGATCTATGGGCCCTAAAGTCACCTTCATTTTTTAGTTCAAACGGTCTAACAATTCTGTCTTAAAAGCTAATACATTGAACTCGGGGGGTGGGGGGGAGTTCCCAAATACCGTTGGCACAACCGGTAGCAAGAACACTGCTCGCACCTAACCACTCCTCAGCACTGCGAATTACTGCCCAGTCAGAAGCGTTAGTACAGGCCTGGGCTAGGACCTCTTAATCTGCCGGCCTCCACCCAGTTCGTGCCAACACCTTCACCGTCCAGTCCAGACACGCGTCCCTTTCTAGGGGTCCCAATAACTGAGCAGCAGGTCTGTGCCTGGTCTGGGGTAAAATCAGAAATCTCTGTAATATTTTGCCTTGTTTCCCTTTGTTGCTGTGGGTCATTTGGGACAGGTTTTGTTCTTGTTACTGCCCTCGTGGGAACTGGAGCCACAGGATTGAATTGCTGAGCCTTTATCTTCAAATCCTGCAATTCCCTTTGCACGGGGGCATAGGGCCCTTCAGGAAAGGCATCAGGGAGGGTCTGACCAGCGAGGATCTCTCTGTTCGGGATCCATCCAACTATCCCCACTCCAAGTGTCATTCCAGGTGCCTGTATCCCCGGTGCCCACACTCACACCTCCCCTTACTGCTGCTACTGTGTTCCTCTGGGCTGCACCACGGTTTCTGGTTTCTCTGGTCGCTGCCTGCAGACGGTGTGGTCACTGCCTGCCTGGGCCTGATCCTTATTTTCTCGTAACACCGTTCTGACAGCTGCCTGAGCACCCCCCAGCTTCATCTGCAATGTAGATCCCTCCCCGTTCAGGTTTTCTACGTCCAGTCTCAGCTGCTCACTCTCCTGTATTACAGTCTGCAATGCTGACGCTGCATCGGTGCCCTCGGATGCCTTCTACTGAGCCAGATTCGCCTTAACTGTGTCCAACCCCAATTCATAACCCTCCAGTTGTCTGTCCCGGAGTGCTCCCAGGCTGGAGAGATTAGTGACAGCTTTCCACAATGCCCATGCTGCTGCTGCTTTGCTAACCTTCTTCTTTAGCTTGCGTTTCATGCACTCACAGAATTCCTCAAACCCCTTACATGCGGACTCCAGGGCGTCCCTCCTCTGGAAGGAATCTTCTCCCCCCGGGCATGGACTCTGCTGGCTACCCATTTAGCAAGGGGGGTGGGTTCCTTAATTAATCCCTGGCCCTCCTGGTCCCTTTGCTTTGTTCCCTCCTGATGCTTCAGAGGGGTCATTCTGTCAAGCAGGGAGCGACCCTTTGTGACAAAATGGCACAGGGATTCGGCTGCTATTATCAACTGTTATTCACTGTGTGAGGATGTGACGAAGTAGGACTGTTCTTAATGTTTCCTCTGAATAGTGTGGGGGTGCCTCAGTTTCCTCTATGCAGTTCTTAAGTATCTAGGGGGTGGGGTAAGGGGGTATGATCATTGCAGAGCCCTAGAGGGCAGGTGTGTGCAGGGGTCTGGACACAGTGAATGGCCGACACCCTGTTTCCTGGCAACTGGTGGCCTGGCCCTTCCCCCCTGCAAGGTGAGAGCTAAAGGGTTGGAGAACAAAGGGATCAGGTGACCTCCTGGCCCTGGAAAGGGACAAAGCCCAGAGGAGGAGGGGCTGGAGGGAGTTTCAGTTTGGGGCTGGCTGGAGACATGGAGTGAAGGGCAGACGGGGTTGTCTGGCTCACTGCCCCCAAAATGGATCCAGCTGAGGGGTCCTGTTCTCTGCACCTACAAGCTCTGTGTTAGACCATGTTCCTGTCGTCTAATAAACCTTCTGTTTTACTGGCTGGCTGAGAGTCACGTCTGACTGCAGAGTTGCGGGGCAGGACCCTCTGGCTTCCCCAAGACCCCGCCTGAGCGGACTCGCTGTGGGAAGTGCACGGAGCGGCAGAGGATGCTGAATGCTCCGAGGTCAGACCCAGGAAGGTGGAAGCTGTGTGAGCTGTGTGTCCTGCAGACAGGCTGCTCACAGAAATGAGACTTCCCCAGAGTCCTGCCTGGCTTCGTAGGGAGCAGTTCCAGAGCATCGCCCGGGGACGCCGGGACAGAGGCCCTATCAGTTCAGTCCAAACAACCTTAGCCAGCTTGCATTCTCTCCACCAAATGTGTTACCCACACACCTTGGGGCACCCACTTTTACCCAGTACCTCAGGCTCTGGGTGAAAGGCACCAACCCTTACCCAGTTCTTAGGGCTCAGGGCGTACTCTTTTGTGGGTTTGCAGGATCTTTTTCCCAGTGAAAGAGCCTTACACAGTAATATCCTTGTCCTCTATTTATTAACACTCATCAAGCAAAATACACACGCTAAGTATACAATGCTCTGCTCACCAATCCTGATCTGGCAGGCGAGGCCTTTCCCTGTTGGCCAGGCAAGGTTGGTCTCGTCTGGGTTCTGGCTGCTGCACGTCATGGTCGTGAGTTCTTCTTTTCAGGTTTCGGTCCGATGAAGTGAGCTGTAGCTCACGAAAGCTCATGCTCAAATAAATTGGTTAGTCTCTAAGGTGCCACAAGTCCTCCTTTTCTTCTTTTCAGGTCTTTCCTTCTTCTTTTCCTTTTTCCTTTCTCTTTCCTTCCCAGCTGGTCTCCTTCTTGGACCTCAGTTTATATAGAAACTTGAGTCCCGCTTAGCTGTGCCTTAACCAATGATTTTACTAAGATATTACAAACTAATTCTTTGACCAATCTTAATGCATTGTGAAATCATTTTTTACCCAGTCATACCCCACCACCTTTGTTGATTTAAATCTTGTAAAACTAATTATGCAACAGACAGAAACAATCAATGAACCAGACAGAAACCATGCAGATAAACAATAGGGAAGTGTTGGTTTCAGAGGAGCAGCCGTGTTAGTCTGTATTCGCAAAAAGAAAAGGAGGACTTGTGGCACCTTAGAGACTAACCAATTTATTAGAGCATGAGCTTTCGTAAGCTACGGCTTCATAGAGAAGTGGGGACCGTAAAGGCAAACAATAAAGAAGTAGGGATTTCACACCCACATCCATTGATAAGTGATTTCTTGCCAGACAGAATGCCGTAAAACAAAGTTTTCTTTAACCATCTTTATCTGTAAATTCAGGGGTTGTACCATATGATTGGAGAATTGCTAACATAGTTCCTATTTTTAAGAAAGGGAAAAAAAGTGATCCAAGTAATTATAGGCCTGTTAGTTTGACATCTGTAGTATGCAAGGTCTTGGAAAAAATTTTGAAGGAGAAGGTAGTTAAGGACATTGAAGTCAATGGTAAATGGGACAAAATACAACATGGTTTTACAAAAGGTAGATCGTGCCAAACCAACCTGATTTCCTTCTTTGAGAGAGTAACAGATTTTTTAGATAAAGGAAACGCAGTGGATCTAATTTATTTAGATTTTAGTAAGGCGTTTGATACTGTGCCACATGGGGAATTATTAGTTAAATTGGATAAGATGGGCATCAATAGGAAAATTGAAAGGTGGATAGGGAATTGGTTAAAGGGGAGACTACAACGGGTCCTACTGAAAGGTGAACTGTCAAGTTGGAGGGAGGTTACCAGTGGAGTTCCTCAAGGATCAGTTTTGGGACCAATCTTATTTAATCTTTTTATTACTGACCTGGGCACAAAAAGTGGGAGTGTGCTAATAAAGTTTGCAGATGATACAAAGCTGGGAGGTATTGCTAATTTAGAGAAGGACAGGGATACCCTACAGGAGGATCTGGATGACCTTGTAAACTGGAGTAATAGGAATAGGATGAAATTTAATAGTGAGAAGTGTAAGGTCATGCATTTAGGGATTAATAACAAGAATTTTAGTTATAAGCTAGGGACGCATCAACTAGAAGTAACGGAGGAGGAAAAGGACCTTGGAGTATTGGTTGATCATAGGTTGACTATGAGCTGCCAATGTGATATGGCTGTGAAAAAAGCTAATGTCGTCTTGGGATGCATCAGGAGAGGTATTTCCAGTAGGGATAAGGAGGTTTTAGTACCGTTATATAAGGCACTGGTGAGACCTCACCTGGAATACTGTGTGCAGTTCTGGTCTCCCATGTTTAAGAAGGATGAATTCAAACTGGAACAGGTACAGAGAAGGGCTACTAGGATGATCCGAGGAATGGAAAACTTGTCTTATGAAAGGAGACTCAGGGAGCTTGGCTTGTTTAGCCTAACTAAAAGAAGGTTGAGGGGAGATATGATTGCTCTCTATAAATATATCAGAGGGATAAATACCAGAGAGGGAGAGGAATTATTTAAACTCAGTACCAATGTGGACACAAGAACAAATGGATATAAACTGGCCACTAGGAAATTTAGATTAGAAATTAGACGAAGGTTTCTAACCATCAGAGGAGTGAAGTTTTGGAATAGCCTTCCGAGGGAAGTAGTGGGGGCAAAAGATCTATCTTGCTTTAAGATTAAACTCGATAAGTTTATGGAGGAGATGGTATGATGGGATAACATGGTTTTGGTAATTAAATATTTATGGTAAATAGGCCCAATGGCCTGTGATGGGTTTTTAGATGGGGTAAGATCCAAGTTACCCGGGAAAGAATTTTCTGTAGTATCTGGCTGATGAATCTTGCCCATATGCTCAGGGTTTAGCTGATCGCCATATTTGGGGTCGGGAAGGAATTTTCCTCCAGGGCAGATTGAAAGAGGCCCTGGAGGTTTTTCGCCTTCCTCTGTAGCATGGGGCACGGGTCACTTGCTGGAGGATTCTCTGCTCCTTGAGGTCTTCGAACTACAATTTGAGGACTTCAATAGCACAGATATAGGTGTGAGGTCTTTTTTAGGAGTGGTGGGTGAAATTCTGTGGCCTGCATTGTGCAGGAGGTCAGACTAGATGATCATAATGGTCCCTTCTGACCTAAATATCTATGAATCTATGTGGTGGTGGGGGGTGCTACTGGGACAGGAGCCTTCCGAACAGCCAGCCGGAGAGGACAGTGTTTTCAAGTAACTTAGAAGGAATGCGGGGAGGTGACTTTCTGCGAAGGCCTCTGGCCTTGCGAGGGCGAGGGCGGAAGGGCTTTGTGGCCGGGTGGGGGAGGGTGTTCCATGGGGAGAGGCTCATGGACATTTGGGGTGGGGGCACACGAACAGGCGGTGGAGTGGGGCAGGGAAGGGAGGAGCCCAAACTGTCAATCTTCCTGCGGGCCTGTCAGCTTCACACAGCCTGCCAGCCCGGGCGGGGGGATGGACACAGGGGATGCGCCTGCCTCGGGATCCGTGGCACAGGCCGGAGGGGACACCGTGGAACAGCTTGCCTGGCAGTGGCTCAGCCACGTGGACACAGCAGCCCACGAGGTTTCATACAGGTCCCCTTGTTCAGTGTAACCTGCGTCTGCCCCACTGCATGGCGCTGGGTGCGCTGGCCTGGCCAGACCCTTCCCGGTGCTCTGAGGGCCTTATACCCCCCTCCCCGCCCCGGGCCAGGGCACCCCGTGGTGCGGTGCAGTCTGGGGTGCAGGGCCTGTGTGTCGGGGGTGAAAGGGCCTTCGTGCTTTCTGGCTGAGCGTGCTGCTGTTTGCATCAGGACACAAAGCGTGCCCAGGTGAGGCTCAGGCCGTCCTAGGCAGACCAGACCACTGCAGCCGTGAGGCAAGTGGTGAGGGAGCTGCAGGGGGTCCACAGCCTCTGACCTCCCTGCTGCGGGGTGGATCCCAGCTGCATCCTGCACACTGTCCCCAAGGGCCCCCTAACGCCTGATAGCCATTCCTGAGCGGTTCCCGGTCACCATGGTACAGAGGGAAACTGAGGCACAGAGTGAGGACGTGAGTTGCCCATGAGCATGCACGAGCAGGGCTGGAACTGGAAGTGGAACTGGGGCGGGGCTTGGCTCCAGGGCCCCTGCCGTGACTCGAGCTCCCCTGCTATAGGATGAAGGGACCAATCAGAGGAGCTTTCTGTCCCTTGCCTGCCCCAGCCCCCATGGGGCAGATGGGTAGGTGTTGGCCATTACTCACTGCCCCAGGCCTCAGTAGAACACGGAGCCTGGGGCACTTTATTTATGGAGCTGCTCATGTCTCCTTCCTTGAAGTCTCCTGCCGTATCGTGTGTCCTGGGGAACTCCCTGCCACTAGGTAGCAATGAGGCCAGGAGCAGGTTTTAGCAGAGGACCAGGTGCTTACCTGGAGAAAGAGCCCAATGGCTGTAACAGTGAGGGCTACAAACAGGGCACTAGTCCTGCCTGCCCCTGGCAAGTGCCAGCCCCTTGCTGTCTGGCTAGGAGGGACCATCCCAATGGGGTCTCCTCTCTCAGAGCCTGGCCTGGCTAGCTGCTGGGCTGCTCTGCCAGGCACTTCCTGGGATCCTGTGTCCACCAAGTCAGGGCTGCCTGGGGGAGAGCTCTGAGCTGGGCTGGGCCCCCCACCTGCGGCTCCCAGTGTGGGTCAGCTCTGCTGCAGAGACATGCAGGGTGTCATGTCGCCCTCTGGGGCTGTACTGCCTGGGCCAGGGTATGTCTGGGAACCAGAGGAGCATCGCTCATGCCTCTCTATGGGGCAGGGGCACAGGCCCTGGGGAGCTTGGGGGGGTCAGGCAGCACAGGGTGGGAGGGGCGCAGCGTGGAAGGGACAGGTGGCCCCTGGAGGCTGGCGGAGCAAAGGGGGTAGGGGAAGCAGGGGGTGCTTGAGGAGAAGGGCAGAAGGGTCACTGGGAAATGGGGGAGAGGAGCCCATTGAGCAAAGCAAAGATGCTCTAACCTGGAGCCTCCTGGCACCAGGGGCTCCCCTGGGCGAAACACCAGTGGGGCAGTAGCTCTTTGGGCACCCTGGGGACCTTCAGCCCTTCCCCCATTGCTGGGGGACACATGGCGCTGCCCCCCGCCTGGCTCTCCCTAGCCTCCTTTCCCCACAGACACAGCTGCCTGGAGCGGATCCTGCCGGCTGCTCAGCGCTTCCAGGAGTCTGTGGATTCCTTCCAGGAGTGGCTGAGTGCGACGGAGAGGTGCCTGGCCCAGCTCTGGCACGCCAACGGCTGCGTGAGCCACCTGCAGGCTGCCCACCAGCAAAGCCAGGTGAGGGCAGGAGGGTGGGTGTACCGGGCTGGCCTGGCTGGGACCTGTAGCCGGCCCTGCAGCATGGCCGAGCGGAGGGACAGGTACCAGGGCAGGAGCAGCCCCCAACGCCAGAGCCCCCCAGCCGTCCCTGCGCATGAGGGGGAGGAGTTGGGGGGTGGGCACCGAGGGTAGGGGCAGTGGGCACGTGGGGGGCAGTGCAGGGGCCAGGCTGTGGGGCTGGGCTGAGCAGTCCTGGTGAGTCTCACCTGTCGCTTTCCCTCAGGGGCTCTGCGAGGAGATTCGCTCCAGGCTGGGCGACCTGGAGCAAGCCCTGGAGTGGGGGCAGCAGGTGCTGGAGCTGGTGACAGGCAAGTGGCAGAGCAGCTGGCTGCTGAGAATTGGGAACTGCAGCCCCCAGGCCCAGACTGCGGAGTGGTGAATCCCTACCCCCCATTCCCCACTGGGGGGCGCTCGGATCCTACTGCCCTCCATTCCCCACTCGGGGTGCTCGGATCCCCCTTTGCCACATTCCCCACCCAGGGGGTGCTCGGATCCTACTGCCCCCCATTCTCCAGCAGGGGGTGCTTGGATCCTACTGCCCCCCAATTCCCCACCAGGGGCACTCGTCTCCCCCTTTTCCACATTCCCCACCGGGGAGTGCTCGAATCCCCCTTTCCCACTTTCCCCACCAGGGGACGCTCGGATCCTACTGCCCCCCATTCCCCACCGGGGGGTGCTCAGATCCCCCTTTCCCACATTCCCCACTGGGGGGGCTCAGATCCTATTGCCCCCCCCATTCTCTAGCAGGGCCACTCAGATCCTACTGCCCCCTATGTACCAGCAGGGGTGCTTGGATCCCCCCTTCACACATTCCCCATCAGGGAGCGCTCGGATCCGACTGCCCCCCGTGTACCAGCAGGGGGCACTCAGATCCCCCTTTCCCACATTCCCCACCGTGGGGCGCTCAGATCCTATTTTCCCCCCATTCTCCAGCAGGGGGTGCTTGGATACTACTGCCCCCCATTCCACACTAGGGGGTGCTCGGATCCCCCTTTCCCACATTCCCCACCGGGGGGGCTCAGATCCTATTGCCCCCCCATTCTCCAGCAGGGCAACTCAGATCCTACTGCCCCCCATGTACCAGCAGGGGTGCTTGGATCCCCCCTCCACACATTCTCCACCAGGGGGCGCTTGGATCCTACTGCCCCCCATGTACCAGCAGGGGGCATTCAGATCGCCCTTTCCCACATTCCCCACCAGGGGGCGCTCGGATTCTACTGCCCCTCATTCCCCACCATGGGGCGCTCAGATCCTACTGTCCCCATGTACCAGCAGGGGTGTTCGGATCCCCCATCCCCACATTCCCCACCAGGGGGCGCTCGGATCCTACTGCCCCCCCATTCTCCAGTGGGGGGGCGCATGGATCCCACAGCCAACCCCCCATTCTCCAGCAGTGGTTGCTCGGCTCCTCTCTCCCCACATTCCCCACCAGGGGGCGCTCAGATCCTGTTGCCCCCCCATGTACCAGCAGGGGTGCTCGGATCCCCCAACCAACCTCCCATTCCCCACCAGGGGGCGCTTGGATCCTACCGCCCCCCATTTCCCAGTGGGACGTGCTTGGATCCTCCAACCAAACTGCTGGGGGCTCCTACCCGGGGGCTCACCCTCTCACCCCCTCCTCCCCGGCGCGCTCTCTACAATCCGTTCCTGCTTGGGAGTGTGCTGAAATTTGCTTTTCCGAAACTGCTCACCCCAATTCACTCCTCCACCACAGGCCACCCCTGTCCCTTCCTTCCCTGTGTGCTCCACAATCTCGTCTGGATTGACTCGCCTCTGGTGCTCCCCTTGCCCCATTCCTGTCCCACTGCTCACCCTGAACCTCTCCTCCCCATGTGCTGTTCTCAGCCTGTTCCTCCCTGAGCGTTCGCTCGAATCAGCCCCTCTGGGGCTCACTTAAATATCTAACAATT
The DNA here is from genome assembly GCF_965140285.1 of Lepidochelys kempii. Lineage (NCBI taxonomy): Eukaryota > Metazoa > Chordata > Testudines > Cheloniidae > Lepidochelys > Lepidochelys kempii. Next base: position 1,037,396 of record NC_136381.1, on the reverse strand, counting down.
CTAGGTGCCAACTTTCCAGGCTAGAGATCTGGCAGCCACTTGGGACCTTTGTGTCTAGACAGACACAGGAGACCTCACCGTGACAAAGATTAATTGATCACAGGAAAGACTGAGCCTTGTCTAGGTGCAGGGGATCCCGATCTGGACCAGTAATACACAGAATGGGCCCTTGGAAACGGACAAGCTTCCAAAGCGTAAAACAATTCTGAGCAAAACTGAATCTCAGGAAGTATTTAAAGAAGCAGTAACAATTATTTCTGTGTTCGTTTAGGTGATTTAGTATCAAATGCAAGGAAAAGCTGCGAAGCTGACAGCTGCGAGGACAAATCAGCAGTTAGGAAAGGCAGATAATTGACAATAGAAGCTAACGGTATCAGTGAAAAGTCTTGGGCCATGTGTGTAGCAGGAAGGAATGAAATCCCAGCAATGGTCTAGGTCTGATCCCAGGCAAGGAGGGCAATGCTGCAGGCATGATGCAGAAGAGGCAGACGTATTCAATAACTATTTCTGTTCCGTTCAGAAAGACGCAGGGGGAGGTATTCACATCTTACAGTGACCAGGGAATAGTGTCTCCCAGCTGTAACTAGGACGGATGGTAAATAGCAGCTACTCACCCTGTATAACTCTGCCCCAGGGGTATCATCCGCTTGGCAGAGGTGCTCACTGACCCACTAATGCTGATTTCTAGTAAATCTTGAAGAACTGGGGACTTCCCAGTGCGCTGGAGAAAGCTAAGGCAGTGCCTGTATTTTGAAAGCAGAAGTGACCTGATTAGCCTGACCTTGAGCTGGGCAGGTCATGGCAAGGCTGAAAGGATCCAGAGAGACTTAGAAGATGGATGCATAAGAAATACCAGTTCTCCGTGATTTCGACTGTGATTGTCAGTAATAATAGATTCATAGATACTAAGGTCAGAAGGGACACTGTGATCATAGGCGAAAAACCCCGAGGGCCTCTTCCAATCTGCCCTGGAGGAAAATTCCTTCCTGACCCCAAATATGGCGATCAGCTAAACCCTGAGCATGTGGGCAAGACTCTAAGATACCTGCCTCTGCTCTAGCCCCTTCATCAGGGCTCTGAGTGTTTCACAGAGCAGGTCGTTATCATAGAATCATAGAATATCAGGGCTGGAAGGGACCTCAGGAGGTCATCTAGTCCAACCCCCTGCTCAAAGCAGGACCAAACCCCAACTAAATCATCCCAGTCAGGGCTTTGTCAATCCTGACCTTAAACACCTCAAAGAAGAAGATTCCACCACCTCCCTAGGTAACGCATTCCAGTGCTTCACCACCCTCCTAGTGAAATAGTGTTTCCTAATATCCAACCTAAACCTCCCCCACTGCAACTTGAGACCATTACTCCTTGTCCTGTCATCTGCTATCACTGAGAATAGTCTAGATCAATCCTCTTTGGAACCCCCTTCAGGTAGTTGAAAGCAGCTATCAAATCCCCCCTCATTCTTCTCTTCCGCAGATTAAACAATCCCAGTTCCCTCAGCCTCTCCTCATAAGTCATGTGTTCCAGTCCCCTAATCATTTTTGTTGCCCTCCGCTGGACTCTTTCCAATTTTTCCACATCCTTCTTGTAGTGTGGGGCCCAAAACTGGACACAGTACTCCAGATGAGGCCTCCCCAATGTCGAATAAGGGGAACGATCACGTCCCTCGATCTGCTGGCTATGCCCCTACTTATACATCCCAAAATGCCATTGGCCTTCTTGGCAACAAGGGCACACTGTTGACTCATATCCAGCTTCTCATCCACTGTAACCCCTAGGTCCTTTTCTGCAGAACTCTGCCTCGCCATTCAGTCCCTCGTCTGTAGCAGTGCATGGGAATCTTCCGTCCTAAGTGCAGGACTCTGCACTTGTCCTTGTTGAACCTCATCAGATTTCTTTTGGCCCAATCCTCCAATTTGTCTAGGTCCCTCTGTATCCTATCCCTACCCTCCAGCGTATCTACCACTCCTCCCAGTTTAGTGTCATCTGCAAACTTGCTGAGGGTGCAATCCACGCCATCCTCCAGATCATTAATGAAGATATTGAACAAAACCGGCCCGAGGACCGACCCTTGGGGCACTCCACTTGATACCGGCTGCCAACTAGACATGGAGCCATTGATCACTACCTGTTGAGCCCGACAATCTAGCCAGCTTTCTCTCCACCTTATCGTCCATTCATCCAGCCCATACTTCTTTAACTTGCTGGCAAGAATACTGTGGGAGACCGTGTCAAAAGCTTTGCTAAAGTCAAGGAACAACACGCCCACTGCTTTCCCCTCATCCACAGAGCCAGTTATCTCGTCATAGAAGGCAATTAGATTAGTCAGGCATGACTTGCCTTTGGTGAATCCATGCTGACTGTTCCTGATCACTTTCCTCTCCTCTAAGTGCTTCAGAATTGATTCCTTGAGGACCTGCTCCATGATTTTTCCAGGGACTGAGGTGAGGCTGACTGGTCTGTAGTTCCCCGGATCCTCCTTCTTCTCTTTTTTAAAGATGGGCACTACATTAGCCTTTTTCCAGTCGTCCGGGACCTCCCCTGATCGCCATGAGTTTTCAAAGATAATGGCCAATGGCTCTGCAATCACAGCCGCCAACTCCTTTAGCACTCTCGGATGCAACTCGTCCGGCCCCATGGACTTGTGCACGTCCAGCTTTTCTAAATAGTCCCTAACCACTTCTTTCTCCACAGAGGGCTGGTCACCTCCCCTCCATGCTGTGCTACCCAGTGCAGCAGTCTGGGAGCTGACCTTGTTCGTGAAGATAGAGGCAAAAAAAGCATTGAGTACATTAGCTTTTTCCACATCCTCTGTCACTAGGTTGCCTCCCTCATTCAGTAAGGGGCCCACACTTTCCTTGACTTTCTTCTTGTTGCCAACATACCTGAAGAAACCCTTCTTGTTACTCTTAACATCTCTTGCTAGCTGCACCTCCAGGTGTGATTTGGCCTTCCTGATTTCACTCCTGCATGCCTGAGCAATATTTTTATACTCTTCTCTGGTCATTTGTCCAATCTTCCACTTCTTGTAAGCTTCTTTTTTGAGTTTAAGATCAGCAAGGATTTCACTGTGAAGCCAAGCTGGTCGCCTGCCATAGTTACTATTCTTTTTACACATCGGGATGGTTTGTCCCTGTAATCTCAATAAGGATTCTTTAAATACAGCCAGCTCTCCTGGACTCCTTTCCCCCTCATGTTATTCTCCCAGGGGATCCTGGCCATCAGTTCCCTGAGGGAGTCAAAGTCTGCTTTTCCGAAGTCCAGGGTCCGTATTCTGCTGCTCTCCTTTCTTCCCTGTGTCAGAATCCTGAACTCGACCATCTCATGGTCACTGCCTCCAGGTTCCCATCCACTTTAGCTTCCCCTACTAATTCTTCCCGGTTTGTGAGCAGCAGGTCAAGAAGAGCTCTGCCCCTAGTTGGTTCCTCCAGCACTTGCACCAGGAAATTGTCCCCTACACTTTCCAAAAACTTCCTGGATTGTCTGTGCACCGCTGTATTGCTCTCCCAGCAGATATCAGGGTGATTGAAGTCTCCCATGAGAACCAGGGCCTGCGATCTAGTAACTTCCGTGAGTTGCCAGAAGAAAGCCTCGTCCACCTCATCCCCCTGGTCCGGTGGTCTATAGCAGACTCCCACCACGACATCAGCCTTGCTTCTAAGCTTCTAAACTTAATCCAGAGACTCTCAGGTTTTTCTGCAGTTTCATAGCGGAGCTCTGAGCAGTTATACTGCTCCCTTACATACAGTGCTACTCCCCCACCTTTTCTGCCCTGCCTGTCCTTCCTGAACAGTTTATATCCATCCATGACAGTGCTCCAGTCATGTGAGTTATCCCATCAAGTCTCTGTTATTCCAATCACGTCATAATTCCTTGACTGTGCCAGGACTTCCAGTTCTCCCTGCTTGTTTCCCAGGCTTCTTGCATTTGTGTATAGGCCCTTGAGATAATTTGCTGTTTGTCCTGCTTTCTTAGTATGAAGCAGGAGCCCTCCCCTTTCGCGCTCTCCTGCTTGTGCTTCCTTCCGGTCTCCCACGTCCCCACTTACCTCAGGGCTCTGGTCTCCCTCCCCCGGTGAACCTAGTTTAAAGCCCTCCTCACTAGGTTAGCCAGCCTGCTTGCGAAGATGCTCTTCCCTCTCTTCGTTAGGTGGAGCCCGTCTCTGCCTAGCACTCCTCCTTCTTGGAACACCATCCCATGGTCAAAGAATCCAAAGCCTTCTCTCCGACACCACCTGCATAGCCATTCGTTGACTTCCACCATTCGACGGTCTCTACCCAGGCCTTTTCCTTCCACGGGGAGGATGGTCAAGAACACCACTTGCGCCTCAAACTCCTTTATCCTTCTTCCCAGAGCCACGTAGTCCGCAGTGATCTGCTCAAGGTTATTCTTATCATTACCCTAAAGGTACAGGTGAGCAAACTGAGGCACAGAGAGGGAAAGAGACAAGGTCACCCAGAAAACCAGGGGCACAGCCAGGACAAGAACCCAGGTCTCCTTAACCCCAGTGTGGTGCCTGGTTGATGTAATGTGCTGAACCTTCTGTAAGACGGGTGACTTAGTCATGCTGGACACATTAGCACTGTCCAAACACATTAGCACTGTATAACATGAAGGTGGCACCAATCCATTCGAATTCTCTGAGAGGGTCGACAAGCATATGGACAAGGGGGATCCAGTGGATATAGTGTACTTAGGTTTTCAGAAAGCCTTTGACAAGGTGTCACGGAGTCCCTGGGCGATGCTCTGGAACTGCTCCCCATGAAGCCAGTCAGGACTCTGGGGCAGTCGCCTTTCTGTGAGCAGCCTGTCTTCAGGACACACAGCTTACCCGGCTTCCACCTTCCTGGGTCTGACCTCGGAGCATTCAGCCTCGTCTGCCCCTCCGTGCGCTTCCCCCAGCGAGTCCGCTCAGGCGGGGCTCCTGGGGAAGCCAGAGGGTCCGGCACCCCAACTTCGCAGTCAGACGTGACTCTCAGCCAGCCAGTAAAACAGAAGGTTTATTAGACGACAGGAACATGGTCTAAAACAGAGCTTGCAGGTGCAGAGAACGGGACCTCTCGGCTGGGTCCATTTTGGGGGGCCGTGAGCCAGACAACCACGTCTGCACTTCACTCCATGTCCCAGCCAGCCCCAAACTGAAACTCCCTCCAGCCCCTCCTCCTCTGGGCTTTGTTCCTTTCCTGGGCCAGGTGGACACCTGATTCCTTTGTTCTCCAACCCTTCAGCTTTCACCTTGCAGGGGGGGAAGGGCCCAGGCCATCAGTTGCCAGGAAACAGGGTGTTGGCCATTCACTGTGTCCAGACCCCTGCACACACCTGCCCTCTAGGGCTCTGCAATGATCATACACCCTTACCCCACCCCCTAGATACTTAAGAACTGCAAAGGGGAAACTGAGGCACCCCCACAATATTCGGAGGAAAGATTAAGAACAGGCCCACTTCGTCACACAAGGTCCCTCACCAAAGGCTCTTAAGCAAAGTAAGCTGTCATGGGATAAGAGGGAAGGCCCTCTCATGGATTGGTAACTGGTTAAAAGATAGGAAACAAAGGGTAGGAATAAATGGTCAGTTTTCAGAATGGAGAGAGGTAAATTGTGGTGTCCCCCAGGGGTCTGTACTGGGACCAGTTCTATTCAACATATTCATAAATGATCTGGAAAAAGGGGTAAACAGTGAGGTGGCAAAATTTGCAGACGATATAAAATTACTTAGAATACTTAAGTCCAAAGCTTACTGCGAAGAGTAAGGGATCTCACAAAACTGGCAACAAAATGGCAGATGAAATTCAATGTTGATAAACACGAAGTAATGCACATTGGAAAACATAATCCCACCTATACGTATAAATTGATGGGGTCTAAATTAGATGTTACCACTCAAGAAAGAGATCTTTCAGTCACTATGGAGAGTTCTCTGAAAACATCCACTCAATGTGCAGCGGCAGCCAAAAACGCTAAGAGAATGTTGGGAATCATTAGGAAAGGGATCGAGAATAAGGCAGAAAATATCACATTGCTTCTATATAAACCCATGGTACGCCCACATCTTGAATACTGTGTGCAGATGTGGTCGCCCTATCTCAAAAAAGATATATTGGAATTGGAAAAGGTTCAGAAAAGGGCAACAAAAATGATTCGGGGTCTGGAATGGCTTCCGTATGAGGAGAGAGAAATAAGACTGGGACTTTTCCCCTTGGAAAAGAGACAACTAAGGGGGGATATGATAGAGGTCTATACAATCATGACGGGTGTGGAGAAAGTAAATAAGGAAGTGTTATTTACTCCTTCTAATAACACAAGAACCAGGGGTCACCCAATGAAAAGAATAGGCAGCAGGTTTAAAACAAACCAAAGGACGTATTTCTTCACACAACGTACAGTCAACCTGTGGAACTCCTTGCCAGGGGATGTTGTGAAGGCCCAAAGTATAACTGGGTTCAAAAAAGAACTAGATGAGTTCTTGGAGGATAGGGCCATGAATGGCTAGTAGCCAAGATGGGCAGGGACACAACCCCATGCTCTGGGTGTCCCTAAACCTCTGACTGCCAGAAGCTGGGACTGGACGACGGGATGGATCACTTGATAATTACCTTGTTCTGTTCATTCCCTCTGAAGCACCTGGCATTGGCCACTGTCAGAAGTGGGCTAGATGGACCACTACTCTGACCCAGTATGGCCGGTCTTATGTTCTTATGTCCCATATTAGTTGAATTACAAATTAGTTAATTGACAGAGTGCAAAAAATAATAATTGTACATAAGGAGAGACGTCATCCACTGGGGCTGTTTCTAGTGGGGTCCCACCGGGACCTGTTCTCAGCCCAGGGTGGTTCAGAGTCTTTATCAGTCCCCTGGAAGAAAAGATAAACTCTTTGCTGGTGACATCTGCAGGTGGCACAGAAGTGGTCAGTAATGCTGGGGACAGGTCAGCTGGATGGCTTGGGGAGATGGGCTTGAGAACAATAGCTGTTTACGACCGACCGGAGAGGAAAGACTGGGGGCAGTACCTGGGATGCAGGTCACGCCCGGGGAGGAGGCCACCACTCTCTGAGCTAGCCGACAAAGGTTTGTCGAATCTGAAGCGAGAGAAATGCAGCCTAGAGCTAAGGGGCCGTGGTTAGCAGTGATGGGACGAGCCCGCCCAGGGCCCTGGTGGATTCTCCGTCACCTGGCGCATGGGAACCCAGCCTGGATCTTTCAGAAGCTCTGCTCTAGCTCAGCCAGGCGCTGTGGGCTCAGGGCAGGGACGAGGGGGCTCTCCCGAGCGGCGGAGGAGGTCAGATCAGAGGGTCTGTGCTCCTGCCTGACTTCCGAATCCCTCGGCAGGGGAGGAAGCCCAGGTGGCCCAGGAGAAGATGGAGTCCCTGAGGATGAGGTATCTGATCATGGGGCAGAGCAGCGGCGATATCCGGCAGCGGCTGGCGCAGGCCCTGGAGGCCTCGTCCCGTGTAGACGCTGCCCAGGAGGACCTGGCTCTCTGGCTGGGTCGAATGGAGAAGGAGCTGGCCTCTGGGGACAGCCAGCCCGGTGACAGGCCGCACCGGGTCAGTGCCAGTGACGGAGAAAAGGTACTGGGGGCAAAGGTGAGGGAAGGGTTCAGGATCCCTCCAGGGCTGAGACTCCACCCCCGTCCCTGATCTCGCCTCACGCCTCTCGTGGGCACACGCGGGCCAGTGTGGGAACGTTCCAGCCAGGCGAATCGCCCCGCCAGCTTCCAAATCGTACCCAGGCCCCTGTCTCCCCAGGGTGGGTACTTGGGAACGCGCCACTCCCGCCCTGCAGCACCTTGCGCACGCCCCACTCCCCCCGCAGCACCTCGCGCGTCACCACTCCCGCCCTGCAGCACCTTGCGCACGCCCCACTCCCCCCGGCCAGGCAGCACCTCGCGCGTCACCACTCCCGCCCTGCAGCACCTTGCGCACGCTCCCCTCCCCCCGCCAGGCAGCACCTCGCGCGTCACCACTCCCGCCCTGCAGCACCTTGCGCACGCTCCCCTCCCCCCCCGCCAGGCAGCACCTCGCGCGTCACCACTCCCGCCCTGCAGCACCTCGCACACGCCCCACTCCCCCCCGCCAGGCAGCACCTCGCGCGTCACCACTCCCGCCCTGCAGCACCTTGCGCACGCCCCACTCCCCCCCGCCAGGCAGCACCTCGCGCGTCACCACTCCCGCCCTGCAGCACCTTGCGCACGCTCCCCTCCCCCCCCGCCAGGCAGCACCTCGCGCGTCACCACTCCCGCCCTGCAGCACCTCGCACACGCCCCACTCCCCCCGCAGCACCTCGCGCATCACCACTCCCGCCCTGCAGCACCTTGCGCACGCCCCACTCCCCCCGCAGCACCTCGCGCGTCACCACTCCTGCCCTGCAGCACCTTGCACACGCCCCACTCCCCCCGCAGCACCTCGCGCGTCACCACTCCTGCCCTGCAGCACCTTGCACACGCCCCACTCCCCCCGCCAGGCAGCACCTCGCGCGTCACCACTCCCGCCCTGCAGCACCTTGCGCACGCTCCCCTCCCCCCGCCAGGCAGCACCTCGCGCGTCACCACTCCCGCCCTGCAGCACCTTGCGCACGCTCCCCTCCCCCCCCGCCAGGCAGCACCTCGCGCGTCACCACTCCCGCCCTGCAGCACCTCGCGCACGCCCCACTCCCCCCGCAGCACCTCGCGCGTCACCACTCCCGCCCTGCAGCACCTTGCGCACGCCCCACTCCCCCCCGCCAGGCAGCACCTCGCGCGTCACCACTCCCGCCCTGCAGCACCTTGCGCACGCCCCACTCCCCCCCGCCAGGCAGCACCTCGCGCGTCACCACTCCCGCCCTGCAGCACCTCGCACACGCCCCACTCCCCCCGCAGCACCTCGCGCATCACCACTCCCGCCCTGCAGCACCTTGCGCACGCCCCACTCCCCCCGCAGCACCTCGCGCGTCACCACTCCCGCCCTGCAGCACCTTGCGCACGCCCCACTCCCCCCGCAGCACCTCGCGCGTCACCACTCCTGCCCTGCAGCACCTTGCACACGCCCCACTCCCCCCGCCAGGCAGCACCTCGCGCGTCACCACTCCCGCCCTGCAGCACCTTGCGCACGCTCCCCTCCCCCCGCCAGGCAGCACCTCGCGCGTCACCACTCCCGCCCTGCAGCACCTTGCGCACGCTCCCCTCCCCCCCCGCCAGGCAGCACCTCGCGCGTCACCACTCCCGCCCTGCAGCACCTCGCACACGCCCCACTCCCCCCGCAGCACCTCGCGCGTCACCACTCCCGCCCTGCAGCACCTTGCACACGCCCCACTCCCCCCGCAGCACCTCGCGCGTCACCACTCCCACCCTGCAGCACCTTGCGCACGCCCCACTCCCCCCGCAGCACCTCGCGCGTCACCACTCCCACCCTGCAGCACCTTGCGCACGCCCCACTCCCCCCGCAGCACCTCGCGCGTCACCACTCCTGCCCTGCAGCACCTTGCACACGCCCCACTCCCCCCGCCAGGCAGCACCTCGCGCGTCACCACTCCCACCCTGCAGCACCTTGCGCACGCCCCACTCCCCCCCGCCAGGCAGCACCTCGCGCGTCACCACTCCCGCCCTGCAGCACCTCGCGCACGCTCCCCTCCCCCCGCAGCACCTCGCGCACGCTCCTCTCCCCCTCCCCCTCCCACAAACACACCCGGAGGCGTGTGACCGGGCGTCTCTCTCTCAGTTTGAGCAGGTGCTGGGGGCTGAACACGCCCACCTGGCCAGGCTCAGCCAGCGGCTGGAGGAGCTCAGGCAGGTCCGGCTGGACGCCCAGGCCATCTGCTCGCAGCGCTCCGCTCAGCAGGTAGGGACGCCGGCCCAGCGCCCAGCCCCGTGCTCCCGTTCACACGGACGCCCAGGGCAGCAGCCAAGGGCACCAGGCCTTCCACCTGCCCCAGCCAGCGCCGGGACTTCAGGCCGCTGGATTCCCCCCACGCCGCTGGATGCCCCTGGACACTCGGACTGAGCCAGGCACGTGGCCACATGTACACTCACGGACTGAGACACACGCGCCGACCGCCACGCACGGCACGCACCGATTCGCACGGACTGAGCCGCTTACACGCGCCGACCACCACGCACGGCACGCACCGATTCGCACGGACTGAGCCACGTACACACGCTGACCGCCACGCACGGCACGCACCGATTCGCACGGACTGAGCCACGTACATGCACCGACCGCCACGCACGGCACGCACCGATTCGCACGGACTGAGCCACGTACACGCACCGACCGCCACGCACGGCACGCACCGATTCGCACGGACTGAGCCACTTACACGCGCTGACCGCCACGCACGGCACGCACCGATTCGCACGGACTGAGCCACGTACACGCGCAGACCGCCACGCACAGCACGCACCGATTCACATGGACTGAGACACTTACATGCACCGACCGCCACACACGGCACGCACCGATTCGCACGGACTGAGCCACGTACACGCACCGACCGCCATGCACGGCACGCACCGATTCGCACGGACTGAGCCACGTACACGTGCAGACCGCCACGCACGGCACGCACCGATTCACGCAGACTGAGCCACGTACATGCGCCGACCGCCATGCACGGCACGCACCGATTCGCACGGACTGAGCCACGCTAGCGTGTACACAGACGCACAGAGACGCCGACTGAGTGCAGGCGTCTGTCTCATGAGCAGTTCGGGATGTTCAGGCCTGCGAGGCGCGCAGCCCGAGCAGCTCCTGAGCACTGCCGGCCGGCCGGGGTAGGACCTGCTTTCCTCGCACGTGAGCGGCCACAGAGAGCTGGGTTTGGCCTGGCTGTCCGCCGAGGGAACCCCCTGGGGCCTGGAGGGGTGGGGAAGTGAGCGTGGTCCTAGCGGGTGAGTTGGCAGCCTATAGCGGGGGCCGCTGTGTTGTTACAGAGGCTGCGCGGGGGGCTGGGGCGGGGCAGAGGCAGCTGGACCCTCACCTGCCTGTGTCCCCCGTGGGCAAGGGCAGCAGCAGGCTTCGTGCTCAGGCCTCTCTCTCTCTCAGCTCCTCTCGGCCGAGATTCTGCACCACCGTGGCCTGGCTGAGCGCCTGCTGGGGATCTCCGACCTGCTGCTCCGCGCCTGGCCCCTGCCCTCACGCCAGCCCCCACAGGTGAGAACCGGCACGGCTTCCGGCCAGGGCCCGTGGGTCTGCGCCCCCGGTCTGCCCTGCGCCGCCAGGCCTGGGCGATGGGCATCCCAGGGCGTCCCCTCGGGTACCTGACATGCTGCGGTCCCCGAAGCAGCCAGCGGGTGACGGGGAAAAGGCCCACAGCCCGCGGCTGGGCCGGGGCAGAGCCAGTGCCCTCGGGGAGAAGGCCCATGTCCCCGGCCCTGTGCGCCCCCCTGTGAGCTGTCTCTGCCCCAGCCGCCAGCGCAGTCCCTCCGGGAGCAGGCTGAGCGGCTCTTCCTGGAGAGCGCAGCGTGCTCAGTGCAGCTGGAGCGCGCCCAGGCCCTGCTCGCCCAGTTCGCCGAGGCCCACGACGAGCTCACGCCCTGGCTGGAGGAGACGCAGCGGGTGGCCGTGCGGCTCTCCCCTGACGCCATCAGCTGGGAAGCCTTCAAGGAGCAGCAGGACCTGCTGCAGGTGAGCCGGGCTGGAGGGCGAGCGAGGCTGCGGGGCAGGGGGCCCCGGGACCGGGAGGGGCCCTGTGGAAGGGGAGTAGGGTTGCCAGGTGTCCGGTTCTCAGCCGGATCGCCCAGTCGAAAAGGTAGCCCAGTCCTGACCGGGCCGTTAAAAGTCCAGTGGGGGGGCTGTGGGTCCAAGGCAGGCTCCCTGCCCGGCTCCGTGCAGCTCCCCAGAAGCGGTGATATGTCCCTCAGCTCCGAGGCGACGCCAGGGGGGCTCCGTGCACGGCCCCCGCCCCAAGCGCCAGCTCCGCGGCTTCCATTGGCCAGGAACCGCAGCCAGTGGGAACTGCAGGGGCGGTGCCGGTGGGCAGAGGCAGCCCGTAAAGTGCAGAGCTGCCTGGCCCCACCTCCGCTTCGGGGCGGACGCATGGCCACTTCTGGGGAGCTGCCCGAGGTGAGCACTGGCCAGAGCCTGCGCCCTGAACCCCCTCCCGCGCCCCAATCCCTGCCCCAGCCCAGAGTCCCCTCCCGCACCCTGACTTCCTCCCAGAGCCTGCGCCCTGAACCCCCTCCTGCGCCCCAACCCCTGCCCCAGCCCAGAGTCTCCTCCCGCACCCTGACTTCCTCCCGGAGCCTGCTCCCTGAACCCCCTCCCGCGCCCCAACCCCTGCCCCAGCCCAGAGTCTCCTCCCGCACCCTGACTTCCTCCCGGAGCCTGCTCCCTGAACCCCCTCCCGCGCCCCAACCCCTGCCCCAGCCCAGAGTCTCCTCCCGCACCCTGACTTCCTCCCGGAGCCTGCTCCCTGAACCCCCTCCCGCGCCCCAACCCCTGCCCCAGCCCAGAGTCTCCTCCCGCACCCTGACTTCCTCCCGGAGCCTGCTCCCTGAACCCCCTCCCGCGCCCCAACCCCTGCCCCAGCCCAGAGTCTCCTCCCGCACCCTGACTTCCTCCCGGAGCCTGCTCCCTGAACCCCCTCCCGCGCCCCAACCCCTGCCCCAGCCCAGAGTCTCCTCCCGCACCCTGACTTCCTCCCGGAGCCTGCTCCCTGAACCCCCTCCCGCGCCCCAACCCCTGCCCCAGCCCAGAGTCCCCTCCCGCACCCTGAACCCCTCATTTCTGGCCCCACCCTGGAACCCTCCCCCCCAGCCCAGAGCCCGTACCTCCACCTCCACCCCAACCCTCAGCCTGGAGCCCCCTCCCATATTCTGAACCCCTCGGCTCCACCACCCAGCCTGGAGCCCTTCCTGCACCCCAAACCCCACCCCTCAGCTGGAGCCCTCACCCCCTCCCGCGCCCCAGCCCCCTGCCCCAGCCCGGTGAAAATGAGCGAGTGAGCGAGGGTGGGGGAAAGTGAGCGACAGAGGGAGTGGGGATGGAATGAGCAGGGGGCGGAGTCTCAGGGAAGGGGGCGGGGCAAGGGAGTTCGGTTTTTTGTGATCAGAAAGTTGGCAACCCTAAATGGATGAGGGCAGGGCCCCGATCCTCCAGGTGCCAAGCACCCAGCGGCTCCAGCAGCGTGCAGGGTCTGTCACCGGGAGCTCGGGGCATGGGCCCTCCTCCACGCCGCACTGCCCTGCGCTGAGGGCCCAGGCGGTGCCATCCACTGGGCAGCCTGGACCCAGCTCTCTGGGCTGCCAGTGACCGGGGAGCTTGGCAGCCCACAGGGGAATCAGGCCAGGCTGGGGCCAGGGGAGGCGGTGGGCAGAGGTGGACCGGAGCATCGACGGGACATGGGGGAGCGAGGTGGGCAAAGGGGGGCCAAACAAATAACGTCTGGGGAGGCACAGGGGGCAGCTGGAGAGAGCAGAGCTCCCCGCGCTCCCACACGTGCTCTGTGGGTTTCCCTGCCACCCTCACGCTGGGTATTCCCTCCCCCCGTGCCCACGCCCCGGATGTTTACCCCCCTCGCCCCAGGTGTTCAGCCTCCTCTGCCCTCACGCTGGGTGTTTACCCCTCTCCCTGCCTCGCGCCCGTCCCCGCAGAGTCTCCGGGAGGCCCTTGCTGAGCACCGGCCCCTGATGGGGAAGCTGCAGCGTGTCTGCGCCCAGCTGGCGGAGCTGAGCCCGGAGCAGGGAGCCCCGTTCCAGCAGCGGTGCCAGGCAGCAGAGGAGCGGTACGGCAGCATCCGGGAGTGCGTGCGCCAGGCAGCCACGGTGCTGGAAGACGCCATCCCGCGCTACAGCCAGGTACACAGGGAAGCTCCGTGACAGAGCCCCCGGCCCATCGTGCCCCGGATTCCCGCCTCCAACCAGCCCCGTGGGCCCGGTGGGCCCAGCATGTGGCCCCCATGTGCCCGGGGCTGGCCAGTGGGCACCTCGCCCAGCGTCTCCAGGGGCTCAGCCAGCCCGGTGTCCCCACCCCACACACTGTGGGTGGCGAGAAATGGGCTGGCCAGAGCCTTTGCTCGGTGCCCAGGAAGGGCCCTGGCCTGCCAGGGGCAGGAGACCTAGGAGTGCCTGAAGGACCGATGGGTCCCTGGGTGCTGCCCAGCCCGGGTGGGACCCTGCTCGGGGGAGCTGGTCTGGCCTGTGCTCCAGCCGCACCCCAGGTCTCAGCCTGCCCCACGCCCATCCCCATCCCCATCCCCACCAGGCAGCCGGAGCTTTGGGGGCCCTTCCCTTGGGCCCCCAAGAAACCCCCGGTGGGCCCCGCGTTGTCTCCCACAGCTCACGGAGCGCATGGACGTTCTGCTGGAGAGCCTGGAGCGGCTCCAGGGCCGTGTGCAGAACCCCCCTGCCGTCCGGGGCGACGCAGCCCACCTGCGGGAGCAGATCTGCGAGAACAGCCTGGCACTGGGCGAGCTGGAGAAGCTGGGGGTGGCACTGGAGACCGTGCGCAGCCAGGGGGCCGAGCTGCTGGCCAGCATGCAGACAGCTCCCGCCGACGCTGCGGCGAAAGGTACTGGTGCCTGCAGCCCCGCGAGGCTCTGCCCGGGGCCGCCCCATGGGCACAGCTCCCGACCCCGCAGCTCCCGACCCCGAGAGACCCCGGGGCCGAGCCTGCTGCCTGTGCGGTGAAGACAGAGGGGGCCAGGCTCCCTGGGCAGAGCGGAGCGCTGCTCCCACCCCACACACCAGCCCCTTTGCACAGTGAAAGCTGCATGAGCCCGGAACTGGGGAGCCAGGGAGCAAGGCCCTGGAGTGGGGTGGGGGCTGGGGCTGGCGGGTGGCAGGTGACACTACTGGGCCTGGGGATGGAGGAATTACTGGGGGGCACCCCTGGGATGGGGGTCTGTGGTTCTGCAGGGTCCTTGGGGATGGCAGGTCAGTGCTCCAGGGGCTGGGAGGTGGCAGGTGGCACTGTTGGTGGCCCTGGGGCTGGGGTGGCATTGGGGGGCAGTGGGGGGCAGCATCGCTGCGGGACCCTGGGGACGGGAGGTCAGTGCCCTGGGGGGGGCTGGGGAGGCACTGGGGGGCAGCATCGCTGTGGGACCCTGGGGACGGGAGGTCAGTGCCCCTGGGGGGACTGGGGAGGCACTGGGGGGCAGCATCGCTGTGGGACCCTGGGGACGGGGGGTCAGTGCCCCTGGGGATGGGGAGGCACTGGGGGGCAGCATCGCTGTGGGACCCTGGGGACGGGAGGTCAGTGCCCCAGGGGCTGGGGAGGCACTGGGGGGCAGCATCGCTGCGGGACCCTGGGGACGGGAGGTCAGTGCCCCTGGGGGGGCTGGGGAGGCACTGGGGGGCAGCATCGCTGTGGGACCCTGGGGACGGGGGGTCAGTGCTCCTGGGGATGGGGAGGCACTGGGGGGCAGCATCGCTCCGGGACCCTGGGGACGGGAGGTCAGTGCCCCTGGGGCTGGGGTGGCACTGGGGGGCAGCATCGCTCCGGGACCCTGGGGACGGGAGGTCAGTGCCCCTGGGGCTGGGGAGGCACTGGGGGACAGCATCGCTCCGGGACCCTGGGGACGGGAGGTCAGTGCCCCAGGGGCTGGGGAGGCACTGGGGGGCAGCATCGCTGTGGGACCCTGGGGACGGGGGGTCAGTGCCCCTGGGGGGGCTGGGGAGGCACTGGGGGGCAGCATCGCTGTGGGACCCTGGGGACGGGGGGTCAGTGCCCCTGGGGATGGGGAGGCACTGGGGGGCAGCATCGCTGCGGGACCCTGGGGACGGGAGGTCAGTGCCCCAGGGGCTGGGGAGGCACTGGGGGGCAGCATCGCTGCGGGACCCTGGGGACGGGAGGTCAGTGCCCCTGGGGGGGCTGGGGAGGCACTGGGGGGCAGCATCGCTGTGGGACCCTGGGGACGGGGGGTCAGTGCCCCTGGGGATGGGGAGGCACTGGGGGGCAGCATCGCTCCGGGACCCTGGGGACGGGAGGTCAGTGCCCCTGGGGCTGGGGTGGCACTGGGGGGCAGCATCGCTCCGGGACCCTGGGGACGGGAGGTCAGTGCCCCTGGGGCTGGGGAGGCACTGGGGGACAGCATCGCTCCGGGACCCTGGGGACGGGAGGTCAGTGCCCCTGGGGCTGGGGAGGCACTGGGGGGCAGCATCGCTCCGGGACCCTGGGGACGGGAGGTCAGTGCCCCTGGGGATGGGGAGGCACTGGGGGGCAGCATCGCTGTGGGACCCTGGGGACGGGGGGTCAGTGCCCCTGGGGATGGGGAGGCACTGGGGGGCAGCATCGCTGTGGGACCCTGGGGACGGGAGGTCAGTGCCCCAGGGGCTGGGGAGGCACTGGGGGGCAGCATCGCTGCGGGACCCTGGGGACGGGGGGTCAGTGCCCCTGGGGGGGCTGGGGAGGCACTGGGGGGCAGCATCGCTGCGGGACCCTGGGGACGGGGGGTCAGTGCCCCTGGGGGGGCTGGGGAGGCACTGGGGGGCAGCATCGCTGTGGGACCCTGGGGACGGGGGGTCAGTGCCCCTGGGGATGGGGAGGCACTGGGGGGCAGTATCGCTGTGGGACCCTGGGGACGGGAGGTCAGTGCCCCAGGGGCTGGGGAGGCACTGGGGGGCAGCATCGCTGTGGGACCCTGGGGACGGGGGGTCAGTGCCCCTGGGGGGGCTGGGGAGGCACTGGGGGGCAGCATCGCTGTGGGACCCTGGGGACGGGGGGTCAGTGCCCCTGGGGATGGGGAGGCACTGGGGGGCAGTATCGCTGTGGGACCCTGGGGACGGGAGGTCAGTGCCCCAGGGGCTGGGGAGGCACTGGGGGGCAGCATCGCTGCGGGACCCCTGGGGACGGGAGGTCAGTGCCCCTGGGGGGGCTGGGGAGGCACTGGGGGGCAGCATCGCTCCGGGACCCTGGGGACGGGAGGTCAGTGCCCTGGGGGGGCTGGGGTGGCACTGGGGGGCAGCATCGCTGCGGGACCCCTGGGGACGGGAGGTCAGTGCCCCTGGGGGGGCTGGGGGTTGGACAGGGCTTTCTCCAGCCCCTCATGCCTGTCTCCTGCCCCGCAGTGATCCGGGAGCGCACGGAGCAGCTGCTGAGCCAGTGGCGGTGGCTTCGCGGGCAGGGCGAGGAGCGGGGGCGCTGGCTCCGGGGCCTCTTGGCGCTGGCCGAGCGGTTCTGGCAGGGGCTCGCCGAGCTGGCCGTCACCCTCACAGACACCCAGCAGCTGGTGCTGGACTTGGAGGAGCCCTGCTCCGACCCCGAAGCCGTCCGGGCGCAGCTCCACACCATGCAGGTACCAGCGAGCGGCCCAGGGCCAGGGGCTTGAGAGGGTGGGGGGTGCAGTGCCCCGTGGCGCCCGGGGCTGGCAGGGCGCCCTCAGCACCCAGGGGCAGCAGGCAGGAGCTGAGCGCGCCAGGCTCAGTCCCTGGGGCAGGGCCCCGGCGTGGGCCCGGAGAGCGGTGCCTGGCGCCCCGGGCATGTGCCTGAGGCCGGGCACCCAGCCCCTGCCCCTGCCCCTGCCCCGCAGGCGCTGCGGGAGGAGATCGACGCGCTGCAGAACGACCTGGACACGCTTGGCACCCTGGGCGTGGAGCTGATGTCGTCCTGCGGCCACCCGGAGAAGCCAGACGTCACCAAGAGCCTGGACGATGTGAGGGGGTGTGACGTGTGTGGGGCCGTTGTGGGGTCAAATGGGCAGGGCTCCCCAGGGGCCTGTGGGGGGAATGGATGGGGCTCTGTGGGGTAGACTTCCTGGGCCTCTCTGTGGCCTGGATCCCCATGGAACAGAGTGGGCAGGGCTCTATGGGGCGGTTGGGGGGGTCCCCCTGGGGCAGTCGGGGGGGTCCCCGTATGGTGATTGGTGGGGTCTCTGTGGGGCGGGCGGGGGGGTCCTCCTGGGGCGGGCGGGGGGGTCCCCGAATGGTGATCGGTGGGGTCTCTGTGGGGCGGTTGGGGGGGTCCCCGTATGGTGATCGGTTTGGTCTCTGTGGGGCGGTTGGGGGGGTCCTCCTGAGGCGGTCAGGGGGGTCCCCGTATGGTGATCGGTGGGGTCTCTGTGGGGCGGTCAGGGGGGTCCCCGTATGGTGATCGGTGGGGGATCTGTGGGGCGGTCGGGGGGGTCCCCGTATGGTGATCGGTGGGGGCTCTGTGGGGCGGTCAGGGGGGTCCCCGTATGGTGATCGGTGGGGGTTCCGTGGGGCAGTCGGGGGCCTCCGGGAGGCGGTCGGGGGGCTCCCATGGGGCAGGGCCAGGCTGATCTCGGTGCCGCTCCCCCGCTGCAGCTCTACGCGTCCTGGAACGGCCTGAGCAGGGCGTGGACGGCGCGGCAGGAGCAGCTCCAGGCCTCGCTGCGCTACCAGGAGGCCATGCAGGTGTGTGCAGACCCTGCCCTCGGCCCCCCACGGGCGCCTCCTGCCCCCAGACACGCACAGCCCCGGCCCCACCCTGCCCCCAGACACGCACAGCCCCGGCCCCACCCTGCCCCCCAACGCAGAGCCCCACCCTGCCCCCCAGACACGCACAGCCCCGGCCCCACCCTGCCCCCCAACGCAGAGCCCCACCCTGCCCCCCAGACACGCACAGCCCCGGCCCCACCCTGCCCCCCAACGCACAGCCCCGGCCCCACCCTGCCCCCCAGACACGCACAGCCCCACCCCGCCCCCCAAGGCACAGCCCCCCCCACCCTGACCCCCAGACACGCACAGCCCCACCCTGCCCCCCAGACACGCACAGCCCCGGCCCCACCCTGCCCCCAGACACGCACAGCCCCACCCTGCCCCCCAGACACGCACAGCCCCGGCCCCACCCTGCCCCCCAACGCACAGCCCCACCCTGCCCCCCAGACACGCACAGCCCCGGCCCCACCCTGCCCCCAGACACGCACCGGCCCCACCCTGCCCCCCAACGCACAGCCCCACCCTGCCCCCCAGACATGCACAGCCCCGCCCCCACCCTGCCCCCCAACGCACAGCCCCACCCTGGCCCCCAGACACGCACAGCACTGGCCCCCACCCTGCCCCCAGACACGCACAGCCCCACCCCGCCCCCCAACGCACAGCCCCCCCCACCCTGGCCCCCAGACACGCACACCCCCAGGCCCACCCCGCCCCCCCGACACACACAGCTCTGGCCCCACCCCCACCCTGCCCCCAGAGACGCACAGCCCCGGGGAGCCGGGAGCCTGGCTGGCTGGGCCGGGGGGAGCTGGCTGGGGTGGGGGCTGCGCCCCGGGGAGCCGGGAGCCTGGCTGGCTGGGCCGGGGGGAGCTGGCTGGGGTGGGGGCTGCGCCCCGGGGAGCCGGGAGCCTGGCTGGCTGGGCCGGGGGGAGCTGGCTGGGGTGGGGGCTGCGCCCCGGGGAGCCGGGAGCCTGGCTGGCTGGGCCGGGGGGAGCTGGCTGGGGTGGGGGCTGCGCCCCGGGGAGCCGGGAGCCTGGGTGGCTGGGGCGGGGGGAGCTGGCTGGGGTGGGGGCTGCGCCCCGGGGAGCCGGGAGCCTGGCTGGCTGGGCCGGGGGGAGCTGGCTGGGGTGGGGGCTGCGCCCCGGGGAGCCGGGAGCCTGGCTGGCTGGGCCGGGGGGAGCTGGCTGGGGTGGGGGCTGCGCCCCGGGGAGCCGGGAGCCTGGCTGGCTGGGCCGGGGGGAGCTGGCTGGGGTGGGGGCTGCGCCCCGGGGAGCCGGGAGCCTGGCTGGCTGGGCCGGGGGGAGCTGGCTGGGGTGGGGGCTGCGCCCCGGGGAGCCGGGAGCCTGGGTGGCTGGGGCGGGGGGAGCTGGCTGGGGTGGGGGCTGCGCCCCGGGGAGCCGGGAGCCTGGCTGGCTGGGCCGGGGGGAGCTGGCTGGGGTGGGGGCTGCGCCCCGGGGAGCCGGGAGCCTGGCTGGCTGCGCCCCGGGGAGCTGGGAGCCTGGCTGGCTGGGGCCAGGTTATCACCCCACCTGGACAGGCCCCCCCAGAGCTGTGGAGCGAGCAGAGCCGGCTGTCTCGGGAGCTGCCCCGTTGGCCATGCAGACGCTGCCGGTCCCTGCTCCATGCCCATGGCAAGGCCGGAGCCGCGGCTCTGACCCGGCTCGCCCCAGCTGTTCCCTGTTGGAGGAATTGCAGCAGGCGCTCTTCATGTGCTCGGGCAGCTCAGGGACCGACCGTGCGTGCGTGGCTGTGCCCCCCCTCATTCCCCTCCCTCACCCCCTTTCCCTGCCTCCCTCCCAGAGGCTCTGTGAGTGGCTGGCCGCGGCGGAGCTGCGCATGGCGGAGGAGTTCCTGGCTGGGGGGGACCTGGAGGTGCTGAGGCAGCAGCTGGCGGAGCTGAAGGTGGGAAATGCTCCGGGTCTTTGCCCTTCGCAAACCGCTGGGGTGGGCCTGGATCTGCTGGCATGGCTGGCGGCCACCTGCTCTGCCCCTCACCGGTCACAGGGGATCCAGCACTGGGCACCTGGGCGGGGCGGAGCCCTTGCCCAGTGAGGCCCTCCTGCTCCCCGGCACCCTAGAGACCTGGGCGGGGCTGCTCAGCCAGGTGGGGCAGGGTGTGGGGAACTGCGCCGGGTGGTGTGCAGTGGGATTGCTTTCCCAGGGGGCGGGGCCCAGGGTCCAGGCTGCACCTGGTGCCCTGGACAGGTGGAAAGGGAGGCCCTGGGTCCCATGTAGGCCTGGGGAGGTTGGTACCAGGCTGGTGCAGGGCTGGTACCCCTGCCCCTGTGTGGGGCAGCTGCCTGGACCTGGCCAGGCCCACACACCCTTGGGGAGGTGGGGAGGGGGAACGCCTGCACTGGGGGAGCAGCAGGGTCCCACTGCAGAGCAGAGCTGGGTGGGTGCCAAGCCAGGGGGCCATGGGGCTGCTGTGCTGGGAGGTGCTCGGAGGTGCCCTCAAGCCTGCTGCTCCCATCCCACCAGGAGTTCAAGAGGGAGCTGTACCAGTGCAAGGTGGATGTGGAGAGCCTGCGGCACCATGGGGGGGGCTGAGGACAGAGGCCCCCCAGCTTTGCTTAGTGACTTCCGGCAGCGCTGGGATCGCCTGGAGGAGGAGATTGTCAGCCGCCAGGTAGGGCTTTCCAGGCTCCCCGAGTCATAAACGTCACTCACCAGCTGCTGGGCCCATGGTGGGGCCGGGGTCCGTGGGTGCTGGTCACCCAGCTGCCAGGCCCAGGGAGGTGGGACCGGGGTCCGTGGGTGCTGGTCACCCAGCTGCCAGGCCCAGGGAGGTGGGACCGGGGTCCGTGGGTGCTGGTCACCCAGCTGCCAGGCCCAGGGAGGTGGGACCGAGGTCCGTGGGTGCTGGTCACCCAGCTGCCAGGCCCAGGGAGGTGGGGCCGGGGTCCGTGGGTGCTGGTCACCCAGCTGCCAGGCCCAGGGAGGTGGGACCGGGGTCCGTGGGTGCTGGTCACCCAGCTGCCAGGCCCAGGGAGGTGGGACCGGGGTCCGTGGGTGCTGGTCACCCAGCTGCCAGGCCCAGGGAGGTGGGACCGGGGTCCGTGGGTGCTGGTCACCCAGCTGCCAGGCCCAGGGAGGTGGGACCGGGGTCCGTGGGTGCTGGTCACCCAGCTGCCAGGCCCAGGGAGGTGGGACCGGGGTCCGTGGGTGCTGGTCACCCAGCTGCCAGGCCCAGGGAGGTGGGACCGGGGTCCGTGGGTGCTGGTCACCCAGCTGCCAGGCCCAGGGAGGTGGGACCGGGGTCCGTGGGTGCTGGTCACCCAGCTGCCAGGCCCAGGGAGGTGGGACCGGGGTCCGTGGGTGCTGGTCACCCAGCTGCCAGGCCCAGGGAGGTGGGACCGGGGTCCGTGGGTGCTAGTCATGTGATTTCAGAGCTCGGAGCACTCCAGGCACAAACAGGTTCTACTCGTTCAGTCATGGAGCTGGCGCCCCTAGATGCTACTGCCCTAGCTGACTTGGGGGGCTGGGGGCCACAGCTCCAGGGAGGCTGGGTCTGATGGATCCATTTTTCCCTCCCGTTCCCAGCACCAGCTGGAAGCGGCGCTCCTGGGCTTGGGGCAGTTCCAGAACCAGCTGGAGGAGCTGGTGCAGTGGATTTCCCACACGGCAGAGCAGCTCCAGGGCCGGACCCCGGTGAGCCTGGATCTGCAGAGCTGTGAGATCGAGCTGGCCAAGCACAAGGTAAGGAGCAGCAGAGAACGGCTCTGTCTTCTGAGTTCACAGCTAATTGCTAATGGTTCTGAGATCCCTTCAGCTAGTTCCTTAAGAACCCCAGGGTGAATTTCAGCAGGCCTTGATGACTTGAATACACCCAATGGCTCCATACGGCCCCTGGGAGGAACTCCCTTTCGTGCGACAGCCCTTTTCGAGGGTGCACTCTCTCTCGGGGTTAGGCCCTTTGGCCCTGGGACCACACCTCTGAGCTTTCTGCACGTCTGTCTCTCTCCATGAGCGCCCTCAGGGAGTCCCCTCACTCTGGATCCCCAGGGCCTCCACCCCCAGAGGGAGCAATGCCCCCCCATCTCGAGCCTGCAGTGACTCTCAGCTAGGGTAAAACAGGAGATTTATTGAACGTCTGAACCCAGCACAGGAAGTTCTCAGGGCTCTCAAGCATAGAAAGCCCCAGCACTGTCCATCTGGTTCTGTCCCAGTTCAGCTGGGTTCAGACCCCTCTTTGTCTCCTGTCCAGCCATGACCCTGACCGGTCACCCGATATCACCTTCCCCGATTGCCCCTCCTCCATCCTTTGTCTTCATTCCTGGGCAAACAGATCTCCTGGGCCCTCTCCCTCCGTCCTTTGTCCTCCCACGGGCCAGAACCGGCTGGTTCCCAAGCTAGGCTGGGCCTCCAGGTCACTGGCTGCTAAGTTCCACGAGTCCCGAGTCCAGGTGTCATGGTGTGAGGGGGAGTCCGGGCCCTGCACCCCCACTTCCTGCGATTCCCCATGACTCTCAGCCAGCCAGTAGAGCAGAAGGTTTATTAGAGACGACAGGAGCACAGTCCAGAGCAGAGCTTGCAGGCATAAACAGGACCCTTAGTCAGGCCCTTCTGGGGGGCAGGGAGATTAGACCCCAGCCTTGGGGCTCCCTCCTCTTCCCCAGCCAACTCCCCCAAAACTGGAAACCCCTCCAGCCGTCTCCCCCAGCCTCCCCGCAGCTCCTCCTCCAGCCTTTGTCCAGTTCCCGAGGAGAAGGTGTCACCTGGCCCCAACCCCCCTCCTGGCTCAGGTGACAGGCTCAGGTACCATCCCTCAAGGGAAGTCTCCCATCCCCAGTGAAAGTCCCTGCCACGTCCCCAGGTCAATCCTCCCCCTCCCTGTTCTGTCACACACACCAGGCCCTTGTCCAGGGTCCCAGCTGCTGGGTGAGGTCACACCTGGCCCTCTGCAGCCACAAACCCCTTTCCCACCTCCTCATTACACACGCAGCACACAGAGGAAACTGAGGCACATACTGTACTCATGCAAAACACTACGAAAATCCCCCCTTCGTCACGTGTCACGGAGTCCCTGGGCGATGCTCTGGAACTGCTCCCCACGAAGCCAGGCAGGACCCTGGGGAAGTCTCCTCTCTGTGAGCAGCCTGTCTGCAGGACACACAGCTCACCCGGCTTCCCCCTTCCTGAGTCTGACCTCGGAGCATTCAGCCTCGTCTGCCCCTCCGTGCGCTTCCCACAGCGAGTCCGCCCAGGCGGGGTCCTGGGGAAGCCAGAGGGTCCTGCTCCCCAACTCCTCAGTCAGACGTGACTCTCAGCCAGCCAGGAAAACAGAGGGTTTATTAGACAACAGGAACATGGTCTAAAACAGAGCTTGCAGGTGCAGAGAACAGGACCCCTCAGCTGGGTCCATTTTGGGGGGCAGTGAGCCAGACAACCCCGTCTGCCCTTCACTCCATGTCCCAGCCAGCCCCAAACTGAAACTCCCTCCAGCCCCTCCTCCTCTGGGCTTTGTTCCTTTCCCGGGCCAGGTGGTCACCTGATTCCTTTGTTCTCCAACCCTTTAGCTCTCACCTTGCAGGGGGGAAGGGCCAGGCCATCAGTTGCCAGGAAACAGGGTGTTGGCCATTCTCTGTGTCCAGACCCCTGCACACACCTGCCCTCTAGGGCTCTGCAATGATCATACACCCTTACCCCACCCCCTAGATACTTAAGAACTGCCTAGGGGAAACTGAGGCCCCCCCACACTATTCAGAGGAACCATTAAGAAGAGTCCTGCTTCGTCACAATGGGGAGAGATCAGATTTCGGTCCAGATTAGGGCCCTACTGATCAGCATTGACAGGCCCAGAGACAGGGCAGCGCCCGCAGCGCTGGGGCCCACTGCAGCGGGGCAGACGTTTGTAGCTGCTCCGGGGGCGGGTTTCAGTGGCACAGCTAGCATGGACTCGGGGGTGGGGGGGTCAGAGGCAGAGAAGGAGCCTGGCCGCCCCTCCCCGGGGCAGAGGCACAGCTGGGGGGAGGGGGACGGCCCACGCCCGGACTGCGCCTCCCCGCAGGTGCTGAGAAACGACGTCCTGTCCCACGCCCGGACTGTCCAGTCTGTGAACGAGGCTGGCCAGGGGCTGCTGCTCTCCAGCCTTGGGGACAGCACGGACGCGCTGCAGAGCAGCCTCCAGCAGCTCAACCAGCGCTGGGACTTCGTGCGGAGTGAGACCGAGAGCCGGCAGCTGGAGCTGGAGAACAACCTCAGCCAGGTACGTGGAGCCCCCGCCCCCTGCAACGGCGCTGGCCGGGACACGGGGCGCTCACCAGGCCCATGGCTCCGCCACAGCCGCGACGTGCCAGGGGAGCTCCACGCGGCCGTGCCCGCGGGTCCCGCCAACAGCGCCCCCCGTGCCCTGGGCAGCTCCTGGGGCCAGCCTCTCTCCTGCCTGTGCCCTGGGCAGCTCCCGTGGCCAGGCCCCCCACACTGTGTATTCATTTCACTGGGAATGTTTCTCGGGGGGGAGCCGGCTGGCCTGTGCCAGGACCTCGCGGCGCGCTGGGGCGCGGGGCTGCGGGGGGAGCCGGCTGGCCTGTGCTCTGCTGGTGGCTGCGGGTCTGGGTCCCACGCAGTTCCATGCCCTGTTGGCATCCAAGGCCCGGCTCGGCGGGGGGCACCCGCTCACTTAGTGCCCAGGCCGCCCACAGGCGCAGGACGTGACGCTGGAGATCATGGACCTGCTGCAGTGGCTGGAGCACGTGGAGCTGCGGCTCTTCTTCTCCAAGCCCGTCTGGGACCACCCCGAAACCACCAAGGAGAAGCTGGCAGCACACCTGGTGAGCACTTCCTGCCAGACCCTGGACAGCCCCCGGAGAACGTCTGTCCCGCCCTCCTTTGCCACGTCTGCCCCAGCTCCCCCCGAGCCACATCTGCCCCACCCTCCAGAGCACGTCTGCCCCTGCTCCCCCCGAGCCACGTCTGCCCCAGCTCCCCTGGGTAGGGTGACCATGTGTCCAGTTTTCGACCAGAACACCCGGTTGAAAAGGGATCCTGGCAGCTCCGGTCAGCACCGCAGTTGACTGTCCGCTGACCTGCCCCACCCCTGATCCCCCTCCCGCCCTCCATACCCCTTGATCCCAGCCCGGAGCCCACTCCTACACCCCAAATCTCTTATCCCCAGCCCCATATCAGAGCCTGCACCCCCAGCTGGAGCCCTCACCTCCTCCCGCACCCAAGCCCCCTGAGCCAGTCCAGTGAAAATGAGGGAGGAGGGGAGAGCAAGCGGGGGTGTGGAGTGAGCAGGGGCAGGGCTTTGGAGAAGGGGCGGGGCACAGGCGGGGCCTCAGGGGAGGGGTGGGGCAAGGGTGTTCGGTTTAGTGCAAGTAGAAAGTTGGCAACCCTCCCCCCCAGCCGCATCTGCCCCAGCTCCCCCGCCCATGCCAGAGCGGTGGCCCTGGGGCTGAACCCACACACTGCGCCTTTCCTTGCCAAGCTGCCAGGCCTGTGGCCCCCGGGCGTCCCCTTGGGCCCTTGGCTCCCTGCCTAGAGGAGAACGGTCCCATGCACCCGCGTGGCGCGAGGGGCGGCCCCGGCCCAGCTCCGAGCCCCCGGCTGCACGGTGCTGCCGGGAGAGCCAGGCCCAGCGCTGCCCCTCTGCCGTGCCTCTGCAGGAGCTGGCCAAAGAGCTGGAGTCCAAGCAGCAGGCGTATAACCGCGTGAGGGACCGGCTGCAGCACCTGCTGGCCTCCTGCAGCCGGCCCCGGGCATGCAGCACCGAGCACAGCCTGCGCATCCTGGAGCAGAGATGGGAGAGCGTCCACAGCCAGGTCCAGGAGAGGAAGGTGTGTGTGTGTGTGTGTGTGTGTATCCGTCCTGGGGCTGGGAGTGTGTGTGTGTGTCCGTGTGAGTGTGTGTGTGTATCCGTCCTGGGGCTGGGAGTGTGTGTGTGGGTCCTGGGGGCTGGGACTGTCTGTCTGTCTCCCCCACCTGAAAGGGGCGCAGCAGTTTAGGCTGTAGCGGCCACAGCAGGTCGGTTCTCCGGCTGGAATAGGAGGGGGTCCCCCCAGCTGGAAGGGGGGGCCGGGGGGTCCCCCCCACCTGGAAGGAGTGCGGTTTAGCCTGTGGCAGGCACAGCCGGTCGGTTCCCTGGCAGGCCCGGGGACCAGCTCGCCCCAGCCCTGCGGGCGGTTGCCGGCTCCCCCGGCGGGCGGGCCTGGCGCGTCTCTAACCATGGCTCCTCTCCCGCAGGAGCGGCTGGCGGAGGGGCTGACTCTCAGCACCGAGTTCCACACCACGGCGCAGGAGCTGCTGCAGTGGCTGGGGCAGACGGAGGAGAGCCTGAGTGCCCCGGAGCCGCCCAGCTTCCTGCTGGAGACGGTCCTCAGGCAGGTCCAGGAGCACCAGGTGAGTATGACTGGCCCAGCGGCTTTCCCCACAGCTGGCAGGGCTGTGATGCAAAGCCCCAGACAGACCCCCCCGCCTCTGCTCAGGGCCCTGGCAGGCCTTGCTGCCGTGAAATCCCCGCCACGGGCGCCTGTCCCCTAAAGAGCCTGCATTGCAGCTCGCCTGTGGGGCTTGGCACACGGGGCCCCGCATCCTTGCTGACCCGGGGGCTCGCGAGGCCCAGCCCGGGTCGCGGGGCCCCTGGAGCAGCCTGGCCGGTCTGGTGCGTGGCTGCAAGGACCTGATCTCAGCCGGCGGTGCCCGGCGTGAGCTTCCACAGCCTGCAGCCAGGGCCAGGCTCCCAGCACGGCCTCTTCTGTCCCAGGGCATGGCCCGTGGGTCCCCGCCAGGCACTGCGTCCATGCCAGGCTCTGCTGGGAACAGTGCTCTGGTGCAGCCCCCACAGGTCGCGGGAGGCCAGGGCACTGGGGCAGGCGGGGGGCTCCCCGGGGGGATGCTGGCAGTACAGGGGTGGGTGCCTGACAAAGTGGCCGCAATACCCGCCCCCAGCGTCGATATGTGGCATTGCAAGAGCTGTGCCCTGGCCCTCCAGCCAAGCCAGGTAACAGAACCCAGCCCTTCACAGGGCTCAAAAGCCACAGAACACAGCAAGACAACCGACTCCTCAGCTCACCTGGAGCCTTCTCCTTTGCTGGCTCGCCCCCCGCTTCAGGCCGTCCCAGCCGGTCCCCAGGTCCTGGGACCTGTCCCACCCTCCCTCTACCCAGGACTCAGGCTGGCAGCGGGCTGTGATCACCTGGGTCTCCGTGCTGGCCCCTCCTGGAGCAGCCCCTGGAGACCCAGGCCCAGCTTCGGCCTAACCCCCACCCCTCCGAGGTTAATTGATCACTTTCACCCTTTTGTCACCACACCCCATTGCAGCGTGTCTTCCCTCCCCGCAGCAGTGCGGGGGATCCCCCTGCTCCCAGCACCACAGCTCTTTTGGTGCCTGGAGCCTGCTCGGAAAGCCCCCTGCTGAACCGGGCTGCTGCCCCTTGGCCGCGGGTGGCCTCCCCCAGGGCCTGCTGCGCCAGTCCCGGATAGCTCTGGCTTGCTTGGCAGGCGCTGCTGAAGGAGGTGACCGCCCGTGGGGAGCAGCTGTCCAGCCTGGAGGCGGTGGCCTCTCGCCTGAAGGACGTGAGCAGGAAGCAGGACTGTGCTGTGATCCAGAGCCTGGTGCTGACGGCCAAGGAGCGGGTGGCCAAGGTGCTGCGGTGCACTGGCGAGCGGGGTGCCGTGCTGGAGGACGCTCGCAAGCGTGCCAAGCAGGTACCGTGCGGGGCGCCCCGAGGGGATGGCGGGGAGCGGGCCCTGTCGCCAGGTGGGGCTGGTCTCCGGCGTTCCCGCTGACACACCCTCTCGCTCGTTTTCAGTTCAGCGAGTCCCGGCAGCTGCTCCTGGACTGGATGGATGAGGTGGAGCCGACTCTCGAGATCCCCAGCAACGCCGCCATGAGCCAGGAGGAGATCAAGTGCCAGCTGGCTGAGCACAAGGTGCGGTGCCGTGGCTCCCCTCCCCCAGCTCCCTGGGACATGTGTTCTGGCCCGGGCTGTCACGCCAGCACACGGCGGCTTGCAGATTCCCCGGACTCTGAGATGCCCCCAAGGGTGGTGCTCCATAGGGCTCTCCTGGGGGTGCCCTGGGCTTTCCCTGTGCGGACCACGAGGTCCCTATGCCCATCTCTCTGCTCTCAGCAGGGCCAGGCTGCTGCATCCCCAGGGCTGGGCGGAACTGGGAGACAGCAGAGGTGGGAGGTGCTAGGCCCAGGGGAGCTGTTGAGCCTTTGGCCGGATGCGGGGGTCAAGTGCCCGATCAAGGGCCTGCAGCCTTTGCCCTCTGCTGCCAAACTCCCGAGAACGCGGTGCGTCCACGGGCTGTCACGGAGTGTGGGGGAGTCCAGGCCCTGCACCCCTCTTCCTGGGATCCACTGAGACTCTCAGCCAGCCAGTAAAACCGAAGGTTTATTGGACAACAGGAACACAGTCCACAACAGAGCTTGTGGGTACAACCAGGACCCCTCAATCACGTCCTTCTGGGGGAGCAGGGAGCTTAGACCCCAGCCCTGGGGTTCCCTGCGTTCCTCCACCCAGCCCCAAACTGAAACTATAAACCCCCCCAGCAGGTTCCCTTCTGCAGCCTGTCTTCACATTCCTGGGCAGAGGTGTTACCTCCCCCTCCCCCTCCTGGCTCAGGTGACAGGCTCTCAGGTCTCCCATCCCCAGGGCACATTCCCAGGTCAACGCTCCCCTCTCCCTGCTGCGTCACATCCTCACACGGGCTCTGTGCGATGCCCTTTCGGGGCGCCAAGGGGTCCCACTCTTCCTCCAGGGCAGGCCTCCAGGTCCCACCGCCTCCGTCCTGAGCCACTAGGCTCCAGTGCTCCTGCGTCATGCCGGGAGCTCTGCCCTGAGCCAGACCCTGGGAGAGACGTGCAGGGACGGGTGCACCAGCCAGTTTGCAGTGACACCCAGCTGCAGTTCCAAACAGCGCAGGGTTCGTTAGTCAGCGGGGACACAGCCGGGGCCGGCCCTAGCTCAGCACAGAGAACTGAAGGTAAAAGCATCGTCCTTCTGCCGAGCCGGAGCAATCAGCCAGCCGAGCTGGAGTGGCTCCGTCTCTCTCTGACTCCTTGTCAGTCCCTGGAGAGAGCAGCCGGCCTGCTGCAGAAGCCAGCCCCATATCCCCTGCCCATCACATCCCCGTCCTGTGTTCTCCAGGCAGGGCCGCGTTCGTACCCCAGCTCCTGGGTCTTTGGAGCCTGCCTTGTCTCTCTGCAGCCCTTGTTGACCTGGGCCAGTTTGAGCCAGTCCCTTAAGGCCCCAGAGCACGGTGACTCCAGCTCAGGTCGCTGCGCTGGCCCAGAAGCAGACTCACCCCGGAGACAGATTCCCAGTCCAGAAGGGATTGCTGCAGCCACCTCATCTGACCTCCTGCCTAGCACAGGCCCCAGAGCCTCCCCAAAGAATCCCTGGGCCTTTGGACACCCAGCTAGGCGGGATCTGACATTGTCAGTGACGGGGAATGCACCCCCAGCCTGGGGAAACTGGGCCAAAGGTTAATTGCCCTTAAAAATCTATGCCTCATACCTCCCCCCTGGGACAATGCAAACTACAGAGGGAAACTGAGGCACGTGTGGGGTTCATACAAATATTACAGACAGTTCTCTGCTCCCAGCCAGTACTTGCTGCAGCATGCAGCGGCTGGCTCAGGCCAGAGCCATATTTGTCAGGCGGCCTCGGGATGGCCTTAGGTTAGCACTGCGATACCTGGGTTCAGACATATTCCAGCCTGGCCAAGCCAGTGCTCCACCCGGAAAAGTTGCCCAGTTTTGGCCTCCTCCCCAGGTCCTTGTCAGTGCCAGGTGAGAGATCCTTGGTCTCCCCAAAGCCAGTTCGGATCCCCTCCTGCAGCCCCTGGCTGAGGTCACAGTTCCCGTCTGCCCTGGGAGGTGTCGGGGTTCAGCCCTCAGAGCTCCCGTTGCCTCTTGGATCCTCCACGGGGCTGGGCTTCGCTCCCTTCAACGGGGCATTGACCCAGCACCTCCGGACTCCTGCTCTGCATCCCCCGGGCATCGTCACCCTTCGGCACAACTGGGGAAATCCCTGGTCAGTCACGCCAGGCCTCTCAGCCATACGCCTACTGCAGAACCCCCCTTGGGTACAGGGGGTCCCCAGGACTAGGAGCCATCACCCCCCACAGCCTCTCAGCCATACCCCTACTGCAGAAAATTCCCACTTCTTCACACATCATGTCTCACGTGCCCCACTCCTCGGGGAGAAAACCGATGGCCTGGGGCCCCTGTGTGACCCGCTGGTAGCGTTCCCTTTGACCAGCTGCACTCCCAGGCCCCACTCAGCCCAAGGAGGTCTTGGGTGAGGGGCTGGGCATGCTGGGGGTTGTTCGCGGGGGCTGGGAGGTAGGGGACATAGCCTAGGGAGGAGTCGCCCTGGGGAAGCTGCTCCTGGGGTGCAGGAGACTCCCCTGGGCCAACCCACCTGCTTCCTGGCCTCATCTCCGCTCAGCCCCTGCCAGTCTCCCCTGGGCCGACCCACCCTCAACTCATAGAATCATAGAAGATCAGGGTTGGAAGGGACCTCAGGAGGTATCTAGTCCAACCCCCTGCTCAAACTGGACCAATCCCCAATTTTTGCCCCAGATCCTTAAATGGCCTCCTCAAGGATTGAACTCACAACCCTGGGTTTAGCAGACCAATGCTGAAACCACAGAGCTATCCCTCCCCCCATCCCTACCCATTTGTCCTGCACTGACCCACTTGTTCCCCAGCCCCATTTCCCAACACAGCCCCTACCCATCTCTCCTGGGCTGTCCTGCCTGCTTCCCGGCCCTGAATCCCCCCACAGCCCCGACAGTGTTGTCACGGAGTCCCCGGGCGATGCTCTGGAACTGCTCCCTACGAAGCCAGGCAGGATGCTGGGGAGGTCTCCTCTCGGGGAGCAGCCTGTCTGCAGGACACACAGCTCACACAGCTTCCACCTTCCTGGGTCTGACCCCGGAGCATTCAGCCTCCTCTGCCCCTCCGTGCGCTTCCCACAGCGAGTCCACCCAGGCAGGGTCCTGGGGAAGCCAGAGGGTCCTGCCCCCCAACTCCGCAGTCAGACGGGAC
Source organism: Lepidochelys kempii (assembly GCF_965140285.1). Taxonomy (NCBI): domain Eukaryota; kingdom Metazoa; phylum Chordata; order Testudines; family Cheloniidae; genus Lepidochelys; species Lepidochelys kempii. Next base: position 1,006,088 of record NC_136381.1, on the reverse strand, counting down.
TCTCAGCCAGCCAGTAAAACAGAAGGTTTATTAGACGACAGGAACATGGTCTAACACAGAGCTTGTAGGTGCAGAGAACAGGACCCCTCAGTCAGGTCCATCCTGGGGGACAGGGAGGCCAGAGCCCCATCTGGGCCTCCCTCCATTTCCCCAGCCAGCTCCAAACTGAAACTCTCCAGCCCCTCCTCTCCTTTGTCTCCTTCCTGAGTCAGGAGGCCACCTGATCTCTCTGTTCTCCAGCCCCTTCAGTCAGCACCTTTGCAGGGGAGGGGTATCATGGAGTCCCTGGGCGATGCTCTGGAACTGCTCCCCATGAAGCCAGTCAGGACTCTGGGGCAGTCGCCTTTCTGGGAGCAGCCTGTCTTCAGGACACACAGCTCACACAGCTACCACCTTCCTGGGCCTGACCTCGGAGCATTCAGCATCCTCTGCCCCTCCGTGCGCTTCCCACAGCGAGTCCGCTCAGGCGGGGTCCTGGGGAAGCCAGAGGGTCCTGCCCCCCAACTCCGCAGTCAGATGGGACTCTCAGCCCGCCAGGAAGACAGAAGGTTTATTAGACAACAGGAACATGGTCTAAAACAGAGCTTGTAGGTGCAGAGAACAGGACCCCTCAGCTGGGTCCATTTTGGGGGGCAGTGAGCCAGACAACCCCGTCTGCCCTTCACTCCATGTCCCAGCCAGCCCCAAACTGAAAAACCCTCCAGCCCCTCCTCCTCTGGGCTTTGTCCCTTTCCTGGGCCAGGTGGTCACCGGATCCCTTTGTTCTCCAACCCTTTAGCTCTCACCTTCTGGGGCGGGGGGGGGGGGGTGAGGGCCCAGGCCATCAGTTGCCAGGAAACAGGGCGTCGGCCATCCTCTGTGTCCAGACCCCTGCCCACACCTGCCCTCTAGGACTCTGCAATGATCATACACCCTTACCCCACCCCCTAGATACTTAAGAACTGCATAGGGGCCCAGGCCATCAGTCGCCAGGAGACAGGGTGTCGGCCATTCTCTGTGCAGACACCATCACACTGGCCCCCTCGGGCTCTGCAAGAATCACACCCCCTTATTCCCCCCACTTAGATACTGAAGAACTGCATAGGGGAAACTGAGGCACCCACACAGTGTTCAGAGAAAACACTAAGAACATTCCCACTTCGTCAGAGACCCCATCTCCCTGGGGCTGACCCACCCTCTCCTGCCCCCACCCGACTCCTACCCATCCCTCCCTGCGCTGATCTGCCTGCTCCCCAGCCCCCTCTCCCCAGGGGCCAACCCACCAGGCCTAGTCTCTCGCCCCTGCCCTTTCCCCTGGACTAACCTGCCCTCCCCGGCGCTGCAGGAGTTCCAGAAGCTGCTGCGGTCCAAGCGCCCCGTGTGCGAGGCCACGCTGCGCAGCGGGCGCTTGCTGCGGGAGAGGGCCCAGCTGGCCGAGGACCTGCAGCCGCTGGAGGAGCTGCTGGGGGAGCTGAAGGAGCGCTGGGACGCCCTGGGTGGCCGGGCTGTGGAGAGGTGAGGCTGGCGTTCTGCCCTCGTCCTGCTGGCACTGGTCTCTGCTGGGCCAGGGCCCAGGGGGGCCGGGTCCCTGTGCAGGGCCTGAGACCCTGCCATCCCCCACCCCTGCTGGTGCCTGTGGTCCCCTCTTCTCCTGGCCCCCACCGCCCCCGCCCCGGGGTCTGTTGGATGAACGTCAAGGGTCGAAAGAGTGAGTTGTACAGTCTCCAGTGTGCAGCGTGAGGCGGGTGATGCAGAGGTTCGGGGTTCTGCTCTGCAGCGACTGGGGGCTCGTGGCTCCTTGGCAGACACCCCAGAGGGGAAGTTCGTTGAGCACAGGAACTGAAAACCAGCCTTTACATTTGTGCAGAACAAACGGAATCGAACCCTGCAAGTCGCCCTCAAACTAGCAGGGCCACTTATTCCCACAGCAACCTCGCTGTGTTGCCACGGGGAGGGTAATTCATGCTGCCCTGGTGCGCTCGGCTCACGTGTCTCACGGCCAGCCAGACTGGCACAAGCTGCAGGCGAGGGAGGCTAGAAAGGGGAGAATCCGGCTTTTGTTGATGTCTGAGGATCATGGGATGGCTGGTCAGCCATGAGTGGCCCACAGAGCCTGGTGCTTGGACCCTGGTTCCCACCAGGCAGAAATGTCATTTGGCTGGGTCTTTCCTCCCTAGCCAGGGCGGCTGGTGGGCAGGTCATCGCATGGTGCCGAGGCAGTGCCGTGGCTTTCAGGGGCTGGTGAGCAGCTGAGAGAGGGAGATGGGATAGGAAGGGGTGGGTGGGGAGCAATAAGTAACCTGAGAGGAAGGGAACAGAGCAGGAGCTCCCGTGTCTGGGAGGTGCTGGCAATTGGGTGTCCCCCAAAGGGCTGAGTGTGGACGTTCCTAGAACCAGAGCAAGGCCCGTGGCCTCCCCTGTGGATGAACGCCTTTCCAGCTGCTCCGTCCGTCTGGGCTGAGCTCAGGGAAGGCGAGCGGGGCCGAGCTGGGTGCACGAGGGGACGGGAGGCGAGAGGGAGGGCACATGTGTCTCTTGTTATGAAGCACAGAAAAGGGAAAGGGAGCCGCACGGTTCAGCCCCTCGTGCTTTGCCCACCAATGAGCCCTAATACCCCCCACCGACTTGGGGCCATTAAGTCCTGGCTCTGCGTCTGCTGTTGGTAGCGCCCTTGGATCACACCCGCGGGTCCTCTCTACATTTCTCTTCACAACGGGGGACATTTTATCGGCCCTGTTGTCGCAACACACCCACCCTGCCCCCCTCGTACCAGCAGTGTCCCCTCTGCCCGGCACAGTCTCCCATTCCCTGGGCCAGGTGCCATCCTCTACCCCCTTCCCCACACCTGTCCCAACCCTCGGCCCTGCAGCCTCTCAGCGCCTGCCCCCCCGTCCACACGGCTCTGGGCAGCGGCTTGGGTGTGTGTACGGCCCTGTACCCCACCTCCCTCTGCAAGCTGCTAGTGCGCTGCCAGGTCAGATCCATGGGCAGCGCTGCATCCTCCCCCCGCCCCCCACTGCCAAGGCAGCCCCACATTTCTCCCCCCTCCCCATGAACACAGGTACTGCACAGACTAGTACAGCCCCGCAAGCAATTGTCATAGGCTGTGGTTGAGACCAGTGCTTAATTTGTGCCAGTTCAGAGCCCCGGCACTTCTGGGCCTGGCGGTTCAGAGCCCCTGGCTCCTCTCTCCTTACAAATGACGCCATGTCAGAGACTCAGCTATCCTGCCCAGGAGCAGTGCAAATCTCCAAGCTCAGGTGCAGTATTTATCATCCATTCTTTAGTATCCAACACGCCGACGATCCCCCTCCTGGTCTTTCTGGCCCGTTTCAGAGCGTGGGCCCTGCCATTGGAATGGATTGCTGCGGAAGGGACAAGACTGTAACATCAGAAGCCAGAGCTCACATCTCAGGCCGGTTGGCTTGGAGGAACGAAGGAGGGAGCAGGGCCTGTGTACAGCCCAGGGGTTCTCAAACTTCTTCTTTAGGAGGCCCCCCAACATGCTGTAAAATGTCTGTGGCCCACCTGTGCCACAACAACTGTTTTTCAGTAGATTAAAAGCCAGGGCCGGCGTTAGGGGGTAGCAAGCAGGGCAATTGCCCAGGACCCCACGCCATAGGGGGCCCCACGAAACTAAGTTTCTCGGGCTTCGGCTTCAGCCCCAGGCAGCAGGGCTCAGGCTTCAGCTTTCTGCCCTGGGCCCCAGTGAGTCTAACACTGGCCTTGCTCTCTGGTTTATTTTGGCGGACCCCCTGAAACCTGCTCGTGGTCCCCCAAGGGCCCCAGACCCCTGGTTGAGAACTGCTGGCACAGCATATGTTAGAACCTAAACTCCGGTGCCAGGTGCTCTCTCTGCAGAATGCACGCTCAGCGACTAACCTGCCCTGGTTCCTGTTAAAGACCAGAGAGAGGAATACCGCCTTGGGAATGACCGACCACTTCTTCTTCCCTTACCCCTGCGACAAGGTGGAGACCTTTCCACTTGGCGAGTCTGAGCATTGGTTGCACTAGAGACGCTGCGGCTTCTTTGGTTCCGTCGACGCCTCTTTGTCCCTTGAGCCTGGACAAAGGGAGAGGCTGTCCGCAGGGCTGGGCAGACCCCGGGTTCTGAACTGTTGATGGCAGGCAGATGTGGTTGCGAGTACATTGATACATTGCTGAGTGGTTCAGATTAGCCAGGTGTGCTGATTTGAGAAATGCTGTTCAAGTGAAAAGTTGACCTGAAAAATTGCAAGTACCTGGAGAATAGAGGGGTGATCCTTAGCAGCCAGCATGGATTTACCAAGAACAAACCAGCTTGATTTCCTTCTTTGACAGGGTAACTGGTTTGGTGGATAGGGGCCATGCGGTGGATGTAATATGCCTGGACTTCAGCCAGGCTCTTGACACAGTCCCATGTGACATTCTGATAAGTAAAATGGAGAAATGCGGGCTCGGCAGAACTATCCTTAAGTGGATACAGAATTGGTTAAACAACCACAAAGAAAGAGTAACTATGAATGGGATGATGTCAGATTGAAGGGAGGTCTCAAGTGGGGTTCCACAGGGATCTGTTCTGGGTCCAGTGTTGTTTAACATCTGTATCAATGACCTGGATATAGGAATAGAGAGCTCATTGATCTAGTTTGCAGATGACGAAGGGGGAGGGAAGCGGGGGGATGGGTTGCCAACACTTTGGAGGGTAGAGCTAAAATTCGAATGGATCTTGATAAATTCGAGAATGAGGTTACAGACAACACAATGACATTCAGCAAATACAAATGGAAGGTGCTTCACTTAGGGAAGAAAAACCAAATGTACAAACACAGACTGTGGGTGTGTGACAGGTTCGGTCACAGACCCTTGAGACTGTCACCTGACGTGCTGGAATTATCTCTGAGCCCGTTTTCCCTGCCAGTTTGGGACTCCAGACCCCTGCCTTGTTGAGCCAGACACGCCAGCCTGCTGCAACACAGACCTAGGTCTGGTCCACGCCCCCAAAGCTACATACTTTAACCAAAAACTGCTCAGCGGGTCACCTTTCTCCAGCACCCAGACACCCAGATCCCAATGGGATCCAAGGCCAAATAAATCCATTTTACTCTGTATGAAGCTTATACAGGATAAACTCATAAATTGTCCACCCTCTCGAACACTGATAGAGAGAGATGCACAGCTGTTTGCTCCCCCAGGTATTAATCACCTTGGGTTAATTAATAAACAAAAGTGATTTTATTAAGTATAAAAAGTAGGATTTAAGTGGTTTTAAGTAATAAACAGAACAAAGTAAGTTACCAAGCAAAATAAAACAAAACACACAAGTCTAAGCCTAATACATTTAAGAAACTGAATACAGGTCAATCTCACCCTCCGAGATGTTCCAATAAGCTTCTTTCACAGAGTAGACTCTTTCTTAGTCTGGGCCCCTTTTATGGCTTTGGCACAAGGTGGGAATCCTTTGTCTCTCTGAGTCCCCACCCTTCCTTCTAAATGGAAAAGCACCAGATTTAAGATGGATTCCAGTACCAGGTGACATGGTCACATGTCCTGTGAGACCCCCAAGCCTCTGTTCTTTCTAGCCTGACTCATGTGAACACAGGAAGGCTTACAAGTAAAGAGAGCCATTTATAACCAATTGTCCTAGTCAATGGGAGCCATCAAGATTCTGAACCATCATTAATGGCCCACACTTTGCATAATTACAATAGGACCTAAGAGTTATATTTCATATTTCTAGTTTCACATACAAGAATGATACATTTATACAAATAGGATGACCACACTCAGTAGGTTATAGGCTTTGTAATGATCCCTTACAAGAGACCTTTTGCATGAAGCATATACCAGTTACATTATATTCGCACTCCAAGCATATTTTCATAAAGCATATGGAGGGCAACGTCACATGGGGGATAACTGGCTTGGCAGCAGCACTGCTGAGAAGGCTCTGGGGGTTGTGGTGGATCACACCCTGGACATGAGTCAGCAATGCGATGCTGTTGCAAAAGAAGCAAATGCGATTTCAGGTTGCGTTAACAGGAGGTGACAGTACTCCTTGCTGGTCAGGCCTCGGCTGCAGTGCGGTGTCCAGTTTTGGTCACCAGTGTCTAGAAAGGATGTAGAAACTGGAAAGGATCCAGAGGCAAGCGACAAGGATGATCGAAGGGGTGGAATGCAGCCATAGGAGCAAAGGCTGAAGGACCTGGGTATGTTTAGTTTGGAGAAGAGAAGATTAAGGGGGGCATGATCTGGGTCTTCAGATACTTGAAAGGCTGCCATAAAGAGGGAGAAAAGTTGTTCTCTCTGGCCCCAGATGGCAGGACAAGAGGCAATGGGGTCAAACTCCAGCAGAGCAGGTTTAGATTAAATTTCAGGATCAACTTCCGAAGTGTAAGAACAGCAGGACAATGGGACAGAGCAGAGGCCTGGGGAGGTCGTGGAAGCTCCTTCATGGGAGGTTTCAAAAGGAGGCTGGAGAGCGAACTGTCTTGGATGGTTTAAACACACAAATCCTGCATCATGGCGGGCGTTAAGACGAGATGACCCTTGCGGGCCCTTCTAACCCTCTGGTTTATGATTCTAAGTATATTTGTAGCCTCCAGTTCTTTAGATAGAGCCTTAAATTAACTGTTCCATGATCTTTCCTGGGATTGATGGCAGGCTGGGACAATGGGACAGACAATGGGACAGAGCAGAGGCCTGGGGAGGTCGTGGAAGCTCCTTCACGGGAGGTTTCAAAAGGAAGCTGGAGCCGTGTGTCTGTCTTGGTTGGTTTAGAAGCAACCAATCCTGCATCCTGGCGGACGTTAGACTAGCTGACCCTTGCGGGCCCTTCTGACCCCGTGGGTCTATGTTTCCGTGAACCTAGTGTGAACCTAGGTAGTGCTGCCTAGGCTCAGAGAAGCAGGGGTCGCCTGTGGGGCCAGCCCAGGAGCGGCTGTGACACTCAGCGCGTTTGCAAAGCTCGTTTGGTAGATTTCTTCTTTAACATCGAACTGGCACCTCGGCAAATTCATAAAAATGCCTCCCTTTGACTCTTACCTTTTCCCCTCTCCAGGTCATGCACACGCTGCGGGGCAGGGCCCCCACTCCACACACACACACTGCTGGGGCAAGGCCCCCACTCGACACACACTCTCCCGGCTGGGGGAAGATCCTTCCCAAGGCAGCGCGACCATCTCCCTGCCCGAGGCCTGCACGTGGCATGGTCGCTGCCTGTCGCCCGTTCTCTTTCAGGCAGCACAAGCTGGAGGAGAGCCTGCTGTTCTCGGGCAAGTTCACGGATGCCCTGCAAGCCCTGCTGGACTGGCTGTACCAGGCCGAGCCGCAGCTGTGTGAGGAGGTGCCGGTTGGAGGGGATCGCGACCTAGTCAGCGACCTCATGGACAAGCACAAGGTCTGTATTCCTCTGGTGCCACATCCCCTGATCCTGCCTCCCCCTGCCCCCACTCTTCAGGATGCACAGTCCCCGCCCGGGACGCAGGGATGATGCACGCTGGGACAGGAGCTGTGACGAAGTGAGAATGTTCTAAGTGTTTTCTCTGAATACTGTGTGGGTGCCTCAGTTTCCCCTATGCAGTTCTTCAGTATCTAGGTGGGGGGAATAAGGGGGTGTGATTGTTGCAGAGCCCGAGAGGGCCAGTGTGATGCTGTCTGCACAGAGAATGGCCGACACCCTGTCTCCTGGCAACTGATGGCCTGGGCCCCTCCTCTGCAAAGGTGCCATCTGAAGGTGTTGGAGAACAGAGAGATCAGGTGGCCTCCTGGCCCGGGAGAGAGACAAATGAGAGGAGGGGCTGGAGAGTTTCAGTTTGGAGCTGGCTGGGGAAGTGGAGGGAGGCCCACTTGGGGCTCTGGGTTCCCTGCCCCCCAAGACGGACCTGGCTGAGGGGTCCTGTTCTCTGTACCTACAAGCTCTGTGTTAGACCATGTTCCTGTCGTCTAATAAACCTTCTGTTTTCCTGGCTGGCTGAGAGTCCCGACTGACTGCGGAGTTGGGGGGCAGGACCCTCTGGCTTCCCCAGAACCCCACCGGGGCGGACTTGCTGTGGGAAGCACACAGAGGGGCAGAGGATGCTGAATGCTCCGAGGGCAGACCCAGGAAGGTGGAAGCCGGGGGAGCTGTGTGTCCTGCAGACAGGCTGCTCCCAGAGAGGAGACTTCCCCAGCGTCCTGCCTGGCTTCGTAGGGAGCAGTTCCAGAGCATCGCCGAGCTCGCCCAGAAATGCCGACGCTCTCTCTCCCTGGCACCTTTCCGCCGCGACAGTCCCCTGCAGGCTCCCAGCTGGGCCTGGATGCCCCAGGCAAAGAGAGGGCCCAGCGAGAGCCCCGCTCAGCTCCATGCCTGGGGCCCCAGGGACAGGCAGAGCTGCGGGCCAAGGGCTCCCTGCAGCTGCTCTCACACTGACCTTGCACAGTCCCACCCCAGCCTGACCCTGGCCCACACCTGCTCTCCCGCCCCAGGTTTTCCAGAAGGAGCTGGGCAAGCGGGCCAGCTGCATTAAGATGCTGAAGCGCTCGGTGAGGGACCTGACGCGGGGCAGCAGCAGCATCGACTCCCAGTGGCTGCAGAAGCAAATGGAGGAGCTGAGCGGCCGCTGGGACCTGATCTGCAAACTCTCCGTCTCCAAGCAGGGCCGGCTGGAGGCTTCGTTACAGCAGGTGAGAGGAGGGAGAGAGAGGCAAGGCGCAGTGACTGTGGGGCTGGGATTCCAGACTTGCAGGGAGGGCAGAGGGCCGTGGCCGGGGGCCCAGACTCGCAGGGAGGGCAGGGGGCCATGGCCAGGGGCCCAGACTGTCAGAGAGGGCAGGGGGCCGTGGCCAGGGGCCCAGACTCACAGGGAGGGCAGGGGGCCATGGCCGGGGGCCCAGATTCGTAGGGAGGGCAGGAGGCCGTGGCCGGGGGCCCAGACTCGCAGGGAGGGCAGGAGGCCGTGGCCGGGGGGCCCAGACTCGCAGGGAGGGCAGGGGGCCGTGGCCGGGGGCCCAGACTATCAGGGAGGGCAGGGGGCCGTGGCCGGGGACCCAGACTATCAGGGTGGGCAGGGGGCCGTGGCCAGGGGCCCAGACTCGCAGGGAGGGCAGGGGGCCATGGCCAGGGGCCCAGACTATCAGGGTGGGCAGGGAGCCATGGCCAGGGGCCCAGACTCACAGGGAGGGCAGGGGGCCGTGGCCGGGGGCCCAGATTCGCAGGGAGGGCAGGAGGCCGTGGCCGGGGGCCCAGACTTGCAGGGAGGGCAGGGGGCTGTGGCTGGGGACCCAGACTATCAGGGAGGGCAGGGGGCCGTGGCCGGGGACCCAGACTATCAGGGAGGGTAGGGGGCCATGGCCGGGGACCCAGACTATCAGAGAGGGCAGGGGGCCGTGGCCAGGGGCCCAGACTCGCAGGGAGGGCAGGGGGCCGTGGCCGGGGCTATCAGACCCTGTCCAGGCAGGGAAGCAGCACCACTTTCTGGCTAGGAGGGTTGGAGCCTGTGGCACGAGTGTGGACGTGCCGATTTCAGTCCAGGAGAGGCCATTGTGGGTTAGCTCCTCCCTGTGTCCACTCGGTTTGAGCTGAACCCCCAGGAGCTGCTCTTGGCCCGAAATCGCAGGGTCCGCACAGGGATGGCGCCCATCTCGCTGGATCAGCTTCCCAGGGAGACCAGGCCGGTCTGTGCGGCACCGTCAGGGCCTCCCGGCCCTTCGGCGCGTCTGTGGAGAGTGTCAGGCTGAGCCAACCCCCAGCCCCCCCAGTCAGGACAGGGCCACCTGGCCACGCGGGGGGCAAGCCGGGCGAGAGGGGGCACCAGTCTCTGAGCCCAAGGCTGGTCCGGTCCCTGCCCACCCTCGCTCTCTGTGCAGGCGGAGGAGTTCCACGCCCTGGGGCGCTCGTTCCTGGCCCACCTGGCTGAGTCGGAGAAAACCCTCCGGCACGGCGTCTTCCCGGAGGAGGAGGCGGCCATGCGCGAGTGCCAGAACCAGCTGCAAGTGAGTGCCCCCCACCCCAGCTGCTGCCCCGCCTCTCCTGGGTGCAGCAGGGCCTGGAGCAGGGCCCAGGAGCCAGCTCCCCTGCCTCGCACTCCGGCCTGGAGACGGGCCACGGGGCCTCCGGCCCCCACCGCCCAGTGTCGGCTCCTGCCCCCCGCCTTCGCCCTGCCCCCTGCCTGCCCCAGTCCGTTCCTGGCCACGCCCCGGGCCGGGCAGGGCGAGGCAGGAGCCCCCCCTTGGCCCAGCCCTGGCCCCGTCCTGCCGGCCGAAGTCAGGGAGGGCTTTGACCCCTTGTCTTGCCAGGCAGCCTCTGCACCCCCAGGCCTCAGGACCGGGTCTCTGCAGCCACCACACTGGTACTGTCTCTCCATCCCGATGGACCCCCCCAGCCCGGCTCGGCAGCCCCCCCGCCCGGCCTGGCAGCCCCCCCCAGCCCGGAGCCCCCCCGCCCGGCCTGGCAGCCCCCCCCAGCCCGGAGCCCCCCCGCCCGGCTTGGCAGCCCCCCCGTCCAGCCTGGCAGCCCCCCCCAGCCCGGAGCCCCCCCGCCCGGCCTGGAAGCCCCCCAAGCCCGGCCTGGCAGCTCTCGGGCGTGCTGCGGAGCTGAGCTGCCCTTGCGTCGGGAGCAGGAGCTGATGGAAACGCTGCAATGCCAGCAGCTGGAGCTGGAGTGTCTCACGTCGCTGGGCGAGGAGATCCTGTCCGCCTGCCACCCCGACTCCATCGTCACCATCAAGTCCTGGATCACCGTGGCCAAGAGCCGCTTCCAGGAGGTGGGTGTGGGCAGACCCCGTTGGGCCGGGGCAGGCAGAGCCTCAGGGCGCCCGCCAGGACCTGGGGGGGCTGGGACCCATGGGCTCCTCCAGCCCATCACACGGCCACGCTGGGCCTGGGCCGGCCGCCTGCATCACCCCTCCCCTGGCCTCAGCTTCCCGACCCAAACAGGGGCTTCCTCGCTGCCTGCCCTGCATCCTTAGGGGCCCTGGGGCAGGGCCTGGGGGCTTGGGAGCCAAGGGGGTTCCCACACGCCCGGCGTGCCCAGGCTGCACCAGTGCCCCAGGCTCCGGCCACAGGTGGTCTGGCTGCCCTCCTCCCGCTGCCCAGCGCCAGACACACCAGGACAGACCCCGCCTGCCCCCTCCGCAGCGCACAGCCCCTCCTGCGAGACCCTGCGCTCCCAGCCCCTGCCGGGGCCCCACTCCTCCCCCGTCCGTGGGTTCCAGGCCCGGTGGGGCATCTCCCGGCTGGCCGGGGCACCCAGCAGGGTCTGTCTGGGAGAACACCCACGGGCCGCCCCGGCAGAGCGGCTGACAGGTGTCAGTCACCGGCTTCCTGCTGCGTCTCCCTTGGCGGGCGGGGGGGGGCAACCTGTGTGAGTGGTGACCCCCCCTCCTCCCCACCCGAGCCTGCCACAACACTGGACATGAAGCGGCCACATCACCCCTGGAGACAGCGCAGCCTAGACAAGTGACAGAGACCCTAAGGGGGACACAGTGCCATAGCCTGCCACCCTGTGCCCATGGGGCCCTGGTCTGTCTCTGCGGCGCCCTGTGCCCGCGGGGCTCCACTCCGTGTCCTCGGTGCCCGTGGGCCCCCCAGTCTGTGTCCTGGTGCCCCTCAGTCCGTGTCCTCCGTGCCCTTTTCCCACGGTCTCTGTCCTCGGTGCCCTGAGCCCATGGGCCCCCAATCGGTACCCTTGGTGCCCTGTGCCCACAGGGCCTGTTTGTGCCCTCATTGCTCCCCACGGTTTGGGCCAGGGGGTGCCTCCCCCAGTCTCTGCTCCATGCCGCCCCCGGTCACTGCCCGTGTGTGCAGGTGCTGAGCTGGGTCCAGCAGCAGAGCGAGCGGCTCCAGGCCCAGACGGCCAGGCTGGCCACGGAGCGGGAGGAGATGGGCCAGCTCGTCGACTGGATCGCGGCTGCCGAGGAGTCGCTGAGCCTGAGGGACCAGGAGACGCTGCCCGACGACGCCCAGCAGCTGGAGGAGCTCAGCTCCCAGCACGTGGTAACAGGGCCGGGCCAGTACCTGCCCCTCTGCCGCCCCCTCCTCTGCCCTCGCCCCCCTGCTGCCCCCTCCTCTGCCATTCCCCCTGCTGCCCCCTCCTCTGCCCCTGCCCCCCTGCTGCTCCCTCTGCCGCCCCCTCCTCTGCCCTCGCCCCCCTGCTGCCCCCTCCTCTGCCATTCCCTCTGCTGCCCCCTCCTCTGCCCCTGCCCCCCTGCTGCTCCGTCTGCCGCCCCCTCCTCTGCCCTCGCCCCCCTGCTGCCCCCTCCTCTGCCATTCCCCTCTGTTGCCCCCTGACACCTCATCTGCCCCCGGCCGCCCCCCTGCCATCCCCTCCTCTGCCATTCTCCCTGCCATCCCCCTGCCATTCCCCCTGCTGCCCCCTCTGTCACCCATTGACACCTCCTCTGCCCCCCGCCGCTCCCTCCTCTGCCATTCCCCCCGCCACCCCCTCTGTCACTCCCTGACACCTCCTCTGCCCCCGCCCCCCGCCATCTCCTTCTCTGCCACCCCGGCCGCCCCTCTCCTCTGCCATCAACTGCCCAGCCAAGCACCTCACTGCTTCTTGCCCCTACTGTCCCAGGGTCTGACTCCCCTGCCCCACCCCCATGGGGCAGTGACGTGCTTCGCCCTCCCCCCCGCCCCACATTGCCCTGGCCCCATGGGGCTCTGACCCTCCCCCCAACCCCACCCCCATGGGGAGTGAGGTCTCTCGCCCCCACTGCCACACGCCCCGTGTCAGCTCTTTGGGGCCAGGCCTGGTCGCTCTGTGGCCCATCCAGAGCATCCTGGGGACGGGGGAGAGAGCCCTGCTGCAGCAACCAGCCTGGCCACAGACAGCACCGCCCAGCCGGCCCATGGGATCTGCCCTGGCTTGTACTGGGGCCCTGCCTGCCAGCCCCCAAGGGTGGGGCGTGCGCATCATGAGGGCCCCGCTGGGAGGAGCCCAGGCCCCGCTCCAGCTCACGGCCAACTCTCCTGCCCAGGAGTTCATGGAGGAGCTGAACCGCAAACAGCCAGATGTGGAGAAGGTCACCAAGAGCTGCAAGCGCAAGCTGGCCCCGGAGCTGGGGCCGCCGGGCACCCGCAGGCTGGCTGCAGGTAATGGCGCCCACTGCTGGCTCCCACGCCTGCTCCTGGATCCCCCCTCGCTGCCCCCTGGAGCTCCCTTCACTGCCCCCTCAATCTGCCTCCTCCCACTGCCCCATGGAGCTTCACTGCCCCCTCAATCTGCCTCCTCCCACTGCCCCATGGAGCTTCACTGCCCCCTCAATCTGCCTCCTCACATTTCCTCCCCTGGATTCCCCCTCACTTCCCCCTGGAGCCCCCTCACTGCCCCCCTGTAACGAGGCTGGTTCTGGCGGGACCCAACGGAGAGTGCCAATTCAGGACAAAATGCTTCAAGCAGGGCAGTCACAGCCCCAGGCTGGGGTTTCTGTGCACACCATGGCAAACCGAACCAGCCAGACAGAGGATTTCGGTCTCACCCCACTGGCTAACCACAAGTCACGCAAGCAATTCCCTCAGACACTCCAGTTTCCCAGTATCCCCACCAGTGCCCCTCGTTATGGGGACGAATGGTTATGAAAACCAGTACCCCAGCAAAAGAACAAAGGTTCCCTCGATCCCAAAGGACCAAGCCCCAGACCCAGGTCAATGTACAAATCAGATCTTACCCACAAATCACGCTGTTGCCAATCTTTTTGAATCTAAAATCTAAAGGTTTATCCAGAAAAGGAAAAGGATAGAGATGAGAGCTAGAATGGGTTCAATGGAATCAATGACAGACAGTGATGGCCAAGTTCTTGGTTCAGGCTTGTAGCAGTGAGGGAATAAACGGCAGGTTCAAATCCAGTCTCTGGAGAACATCCCCAGCTGGGATGGGTCTTTCAGTCCTTGGTTCAAAGCTTCAGTCTGCAGCCAAGTCCCTCCAGAGATAGGAAGCAGGATTGAAGACCAGATGGAGGAGCTGCAGCAGCGTTTTACAGTCTCTTGCCATGTGGTCTCTGCTTTCTGTGTCCCAAAGACAAGCTGCCCATCCCATGGCCTGGAAAAACCTCAGAGTTCTGTCCACAGGCAGGTCCCTGCACACCTGGCTGAGTCCCAAGGCGTGTCTGCCTTCTCTCAATGGGTCAGTTGTGTAGTGGATGGTCCTTAATGGGCCACCCAGCAGGCTGGGCAGAGCTGAAACCAACTTGTCTGGGGTGTCACCCAGAAGCAGAGCAGAAGTTTGAACTACAGACAGTATAGAGCAAATATTCATAACTTCAACTACAAAAATAATACACACTCACAGACAGCATAATCCTAACCAGCAAACCATCACCTTGTCTGGGACACCTCATTTGACCCCCTTTATACAAGATTTGGTTCCACGACAGGACTTTAGTTGCAACAATGATCCATATGGTCCCAGATTATGTCAATAACGTCACACCCCCTCAATCTGCCTCCTCCCACTTCACCCCTAAATGATGATGGGTGATGGGTTCTGTCACAGAGATCCCATTGGGACTGTTACCTGATGTGCTGAGATTACCTCTGAGCCCATTTTCCCTCCCAGCTTGGGACTCCAGACCTCTGCCTTGTTGAGCCAGACACGCCAGCCTGCTACAACACAGACCCAGGTCTGGTCCACGCCCCCAGAGCTGCAGACTTAACTGAAAACTGCTCAGCAAGTCACTTGTCTCCAGCACCCAGACACCCAGCTCCCAATGGGATCCAAAGGCCAAATAAATCTGTTTTACTCTGTATAAAGCTTCTACAGGGTAAACTCATAAATTGTCCACCCTCGATAACACTGATAGAGAGAGATGCACAGCTGTTTGCTCCCCCAGGTATTAATCACTTACTCTGGGTTAATTAATAAAAAAAGTTATTTTATTAAATATAAAAAGTATGATTTAAGTGGTTTTAAGTAATAACAGACAGAAGAAAGTAAGTTACCGAGCAAAATAAAACAAAACACGCAAGTCTAAGCCTAATACATTTAAGAAACTGCATACAGGTAAATCTCACCCTCCAAGATGTTCCAATAAGCTTCTTTCACAGACTAGACTCCTTCTTAGTCTGGGTCCATCCTTTTCCCTGGTACAGCCCTTGTTAGCTCCAGCAGGCATCTTAGGTGGAAAGCAGGGGTGTTCTCATGACTGCAGCCTGCTTTGTTCTGTTCCACCCCCCTTTTATAGCTTTGGCACAAGGTGGGAATCTTTTGTCTCTGGGTCCCCACGCCTCTTTCTAAATGGAAAAGTACCAAATTTAAGATGGATTCCAGTATCAGGTGACATGGTCACATGTCACTGTAAGACCTCATTCTTCATTACCCAGGTCAGGTACACAGGAAGGCTTGCAGGTAAATAAACCCATTCACAACCAATTGTCCTAGTGAGGGGGAGCCACCATTAATGGCCCACACTTTGCATAATTACAATAGAACCTCAGAGTAATACTTCATATTCCTAGTTTCAGATACGAGAATGATACATACATAGAAATAGGATGACCACACTCAGTAGGTTTTAGGCTTTGTAATGATACCTTACAAGAGACCTTTTGCATGAAGCATATTCCAGTTACCTCATATTCACACTCATAAGCATATTTCCATAAACATATGGAGTGCAATCCGCCCCCCCACCTCCTGGATCCCCCCTCGCTATCCCCTGGATCCCCCCTCACCGCCCTCCTCAATCTGTCTCCCCCCACTGCCACTGGTATCCCCCCTCACTGACCCGTGGAGCCCCCCTCACTGCCCCCTCCCCCCCGATCGCCCCCATGGGTACTGAGCCCATGGGTACTGAGGCCCGTCTCTCGGCTGGTTGCAGGGCGACGCAGTGCTGTGAAACCCCCCCGCGCCGCTCCCCAGGTGCCGCTCGTCGACCTGGAGCCCCCGAGCCCCCCCATGATGCAGCTCCTACACCGCTGGCAGCAGCTCTGGCTCCTGGCCTTGGACCGGCAGTACCGGCTGCAGAGCGCCCTGCAGCGGCTGCGCGAGGTAGGGGAGTTGGGCTCCTGCCCTCGTCTCACGGGGGGCGGTGCAGCCCGGGGGCCCTGCAGCGGCTGCGGGAGGTAGGGGCCGTGGGAGCGGCAGGCTGGGGGGGGTGCAGGCTGGCTGATGGGATGGAAGCCAGGCCTGGCTGCGGTATGCACCACAGCTCCACACTCTGCTTCGGGCAACTAGAACCCCAGCCATGGCCCGTGCCTGGCCGAGCCACCCTGGGGGCACAGATGCTCCATTCCCCCCCCTATGGCCCGTGCCCGGCCGAGCCGCCCTGGGGGCACAGGTGTGCCGTTTCCCTCCCTCCTCCCCACATGGCCCGTGCCCGGCCGAGCCGCCCTGGGGGCACAGATGCTCCATTCCCCCCCCTATGGCCCGTGCCCGGCCGAGCCGCCCTGGGGGCACAGGTGTGCCGTTTCCCTCCCTCCTCCCCATATGGCCCGTGCCTGGCCGAGCCACCCTGGGGGCACAGGTGTGCCGTTTCCCTCCCTCCTCCCCACATGGCCCGTGCCCGGCCGAGCCGCCCTGGGGGCACAGATGCTCCATTCCCCCCCCTATGGCCCGTGCCCGGCCGAGCCGCCCTGGGGGCACAGGTGTGCCGTTTCCCTCCCTCCTCCCCATATGGCCCGTGCCTGGCCGAGCCACCCTGGGGGCACAGGTGTGCCGTTTCCCTCCCTCCTCCCCACATGGCCCGTGCCCGGCCGAGCCGCCCTGGGGGCACAGATGCTCCATTCCCCCCCCTATGGCCCGTGCCCGGCCGAGCCGCCCTGGGGGCACAGGTGTGCCGTTTCCCTCCCTCCTCCCCACATGGCCCGTGCCCGGCCGAGCCGCCCTGGGGGCACAGATGCTCCATTCCCCCCCCATGGCCCGTGCCTGGCCGAGCCACCTTGGGGCACAGATGCTCCGTTCCCCCCCATGGCCTGTGCCTGGCCAAGCCGCCTTGGGGGCACAGATGCTCCATTCCGCCCCTATGGCCCGTGCCCGGCCGAGCCGCCTTGGGGGCACAGATGCTCCGTTCCCCCCCTATGGCCTGTCCCTGGCCGAGCCGCCTTGGGGGCACAGATGCTCCATTTCCCCCCTATGGCCCGTGCCTGGCCGAGCTGCCTTGGGGGCACAGATGCTCCGTTCCCCCCCTATGGCCCATGCCCGGCCGAGCCGCCTTGGGGGCACAGATGCTCCGTTCCCCCCCTATGGCCCGTGCCCGGCCGAGCTGCCCCCGTGGGTCATTCCTGGCGTCCCTGTCTCGGAGGTGGAGGAGTTCGCACACTTTGACTTTGGCGTCTGGAGGAAGCGGTACGTGCAGTGGATCAGCCACAGGAAATCCCGCATCCTGGATGTTTTCCGAGGCATCGACCGGGACCAGGACGGGCGGATCAGCCAGGAGGAGTTCGTCCAGAGCGTCCTCTCCTCCAGTGAGCAGGGGCCCGGGCCCTGGAAGTGGGGGGGTGGGGTCCCTCCGGGGGATCTGGGGAGCCTGGGTCTGGCTGACCTGGCTGATGCAAGCTGCATGCTCCCCACATCACCTGGCTTCCATAGTGACTAGAAGGCATCACTGGGGAGTGATGTTTTTATAGGGCTGTGAGGGCTGATGCTGGTGGGGGTGGTGGGGGAGAGACAGGGCCCCGACACTGGGGAATTTCTCCCTCTGGGAAGGATTGGGGCCAGGGACACCCAGATCAGAGCCGGGGAGCCGCCAGGCTTGCAGGGGAACCACTGCAGGGGCACCGAAGGGTTCTCTGACAGCGCGCTTCCCCCGACCCAGAATTCCCCACTAACATCCTGGAGATGAGCGCTGTGGCCAGCATCTTTGATATGAACAGTGATGGCTTCATTGATTACTACGAGTTCGTCAGTGCTCTGCACCCCAGCCGCGACCCGCTGCGGAGGGTCGCTGACGCTGAGCAGATCCAGGACGAGGTATGGCAGGGTGCGGAGCTGGGCAGCTCAGGCACTGGGAGGGCACCAGGAGCTGCAGGAGAGGAGCGTTCGCAGCTACTGCGGGGGCAGTGGGCAGTGAGTGGGAGTCTGAGGGGACCACTGGCATCATCTGCGCTGGCCTCCTGTGTCATGCAGGCCAGAGATGCTCCCAGATAACTCCTAGAGCAGAGCTTGTAGACAGAACACCCAACCCAGATTTAAACACTCCACCACCGCCCTGGTACATTGTCCCACCGCTTCACTGCCCTCCCTGTGAGAAACGTCACATCATTTCCTGCCCGCATTCGTCTGGCTTCAGCTTCCAGCCCTGGTGCGAAGGCTCCGAGAGGTGCGGCTCCAGGAGGTGGAGGGGCTGAACCTCCGAGACAGAGTGGACCCCTGAGAAGGGCTGTCTCACTGAAGGGGGCTCCCCCCACGGACCACACGGGGTAAAGAGTGGGCATGACCTGGGAGTCCGTGACACCCGTTATCAAATCTTCGTTCCTTGTGTAGGCGCTCACCGATCGTGCTCCACTCGCCCTGGCCCTGCTCGTTGTGAGCAAATAGACAGGCCACCTGTGTGCTGGGCAAACCCCACTGGAAACATTTGGTTTTCCATATAGTTCCTAAGGCCTCCGCTTCACCCCGGGTAGAGTGCAGCCGTGGGGACGGGACGGGGCTGCAATGCCGGTGCCTGCAGGCCAGGCATTGGTCACCAGGTGGGTTTTCCCCACTACACTCTCTCTGCTTCCCTCTGCCAGCGATTAGCAGGGTTTACGCCGGGTACCCGGCCTCCAACAGGCTGGGCAGAGTGCTGGTGAAAGGCTGAGAAGGGGAGGCTGGAGAGCTGGGGTCTGTCTGGATGAGGAGACAGCTCCTGTGCTCCAGTATCTGTCCCCGAGACAGTCCAGGCAGGCTGGAGAGGAGTTAGCAGCAGGACCAGGGGACTGGGGACCTGTGCAGGGATGGAGGATGATCTGGGTCTGGCTTTAACTGGCACGTTGCGCTTTCTGCAGCACAAGGCCTTGGGAACTGTGTCAAGGGGAGAACAGCAGAGAACAATGGAGAGGGAGGGAGACAGCCACAGACATGGCCACGCCCTGGCAGCCCTGTGCACTCCTTAGGCAAAGCTCCCATTGGCTGCAGTAGCTGCTGACCCTGAGAAAGGAGCTCAGGTTCTGACCCATACCGAGAAGGGGACAAAGATAGCAAAGGGCTGGTGGTTATGGGTGATTGCTGGTGGGCATGTTGCTTGCCTTATTGGAGCTCATTGTTTGATCATGTAGGAATTGCCAGACTGGATCAGACCCTCCGTGTCCATTAAGGGGGGGATATGCTAGAGGTCTATAAAATCATAACTGGGGTGGAGAAAGTGAAGAAGGAAGTGTGATTTACCCCTTCATGTAACACAAGAACCAGGGGTCACCCAATGACATTAACAGGCAGCAGGTTTAGCGCAAACAAAAGGAAGTATTTCTTCCCACAATGCACGGTCACTCTGGGGAACTCCTTGCCAGAGGATGTAGTGAAGACCATGACAATAACAGGGTTCAAAAAATAATTAGATGAGTTCCTGGAGGATAGGTCCATCAATGGCTATTAGCCAAGATGGTCAGGGATTCAACTCCATGCTTTGGGTTTCCCTAAACCTCTGAATGACAGAAGCTGGGACTGGATGACAGGGGATGGGTCACTCAAAATTACCCTGCTCTGTTCATTCCCTCTGAAGCACCTGGTTCCAGCTACTGTTGGATGACAAGTTACTGGGCTAGATGGACCCAACATGGCCGTTCCTATTTTTGATTGAACTTTTTGAGTCTTTCAATATAAGGCAGGTTTTCCAATCCTTTTAATCATTCTTGTGGGTCTTCTCTGAAGCCTCCCCAATTTATCAACACCCTTGAATTGTGGATGCTAGAACTGTACCTCCAGCAGTGGTCACACCAGGGCCAAATACAAAGATACAAGAACCTCTCTGCTCCTACTCGAGAATCCCCCGTTTATGCACCCAAGGATCCCATTAGCCCTTTGGCCACCGCATCGCACTGGGGCTCATGTTCACCTGATTATCCACCACAGCCCTCAGATTTTTTTCAGAGTCCTTGCTTCCCAGGGTAAAGTTCCCCCTCCTGTGTTCTCTGTTCCTGCATATATGCATTTGCATTTAGCCCTCTGGTTTGCTTGCACCCAGTTGACCAGGTGATCCAGGTGTCACAGGGTCCCTGGGCGATGTTCTGGAACTGCTCCCCATGAAGCCAGTCAGGACTCTGGGGAAGTCTCCTTTCTGTGAACAGCCTGTCTGCAGGGCACACAGCTCAGACAGCTTCCACCTTCCTGGGTCTGACCTCGGAGCATTCAGCCTCCTCTGCCCCTCCATGCGCTTCCCCCAGCGAGTCCGCCCAGGCGGGGCTCCTGGGGAAGCCAGAGGGTCCTGCCCCCCAACTCTGCAGTCAGACGGGACTCTCAGCCAGCCAGGAAAACAGAAGGTTTATTAGATGACAGGAACATGGTCTAACACAGAGCTAGTAGGTGCAGAGAACAGGACCCCTCAGCTGGGTCCATTTTGGGGGGCAGTGAGCCAGACAACCCCGTCTGCCCTTCACTCCATGTCCCAGCCAGCCCCAAACTGAAACTCCCTCCAGCCCCTCCTCCTCTGGGCTTTCCCCTTTCCTGGGCCAGGAGGTCACCTGATCCCTTTGTTCTCCAACCCTTTAGCTCTCACCTTGCAGGGGGGAAGGGCCCAGGCCATCAGTTGCCAGGAAACAGGTGTCGGCCATTCTCTGTGTCCAGACCCCTGCACACACCTGCCCTCTAGGGCTCTGCAACGATCATACACCCTTACCCCACCCCCTAGATACTTAAGAACTGCATATGGGAAACTGAGGCACCCCCACACTATTCAGAGGAAACATTAAGAACAGTCCCACTTCGTCACACCAGGTCACTCTGAATCAGAATTTCAATCTGAATTTACCATGCCCCCAATTCTTGTGTCATTTGCAGAGGTGATCAGGCTTCTGGGTTTCTGATGATGATCACTTTGATGATTTTATGTTTCCTTCTGGTTATTGATAAAGGTGTTAAAGAACGTAGGACCAATCACCAATCACTGGGGGACCCCCTGGAAACCCACCCACTCAGTGACAACACCCCATTTACAGTGACAGTTTGAGACCAAGCAGTTAGCCAGTTTTCAGGCCACGGTCATTTTATGTCATTCTAGTTTAGCAATCAGTGCCAGGCGGCACCAAGTCAAACGCCTTCAGAAGTCTCAATCTCTCAGTCAACACGATCACCTTTATCAGCCAAGCACGGAATCGCATCAGAAAAAGACACCATTAGTTTGACAGGATCTAGTTTCCATAAAGCCACATCGATTGGCATTAATTACATTACCCACCTTTACCTCATTATTAATTGAGTCCCATGTCAACCACTCTGTATTCTTGCCTGGGATTGAAGTCAGCCTGATAGGTCTGTAATTACCCGGCATGTCTCCCCATCTTCTTGAACTCGCCCAGGGCTTCAGGAAGGGAACTCCAGTGACATCTCAGCCAGCAGAGCCTGTGCCCTGGGGCCGTGTGCAGGGCCTGCGGGCTTAGTCACGGGGCAGGGCAGAGCGAGCTGACCCTCCTCCCAGGGCATTGGCAGGGTGTAGGGGGGCCACGACCTGGGTCTTTTTGATGGGCAAGTTTAGGTGCCATCACTGCATCCTTTAAAAGGCTGGAGTTCGCGGAGAGAGATTGGGCTGAGCCCTGTCTGGGACACGTGCCTGGGCTGGGGAGCGTCTCACGTTGTTTAACGATATTGGGAGTGGGTGAAACCTAGCGGTGGAATCAGGCTGGCATCTCTGCCAGTGATCTGGAAGAACAGACTGACTCGCTGATGTGTGTCATTCAGGGATATTTGGAAAGCAAGAGCAAACGATTATCCCGGGAAATACCTTGTCCCGCTGGGATGAGCCGGAGGCGCGGTAACATGGCCCTTTCCCTGGGCTACGAGCGCTGGCTTCACGCTGTGCGACCCAAGCCGTTGAGTCTTTCTCAGTGACGTTCCTCACCTCAGATAGCGAGGGGCAGCTGCTGCCCTGCATCTTCGGTGCCGGTGTTAGCCGTCCTGTCCAGGGCTCACGCGGGACTGTCCACCTCGTGCAATGCCCAGGGTGATATTTCGGACAAGCCTTCCTTGTTGATGGCGTAGCTCCAAGCAGCGATCCCCTACTTCAGATGTTACACTCCCCACACCACGATGTGGTACAGGTTGGACTCAGGGGGAGTCGGCTAAGATTGGCCTCCATGTTTTGGTCAAAGACATGGTCCATGGTCAAAGACAAAGCTTCAAAATCTGGGACCAGGTCCACCCGCGACTCCAATCTCTGCATAACAAAACTGTCGAAGCAGTCTCCAGCTTTTGCTGTTTGGGTTCTATACTCACCAGTTCCTCCAACTCTCACATGGAGGTTCCCCATCGGATTGGCATCGCAGTGTCATTTACAACAAATATGGAATTAGCATCATCCCAGCACAACAATCAGGTTCAGGATCTATATCCTCTCCGTACCATTGTCCGGCTGCCAAATGTGGACGCAGTGCTGCTCAGACTGGGCAAAGCTGGAGGTTTTCCACACAACATGCCAGCGTTATATATTGGGCATAAAGTGAGATGACGTCACCTGTAATGCAGATGTTTATGCTCGCTCTGGTCTACAGACTCCCGGGGCCATTGTCCGCAGACAGCGTCTTATGCTTTTCGGACATGTCACGAGAATGCCACAAGAGATTCCAGCAACATCATTCTCCGGGTGGCTCGGATAAAATTCCACCACCTGAGGGCTGCAGGTGGCACAGAGGCAGACCCCCTATTACCTGGGTTCATCAAGTCTGTTCTGTTTTTGACTCCTGGGCCATCAAACCCTTGTGGCCATGCAGGAACGGCCCAAATGGTGAATGATCACTCCAGCCAACCGCTTGGCTGAGCGCTGAAGAAGACAGATATTGGCGGAGGGCAAATAATGCCGGGACCTGGTCACAGGGTGAGCTGGATCGCCTGGGACGGGGGCTCACTTGGACAGGGCGTGTTTGGACACAGTGAAATGCAAGGTCAGACATCTAGCAACAAAGCCATAGGTGGCACTGCATGGGGGCTGGATTCCAGTGCAGTGACCCGGCAAAGGACTGAGGGCTTGTGGCACAGCTCCTGGTGCAGCCCTGGGGCCAGCCGGGTGATATGATCCCAGGATGTGTGCGCAGGGGAATAGAGAGGGGGAGCAGGAAGGTGACGACCTCTGGGTGCAGCACTGCCGAGCCCTTACTGGGATTCTGCGTCCTGCCCTGGGCTCCGCACTGGAAACAGGAGGCTGTAACGCTGGAGAGCCACAGACAGAACTCCAGGGCTGCCAGCGAGAGCCTCAAAGCACTCCCTCCGCTGGCTTGAGAGACCGGCGGGGAGGTGCCGTGCTCGCCGCCTGCAAGGGGAGAGGAGAGTGCTGACAGCAGCTGGCTCTTTACCAGAAAAAGGCCTGAGAAAGAGGCACCGGCTGGAAGCTGAAGCTGGACCAATTCAGCCAGGCAAAGAGGGGCAGGTTTTTAACAGGGGGGTGGTTAGCCATGGAACAGTTTGCCAAGTGTCGGGGTGGGCTCTCCCGCTCTGGAGGCCTCCAGTCCAGCCTGGTTGGAACATGCTTTAGCCAAGCACAAGCCGCGGGGCTCAGCCCAGGGGTCGCTGGCCTGCGCTACATAGGAGCGAGATACTCTAACGGCCTCCCTTGCCTGGAGCTATGAATTGTGGCTCCCTCAGAGCCTGGGGGAGGAAAAAATCCGAAATGGGGGGATGGGGGGGCTGCAGGTGCCTTTTGCCATGGTCACTCCCTGTGATATCACCATCCCAGCCCACCCTGACACAAGGTACATGGGCGGGAGGGTGCCAGCCACAGCCGTCTTGCTCCATCTGGCTGATGGGTTGAATCGGGGCTGGCTCACAGGCTGGAGCTGTTCCTGCCCTTTCACCCTGACATCTGTGAGGGCCACACCAGGGCTGGGCAGCTTGCAGACCGGTGCAGGGCCCAGGGCTCACACCAGGTGGGGCAGATGATGGAGGGAGGAAGGGCAGATGCTGGGGGCGGGAGGGGTCTCTCCAGGCTGTCAGCCAGCTCATGGAGTCCCAGCCTTTGGAAGCCGCGCTGGGCGGTCACAGGCCTCACACTGCCCAGGACCTTGTGCTGTGTTCCAGGTAAACCGGCAGGTGGCCCAGTGCAACTGTGCCAAGCGCTTCCAGGTGGAGCAAATCAGTGCCAATCGGTACCGGGTAAGTACCACCCCCTGCCCTCGGCGAGATGGGACTGCTGCAGCCTGGCATGTCCCTGCCCGTTTGGACACCTGGGTCCACGAGCAGAGACACCGCGCTTATCCTGAGTCTCCCTCAGCCCTGATCCCTCTCTGCTGGGGAGCTGGGAGAGGTTCCCCGCTTGGCCAGAGCTGAGACTTGGGGCTGAGTCCTCCCTGCCCTTTGGGCCCCAGACAGCAGCCTGGTGAGGTGCCCAGTCAGTACAGAGAGACCACAGCTCCCCCAGGCCAGTACGGAGATGCTGTGGCTCCTCCCCACCATCAGTACAGAGGGGCCACTGCCCCCCCCATGTAACTTTCCTGGTTCTGGCAGGACCCAACTGAGAGTATCAATTCAGGACCAATAGCAGAGAGCAGGGCAGTCACAGCCCCAAGCTGCGGTTTCTGTGCACACCAAGGCAAACCAAACCACCCAGACAGAGAAGACTTTGGTCTCACCCCACTGGCTAACCACAAGTCACACAAGCAATTCCCTTAGACACTCCAGTTTCCCAGTATCCCCACCAGTGCCCCTTGTTATGGGGACAGATGGTTATGAAAACCAATACCCCAGTAAAAGAAGAAAGGTTCCCTCGATTCCAAAGGACCAAGCCCCAGACCCAGGTCAATGTACAAATCAGCTCTTACCCACAAATCACGCTGTTGCCAATCCTTTCGAATCTAAAATCTAAAGGTTTATTCATAAAAGGAAAATGATAGAGATGAGAGCTAGAATGGGTTCAATGGAATCAATGACAGACAGGAACGGCCAAGTTCTCGGTTCAGACTTGCAGCAGTGAGGGAATAAACGGCAGGTTCAAATCAAGTCTCTGGAGAACATCAAGAAAATCAAGTCTTTTGGGGGGGAGGGATAGCTCAGTGGTTTGAGCATTGGCCTGCTAAACCCAGGGTTGTGAGTTCAATCCTTGAGGGGGCCATTTAGGGATCTGGGGTGAAAATTGGGGATTGGTCCTGCTTTGAGCAGGGGGTTGGACTAGATACCTCCTGAGGTCCCTTCCAACCCTGATATTCTATGATTCTATGATCCTCAGCTGGGATGGGTCTTTCAGTCCTTGGTTCAAAGCTTCAGTGCAGCCAAGTCCCTCCAGAGATAGGAAGCAGGATTGAAGACCAGATGGAGGAGCTGCAGCAGCGTTTTACAGTCTCTTGCCATGTGGTCTCTGCTTTCTGTGTCCCAAAGACAAGCTGCCCATCCCATGGCCTGGAAACACCTCAGAGTTCTGTCCACAGGCAGGTCCCTGCACACCTGGCTGAGTCCCAAGGCGTGTCTGCCTTCTCTCAATGGGTCAGTTGTATAGCGGATGGTCCTTAATGGGCCATCAAGCAGGCTAGGCAGAGCTGACACCAACTTGTCTGGGGTGTCACCCAGAAGCAGAGCAGAAGTTTGAAATACAGACAGTATAGAGCCAATATTCATAACTTCAACTACAAAAATGATACACACACACACAGACAGCATAATCCTAACCAGCAAACCATCACCTTGTCTGAGACACCTCATTTGACCCCCTTTGTACAAGATTTGGTGCCACTACAGGACCTTGGTTGCAACCATGTTCTATACGGTCCCAGTTCAGTCAATAACGTCACACCCCATCAGTACAGAGGGGCCAAGGTTCCCCCAGGTCAGTACAGAGGGGCCTCCCTCCCCCATCAGTACAGCGAGGCTGTGGCTCCCCCCCCAGTCAGTATGGAGAGGCCGTGCCCCACGCCCACATCAGCACAGCCAGGCCGTGGCTCCCCCTCACTGGGGGAACCAGCTCCTGCGGTGAAGCCTCATTCCAGCGTCTGTACCTGGCTGGAGAAGGCGTCTGGCCTGGCAGCAGCCAGAGACGGGGTCTGTGCCAGCACCGGGGGCTGGGGGTTTGGAGAGGGTCCATGGTAATTTGTCTCCTCATCGGTGTCCCAACCTGTGTGGGCGCTGGATTACCCTAGCCGTGCCCAGCACAGCCCCTGCAGACCCCTGCCCTGGCAGCAGCCCGTGCCCTGGCCGGCTGGCTGCCTCTGGAGCACAAGGGGCTGTAGGTCCTATGACTAGGGTGACCAGGGACAGTCCCAGTATTCGGGGCTTTGTCTCATATAGGGGCTGATTACCACCCCCCCCCCCCCCGACCCGATTGGTCACCCTGCTGTCTGGTCACCCTACTGCTCCCCTCGGGCCAGGCCTTGGCGCCAGGCTGGGAGGGGGCTCGGGCGCGACGATGCGAGCCCTGCCTGGGGCGCCTCACGCTGTCCCCCTGCTTTGCCTCCGCAGTTCGGGGAGTCGCAGCAGCTGCGCATGGTGCGGATCCTGCGTAGCACCCTGATGGTGAGAGTGGGGGGAGGCTGGATCGCGCTCGATGAGTTCCTGGTGAAGAACGACCCTTGCCGAGGTAGGCGGCGCGGGTGGGGCCTGGGCTCCCTGCAGCACGTGGGGCAGAGCGGGGGGGCCTGGGGGCTCAGCGAGGGGAATACCCCTTCGCCCTGTGCCTGGGGGTGCGGTTGCCAGCCAGCTGGTGGCCTGGAAACGGCTCAGGCTGTCCCCTGCCCCGGGGGCTTCACTGACTGGCTGAGCAGGGCAGAGGTAGCTGGGCCTGAGCTCCCGCACGCCCCGTGGGGTGAGACT
This sequence comes from Lepidochelys kempii, assembly GCF_965140285.1. Lineage (NCBI taxonomy): Eukaryota > Metazoa > Chordata > Testudines > Cheloniidae > Lepidochelys > Lepidochelys kempii. The sequence goes on along the minus strand of NC_136381.1, from coordinate 979,300 downwards.
GAGCTGCCCCCAGAATGGCCAGAGCTGGGGAGCCTGGAGCGAGGGCAAGTGTGGGGCTCGGTGTCTGTGCTCGGCCTGTGCCAGCCAGCAGGGGTTGCCGCAGGCCGAGGGGTGGGAGGGCTGAGTCCCAGCAAAATAGCAGCCCTGGAAGTCGAGTGTCCCAAAGCCGGGAGCGTCCCCGTGCCTCTCGGACAGACAGATTTTCCTTCCCGCTGGCCCGGAGCCACAGGCTGCCACAGCAGCAAGAAACGCAGCGGGCTTGGTGCAAGCTCGTTTTGTGCTCAGGGGCCTCAGAAAGAGAGACGGCTGCCGCTCTGCAAGGTTAATTGGCACGTCTGTGGCCAAACTATGAATCAAACCCAGGAGTGCCGGACCCAAGCCGTAACCCCCACGCCTCCCAGAGCCGGGGAGAGAACCCAGGAGTCCCGGCCCCCAGCCGTAACCCCCGCGCCTCCCAGATCCAGGGAGAGAACCCAGGAGTCCCGGCCCCCAGCCGTAACCCCCGCGCCTCCCAGAGCCGGGGAGAGAACCCAGGAGTCCCGGCCCCCAGCCGTAACCCCCGCACCTCCCAGAGCCAGGGAGAGAACCCAGGAGTCCCGGCCCCCAGCCGTAACCCCCGCGCCTCCCAGAGCCGGTGAGAGAACCCAGGAGTGCCAGCCCCCAGCTGTAACCCCCGCGCCTCCCAGAGCTGAGGAGAGAACCCAGGAGTGCCGGCCCCCAGCTGTAACCCCCACGTCTCCCAGAGCCGGGGAGAGAACCCAGGAGTCCCGGCCCCCAGCCATAACCCCTGCGCCTCTCAGAGCTGGGAAGAGAACCCAGGAGTGCCAGCCCCCAGCCGTAACCCCCACCCCTCCCAGAGCCGGGGAGAGAACCCAGGAGTCCCGGCCCTCAGCCGTAACCCCCGCGCCTTCCAGATCCAGGGAGAGAACCCAGGAGTCCCGGCTCCAGCCGTAACCCCCGTGTCATGGAGTCCCTGGGCGATGCTCTGGAACTGCTCCCCATGAAGCCAGTCAGGACTCTGGGGTAGTCGCCTTTCTGTGAGCAGCCTGTCTTCAGGACACACAGCTCACACAGCTTCCACCTTCCTGGGTCTGACCTCGGAGCATTCAGCATCCTCTGCCCCTCCATGCGCTTCCCCCCAGTGAGTCCGCTCAGGCGGGGCTCCTGGGGAAGCCAGAGGGTCCTGCACCCCAACTCCGCAGTCAGACATGACTCTCAGCCAGCCAGTAAAACAGAAGGTTTATTAGACGACAGGAACATGGTCTAAAACAGAGCTTGCAGGTGCAGAGAACAGGACCCCTCAGCTGGGTCCATTTTGGGGGGCCGTGAGCCAGACAACCACGTCTGCCCTTCACTCCATGTCCCAGCCAGCCCCAAACTGAAACTCCCTCCAGCCCCTCCTCCTCTGGGCTTTGTTCCTTTCCCGGGCCAGGTGGTCACCTGATTCCTTTGTTCTCCAACCCTTCAGCTCTCACCTTGCAGTGGGGAAGGGCCCAGGCCATCAGTTGCCAGGAAACAGGGTGTCGGCCATTCTCTGTGTCCAGACCCCTGCACACACTGGCCCTCTAGGGCTCTGCAATGATCATACACCCTTACCCCACCCCCTAGATACTTAAGAACTGCATAGGGGAAACTGAGGCACCCCCACACTATTCGGAGGAAACATTAAGAACAGGCCCACTTCGTCACATCTCTCCCCCCTTCGAGATCGAACTGAGCGGGGTCACTTTACCCGGTGACCTGGGGAAGTTCGAAGCCACCAATGTTCCCATGGATGCCCCAGCATCTCTCCTATTCCTTGGTAGGAGTTACACCAGGCCCTTCCAGTTTCACGCCCTCCCTTAGGTCGGGGGTGGTCGATAGCACTAGCAGGCTGCATGTGGGAAGGTTTCTGCGGCCCATGCCCTTTGGCCACCCCAAAACCCCAGGGGGTCAAACTGGGATTGGGTTTTCTCCGAGTGCTCCAGTCTGGAGGGCTGCAATTCGGGCTCTCTTGGTTAAGGGCCCCCATCTTGACCTGGGCCACATACTGTTCACTTACAGAACTAGCATGGAGACATCCCTTTCTCCACAACCTTGTCTCCCAACAAGCTGGCCAAACACAGCCACTTGGTTAGAGGACGGTGTACCTTTCTTAACAGCTTTCACTCCATCTGAGACCTTCTCAAAGCTATCCACACTGGATCTTTCAACAGGAAAGTCAGTGGATCCATTCACAACAGAAAATTTCTGGCTGTTAGGAACTGAAACTTTCTTGATTAAATCATTTTCACACCCTTCAGTTGCAGTAAACTGCTTGCAAAGACTCCATGAGGATTCCTTTCCCTAGGGCTTCTCTATGCAACAATTCACCGCTCCCAGAAATTCTGCTCTTACCCTCTTCACCTAGGGCTTGCTCTAGGGGAACACTTTCCTGAGCAACAACAGACTCTTTCTGGGTCTCCCTTACATCCAGAATCACCTCTGGCCCATCAGGCGGATTCCTACATAATCCCCTTTGAGGCAAACTTACAGACTTCCTAGATAAAAGGTCAGAAGCATTCTCCTTCCCTTTGCCACACACAAGTTCAGGAATCTTTTCCTTCTTGCTACAGGTTTCCACACCCTCAGTAGGTGACACAATCACACACCTTCATGCTCTCCTTGTGCCCTGGCTAGGATCTCACCCTGATTAGACAGAGTTGCTCCACCCTTCCCAACAACACACTAGCAACAGGCAAAATACAAGCACCAGAATTGTCTGGTCTCTGGGATTTTACATAGACCCTAACTGGATGCGACCTAGTTACAGGGCCATTCTCCCGAGCAGACAGAAACTTAGGACCCTTCCCTTCCTGGGCTTTAGCTGAATCCAGAACCAACTCTGAGACAACTGCACGACCCTCAACCATCACAGGCTGAAAGGCCCGTTCTGTCTGCTCCACAGACCAAGAAGAGCCGGACACACTTTCTCCTTTACCAGACACCCAGGTTGGGATCTCTTTCCCTTTGTCCCAGCACACAAGGCTGGTCACAGACAACTGCTTGGAAATCAGGGTAGCTCCCTCCATAAGCAAGTCAATACCCCTGACAGACAGAGACCCATTTCCTTCACTGTCCCAATTCTCCACCCAGCTAACAGGTAAGGTCCAGGGACTCTCATCTTCCACTCTCCTCGCCTTCCCACCCTGCTGACTGGACACAGCCATCAGATCACAAGGCTGCCTAGGCTCATCCAAACTTTCCTTACCAAGCACCTTGCCACTCCCCACAGATCCCCTGCCCTGCCTGTGTCTCCCCCCACTCTGCTGGGGTCTCAGCTCCCACTGTGCTCAGCGCTGCCCTGGCTGTCCCAGTGGGGGTAGGCAGCGAGCTCCCTGCTTTCCTCACTGCATCAGAGCCAGGGAGAGTCCCCACTCTTGTGTGCAAGGGGGCAGGGAGCATCTCTCTGTCCCACCCTGCCCCAGGGGTCTGGTTACAGGCAGGCAGGTATCCTGAGCCTAGCTGCTCCTCCCTGCTGCCAGCCAGGACATCTGCATTTTCACTGACCATTTCCCTCTCCGCCGATTGGTTCCCTGGATTCAAATTCAAACCCTTGGCAGTTACAGGAACAGGGCCTGGATCCTGTCCCAAAGAGACACAGTCACCCCACAACAGGGTCTCGCAGCTGGTGTCCTGGGTCACCCCAACGACCAGCCAGCCCCACTCCTCCTGGGTCTGCACAGGGATCTGGACCATAGGGAAGGCGAGGGGCTTCATCCCTGGGACCCTCACACAGCTCACACAGCCCCTCAGCATCTGAGGCTGCACCACCCAGGGTCTGACACCAGTTCTCTCTGTCCCAGGATCTCGCCACCCCAGGAATGTCTCCCCATTGACCATCACCTTCCGCTCCCACTGGGAGTCCGAGGGGCCTGGCCCCAGGAAACTCCACACAGACATATAGGTTGGGATCAGGAGTGGGAGCCTGTCCACCTCCCCACCCATCTGGCTGATGGAGTCTGTGGCCTTGGGACCCAGCAAGGGAGCTAGACACTGGGGCTTTTCCGCAGGGTCCCCTTGGTTCAAATCGCCAGCCTGCTCAAAGGCAGTGAGGTGGGCATCCACATCCCCCCCCTCCTTAACTAGGGGCAGCAATTTAGTCTCGAGGTTCCCTGCGGAACTGGCCCCCCGGGGTCTATCCCCACTCACCCCGGGGAGGTCCCCTAGGCCTCTCCACCCCACCACTGCCAGTTCATGCTGCTGCTGCTTCTGCAGCTCTTTCTCGGGCTCTCGCTGTCTCCCACAGTCCTCTTGCTCCCTCGGACTCAGCTCCAATCCCGTCCGTCTCCGATCCCCCGATGGGGAACCCGATTGTGAAGACCCTCATCTGGTCGGGGACAGGAGTCTTGGGGATGCCTGGCTCCCACTCCAGCTGCTCCCAGATCCTGCTATAGCCCCATTTGGGGTCAGGAATCTGTTCCTTAGAGCGGTCATCCTCCTCCAGCTGCGCGATTAACTGTGCTTTGGTGAACTTTCCAACGCTCAACCCTCTCTTTTTGCACAGGGTTACAATGTCCTTCTTAAGGAGACGGGGACAGACCATCACTCCGCTCCTCGCAAGGTGTTGTGGACTCACAGGCCCGTGTGTTCTCAGCTCCCCACGGTTTCCAGGGAGAACCCCTAGTGTGCCAGCCCTTCTCGAGGTCACCACCTCTTTGCCAGGGTCGAGCCGCAGACTCCTCCACCCCTTGGACTGCTCGCTGCAATCCCCAGGGGAACCCTGTTACTGCACAGTCCTTCTCGCTGGTCACACACTCCCAGGGGTTAACCGCCCCCCGAAACCGCTCCTCTCCGAGCCTTCAGCAGGCCTGGTCCTCGGCAATCCCCCTTCGTGTTACTGCTCCCCAGTCACTTACTGCAGGAAGCGCCATCCACGGGGTGCAGTACATCCCACCGCTGCCACCAGTTGTCACGGAGTCCCTGGGCGATGCTCTGGAACTGCTCCCCATGAAGCCAGTCAGGACTCTGGGGTAGTCGCCTTTCTGTGAGCAGCCTGTCTTCAGGACACACAGCTCACACAGCTTCCACCTTCCTGGGTCTGACCTCGGAGCATTCAGCATCCTCTGCCCCTCCGTGTGCTTCCCCCCAGCGAGTCCGCTCAGACGGGGCTCCTGGGGAAGCCAGAGGGTCCTGCCCCCCAACTCCGCAGTCAGACGTGACTCTCAGCCAGCCAGTAAAACAGAAGGTTTATTAGACGACAGGAACATGGTCTAAAACAGAGCTTGCAGGTGCAGAGAACGGGACCCCTCAGCTGGGTCCATTTTGGGGGGCCGTGAGCCAGACAACCACGTCTGCACTTCACTCCATGTCCCAGCCAGCCCCAAACTGAAACTCCCTCCAGCCCCTCCTCCTCTGGGCTTTGTTCCTTTCCTGGGCCAGGAGGTCACCTGATTCCTTTGTTCTCCAACCCTTTAGCTCTCACCTTGCAGGGGGGGAAGGGCCCAGGCCATCAGTTGCCAGGAAACAGGGTGTCGGCCATTCTCTGTGTCCAGACTCCTGCACACACCTGCCCTCTAGGGCTCTGCAATGATCATACACCCTTACCCCACCCCCTAGATACTTAAGAACTGCATAGGGGAAACTGAGGCACCCCCACACTATTCGGAGGAAACATTAAGAACAGGCCCACTTCGTCACACCCCGCGCCTCCCAGAGCCGGGGAGAGAACCCAGGAGTCCCGGCCCCCAGCCATAACCCCCGCGCCTCCCAGAGCCGGGGAGAGAACCCAGGAGTGCTGGCCCCCAGCCCTAACCCCCACGCCTCCCAGAGCCGGGGAGAGAACCCAGGAGTGTCGGCCCCCAACCTTAACCCCGCACCTCCCAGAGCCGGGGAGAGAACCCAGGAGTCCCGGCCCCCAGCTGTAACCCCCGCGCCTCCCAGAGCCGGGGAGAGAACCCAGGAGTGCCAGCCCCCAGCTGTAACCCCTGCGCCTCCCAGAGCCGGGGAGAGAACCCAGGAGTACCAGCCCCCAGCTGTAACCCCCGCGCCTCCCAGAGCCGGGGAGAGAACCCAGGAGTGCCAGCCCCCAGCTGTAACCCCCACCCCTCCCAGAGCCGGGGAGAGAACCCAGGAGTCCCGGCCCCCAGCTGTAACCCCCACCCCTCCCAGAGCCGGGGAGAGAACCCAGGAGTGCCGGCCCCCAGCTGTAACCCCCGCGCCTCCCAGAGCCGGGGAGAGAACCCAGGAGTGCCAGCCCCCAGCTGTAACCCCCACCCCTCCCAGAGCCGGGGAGAGAACCCAGGAGTCCCGGCCCCCAGCTGTAACCCCCACCCCTCCCAGAGCCGGGGAGAGAACCCAGGAGTGCCGGCCCTCAGCTGTAACCCCCGCGCCTCCCAGAGCCGGGGAGAGAACCCCGCTTTACCCACTCGACCTTGCTAGAATTCACGTCTCATAGAATCTGCAGCCCAAACCGCACCCAGCTGGTCCCCTGGGCATAATCCGCTGGGCTGCAGTTCATCCCAGCCGTGATTGCCCCACTGGGAGACCCAGCCAGGGTCCAGGGCAGCTGTTAGCCCTGGTGACTCCCTGACAGGCACCTCTGCCCGGTTCCCTGGCACGCTGCAGTTTGGCCAGGCCCTTTGCACCCACGCCTGGTGCTCAGCATGGCCCTGCGGGCGGGCAGCCACTGCCCGTGCCCGCACCTCTCGCTCACCGTGTCTGTCACCCCTGTGCAGTGAAGGGACGGACCAACCTGAAGATCAATGAGAAATACCTGTCCCCAGACGCCTTCGGGGCCACAGCCGCCTGTGCCAGCAGCCAGTCAGCCCCCGCCTCCAAAGTGCTGTCCCCCAGCCGCTCCAACTCCAGCCTCAGCCTCTACAGCAGCGCCTCAGCCCCCAGCAGCCCCCTGGCCAGGAAGGTAAGAACCGCCGGGCCTGGGAGCCCAGGGAGTGATGGGAAGGGGGGCCCATGGCAGCGTGTGCCCCCTGCAAGGCATGGCAGGGCCCCACAGGGACTCTCCCCCAGGTGGGAGGGTGGGGGCCCTGGAGCCTGGGATTAGAGGATTGGGCCAAAAGAAATCGGATGAGGTTCAATAAGGATAAGTGCAGGGTCCTGCACTTAGGACGGAAGAACCCAATGCACCGCTACAGACTAGGGACCGAATGGCTAGGCAGCAGTTCTGAAGAAAAGGACCTAGGGGTGACAGGGGACGAGAAGCTGGATATGAGTCAGCAGTGTGCCCTTGTTGCCAAGAAGGCCAATGGCATTTTGGGATGTATAAGTAGGGGCATAGCGAGCAGATCGAGGGACGTGATCGTCCCCCTCTATTCGACATTGGTGAGGCCTCATCTGGAGTATTGTGTCCAGTTTTGGGCCCCACACTACAAGAAGGATGTGGATAAATTGGAAAGAGTCCAGTGAAGGGCAACAAAAATGATTAGGGGTCTGGAACACATGACGTATGAGGAGAGGCTGAGGGAGCTGGGATTGTTTAGCCTGCAGAAGAGAAGACTGAGGGGGGATTTGATAGCTGCTTTCAACTACCTGAAAGGGGGTTCCAAAGAGGATGGCTCTAGACTGTTCTCAATGGTAGCAGATGACAGAACGAGGAGTAATGGTCTCAAGTTGCAGTGGGGGAGGTTTAGGTTGGATATTAGGAAAAACTTTTTCACTAGGAGGGCGGTGAAACACTGGAATGCGTTACCTAGGGAGGTGGTAGAATCTCCTTCCTTAGAGGTTTTTAAGGTCAGGCTTGACAAAGCCCTGGCTGGGATGATTTAACTGGGAATTGGTCCTGCTTTGAGCAGGGGGTTGGACTAGATGACCTTCTGGGGTCCCTTCTGTCACGGACTCCCCGGGCGATGCTCTGGAACGGCTCCCCATGAAGCCAGTCAGGACTCTGGGGAGGTCTCCTCTCTGGGAGCAGCCTGTCTGCAGGACACGCAGCTCACACAGCTTCCACCTTCCTGGGTCTGACCTCGGAGCATTCAGCCTCCTCTGCCCCTCCGTGTGCTTCCCACAGCGAGTCCGCCCAGGCGGGCTCCTGGGGAAGCCAGAGGGTCCTGCACCCCAACTCCGCAGTCAGACGTGACTCTCAGCCCGCCAGTAAAACAGAAGGTTTATTAGACGACAGGAACATGGTCTAAAACAGAGCTTGTAGGTACAGAGAACAGGACCCCTCAGCTGGGTCCATTTTGGGGGGCAGTGAGCCACACAACCACATCTGCCCTTCACTCCATGTCCCAGACAGCCCCAAACTGAAACTCCCTCCAGCCCCTCCTCCTCTAAGCTTTGTTCCTTTCCTGGGCCAGGTGGTCACCTGATTCCTTTGTTCTCCAACCCTTTAGCTCTCACCTTGCAGGGGGGAAGGGCCCAGGCCATCAGTTGCCAGGAAACAGGGTGTCGGCCATTCTCTGTGTCCTGACCGCTGCCCACACCTGCCCTCTAGGGCTCTGCAATGATCATGCTCCCTTCTCCCCCCACCTAGATACTTAAGAACTGCATAGGGGAAACTGAGGCACCCCCACACTATTCAGAGGAAACATTAAGAACAGTCCCACTTCGTCACATCTCTCCCCCCTTCGATACCGAACTGAGAGCGGTCACTTTAGCCAGTGACCTGGGGAAGTTCGAAGCCACCAACGTTCCCATGGATGCCCCAGCATCTCTCCCATTCCTTGGTGGGCATTACACCAGGCCCTTCCAGTTTCACGCCCTCCCTTAGGTTGGGGGTGGTCGATAGCACTCGCAGGCTACATGTGGGAAGGTTTATGTGGCACGTGCCCTTTTGCCAACCCAAAACCCCAGGGGTCAAACTGGGATTGGGTCTTCTCCCAGCGCTCCAGTCTGGAGGCCTGCAATTCGGGCTCTATTCGTTAAGAGCCTCCATCTTGACCCGGGCCACATACTGGTCACTTACAGAACTAGCATGGAGACATCCCTTTCTCCACAACCTTGTCTCCCCATCAAACTGGCCAAACACAGCCACTTGGTTACAGGACTGTTTAACATTCTTAACAGCTCTCACTCCATCTGAGACGTTCTCAGAGCTATCCACACTGGATCCTTCAACGGGAAAGTCAGTGGATCCATTCAAATTTCTGGCTGTTAGGAACTGAAACTTTCTTGAATCACTTTCACACCCTTCAGTTGCAGTAAACTGCTTGCAAAGACTCCCTGAGGATTCCTTTCCTGAGGGGCTTTTCTATGCAACAATTCACCCCCCACAGAAATTCTGCTCTTACCCTCTTTACCCAGTGCTTGCTCTAGAGGAACATTTGCCTGAGCAACAACAGACTCTTTCTGGGTCTCCCTTACATTCAGAATCACCTCTGGCCCATCCGGCGGATTCCTACACAATCCCCTTTCAGGCAAACTGACAGACTTCCGAGATAAAAGGTCAGAATCATAGAATCATAGAATCATAGAATATCAGGGTTGGAAGGGACCCCAGAAGGTCATCTAGTCCAACCCCCTGCTCAAAGCAGGACCAATTCCCAGTTAAATCATCCCAGCCAGGGCTTTGTCAAGCCTGACCTTAAAAACCTCTAAGGAAGGAGATTCTACCACCTCCCTAGGTAACGCATTCCAGTGTTTCACCACCCTCTTAGTGAAAAAGTTTTTCCTAATATCCAATCTAAACCTCCCACACTGCAACTTGAGACCATTACTCCTCGTTCTGTCATCTGCTACCATTGAGAACAGTCTAGAGCCATCCTCTTTGGAACCCCCTTTCAGGGAGTTGAAAGCAGCTATCAAATCCCCCCTCATTCTTCTCTTCTGCAGGCTAAACAATCCCAGCTCCCTCAGCCTCTCCTCATAACTCATGTGTTCCAGTCCCCTAATCATTTTTGTTGCCCTTCGCTGGACTCTCTCCAATTTATCCACATCCTTCTTGAAGTGTGGGGCCCAAAACTGGACACAGTACTCCAGATGAGGCCTCACCAATGTCAAATAGAGGGGAACGATCACGTCCCTCGATCTGCTCGCTATGCCCCTACTTATACATCCCAAAATGCCATTGGCCTTCTTGGCAACAAGGGCACACTGCTGGCTCATATCCAGCTTCTCGTCCACTGTCACTCCTAGGTCCTTTTCCGCAGAACTGCTGCCTAGCCATTCGGTCCCTAGTCTGTAGCTGTGCATTGGGTTCTTCCGTCCTACGTGCAGGACCCTGCACTTATCCTTATTGAACCTCATCAGATTCCTTTTGGCCCAATCTTCCAATTGGTCTAGGTCCTTCTGTATCCTATCCCTCCCCTCCAGCGTATCTACCACTACTCCCAGTTTAGTATCATCCCCAAATTTGCTGAGAGTGCAATCCACACCATCCTCCAGATCATTTATGAAGATATTGAATAAAACCGGCCCCAGGACCGACCCTTGGGGCACTCCACTTGATACCGGCTGCCAACTAGACATGGAGCCATTGATCACTACCCGTTGAGCCCGACAATTTAGCCAGCTTTCTACCCACCTTATAGTGCATTCATCCAGCCCATACTTCCTTAACTTGCTGACAAGAATACTATGGGAGACCGTGTCAAAAGCTTTGCTAAAGTCAAGAAACAATACATCCACTGCTTTCCCTTCATCCACAGAACCAGTAATCTCATCATAAAAGGTGATTAGATTAGTCAGGCATGACCTTCCCTTGGTGAATCCATGCTGGCTGTTCCTGATCACTTTCCTCTCATGCAAGTGCTTCAGGATTGATTCTTTGAGGACCTGCTCCATGATTTTTCCAGGGACTGAGGTGAGGCTGACTGGCCTGTAGTTCCCAGGATCTTCCTTCTTCCCTTTTTTAAAGATTGGCACTACATTAGCCTTTTTCCAGTCATCCGGGACTTCCCCGGTTCGCCACGAGTTTTCAAAGATAATGGCCAGTGGCTCTGCAATCACAGCCGCCAATTCCTTCAGCACTCTCGGATGCAACTCGTCCGGCCCCATGGACTTGTGCACGTCCAGCTTTTCTAAATAGTCCCTAACCGCCTCTATCTCCACAGAGGGCTGGCCATCTCTTCCGCATTTTGTGATGCCCAGCACAGCAGTCTGGGAGCTGACCTTGTTAGTGAAAACAGAGGCAAAAAAAGCATTGAGTACATTAGCTTTTTCCACATCCTCTGTCACTAGGTTGCCTCCCTCATTCAGTAAGGGGCCCACACATTCCTTGGCTTTCTTCTTGTTGCCAACATACCTGAAGAAACCCTTCTTGTTACTCTTGACATCTCTGGCTAGCTGCAGCTCCAGGTGCGATTTGGCCCTCCTGATATCATTCCTACATGCCCGAGCAATATTTTTATACTCTTCCCTGGTCATATGTCCAACCTTCCACTTCTTGTAAGCTTCTTTTTTATGTTTAAGATCCGCTAGGATTTCACCATTAAGCCAAGCTGGTCGCCTGCCATATTTACTATTCTTTCGACTCATCGGGATGGTTTGTCCCTGTAACCTCAACAGGGATTCCTTGAAATACAGCCAGCTCTCCTGGACTCCTTTTCCCTTCAAGTTAGTCCCCCAGGGGATCCTGGCCATCCGTTCCCTGAGGGAGTCGAAGTCTGCTTTCCTGAAGTCCAGGGTCCATATCCTGCTGCTTACCTTTGTTCCCTGTGTCAGGATCCTGAACTCAACCAACTCATGGTCACTGCCTCCCAGATTCCCGTCCACTTTTGCTTCCCCCACTAATTCTACCCGGTTTGTGAGCAGCAGGTCAAGAAAAGCGCCCCCCCCTAGTTGGCTCCTCTAGCACTTGCGCCAGAATCATTCTCCTCCCCTTTGCCACACACAAGTTCAGGAATCTTTTCCTTCTTGCTACCTGTTTCCACACCCTCAGTAAGTAACACAATCACATCATCTTCTTGCTCTCCTTGTGCCCTGGCTAGGATCCCACCCTATTTAGACAGAGTTGCTCCACCCTTTCCCACCCACACACTAGCAACAGGCAAAATACAAGCACCACAATTGTCTGGGCTCTGGGATTTTACATAGACACTAACTGGATGCGACCTGGTTACAGGGCCATTCTCCCGAGCAGACACAAACTTAGGACCCTTCCCTTCCTGGGCGTTAGCTGAATCCAGAACCAGCTCTGAGACAACTGCACAACCCTCAACCATCACAGGCTGAAAGGCCCCTTCTGTCTGCTCCACAGACAAAGAAGAGCCGGACACACTTTCTCCTTTCCCAGACACCCAGCTTGGGATCTCATTCCCCTGGTCCCAGCACACAAGGCTGGTCACAGACAACTGCTTGGAGACCAGGGTAGCTCCCTCCATAGGCAAGTCAATACCCCTGACAGACACAGACACGTTTCCTTCACTGTCCCAATTCTCCACCCAGCTAACAGGTAAGGTCCAGGGACACTCATCTTCCGCTCTCCTCGCCTTCCCACCCTGCTGACTAGACACAGCCATCAGCTCACAAGGCTGCCTAGGCTCATCCAGACTTTCCTTACCCAGCACCTTGCCACTCCCCACAGATCCCCTGCCCTGCCTGTGTCTCCCCCCACTCAGCTGGGGTCTCAGCTCCCCCTGTGCTCAGCGCTGCCCTTGCTGTCCCAGTGGGGGTAGGCAGCGAGCTCACTGCTTTCCTCACTGCATCAGAGCCAGCCTGAGCCTAGCAGCTCCTCCCTGCTGCCAGCCAGGTCATCTGCATTTTCAGTGACCATTTCCCTCTCCGCCGAATGGTTCCCTGGATTCAAATTCAAACCCTTGGCCGTTACAGGAGCAGGGCCTGGATCCTGTCCCAAAGAGACACAGTCACCCCACAACAGGGTCTCGCAGCTGGTGTCCTGGGGTACCCCAACGACCAGCCAGCCCCACTCCTCCTGGGTCTGCACAGGGATCTGGGCCATAGGCAGGGCGAGGGGCTTCGTCCCTGGGACCCTCACCCAGCTCACCCAGCCCCTCAGCATCTGAGGCTGCACCACCCAGGGCCTGACAACAGTTCTCTCTGTCCCAGGATCTCACCACCCCAGGAACGTCTCCCCATTGACAATCTGTCACGGAGTCCCTGGGCGATGCTCTGGAACTGCTCCCCATGAAGCCACTCAGGACTCTGGGGCAGTCGCCTTTCTGTAAGCAGCCTGTCTGCAGGACACACAGCTCACACAGCTTCCACCTTCCTGGGTCTGACCTCGGAGCATTCAGCATCCTCTGCCCCTCCGTGCGCTTCCCCACAGTGAGTCCGCTCAGGCGGGGCTCCTGGGGAAGCCAGAGGGTCCTGCACCCCAACTTCGCAGTCAGACGTGACTCTCAGCCAGCCAGCAAAACAGAAGGTTTATTAGACGACAGGAACATGGTCTAAAACAGAGCTTGCAGGTGCAGAGAACGGGACCCCTCAGCTGGGTCCATTTTGGGGGGCAGTGAGCCAGACAACCCCGTCTGCCCTTCACTCCATGTCCCAGCCAGCCCCAAACTGAAACTCCCTCCAGCCCCTCCTCCTCTGGGCTTTGTTCCTTTCCCGGGCCAGGTGGTCACCTGATTCCTTTGTTCTCCAACCCTTTAGCTCTCACCTCGCAGGGGGGAAGGGCCCAGGCCATCAGTTGCCAGGAAACAGGGTGTCGGCCATTCTCTGTGTCCAGACCCCTGCACACACATGCCCTCTAGGGCTCTGCAACGATCATACACCCCTACCCCACCACCTAGATACCTAAGAACTGCCTAGGGGAAACTGAGGCACCCCCATACTATTCAGAGGAAACTTTAAGAAGAGTCCCACTTCGTCACACCATCACCTTCCGCTCCCACTGGGGGTCCGAGGGGCCTGGCCCCAGGAAACTCCACACAGACATATAGGTTGGGGTCAGGAGTGGGAGCCTGTCCACCTCCCCACCCATCTGGCTGACAGAGTCTATGGCCTTGGGACCCAGCAAGGGAGCTAGACACCGGGGCTTTTCCGCAGGGTCCCCTTGGTTCAAATCTCCAGCCTGCTCAAAGGCAGTGAAGTGGGCATCCACATCCCCCTCTCCTTAACCAGGGGCAGCAATTTAGTCTCGAGGTTCCCTGCGGAACTGGCCCCCCGGGGTCTATCCCCACTCACCCCGGGGAGGTCCCCTAGGCCTCTCCGCTCCCCCAACGCCAGTTCATGCTGCTGCTGCTTCTGCAGCTCTTTCTCGGGCTCTCGCTGTCTCCCACAGTCCTCTTGCTCTCTCGGACTCAGCTCCAATCCCGTCCGTCTCCGATCCCCCGATGGGGAACCCGATCGTGAAGACCCCCGTCTGGTCGGGGACAGGAGTCTTGGGGATGCCTGGCTACCACTCCAGCTGCTCCCAGATCCTGCTATAGCCCCATTTGGGGTCAGGAATCTGTTCCTTAGAGCGGTCATCCTCCTCCAGCATCCTCCTCCAGCTGCGCGATGAACTGTGCTTTGGTGAACTTTCCAACGCTCAACCCTCTCTTCCTGCACAAGGTTACAGTGTCCTTCTTCAGGAGACGGTGACAGGCCATCACTCCACTCTTCCCAAGTTTTTGTGGACTCACAGGCCTGTGTGCTCTCAGCTCCCCACGGTTTCCAGGGAGATCCCCTCATCTGCCAGCCCTTCTCAAGATCACCACCTCTTTGCCAGGGTCGAGCCGCAGACTCCTCCACCCCTGGGACCGCTCGCTGCAATCCCCAGGGGAACCCTGTTACTGCAAAAGTCCTTCTCTCTCCCAGGAACAAGCCTCAGGCTCCTCCGCCCCTGGGACTGCTCATCGCAGTCCCCAGGGGGACCCCATTACTGCACAGTCCTTCTCGCTGGTCACACACTCCCAGGGGTTAACCGCCCCCCGAAACCGCTCCTCTCTGAGCCTTCAGCACACCTGGTCCCCGTCAATCCCCCTTCGTTTTACTGCTCCCCTGTCACTTACTGCAGGAAGCGCCATCCATGGGGTGCAGTACATCCCACCGCTGCGACCAGTTGCAACGGAGTCCCCGGGCGATGCTCTGGAACTGCTCCCCAGGCAGGACTCTGGGGAAGTCTCCTTTCTGTGAGCAGCCTGTCTTCAGGACACACAGCTCACACAGCTTCCACCTTCCTGGGTCTGACCTCGGAGCATTCAGCATCCTCTGCCCCTCCGTGCGCTTCCCACAGCGAGTCCGCCCCGGCAGGGCTCCTGGGGAAGCCAGAGGGTCCTGCCCCCCAACTCCGCAGTCAGACGGGACTCTCAGCCAGCCAGGAAAACAGAGATTTATTAGACGACAGGAACATGGTCTAACACAGAGCTTGAAGGTGCAGAGAACCAGACCCCTCAGTTGGGTCCATTTTGGGGGGCAGTGAGCCAGACAACCACATCTGCCCTTCACTCCATGTCTCCAGCCAGCCCCAAACTGAAACTCCCTCCATCCCCTCCTGCTCTCGCTTTCCCCTTTCCCAGGACCGGAGGTCAGGGGATTCCTTTGTTCTCGAACCCTTTATCTCTCACCTTGCAGGGGGGAAGGGCCCAGGCCATCAGTTGCCAGGAAACAGGGTGTTGGCCATTCTCTGTGTCCAGACCCCTGCACACACCGGCCCTCTAGGGCTCTGCAATGATCATACACCCTTATCCCACCCCCCTAGATACTTAAGAACTGCATAGGGGAAACTGAGGCACCTCCACACTATTCAGAGGAAACATTAAGAACAGTCCCACTTTGTCACACCTTCCAATCCTGATATTCTATGATTCTATGGTCACACGAGGGCTGGATTCCCCAACTCTGGCTCTGTCTGGCCACAGCCCTGCTCTGAGCTCCTTCCCAGCCGTGTCCTCGAGTAACTGCCTCTCCTCTGCCCCAGGCTGTCCAGCGCCGGACACGCTCTGGAGACCGGTGCCCCCGTTCCTGCAGTTCCCTCCTGGCTGACAGGGCTGAGCTGAGCTTCTCCGCACCCCAGACCAGCACAGAGGCAGCGCCCCCAGGTGAGAGCCCATAAGCAGACTCCAGCAGCTAAGCAGACTCCGGCAGCCTGGGCAGGGCACCGGGAGGGCCCGGGCGGGCTCCCACCCCCGGCCCGTGGGCCTGTCCCTGCTGCCAAAGCTGCTCTTGGACCAGGCCCTCTCTCTGCTTTGCTTCCAGAGCCCCCCGAAGGCTCCCCCACATGAGAGCGAGCCCGTCGGAGCAGCCCCCCTGCACCAGGGCAGACGCCCTCCCCGGCACAGCCGAGCCCCACTCAGGATTTTCTGCCCTTCCCAATGGCTGCACCAGCCGAGCCGTTTCCACGCCAGGGATGTGGCTCCAAGGCTGGAGAGGATGGAAGACCCTGGCCCAACCCTTCAGCAGAGAGCTGTGTGTGTGCGTGTGTGTGTACCTTGCAGGGTGTGTGTACCTGCGGGTGTACCTCAGGGTGCATGTGTGTACACCGCTGGGGGTTGAACCGCGGGGGCGTGGGGTGTAGCTCAGGTGGGTGTACCTTGGCGGTGTGCACACGTGTGTGTGTGTACATCAGGGTGGGGGGGTGTACCTCGGGGGGGCGTGTACCTCGAGGGGGGGTGTACCTCGGGGGGGGGGCGTGTGCACACGTGCTCTGCTGAGGGCTCTGCCCGTCCCTGGCTCACAGGGCAGGAAGCCAGAGGGACCCGCGGGCAGGGCTCTGCTGTGTCCATCTGTCGTGCCGCTGGCCTGGCCCAGGACATACGCAAACACGCCCGTGAAACACACCAGCCTGCGCCCCCTCCGGGCACTCGCCAGCTCCCCCGGTGCAGCAGGGAGACGGCTCAGGGTGACGGCAGAGGCACCCCCAGCCCCTACACCTGGAGACAGAGCCTGGGATCTCACCCGGCCCTGAAGACTCTGCCCCCAGCATCCCTGGGGCTGTAAAACCATGCGCAGGGACCAGCCCGTCACCGTGGGCATCTTCCGCTCCGGTGCTGCACTCGTAAACCTGCCACTGCAGTCGCTGGGAGCCCCCCACCCAGCGTTCCTGCCCCCCCAGCGCCCCCTGCTGGGAGCCCCCCCACCCAGCGTTCCTGCCCTGCCCCTCCAGAGCCCCCTGCTGGGAGCCCCCCACCCAGCGTTCCTGCCCCCCCAGCGCCCCCTGCTGGGAGCCCCCCCACCCAGCGTTCCTGCCCTGCCCCTCCAGAGCCCCCTGCTGGGAGCCCCCCACCCAGGGTTCCTGCCCCCCCAGCGCCCCCTGCTGGGAGCCCCCCCACCCAGCGTTCCTGCGCCCCCTGCTGGGAGCCCCCCCACCCAGCGTTCCTGCCCCCCAGCGCCCCCTGCTGGGAGCCCCCCCACCCAGCGTTCCTGCCCCCCCCCACCGCCCCCTGCTGGGAGCCCCCCCACCCAGCGTTCCTGCCCTGCCCCCCCACAGCCCCTGCTGGGAGCCCCCCCACCCAGCGTTCCTGCCCCCTGCTGGGAGCCCCCCCACCCAGCGTTCCTGCCCTGCCCCCCTAGCGCCCCTTGCTGGGAGCCCCCCACCCAGCGTTCCTGCCCTGCCGCCCCAGCACCCCCTGCTGGGAGCCCCCCACCCAGCGTTCCTGCCCTGCCCCTCCAGAGCCCCCTGCTGGGAGCCCCCCACCCAGCGTTCCTGCCCCCCCAGCGCCCCTGCTGGGAGCCCCCCCACCCAGCGTTCCTGCCCCCCCCACCGCCCCCTGCTGGGAGCCCCCCCACCCAGCGTTCCTGCCCCCCAGCGCCCCCTGCTGGGAGCCCCCCCACCCAGCGTTCCTGCTGGGAGCCCCCCCACCCAGCGTTCCTGCCCTGCCCCCCCACAGCCCCTGCTGGGAGCCCCCCCACCCAGCGTTCCTGCCCCCCCAGCGCCCCCTGCTGGGAGCCCCCCCACCCAGCGTTCCTGCCCTGCCCCCCCCCCAGCGCCCCCTGCTGGGAGCCCCCCAGCCAGCGTTCCTGCCCTGCCCCCCCCAGCGCCCCCTGCTGGGAGCCCCCCCACCCAGCGTTCCTGCCCCCCCAGCGCCCCCTGCTGGGAGCCCCCCCACCCAGCGTTCCTGCCCTGCCCCCCCCCAGCGCCCCCTGCTGGGAGCCCCCCAGCCAGCGTTCCTGCCCCGCTCCCCTCCACTCCCCCTGCTGGCAGGCTGGGCTCTGCGTCCCCACTGTCGCTGAAGCTGCTGCCTGACCCCCACCCGCCCCGTGTGGGGTCGCAGTGACAGGCCCAGCCCTGCAGCCTGCGCCCCGGTCAGACGCTAACCCCGAGCCCGCTGCAGGGCTGGTGCAGACAGAACCTGGAGTCCCAGCCCAGCTGCCTGGCCCATTTCTGGTGCTAACCCCTCTCTGGCCCCCTTGGGTGTGAGCAGCAGGCCCCCCCGGGGAGCGAGGGCGACCAGCCGCCCTCCAATCCCCCTGCTGCACCCGCAGCGGGTCCTGCCCACGGCCCGCAGCCCCGGGCCCCCGCCCCTGCCGCAGGACTGACCCCTGGCAGCAGGGCCCCGCCCCCGCCATGCCCGGAGCCTGCTCTCCGTCGCCCGCTGACCTGCCAGCGCTGAATGTAACCGCGGCCGCAGCCAGGGACAATAAAGAGTCGGTTTTGCGATCGGCCCCCGGCGCGTTTGTCCAGCTGCGCCCGCGAGGCGTGTGACCGGGCCTGGCTGCGGGCTGCCGAGGCCGGGTCTCGGTGGCCGTTGGGGGCACACGCGCCCCTGGAACAGCCTCGGGTCAGGCCAGCTCTGCTCCGGGCCCCTGTGGGGAAGTGGGGAGGGCAGGGGCTGCGCGTCGCTCAGGGCTGCAGGCCCAAGCCGAGCTCCCAACTGGCCTGCACCTCCTGCTTTTCCCCAGCCCGCAGGGCATGACGGCGGGCGGGGAAGCCCTCGGCGATAGCTCTGGCCTTGGGCACCGCACCCCCCGGAGCCCTGGGCTCGGCACGGAGAGCGCCACGCAGGGCCCTGTGCCCTGGCCAGCGTGCCACGCTCACCCCTGCCACTCCCACCAGAGGAGGCACGGCTGCTGCCCCTGGGCAGGGCTGACACGCCCGGGGCGGGCGCAGACGTGCTCAGCGGCTCCTACTTGCCCTGTTGCCAACACAAACATCGCCACGGTCCCTGCGAAAGGGGCGTCGCTGCCCTCCGCCCAGCCGGCACCTGCGGCCGCCCGGCTCTCACCAGAGCTGACGGCTCCCCGCCCAGGGCAGGCATCAGCCGGCGGCCACCGGCGCGGCATGGAACCCCGGCGTCCTGACCCCCGCGCCAGTCGGTGCCCCGGCCCTGCTCATGGCAGCACAGAGCAGGGACAAGGGCCCAGGGCTCGATGGGGCCTGTGGGCAGCCCGGTCTGGAGGCAACGTGGCCTGCAGCCAAGCCCACCCCAGCGTCAGGGCAGCCTGGAGCCAAGGCTCCAAAGAGCCTTCAGGGGTCCTTAAAAGCTCTGCCCCCGGTGAAACCTCATGCAGATGATTGAGTTACCCACTTGGCATGTAGCCGCTAACGTCATCTGATGGGCAGCACACCCTGCGCCCAGCTGCGGTGGGGCAGGCGGACCTCGGGGGTGCCGGGGATGGGGCACCTGGGGGTGCTAGGAGAGCAGGTTGACACTGGGGCTTCTGTGGGTCTGGTGCAGCAGGGAGGGAGGTGGGCAGGATCAGGCCCCTCGGTTGCCCAGGGCAGGTGCCAGGAGGTGGGACAGCAAGCCAACGGCGGCTGCCTTCCCGCCGCGCCCCACTGGGCCGGGGGCCTGCGGCTCTCAGGGGCAGGACCCCAGCTCCCCCCGGGCTGTGCCCCTGCCCGTCAGGCAGGGCTAGAGCCAGCGGCTGGGCCTGCCACTCCTGCGGGTGCAGCGCCATCCCCGCCCGGGCGGGGTGAGCCTTGCCATCAGACTGCCCGGCGGCTGCTGCAGCAGGCCCCCAAGAGACCAGGCCCCCCAGCCAGATCCCGGCCCTCGCGACACAGCCCCGCCGCGCCCCGCACGGGGAACACAGGGCTCTGGCAACGGCCTGTTCTCCCGGGCACAGCCCCATTGTGCCCCTGGCAGCGAGGGATCGTGAGCGGGCGGCAGCCACGCGGGCGGTGCCTGAGGATGGGCGTCCCGCCCGTGCGACCAGTGCTTTGGGATCATCACAACGGCAGGTGCGTAAACACACGTTTCACAGCCCCCAGGCACTGAGCCCGCCTTGCACCACGCGCTGCTGGGCAGTGCCGAGCGGCCCCCGCCCCCGCCGTTATTCTGTGTCTCTCCATCACAGCCCCTCTCCCAGCCGTGCAGCCCCAGGCGCTGGCTGGCCCAGCCAGGGTCTTGTCAGCCCCTCGCCCGTCTCTGCGCCCCTCTGCTCCCCCTGGGCCCTCTCTGAGCCGCGGGGCCCACCCGGGACGCAGCCTCCCACCCACGTACAGAAGGGCACGAGGGCGTTCCCCAGCCCCGCCCAGCTGTGCACTGAGACCTGCCCTGGCCCCTCGCCGGAGCCGGTGCCCTGAGCACCAGGCCCAGCATGGGGGTGAGCTGTCCGAGCACCCTGCAATGGGCAGGACTTTGCTCTGCCACCCCCCGGCTGCCCATTCACCCAGCGTGGTCAGGTCCCCCCTCGCCACTTGCCTAAATCACCTGGTGCCAGCTGCCAACCCTGCCGCTCCCTGCTCAGTCCAGTGCCAGGCCCAGACTGCAGCCCCTGCTCTTACTCTCCGCCTTGCCCTCTGTATGCTCTGTGCCACCCCTGCCCCCTTCTCTGTGCCACCCCTGCCCCCTTCTCTGTGCCACCCCCAGCCCCTTCTTTGTGCCACCCCTGCCCCCTTTCCTGTGCCCCCTGCCCCTTCTCTGTGCCAGCCCCAGCCCCTTCTGTGCCACCCCTGCCCTCTTCTCTGTGCCAGCCTCTGCCGCTTCTCTGTGCCCCCACCCCCTTCTCTGTGCCAGCCCCCGCCCCTGTTGTGCCACCCCTGCCCCCTTCTCTGTGCCACCCCTGCCCCCTTCCCTGTGCCAGCCCCTGCCGCTTCTCTGTGCCACCCCTGCCCCCTTTCCTGTGCCCCCTCTGCCCCTTCTCTGTGCCAGCCCCTTCCCTGTGCCACCCCTGCCCCCTTCCCTGTGCCAGCCTCTGCCGCTTCTCTGTGCCCCCACCCCCTTCTCTGTGCCAGCCCCCGCCCCCGTTGTGCCACCCCTGCCCCCTTCCCTGTGCCAGCCTCTGCCCTGTGCCACCCCTGCCCCCTTCTCTGTGCCAGCCCCTGCCCTGTGCCACCCCTGCCCCCTTCCTTGTGCCAGCCCCTGCCCCCTTTGTGCCAGCCCTGCCGCTTCCCTGTGCCAGACCCGCCCCGTTGTGCCACCCCTGCCGCTTCCCTCTGCCAGCCCCTGCCCCCTTTGTGCCAGGCCCACCTGCTTCACTGGGCCAGCCCCTGCTGCTTCCCTGTGCCACCCTGTGACGATGTGACTAAAAGGGAGGGGGGAGTGTTGACCTGGGAATGTGCCCTGGGGATGGGAGACCTGAGAGCCTGTCACCTGAGCCAGGAGGGGGAGAGGGAGGTAACACCTCTGCCCAGGAATGTGAACAGAGGCTGCAGCAGGGAACCTGCTGGGGGGGTTTAGTTTCAGTTTGGGGCTGGGGAGAGGAACACAGGGAACCCCAGGGCTGGGGTCTAAGCTCCCTGCTCCCCCAGAAGGACGTGATTGAGGGGTCCTGGTTGTACCCACAAGCTCTGTTTGGGACTGTTCCTGTTGTCCAATAAACCTTCTGTTTTACTGGCTGGCTGAGAGTCTCAGTGGATCCCAGGAAGAGGGGTGCAGGGCCTGGACTCCCCCACACTCCGTGACAACTGGTGGCAGCGGTGGGATCTACTGCACCCCGTGAACGGCGCTTCCTGCAGTAAGTGACTGGGGAGCAGTAAAACGAAGGGGAATTGACGGGGACCAGGCGTGCTGAAGATTCAGAGAGAGACGGTTTCAGGGGACGGTTAACACCTGGGAGTGTGTGACCAGAGAGAAGGACTTTTGCAGTAACAGGGTCCCCCAGGGGATTGCAGCGAGCGGTCCCAGGGGCGGAGGAGTCTGCAGCTCGACCCTGGCAAAGAGTCGGTGACCTCAAGAAGGACTGGCACACGAGGGGCTGTTCCTGGAAACCGTGGGAAGCTGCCCGGCCTGCGAGTGGCCAGCAGGGAGATGTACGCTAAACGCCTGAAGAGCGACCTGGTGGAGCTGTGCAGGCAGAGGGGGCTGCGCATCGGGAGGTCCACCAAGGAACAGCTGATTGCCCAGCTGGAGGAGAGGGATCGCTTGGATGACCCGATCCCTGTCCCTGAGGGAAGCTGCCCTGGGGCCTGACCGGGCTGGGAGGGGTCAGACTGCTGCCGAGGACATCCCGAGACCCTTCCTACCTATGTCCGGGGGAGGGGTTGGGGGAAGCCCAGCGAATACCGAGGGCCCCCTGACCCCGGCACCCAGCAGGGGATCCTCCCGGCGGAGCTCCCCATCCCTGGAGCGGAGGCGGCTGGAATGGGAGAGGGAGATGAAAATGAGGGAGCTGGAGGATCATGAAAAACAACGTCAACATGAGGAGAAACAACGTCAACATGAGCAGGAGGAGAAGGAGAGGGAGCGTCAGGAGAAGGAGAAACAAAGACAGCATGAACTGGAGCTGGCCAGGCTGAGGAGCAGTGGGGCCCCGGCTGCGGCTGCGGTGAGTGCGAGGGGACCCAAGACTGCAAGGAACTTTGATAAGTGCTTCCTGGCCCAGCGGAAGGAGGGGGAGGACATGGATAGCTTCCTGACGGCCTTTGAGAATGCCTGTGAGCTGCACAGGGTTGACCCTGCAGACAGGCTCCAGTTTCTCACCCCCTTACTGGACCCCAAAGCCGTGGAGGTGTACAGCCGAATGACAGGGGCAGAGGCAGGGGACTATGAACTGTTCAAGCAGGCCCTGCTCCGTGAGTTTGGGCTGACCCCCGAGATGTACCGGAGAAGGTTCCGGAGTCAGCGTAAAACGCCTGAGGTCACCTACCTACAACTGGTCAACCGGATGCAGGGGTATGCCCGCAAGTGGACAGCTGGGGCCCGAGCTAAAGAGGACCTGCTGGACCTAATCGTACCGGAGCAACTGTATGATCAGTGCCCTTCCGACCTGAGGCTGTGGTTGGTGGACAAAAAGCTCGAGAACCCCCAGCATGCAGGGCAGCTGGCCGACGAGTTTGTGAACAGTCGGTCAGGGGGTAGCCGGGAGGAGTCCCAAAAGAACAGGCCCCCCCCGATGCAGAGAGAGAGTCACCAGGGGGCCTCCCAGCGGGGAAATAGGGAGAACCCCCTCCCAAGGGGAACGCCTGGCGTCGGGCCCCTCCGACCTGCTCGAGGGGACCAACGTGACCTGGCTGCACCAGATGAAAGGAGCCAACGCCAAGCTCCTGAGATGGAGCCTGCTCCTGCAGGATTACGACATGGACGTGGTCCACGTGAAGGGAAGTGCCAACCTGATAGCGGATGCGCTGTCCCGGAGAGGGGGCCCCGAACTTCCCCAGGTCACTGGTCAGCGTGACCCCGCTCCGTTCAGTCTCGAAGGGGGGAGAGATGTGAGGATGTGACTCAGCAGGGAGGGGGGAGCGTTGACCTGGGAATGTGCCCTGGGGATGGGAGACCTGAGAACCTGTCACCTGAGCCAGGAGGGGGACGGGGAGGTAACACCTCTGCCCAGGAATGTGAACAGAGGCTGCAGCAGGGAACCTGCTGGGGGGGTTTAGTTTCAGTTTGGGGCTGGGTGGAGGAACGCAGGGAACCCCAGGGCTGGGGTCTAAGCTCCCTGTTCCCCCAGAAGGACGTGATTGAGGGGTCCTGGTTGTACCCACAAGCTCTGTTGTGGACTGTGTTCCTGTTGTCCAATAAACCTTCTGTTTTACTGGCTGGCTGAGAGTCTCAGTGGATCCCAGGAAGAGGGGTGCAGGGCCTGGACTCCCCCACACTCCGTGACACACCCCCAGCCCCTTCTCTGTGCCAGCCCCTGCCCCCTTCCCTGGGCCAGCGGCGATGCAGCCCCGTGCCGGCCGGCCGTGCGATGCCCACAGAGACGGCTTCATTGCTAAGCATGTTTGTCGCCTGGCTTCGCTGTGAGCCCTGCGAAGCGCCCGCTAAGGAGCGGTGTGAATGTCTGCAGCCCAGGGCCCGGCAGAGCTGGCAGGGCCAGGCGGCAGCCCTGGGGGGCCTTGGCCAGCGAGCTGGAAGCCGAGCCCGGCAAACCCTGCAGAGCAGCTCCCGTGTGCCGTCTGCCGCCCGGGCCTGGCCCCGGCCCCTGCCCAGGGTGGAGCGGGCGAGTGAGAACCGTCCACAGCCGCTGACATGCCACAGCCTGGCCGGCTTGGCGGGCTCAGGAGCCAGGTCTTGGGCCGCGGCGGCACGTACAGACAGGCCCGCGGGTGGCTGATGCGCCGGGGCCGGGGGGGTCCCTGAGCTGGACCCGCTCCCCGGGCTGCAGGGGCCGGTGAAAACCCCCCGGCGGCAGGGAAGGTCACAGCGGCATGGGGGCGGGGGGGTTCTGCCAGTCCCAGAGTGGGGGAGCAAGAGCCAGTGGCTGCACCGAGCATGTCCCCCCCCCACTCCCACAGCCGCACCGAGCACTGACCCCCCCCACTCCCACAGCCGCACCGAGCACTGACCCCCCCCCACTCCCACAGCCGCACCGAGCACTGACCCCCCCCAATCCCACAGCCGCACCGAGCACTGACCCCCCCCACTCCCACAGCCGCACCGAGCACGGCCCCCCCCACTCCCACAGCCGCACCGAGCACTGACCCCCCCCACTCCCACAGCCGCACTGAGCACTGACCCCCCCCACTCCCACAGCCGCACCGAGCACGGCCCCCCCCACTCCCACAGCCGCACCGAGCACTGACCCCCCCCCCACTCCCACAGCCGCACCGAGCATGTCCCCCCCCACTCCCACAGCCGCACCGAGCACAGCCCCCCCCACTCCCACAGCCGCACCGAGCACGGCCCCCCCCACTCCCACAGCCGCACCGAGCACGCCCCCCCCCACTCCCACAGCCGCACCGAGCACGCCCCCCCCACTCCCACAGCCGCACCGAGCACTGACCCCCCCCACTCCCACAGCCGCACCGAGCACTGACCCCCCCCACTCCCACAGCCGCAACGAGCACTGACCCCCCCAATCCCACAGCCGCACCGAGCACGCCCCCCCACTCCCACAGCCGCACCGAGCACTGACCCCCCCCCAATCCCACAGCCGCACTGAGCACTGACCCCCCCACACCCACAGCCGCACCGAGCACGGCCCCCCCCACTCCCACAGCCGCACCGAGCACTGACCCCCCCCCACTCCCACAGCCGCACCGAGCATGTCCCCCCCCACTCCCACAGCCGCACCGAGCACAGCCCCCCCCACTCCCACAGCCGCACCGAGCACGTCCCCCCCCACTCCCACAGCCGCACCGAGCATGTCCCCCCCCCACTCCCACAGCCGCACCGAGCACGGCCCCCCCCACTCCCACAGCCGCAACGAGCACTGACCCCCCCACTCCCACAGCCGCACCGAGCACGCCCCCCCACTCCCACAGCCGCACCGAGCACGGCCCCCCCCACTCCCACAGCCGCACCGAGCACGCCCCCCCCACTCCCACAGCCGCACCGAGCACGCCCCCCCACTCCCACAGCCGCACCGAGCACTGACCCCCCCCCAATCCCACAGCCGCACCGAGCACTGACCCCCCCCACACCCACAGCCGCACCGAGCACTGACCCCCCCCACTCCCACAGCCGCACCGAGCACTGACCCCCCCCACACCCACAGCCGCACCGAGCACTGACCCCCCCCACTCCCACAGCCGCACCGAGCACGGCCCCCCCCACTCCCACAGCCGCACCGAGCACACCCCCCCCCACTCCCACAGCCGCACCGAGCACGGCCCCCCCCACTCCCACAGCCGCACCGAGCACGGCCCCCCCCACTCCCACAGCCACACCGAGCACTGACCCCCCCACTCCCACAGCCGCACCGAGCACGCCCCCCCCTCCCACAGCCGCACTGAGCACGCCCCCCCCCCACTCCCACAGCCGCACTGAGCACGGCCCCCCCCACTCCCACAGCCACACCGAGCACTGTCCCCCCAGTCCTCCTCCCCCCCAGCCGCACTGAGCACTGTCCCCCCCACACTCCCACAGCCGCACCGAGCACTGTCCCCCCAGTCCTCCTCCCCCCCAGCCGCACTGAGCACTGACCCCCCCCACTCCCACAGCCGCACTGAGCACTGACCCCCCCCCCACTCCCACAGCCGCACCGAGCACTCACCCCCCCCCCACTCCCACAGCCGCACCGAGCACTCACCCCCCCCACTCCCACAGCCGCACTGAGCACTGTCCCCCCCCCACTCCCACAGCCGCACCGAGCACGGCCCCCCCCACTCCCACAGCCGCACCGAGCACTGACCCCCCCCCACTCCCACAGCCGCACCGAGCACTGACCCCCCCACTCCCACAGCCGCACCGAGCACGGCCCCCCCCACTCCCACAGCCACACCGAGCACTGACCCCCCCCACTCCCACAGCCGCACCGAGCACTGACCCCCCCCACTCCCACAGCCGCACCGAGCACTGACCCCCCACACACACCCACAGCCGCACCGAGCACGCCCCCCCCCACTCCCACAGCCGCACCGAGCACGGCCCCCCCCACTCCCACAGCCACACCGAGCACGCCCCCCCCTCCCACAGCCGCACTGAGCACGGCCCCCCCCACTCCCACAGCCACACCGAGCACTGACCCCCCCCACTCCCACAGCCGCACTGAGCACTGTCCCCCCCACACTCCCACAGCCGCACCGAGCACTGTCCCCCCAGTCCTCCTCCCCCCCAGCCGCACTGAGCACTGCCCCCCCACTCCCACAGCCGCACCGAGCACTCACCCCCCCCACTCCCACAGCCGCACTGAGCACTGTCCCCCCCCCACTCCCACAGCCGCACTGAGCACTGACCCCCCAGTCCCCCTCCCCCCCAGCTGCACCCAGCACGGCCCCCCCTGGTCCCCCTCCCCCCCCCGGCTGCACCGAGCATGGGCCCCACCCCCCGGCTCCGCGGCCACACCCAGGTCTTGGCTACGCCACAGAATTAGGTCAACCAGCCCCCGCAGCCATCACAGCAGCCAGCGGCTCATGGCCGCCCTGGGCACCTTCTGCTCATGGCACCAGGAGTGTCTCCCCCGACTGAAGGTGCCGGGATCTGCCAGCTGGAGGCCCCGCCCTGGGGGCTGTGAGCCTGGCGCGGGGTCCACAGCTGGGGCCCCCTGCTCCCCACCCTGGCAGCCAAGGGCTCAGCCCCAGGGCAGAGGAGAGGGGTTGCCCCGTGAGCCCCGCGCGGGGCTGCCAGCCGACGCACGGCGGACGCTGTGTTGCCCTGACTACGTCCCCGGGCGCGGGGCCGCTCGCGGGGCGGCATTATTGGGCTGATGCAGCGGGCGACTGACAGGGCCGAGGGCCCCGCTGCCGTGGAGACACCGAGAGCGCCAGGGCGAGGCGAGCGGCTGTACCGCGATCTAACGCTGCCCTGGGGATTGGCCGGAGGCTCCGGGCCTCAAGCGGCTCTGTAACATGGCAGCACGTGGTAGTAAACCAGCGTTTAGATATTAGCCAACCTCCGCGATTAGCCGCTCACGAGGCTTTGAAGGATGTTATTAGCCAATCGTAGCGGATCAAATAATCATATTTGGCCAGTCATTTTACGGTGCGAATAATCGACGGCTATCGAAACGTGCTGTTTACGCAGGAATCGCTCGCACTCTGGGAAATGAAACCCTGAATTCCCACGGCCAGGGCTCTTTGGAGGGACGCCGAGTCCGAGTAGCTCTGGGTTATTGAATTACATCCCATTGCTCGCTCCAGTCTGCCAGGTCAGCCAGAGCTTCCTGGAAACTTCCGAGCCTCCCCTGGATTGACCAGGCCTCCCGGCTTCCCATCGGCCCATTTCATTCGCACGCTCCTGCTGCTGAAGGAGACTGGGCCCCAGGCCGATCCTGGAGACGCTCCCCAGGTCACCTCCCTGCGGGGCGATAGTTCATCTTGCAGCACAAGCCTTCGGCCAGGTCCTCCCCACCGTACCGGGCTGCCACTGAGCCCCATCTTCCCGAATGTAACTCGCTTTCCTGTGCCAAAGGCTGCCCTGAAATCCCAGTGTATCCGGTCTGCCGTATTCCTTCCCTGAGCAAAGAACGGAGTTGTTCCGAGGGGAACAGCTGAGTCCGGCCTGGGCTGCCTTGGTAAGCCCAGCTGCATTACGGCCTCTTTCCCACGGACCTGCAGGAATTTCATTCTGCTTTCCTCCCCCGTTGATTCTAAAGCCTTGTGTGCTCCCAAGGGCAGACTAACGGGTCTGTGTTTGCCCGGGTCGCTTTGCGTCCCTTTCTTAAATACCTGCACGACATCAGCCGTTCTCCAGGCACATGGTCCTTTGTTCTCCAGCCCTTTAACTCTCACCTTGCAGGGAGGAAGGGCCCAGGCCATCAGTTGCCAGAAAACAGGGTGTCGGCCATTCTCTGTGTCCTGACCCCTGCACACACCTGCCCTCTAGGGCTCTGCAACGATCATACACCCTTATCCCACCACCTAGATACTTAAGATCTGCCTAGGGGAAACTGGGGCACCCCCACACTATTCAGAGGAAACATTAAGAACAGTCCCACTTCGTCACATTTCTCTCCTCTTCGAGATCAAACTGAGCAGGGCCACTTTAGCCAGTGACCTGGGGAGGTTCGAAGCCACCAACGTTCCCGTGGATGCCCCAGCATCTCTCCCATTCCTTGGTGGGAGTTACACCAGGCCCTTCCAGTTTCACGCCCTCCCTTAGGTTAGGGGTGGTCAACAGCACTCGCAGGCCGCATGTGGCAAGGTTTATGCAGCCTGTGCCTTTTGCCAACCCAAAACCCCAGGGGGTCAAACTGGGATTGGGTCTTCTCCCCAACAAGCTGGCCAAACACAGCCACTTGGTTAGAGGACTGTTTAACATTCTTAACAGCTTTATCTCCATCTGAGTCCTTCTCAAAGCTATCCTCACTGGATCTTTCAACAGGGAAGTCAGTGGATCCATTCACAACAGCAAATGTCTGGCTGTTAGGAACTGAAACTTTCTTGATTAAATCACTTTCACACCCTTCAGTTGCAGTAAACTGCTTGCAAAGACTCCATGAGGATTCCTTTCCCTAGGGCTGCTTTATGCAACAATTCAACCCCACAGAAATTCTGCCCTTACCCTCTTTACCTAGGGTTGCTCTAGAGGAACACTTTCCTAAGCAACAACAGACTCTTTCTGGGTCTCCCTTACATCCAGAATTACCTCTGGCCCATCCGGTGGATTCCTACACAATCCCCTTTCAGGCAAACTTACAGACTTCCTAGATAAAAGGTTAGAAGTGTTGGGAACACTGGGGCATGGCCACTAGGTAACTCGAGGGGATGGAAGACCACGAGTGTCGATGAAGCCCCCTCGCACTAGGCCCCTGTGTCCTTGGCCCCCCCCTCCTGCCTGGAGGCACTCGCAGCAGCTCTGTGTGCTAGGCCCAAGTGTCCTTGGCCCCCCCGCCTGGAGGCACACACAGCAGTTATGCTGAGAATCTGCAACAATATGCTGCAGAGTCAGACTGCCTGAAACTAAGCAAGGCCAAACAGGGGAGATATGGAAGAACAATGCTGGGAACTGGATTGGCTGGCTATATGGATACTTGGAGCAGCTTGCTATTGGATAAGTATGCTGGGAAAAAGGATGTATAAAAGCCTGTGTAACTTCCTGCTCTGTTGTGCAGGATTTGAGATTTTATTCTCCCTGTACCTTTTTGCAGCTGCAAATAAACTTTTCTGCTTCTCCACCCCGTTGTGATTATTGGGTGTAGCACACCGGGTAACGAACCACTCAAGCTGTTGTTCAGCCTCTCGGCACTGGGTGCCGGCAACAGAAGCATTCTCCTTCCCTGTGCCACACACAAGTTCAGGAATCTTTTCCTTCTTGCGACAGGTTTCCACACCCTCCGTAGGTAACACAATCACACACCTTCATGCTCTCCTTGTGCCCTGGCTAGGATCTCACCCTGATTAGACAGAGTTGCTCCACCCTTTCCAACAACACACTAGCAACAGGCAAAATACAAGCACCAGAATTGTCTGGCTCTGGGATTTTGCATAGACACTAACTGGATGTGACTTCGTTACAGGGCCATTCTCCCGAGCAGATGCAAATTTAGGACCGTTCCCTTCCTGGGCTTTAGCTGAATCCAGAACCAGCTCTGAGACAACTGCACGACCCTCAACCATCACAGGCTGAAAGGCCCCTTCTGTCGCTCCACAGACAAAGAAGAGCCAGACACACTTTCTCCTTTCCCAGACACACAGCTTGGGATCTCATTCCCCTGGTCCCAGCACACAAGGCTGGTCACAGACAACTGCTTGGAGATCAGGGTAGCTCCCTCCATAGGCAAGTCAATACCCCTGACAGACACAGGCACATTTCCTTCATCCAGACTTTCATAGAATCATAGAATATCAGGGTCGGAAGGGACCTCAGGAGGTCATCTAGTCCAACCCCCTGCTCAAAGCAGGACCAATCCCCAACTAAACCATCCCAGCCAGGGCTTTGTCAAGCTGGTCCCTAAAAACCTCTAAGGAAGGAGATTCCACCACCTCCCTAGGTAACACATTTCAGTGCTTCACCACCTTCCTAGTGAAAAAGTTTTTCCTGATATCCAACCTAAACCTCCCCCACTGCAACTTGAGACCATTACTCCTCGTCCTGTCATCTGCTACCACTGAGAACAGTCTAGAGCCATTCTCTTTGGACCCCCCTTTCAGGTAGTTGAAAGCAGCTATCAAATCCCCCCTCATTCTTCTCTTCCGTAGACTAAACAATCCCCGTTCCCTCAGCCTCTCCTCATGAGTCATGTGTTCCAGTCCCCTCCTCATTTTTGTTGCCCTCCGCTGGATGTTTTCCAATTTTTCCACAACCTTCTTGTAGTGTGGGGCCCAAAACTGGACACAATACTCCAGATGAGGCCTCACCAATGTCTAATAGAGGGGAACGATCACGTCCCTCGATCTGCTGGCAATGCCCCTACTTATACATCCCAAAATGCCATTGGCCTTCTTGGCAACAAGGGCACACTGTTGACTCCTATCCAGCTTCTCGTCCACTGTCACCCCTAGGTCCTTTTCAGCAGAACTGCTGCCGAGCCATTCGGTCCCTAGTCTGTAGCGGTGCATGGGATTCTTCCATCCTAAGTGCAGGACTCTGCTCTTGTCCTTGTTGAACCTCATCAGATTTCTTTTGGCCCAATCCTCCAATTTGTCTAGGTCCCTCTGTATCCTATCCCTACCCTCCAGCATATCTACCTCTCCTCCCAGTTTAGTGTCATCCACGAACTTGCTGAGGGTGCAATCCACGCCATTCTCCAGATAATTAATGAAGATATTGAGCAAAACCAGCCCCAGGACCGACCCTTGGGGCACTCCACTTGATATCGGCTGCCAACTAGACATGGAGCCCATTGATCACTACCCGTTGAGCCCGACAATCTAGTCAGCTTTCTATCCACCTTATAGTCCATTCATCCAATCCACACTTTTTTAACTTGCTGGCAAGAATACTGTGGGAGACCGTGTCAAAAGCTTTGCTAATGTCCAGATATATCAGGTCCACTGCTTTCCCCTCATCCACAGAGCCAGTTATCTCGTCATAGAAGGCAATCAGGTTGGTCAGGCATGACTTGCCCTTGGTGAATCCATGTTGACTGTTCCTGATCCCCTTCCTCTCCTCCAAATGCTTTGAAATGGATTCCTTCCAGACCTGCTTGATGATTTTTCCAGGGACTGAGGTGAGGCTGACTGGCCTGTAGTTCCCCGGATCCTCCTTCTTCCCTTTTTTAAAGATGGGCACTACAGTTGCCTTTTTCCAGTCGTACGGGACCTCCCCCGATCCCCATGAGTTTTCAAAGATAATGTCCAATAGCTCTGCAATCACATCCACCAACTCCCTCAGCACCCTTGGATGCAATGAATCCGGCCCCATGGATTTGTGCATGCCTAGCTTTTCTAAATAGCCCTTAACCTGTTTGTTCACCACTGAGGGCTGCTCACCTCTGTGATGAAGCAGGACTGTTCTTAATCTTTCCTCTGAATACTGTAGGGTGCCTCAGTTTCCCCTATGCATTTCTTAAGTCTCTAGGTGGTGGGACAAGGGAGTGTAATTGTTGCAGAGCAAAGAGCCCAGGATACATAAATGGCCGACATTTTGTCTCCTGGCAACTGGTGGCCTGGGTCCTTCCCCCCTGCAAGGTGAGAGCTAAAGGGTTGGAGAACAAAGGAATCCCGTGACCTCCTGGCCCGGGAAACGGACAAAGCCCAGAGGAGGAGGGGCTGGAGGGAGTTTCAGTTTGGGGCTGGCTGGGACATGGAGTGAAGTGCAGGCATGGTTGTCTGACTCACTGCCCCACAAAATGGACCCAGCTGAGGGGTCCTGTTCTCTGCACCTGCAAGCTCTGTTTTAGACCATGTTCGTGTCATCTCGTAAACCTTCTGTTTTACTGGCTGGCTGAGAGTCCCATCTGACTGCGAAGTTGTGGGGCAGGACCCTCTGGCTTCCCCAGGACCCCGCCTGGGCGGACTCGCTGGGGGAAGTGCACGGAGGGGCAGAGGATGCTGAATGCTCCGAGGGCAGACCCAGGAAGGTGGAAGCTGTGTGAGCTGTGTGTCCTGCAGACAGGCTGCCCCCAGAGAGGAGACTTCCCCAGAGTCCTGCCTGGCTTCGTAGGGAGCAGGTCCAGAGCATCGCCCGGGGACTCCGTTGCAACTGGTGGCAGCGGTGGGATGTACTGCACCCCGTGGATGGCACTTCCTGCAGTAAGTGACTGGAGAGCAGTAAAACGAAGGGGGATTGATGAGGAACAGGCGTGCTGAAGGCTCAGAGAGGAGCGGTTTCGGGGGGCGGTTAACCCCTGGGAGTGTGTGACCAGCGAGAAGGACTGTGCAGTAATGGGGTCCCCCTGGGGACTGCGATGAGCAGTCTCAGGGGCGGAGGAGCCTGCAGCTTGGCCCTGGGAGAGAGAAGGACTTTTGCAGTAACAGGGTTCCCCTGGGGATTGCAGCGAGCGGTCCCAGGGGTGAAGGAGTCTGCAGCTCGACCCTGGCAGAGAGGTGGTGACCTCGAGAAGGGCTGGCACACTAGGGGTTCTCCCTGGAAACTGTGGGGAGCTGAGAGCACACAGGCCTGTGAGTCCTCAACAACTTGGGAAGAGTGGAGTGATGGCCTGTCACCGTCTCCTTAAGAAGGACATTGTAACCCTGTGCAGGAAGAGAGGGTTGAGCGTTGGAAAGTTCACCAAAGCAGAGTTCATCGTGCAGCTGGAGGAGGATGACCGCTCGAAGGAACAGATTCCTGACCCCAAATGGGGCTATAGCAGGATCTGGGAGCAGCTGGAGTGGGAGCCAGGCATCCCCAAGACTCCTGTCCCCGACCAGACGGGGGTCTTCACGATCGGGTTCCCCATCGGGGGATCGGAGACGGACGGGATTGGAGCTGAGTCCGAGGGAGCAAGAGGACTGTGAGAGACAGCGAGAGCCCGAGAAAGAGCTGCAGAAGCAGCAGCAGCATGAACTGGCGGTGGGGGAGCGGAGAGGCCCAGGGGACCTCCCCGGGGTGAGTGGGGATAGACCCCGGGGGGCCAGTTCCACAGGGAACCTCAAGACTAAATTGCTGCCCCTGGTTAAGGGGCATAAATGATCTGGAGGATGGTGTGGATTGCACTCTCAGCAAATTTGCGGATGATACTAAACTGGGAGGAGTGGTAGATACGCTGGAGGGCAGGGATAGGATACAGAGGGACCTAGACCAATTGGAAGATTGGGCCAAAAGAAATCTGATGAGGTTCAATAAGGATAAGTGCAGGGTCCTGCACTTAGGACGGAAGAACCCAATGCACAGCTACAGACTAGGGACCGAATGGCTAGGCAGAAGTTCTGCGGAAAAGGACCTAGGGGTGACAGTGGACAAGAAGCTGGATAGGAGTCAGCAGTGTGCCCTTGTTGCCAAGAAGGCCAATGGCATTTTGGGATGTATAAGTAGGGGCATAGCGAGCAGATCGAGGGACGTGATCGTTCCCCTCTATTCGACATTGGTGAGGCCTCATCTGGAGTACTGTGTCCAGTTTTGGGCCCCACACTTCAAGAAGGATGTGGATAAATTGGAGAGAGTCCAGCGAAGGGCAACAAAAATGATTAGGGGTCTGGAACACATGAGTTATGAGGAGAGGCTGAGGGAACTGGGATTGTTTAGTGTGCAGAAGAGAAGAATGAGGGGGGATTTGATAGCTGCTTTCAACTACCTGAAAGGGGGTTCCAAAGAGGATGGCTCTAGACTGTTCTCAATGGTAGCAGATGACAGAATGAGGAGTAATGGTCTCAAGTTGCAGTGGGGGAGGTTTAGATTGGATATTAGGAAAAACTTTTTCACCAGGAGGGTGGTGAAACACTGGAATGCGTTACCTAGGGAGGTGGTAGAATCTCCTTCCTTAGAGGTTTTTAAGGTCAGGCTTGACAAAGCCCTGGCTGGGATGATTTAACTGGGAATTGGTCCTGCTTCGAGCAGGGGGTTGGACTAGATGACCTTCTGGGGTCCCTTCCAACCCTGATATTCTATGATTCTATGATTCTAGGGGGGGGATGTGGATTCCACCCCACTGCCTTTGAGCAGGCTGGAGATTTGAACCAGGGAGACCCTGCGGAAAAGCCCAGGTGTCTAGCTCCCTTGCTGGGTTCCAAAGCCATAGACTCCGTCAGCCAGATGGGTGGGGAGGTGGATGGGCTCCCACTCCTGGTCCCAACCTATATATCTGTGTGGAGTTTCCTGGGGCCAGGCCCCTCGGACCCCCAGTGGGAGCGGAAGGTGACGGTCAATGGGGAGACATTCCTGGGGTGGCGGGACCCTGGGACAGAGAGAACTGTTGTCAGGCTCTGGGTGGTGCAGCCTCAGATACTGAGGGGCTGGGTGAGCTGGGTGAAGGTCCCAGGGATGAAGCCCCTCGCCCTCCCTATGGCCCAGATCCCTGTGCAGACCCAGGAGGGGTGGGGCTAGCTGGTTGTTGGGGTTCTCCAGGATACCAGCTGAGAGACCCTGCTGGGGGGGTGACTGTGTCTCTTTGGGACAGGATCCGGCTCTTCTTTGTCTGTGGAGCGACAGAAGGGGTCTTTCAGCCTGTGATGGTTGAGGGTCATGCAGTTGTCTCAAGAGTTGGTTCTGGATTCAGCTAAAGCCCAGGAAGGGAAGGGTCCTAAGCTTGTGTCTGCTCGGGAGAATGGCCCTGTAACTAGGTCGCATCCAGTTAGGGTCTATGTAAAATCCCCGAGACCAGACAATTCTGGTGCTTGTATTTTGCCTGTTGCTAGTGTGTGGCTGGGAAAGGGTGCAGCAACTCTGTCTAATCAGGGTGAGATCCTAGCCAGGGCACAAGGAGAGCATGAAGGTGTGTGATTGTGTTACCTACTGAGGGTGTGGAAACTGGTAGCAAGAAGGAAAAGATTCCTGAACTTGTGCGTGGCAAAGGGGAGGAGAATGCTTCTAACCTTTTATCTCGGAAGTCTGTCAGTTTGCCTGAAAGGGGATTGTGTAGGAATCCGCTGGATGGGCCAGAGGTAATTCTGGATGTAAGGGAGACCCAGAAAGAGTCTGTTGTTGCTCAGGACAAGTGTTCCTCTAGAGCAAACCCCTAGGTGAAGAGGGTAAGAGCAGAATTTCTGTGAGGGGTGAATTGTTGCATAGAAAAGCCCCAGGGAAAGGAATCCTCATGGAGTCTTTGCAAGCAGTTTATTGCAACTGAAGAGTGGGAAAGTGATTTAATCAAGAAAGTTTCAGTTCCTAACAGCCAGACATTTGCTGTTGTGAATGGATCCACGGACTTTCCTGTTGAAGGATCCAGTGAGGAGAGCTTTGAGAAGGTCTCAGATGAAGTGGAAGCTGTTAAGAAAGTTAAACAGTCCTATAACCAAGTGGCTGTGTTTGGCCAGCTTGTTGGGGAGACAAGGTTGTGGAGAAAGGGATGTCTCCATGCTAGTTCTGTAAGTGACCAGTATGTGGCCCAGGTCAAGATGGGGGCTCTTAACCAAGAGAGCCCGAATTGCAGCCCTCCAGACTGGAGCGCTGGGAGAAGACTCGATCCCAGTTTGACCCCCTGGGGTTTTGGGGTGGCCAAAGGGCACAGGCCGCATAAACCTTCCCACATGCAGCCTGTGAGTGCTATCGACCACCCCCAACCTAAGGGAGGGCGTGAAACTGGAAGGGTCTGGTGTAACGCCCACCAAGGAATGGGAGAGATGCTGGGGCATCTATGGGAACATTGGTGGCTTCGAACTTCCCCAGGTCACCGGCTAAAGTGACCCCGCTCAGTTCGGTATTGAAGCGGGGAGAGATGTGACGAAGCGGGACTGTTCTTAATGTTTCCTCTGAATAGTGTGGGGGTGCCTCAGTTTTCCCTATGCAGTTCTTAAGTATCTAGGTGGTGGGATAAGGGGGTATGATCGTTGCAGAGCCCTAGAGGGCAGGTGTGGGCAGGGGTCTGGACACAGAGAATGGCCGACACCCTGTTTCCTGGCAACTGATGGCCTGGGCCCTTCCCCCCTGCAAGGTGAGAGCTAAAGGGTTGGAGAACAAAGGGATCCGGTGACCTCCTGGCCCGGGAAAGGGACAAAGCCCAGAGGAGGAGGGGCTGGAGGGAGTTTCAGTTTGGGGCTGGCTGGAGACATGGAGTGAAGGGCAGACGTGGTTGTCTGGCTCACTGCCCCCCAAAATGGACCCAGCTGAGGGATCCAGTTCTCTGCACCTACAAGCTCTGTTTTAGGCCATGTTCCTGACGTCTAATAAACCTTCTGTTTTCCTGGCTGGCTGAGAGTCACATCTGACTGTGAAGTTGGGGGGCAGGACCCTTTGGCTTCCCCAGGACCCCGCCTGAGTGGACTCTCTGTGGGAAGTGCACGTAGGGGTTGAGGAGGCTGAATGCTCCGAGGTCAGACCCAGGAAGGTGGAAGCCGTGTGAGCCCTGCAGACAGGCTGCTCCCAGAAAGGAGACTTCCCCAGAGTCCTGACTGGCTTCATGGGGAGCAGTTCCAGAGCATCGCCCAGGGACTCCATGACAACCTCCTCCCCATGCTGTGCTGCCCAGTGCAGCAGTCTGGGAGCTGACCTTGTCTGTGAAGACTGAGGCAAAGAAAGCATTGAGTACTTCAGCTTTTTCCACATCCTCTGTCACTAAGTTGCCTTCCCCATTCAATAAGGGTCCCACACTTTCCCTGATCTATTTCTTGTTGCTAACATACCTGTAGAAACCCTTCTTGTTCCCCTTCACATCCTTTGCTAGCTGCAACTCCAATTGTGCCTCGGCCTTCCTGATTACACCCCTGCATGCTTGAGCAATATCTTTAGACTCCTCCCTAGTTATCTGTCCAAGTTTCCACTTCTTGTAAGGATTTCACTGTGAAGCCAAGCTGGTCGCCTGCCATATTTGCTATTCTTTCTACACAGCGGGATGGTTTGTTCCTGCACCCTCAATAAGCCTTCTTTAAAAACAGCTATTGAAGCTAGACACGTTCAGACTGGAAATAAGGCGTGAATTTTTAACAGTGAGAGTAATCCTTCCTTGCCAAATCCAGAAGGGCTGGTTTTCCCCAGGGTCTGCTCCAGGGTCATCTGCCTGTGTCGTAGGGGAGGTCAGAGCAGGTGATCACAGAGGTCAGTTCTGGCCCTGGAATCTAGAACCTGCTTTCATTATATTCCCTGATTGCACCCGTCTCAGCCTCACAGTGTCCAGGATTGATGCCCAGCTAACTGGCCTGTAGCTGTCCGTTTCATCCCATTTACCCTGGTTAAATGTTGGCACTGAGCGGTTTCTCCCCAGGGAGGCGGCTTTGTGTCCTTGATGAAAAGACGGGAGCCACCGGGGAATCTCTGCTGACGGGAGCAAGTTCCCAATATTTTCCAAAGTGCCCTGGAAAGGGTGAAGTGGAGCAACCAGTGTGACCCCCAGGGCAGGGCGGGGTGTCTAGAGTCATCAGAGAACCTGCACTGCCCCCACCCCGCAGGCCTGGGCCGGATCCTTCCCTACAGACTCTGGCCCAGGGTGCTGACAGGCTAGCGTTAAACATCCCCAGCAATGCGGCTCCCACACCTTCCCCGGGGGATGATCCCCCAGCCAGAGCCATTGCCTTGCTGGTCACACCCTGTTCTCCCTACTGAGCCTGTCACAACCACAGCTAAGTAACACCCGCCATGCCCAAGTCACTGCCCGGCCGAGTTACCCACGTTTGGGTCTTTCTGTCTTTCCCTGCAAGACCCCTCCGTCCAGGCCAAGCTGGCTGGGCAGCTCCTTGGCTGGGGAGCATGGCATGAACACGGCAGAGTCTACCGGGGGGGCGGGCGTGGGGCACCTCCCACCTGACAGCCTCCACATTTTCCATCACCTGATTATTCTCGTCCCAGCGGTGCGCTCACGCTGGGTGCCTGACGGGGCACACCTTGGCTGTGGATGGGCACCGCTCACTGGGAGGCACCATGCGCCTCTCCATAGTGAACCGAAGAACTCACTGCCCTAGCTCAGTCCCCAGCTGCCCCCAGAGAGCCTCCGAAGGGCAGGTGCTGGCCCTGCGGGAGGGGAACCCCACCTTGGAGGTGTTGTGTTCAGACTGGCACAGCCTGGACCATCAGCCAGCTGGCCTAGGCTGCCACTGCCTGGGAATGCGGGGCAGGGGCTGGGGGAGCAGATTGGCTCTGGAATCGTCTCTTGGAGCCGGGGGGTGACAGTGGGTTTGTTCCCCCGTCTGTCAGTGACCGTCCATCTCTGCCTCTCCCCCGGCATCGCTTGCAGCCCACATGATGTGCATTCCGCCTGCACCGTTGCAGGGGATGAGCTCGCAGCTCTGCTCCCTGCATGTGGGGCCAAGGATAGAGACAGCAGCACTGGCAGAGGGCCTGAAAAGTCCCCCTCTGCAGGCCCCCACCTGGTGTGACAAAGTGGGACTGTTCTTAATGTTTCCTCTGAATAGTGTGGGGGTGCCTCAGTTTCCCCTAGGCAGTTCTTAAGTCTCTAGGGGGTGGGGTAAGGGTGTATGATCATTGCAGAGCCCTAGAGGGCAGGTGTGTGCAGGGGTCTGGACACAGAGAATGGCCGACACCCTGTTTCCTGGCAACTGATGGCCTGGGCCCTTCCCCCCCTGCAA
This sequence comes from Lepidochelys kempii, assembly GCF_965140285.1. Lineage (NCBI taxonomy): Eukaryota > Metazoa > Chordata > Testudines > Cheloniidae > Lepidochelys > Lepidochelys kempii. The sequence goes on along the minus strand of NC_136381.1, from coordinate 940,302 downwards.
GGTGAGAGCTAAAGGGTTGGAGAACAAAGGAATCCTGTGACCTCCTGGCCCAGGAAAGGGACAAAGCCCAGGGGAGGAGGGGGTGAAGAGAGTTTCAGTCTGGGGCTGGCTGGAGACATGGAGTGAAGGGCAGACGGGATTGTCTGGCTCACTGCCCCCCAAAATGGATCCAGCTGAGGGGTCCCATTCTTTGCACCTACAAGCTCTGTGTTATCCATGTCCTGTCATCTAATAAACCTTCTGTTTTACTGGCTGGCTGAGAGTCACGTCTGACTGCAGAGTTGGGGGGCAGGACCCTCTGGCTTCCCCAGGACCCCGCCTGGGCGGACTCGCTGTGGGAAGCGCACGGAGGGGCAGAGGATGCTGAATGCTCCGAGATCAGACCCAGGAAGGGGGAAGCCGGGTGAGCTGTGTGTCCTGCAGACAGGCTGCTCACAGAGAGGAGACTTCCCCAGAGTCCTGCCTGGCTTTATGGGGAGCAGTTCCAGAGCATCGCCCAGGGACTCCGTGAAAGTGGGGAGTGCTGGGTAAGGAAAGTCTGGATGAGCCTAGGCAGCCTTGTGAGCTGATGGCTGTGTCTAGTCAGCAGGGTGGGAAGGCGAGGAGAGTGGAAGATGAGTGTCCCTGGACCTTACCTGTTAGCTGGGGGGAGAAGTGTGACAGTGAAGAAAACATGCCTGTGTCTGTCAGGGGTATTGACTTGCCTATGGAGGGAGCTACCCTGGTCTCCAAGCAGTTGTCTGTGACCAGCCTTGTGTGCTGGGACCAGGGGAATGAGATCCCAAGCTGTGTGTCTGGGAAAGGAGAAAGTGTGTCCGGGTCTTCTTTGTCTGTGGAGCAGAGAGAAGGGGCCTTTCAGGCTGTGATGGTTGAGGATAGTGCACTTGTCTCAGAGCTGGTTTTGGATTCAGCTAAAGCCCAGGAAGGGAAGGGTCCTAAGTTTGTGTCTGCTCGGGAGAATGGCCCTGCAACTAGGTCGCAAACAGTTAGTGTCTATGCAAAATCCCAGAGCCCAGACAATTCTGGTGTTTGTACTTTGCCTGTTGCTACTGTGTGGTTGGGAAAGGGTGGAGCAACTCTGTCTAATTTGTGTGTATAAAAACATCTTCTGTATTTTCCACAGTGTGCATCCAATGAAGTGAGCTGTAGCTCACGAAAGCTTATGCTCAGATAAATTGGTTAGTCTCTAATGTGCCACAAATACTTCTTTTTCTTTCTGTCTAATCAGGGTGAGATCCTAGCCAGGGCACAAGGAGAGTATGAAGATGATGTGATTATGTTACCTACTGAGGGTGTGGAAACCTGTAGCAAGAAGGAAAAGATTCCTGAACTTGTGTGTGGCAAAGGGGAGGAGAATGATTCTGACCTTTTATCTAGGAAGTCTGTCAGTTTGCCTGAAAGTGGATTGTGTAGGAATCTGCCGGATGGGCCAGAGGTAATTCTCGATGTAAGGGAGACCCAGAAAGAGTCTGTTGTTGCTCAGGAAAGTGTTCCTCTAGAGCAAGTCCTTGGTGAAGAGGGTAAGAGCGGAGTTTCTGTGAGGGGTGAATTGTTACATAGAAAAGCCCGGGGGAAAGGAATCCTCATGGAGTCTTTGCAAGCAGTTTACTGCAACTGAAGGATTTCAGTTCCTAACAGCCAGAAATTTTCTGTTGTGAATGGATCCACTGACTTTCCTGTTGAAAGATCCAGTGTGGATAGCTTTGAGAAGGTCTCAGATGAAGTGAAAGCTGTTAAGAAAGATAAACTGTCCTATAACCAAGTGGCTGTGTTTGGCCAGCTTGTTGGGGAGTAGACCCTATCCCAGTTTGACCCCCTGGGATTTTGGGGGTGGCCAAAGGGCACGTGCCGCAGAGACCTTCCCACATGCGGCCTGCGAGTGCTATCGACCCCTCCCCAACCTAAGGGAGGGCGTGAAACTGGAAGGGCCTGGTGTAACTCCTACCAAGGAATGGGAGAGATGCTGGGGCACCCATGGGAACGTTGGTGGCTTCGAACTTCCCCAGGTCACTGCCTAAAGTGACCCCGCGCAGTTCGATCTCGAAGGGGGGAGAGATGTGACGAAGCAGGACTGTTCTTAATGTTTCCTCTGAATAGTGTGGGGGTGCCTCAGTTTCCCCTGTGTAGTTCTTAAGTCTCTAGGGGGTGGGGTAAGGGTGTATGATCGTTGCAGAGCCCTAGAGGGCAGGTGTGGGCAGCGGTCAGGACACAGAGAATGGCCGACACCCTGTTTCCTGGCAACTGATGACCTGGGCCCTTCCCCCCTGCAAGGTGAGAGCTAAAGGATTGGAGAACAAAGGAATCAGGTGACCTCCTGGCCCGGGAAAGGAACAAAGCCCATGGGAGGAGGGGCTGGAGAGAATTTCAGTTTGGGGCTGGCTGGGACATGGAGTGAAGGGCAGATGGGGTTGTCTGGCTCACTGCCCCCCAAAATGGACCCAGCTGAGGGGTCCTGTTCTCTGCACCTACAAGCTCTGTGTTAGACCATGTTCCTGTTATCTAATAAACTTTCCATTTTCCTGGCTGGCTGAGAGTCACGTCTGATTGCGGAGTTGGGGGGCAGGACCCTCTGGCTTCCCCAGGATCCCGCCTGGGCGGACTCGCTGGGGGAAGCGCACGTAGGGGTTGAGGAGGCTGAATGCTCCGAGGTCAGACCCAGGAAGGTGGAAGCCGGGTGAGCTGTGTGTCCTGCAGACAGGCTGCTCACAGAGAGGAGGCTCCCCCAGAGTCCGGACTGGCTTCATGGGGAGCAGTTTGTCACGGAGTCCCCGGGCGATGCTCTGGAACTGCTCCCCATGAAGCCAGGCAGGACTCTGGGGAAGTCTCCTCTCTGGGAGCAGCCTGTCTGCAGGGTGGGGGATGGGGGGATGGTGCTCAGTGACTGGAGTAGGCGGTGGGGACAGGACTGGGGGGTGGGAGTGGGGAGGCAGGGATGGGTGCTCGGTGATTGGAATAGGCATGGGCAAATTGCCTGAACACCGATGCTAGGAGCCTGGGTACAAACAAGAGGAACTGGAATTGCTCATTTATGAGGATAAATTCGATCTAGCTCATATTGCTGAAACTTGGCGGCTGAGCCACACAACTGGAATGTTAAAATCAATGGTTATAACCTATTTTGGAAGAATTGAAAGGGGGATGGGGAGGGGCACTCTATGGCATTGGCTGTTTCTCAGTCACTGTGGTCTGGAATGCTTGCAGAGCAGTGTCTAACAGACAAATCACAAGTGGGTACTAGCTGGTGTCTGCTACAGACCACCACATAAGAGCATAAGAATGGCCACACTGGGTCAGACCAAAGGTCCATCTAGCCCAGTGTCCTGTCTTCTGACAGTGGCCAATGCCAGGGGCCCCAGAGGGAATGAACAGAACAGGGAATCATCAAATGATCCATCCCCTGTCGCCCATTCCCAGCTTCTGGCAAACGGAGGCTAAAGACACCATCCCTGCCCATCCTGGCTAATAGCCATTGACGGACCTATTCTTCAGGAACTTCTCTAGTTCTTTTTTGAACCCTGCTATTGCCTTGGCCTTCACAACATCCTCTGGCAAGGAGTTCCACAGGTTGACTGGGCGCTGTGGGAAGAAATACTTCCTTTGGTTTGTTTTAAACCTGCTGCCTATTCATTTCATTGGGTGACCCCTAATTCTTGTGTTATGAGAAGGAGTAAATAACACTTCCTTATTTACTTTCTCCACACCAGTCATGATTTTATAGACCTCAGTCATATAACCCCTTAGTGGCCGCTTCTCCAAGGGGAAAAGTCCCAGCCTTATCAATCTCTCCTCAGAAGCCGTTCCAGACCCCTCATCATTTTTGTTGCCCTTTTCTAAACCTGTTCCAGTTCCAATATATCTTTTTTGAGATGGGGCGACCACATCTGCACACAGTATTCAAGATGTGGGAGTACCATGGATTTCTATAGAGGCAGTGTGATATTTTCTGTCCCTTTCTTAATGATGCCCAATGTTCTGTTCACTTTTTTGGCTGCTGCTGCCCATTGAGTGGATGTTTCCAGGGAACTCTCCACAATGACTCCAAGATCTCTTTCCTGAGTGGTGACAGCTAATTTAGATCCCATCAATTTATATATATAGTTGGGATGATGTTTTCCAATGTGCATTACTTTGCATTTATCAACATTGAATTTCATCTGCCATTTGGTTGCCCAGACACCCAGTTTTGTGAGATCCCCTTGAAACTCTTCGCAGTCTGCCTGGGACTTAACTGTCTTGAGTAGTTTTATATCATCTGCAAATTTTGCCACCTCACCGTTTACCCCTTTTCCTAGATCATTTATGAATATGTTGAATAGGACTGGTCCCAATACAGATCCCTGGGGGACACCACTATTCACCTCTCTCCATTCTGAAAACGGACCATTTATTCCCACCCTTTGTCTCCTGTCTTTTAACCAGTTACCGATCCCTGAGAGGAGCTTCCCCCTTAGCCCATGACACCCCACTAGGGAACCCAACCTAACTACACCTACGCACCTAACTACAAAGTGTACGAATAAAAGCTGTGTGACCATGGGGGACGTCAGTTTGACTATGTGCTGGAGGGCTCATGCTGCCAGTACTAAAACATCCCTGGAATTGCTACACATAAGAGATGTGCTTGGAAAGTGCTGCAGCCAACCCGGAGGAATGCTGTACGAGACCTTGCTCTAAGGGGCAGAGAGGCACTGATCACAGAACTGAAAAGCAGTGGTAGCTTCCGTACAAGTGATCAAGACTCAATCACATTTGCAATGTGCATGAAGAACATGCTGGCCAGACAGGTAACGGAAAAGACCCGGGAAGTAGAAGAGGTAACTAAGCTCTGGAGGAAGCAACCCAGCCAGTCGAGCACTGGAAAGCCCAACCCCTTTTAACAGGGCAACAGGCAGTTCAAACCCATGATATGGTCAAGCAAATAAAGCAGGAAAATAAGAAATTAGAGACAGCTGTAGAAAAGCAGCAAAGCAAAAGGTACCGTCCCCCATCGCTCAGCAGGCTTCACAAGCTTTTACTGTACCTGAAGTGTGGGGACAGAAATGGAAACAGGTAGCCCCTAGCTAAATTAAAAGATGGGACATGGGACAACTGGAATGAATGCTGCAATGGGGACATGTGGAATGACCCAGCTGAATCATCCTCTACTGACCCATGGGCAGCGGCTACAGCACTACACCCGCCATCTTATGATGAGAACCATGTTGTGGGCAAACCCTCCCCAAAACCTAGATCAATTCCAGTTAAAACAGGAGAAATGGGAGAAATTGGGAGAGAGACCCCTACCAAAGAACCTGACCCCAACACTCCGCATACACCCCAATTTACCCTTGATGCTACCCCACACGCTGAGGGTCCACTGCCATTGAGGCTATGGAACGCAGTGGAAACTGCAACAGAAAGACTAACGGACAATTTAAGAGAACCACGGTCCCGTGGCAATTATGCAGAAAGAGAAATAAATCACGCACCTAAGTATAGAGAGAGGGAGAGATATCAGGCACCTAAAAGTACATATACATCTCACCCACCTCGAGTGAGCAGCTTAACTGCCAGACGCGATGCTTTAAAAATTAATGAGCTAACTGCGCTAGCGGGAGCTGTCGACCCCCCCGCCTTCCGAGACATTCGATGAATTTATGGCGTGGCTCCATAAGTGTTCGCAGTTATTAAAAGCTGTGGGAATTGACATGTTACAGGAACCAGTTCTGGTATAAACACCTTTGGGACCACTGAACTGTCATACCCTTGGTTTTGATGTTATGCAAATGGTTAAACGTGTGGTTCAAAAGAATTACAAGAATGCCAGGGAAAGCTCCGGCTAAGCTGGCTGACAGAATACAAACATATACTAGGTTAACAGCGGGGGTTACTAATCTTGAGGATTTGAAGCAACTTGTTTGGGAGGCAATGCCTTCTGGGGTGTGAGACTGGATGAATGCCTGGTGCGAGAACGGAGGTGGAGATATACCCTGGAATGAATGGATTGAAAAAGTGGAAACTGCAGTTAAACAACAGGAAGGAACTCCTGTCAATGAGCTGCGAACACAGTTAGGACAGTGGAAAACAGAGGGTCCTGGATACTCTCCCTGTAGCCGTGGCCGGGGTTGGAGAGGTCGCGGAATGAATAAAGGCAGAGGAGGAAATAGAGAGAGTGAATGGGTAAAGCCTGGAGTTTTGAAACAGGAGAATTTAGATCTTAAGGGAGAGATTGAGAAGCTGCAGGCACAGTTGCAGGCATGTCTGATTGGCAAGGAGTCTCGAAAGGAGGAAGATAAGACAGGGATGAAGTTAGCTCAAGCGACTGTCTTGGCGTCTGGACTGAATGACCCAAATGTCACTAATTCAAAGGAATAGGACAGCCCTCCCTGTAACTCAGAATGCATTTCCAGCAACCCATGACAATAGACATCTGGGGACGCCCCCACTTAAGCATCCGAGTTGGGGATGGGCTTGTAGATTTTCTATTGGACACGGGGGCTGGAATTCCGAGAGTAAAAGATGAATTTAATGTATATCCAATTGGGGATTCCATTCGGATCCAGGGCATATCAGGAACTAAGCAAAGATATGATGTTAAAACCCGCCCTCTCCAGTTTGGTGTACATACCATTCAGGAGAAGGGTGCTATTGCAGGGAGAGAAAACTTAATTGGGGCAGAAACTATCAAGCGACTGGGATTAATCCTAGATTTCCCAAATATGTGTACCAGGCAAAGTCTCACTGTAACGGAAGGTACAAATGACACTAACCTGATCCCTATGGGGCTTGCTACGCAGACTGTAAAAGCAAGAAAATCTAAACCACCTCCTCCTTCACCGAAAGGCTGGGAAGGTTGGTGGGCTGAGATTCAAGCCGTCTGGGCAGCGGACTCCCTAGATACTGGAACAATGCAGACCTCCATCACTTCAGAAGGGGATACCCCCCATACATAAAACAATACCCAGTCCCTCAGGAAGCAAAAGAATCTTTAAGACAAGTAATAGAAGAATTGGAAAACTGAGAATTAATTAGAAGGTGTTCAGCACCTAATGCGGCACCAATCTGGCCAGTTAAAAATCCTGATGGAACATGGAGATTAACTCTTGTCTCTCGGGGGTTAACAGAACTGCAAACGGGGAGCCCCAGTGGAGGCGGTAACCCCTGACAGGAAGTGGTTCTCAGTACGCCATGTGGCAAATGGCTTTTGGAGTTTACCTCTAAACCCAGAGTCCCAATACAGAACAGCTTTTGTGTTCCAGGGTGTACAATACCGTTGGAATGTTCTGCCGATGAGGCACTGTGACGCACCCACAGTATTTCATACTGTAGTGAGAAATATGCTAGAAAAGGAGGGATTATTACAAATGGGAAGAATAGTCCAGTATGTAGATGACATTTTAATAGTGAGTGAACAGAACAAGAACACGAAGCGTCAATGCAGCAGCTGCTGACTAGCTGCCAAGAGTAGGGCTTGAAACTTAACCCCTCTAAATCCCAGATCAAACAGAGAGAAGTGCAATATCCTGGAATTCGGCTCTGTACAGGGGGAAGAGCTGTGGATAAGGAAAGGGTGAAGTGTATCGTTAACCTTCCTATGCTGGTGGATACTAAATCTTTGCAAAAAGAAAAGGAGTACTTGTGGCACCTTAGAGACTAACCAATTTATTTGAGCAGAAGCTTTCGTGAGCTACAGCTTACTTCATCGGATGCATCCACAGTATGTTTCCAGAGTATGCATCCGATGAAGTGAGCTGTAGCTCAGGAAAGCTCATGCTCAAATAAATTGGTTAGTCTCTAAGGTGCCACAAGTCCTCCTTTTCTTTTTGCAAATACAGACTAACACGGCTGTTACTCTGAAATAAATCTTTGCAGTCTTTCTTGGGACTCACTAATTTTTGCAGAGAATTTATGGTTGGTTATGCAGAGAAAGCAGGTCTTCTGTATGAGGTACTTAAAAGACCACAGTGGACTTGGACAGAGGAGGCAACTAACACATGGGAAAGCCTGAAAAAAGGGTTAATGGAAGCACCTACCTTAGCCGCCCCTAATAACGAATTCCCCTTTGTTTTGTACCCCAGTGTTAAGAATTTCTGTATTGTTAGCATGCTTACACAGGATACTGATGCTGGGGAAAAGACCTGTGGTTTATTATAACAGAGCATTAACAGCTCCAGAAAACAAACTGGGAATCTGTGAGCAAACTGCCCTAGCTGCATACTGGACACTGCAAAAAGCTCAGGCCATCATGGGAGCAAGCAAGGTGATTGTAAAGAGTCACCATGCACTGGGAAAATTACTCAGTCAGGAAAATCTGTCTTAAGGACATGTGAGAGTAGATAAAGCCATTCAATGGGTCTTTGCTCTCATGTCCGAGAATCTGCAATTAGTCCCGCTAAAAGAACCTGAAATATCTGTATGGGGACTGACTGTAAACGGTGGAGAACATGTCTGTGAACCCCAGCAGGAATCCAAAACACACCCTATCTTTAAAGCAACCCCAGTTGAACAGGTGATTGGGAAAACGATCTGGTTTTTGGACGGTAGTTCTTATACCGAAGGAAAGCGAGTCACTGGTTTTGCAGGGATTTGTTTAACTGGAGACCTGCAGACAGTTAACTCTTTCCAGTTGTCACAGAACTGTGTGGGAGTCCTGCACCCTCTCTTCCTGCGACTCACCGTGACTCTCAGCCAGCCAGGAACACAGAAGGTTTATTAGACGACAGGAACACAGTTCCAAGCAGGGCTTGTAAGTACAACCAGGACCCCTCAGCCAGGTCCCTCTGGGGAGGCAAGGAACTTAGACCCCAGGCTTGGGGTTCCCTGCCTCCTCCCAGCCAGCCCAAAACAGAAACCAAAACCCCTCCAGCAGGCTCTCTCCCCTCCCGTCAGCTCCTCCCCCAGCCTTTGTCCAGTTTCCTGGGCCAAGGTGTCATCTGGCCCCAACCCCCTTTCTGGCTCAGGTTACAGGCTCATCCCCTGCTCTCCCATCCCCAATGCAGACAGTCCCAGTAAAAGTAGGCGACATTCCTGGTCAATCCACCTCGCTCCCTGCTGCGTCACACCAGTACAAATGGACTAAAGGAGTAACACAGTCTGCAGAAGTGTCAGCAGGTTTAGAAGTCTTAGCTAGAATGCAAAATAGACAAATAGAGATAATAATAGGAATTGATTCGGATTATGTGTACAAGGGAACCACTATCTATCTGCCATGGTGGAATAGTATAGGTTTTACAGGAACCGATGGATCCGAAATTAAACACAAACCTTTGTGGCAGCAAATGGAAAAATTGGCAAGGCAGTACCAGAGGATCCAGATGGTTAAAATAAAAGCCCATAGAGGAAAGGGTCCCTTACAGTGGGGAAATGAACAAGCAGATACATTGGCTAAAGAAGCAGCCCTTATCTGAACATTGTGGGAGCCGACGCCTGTAGCCGTAACCACCTGGGCTCAGGCAAAGCCAAAACAAGATATTGAAGGAAACAACCAGAAAGACCTTCAGCTATTACAGGACCTGCAGGCAAAAGATGACATTATTCAGCAGTGGATAGGGGAACGTCCCTCACAGTGGCAGGGTGTCCCACTGAGAAAGGAGGGAGATCTGATTCTGGCAAAACAGAAAACGAGTGGGTTTTAGTAACCCCTCTGCAAACGCAGTACCTCCTGTTCGGATGGGTCCATGGTTCAACTGTGGGAAAACTCTGTTTTCACTAACAAGGTCAGCTCCCAGACTGCTGCGCTGGGCATCACAAAATGGGGAAGAGATGGCCAGCCCTCTGTGGAGATAGAGGTGGTTAGGGACTATTTAGAAAAGCTGGACGTGCACAAGTCCATGGGGCCGGACGAGTTGCATCCGAGAGTGCTGAAGGAATTGGCGGCTGTGATTGCAGAGCCATTGGCCATTATCTTTGAAAACTCGTGGCGAACCGGGGAAGTCCCAGATGACTGGAAAAAGGCTACTGTAGTGCCAATCTTTAAAAAAGGGAAGAAGGAGGATCCTGGGAACTACAGGCCAGTCAGCCTCACTTCAGTCCCTGGAAAAATCATGGAGCAGGTCCTCAAAGAATCAATCCTGGAGCACTTGCATGAGAGGAAAGTGATCAGGAACAGCCAGCATGGATTCACCAAGGGAAGGTCATGCCTGACTAATCTAATCGCCTTTTATGATGAGATTACTGGTTCTGTGGATGAAGGGAAAGCAGTGGATGTATTGTTTCTTGACTTTAGCAAAGCTTTTGACATGGTCTCCCACAGTATTCTTGTCAGCAAGTTAAGGAAGTATGGGCTGGATGAATGCACTACAAGGTGGGTAGAAAGCTGGCTAGATTGTCGGGCTCAACGGGTAGTGATCAATGGCTCCATGTCTAGTTGGCAGCCGGTATCAAGTGGAGTGCCCCAAGGGTCGGTCCTGGGGCCGGTTTTATTCAATATCTTCATAAATGATCTGGAGGATGGTGTGGATTGCACTCTCAGCAAATTTGCGGATGATACTAAACTGGGAGGAGTGGTAGATACGCTGGAGGGGAGGGATAGGATACAGAAGGACCTAGACAAATTGGAGGATTGGGCCAAAAGAAATCTGATGAGGTTCAATAAGGATAAGTTCAGGGTCCTGCACTTGGGACGGAAGAACCCAATGCACAGCTACAGACTAGGGACCGAATGGCTAGGCAGCAGTTCTGCGGAAAAGGACCTAGGGGTGACAGTGGACGAGAAGCTGGATATGAGTCAGCAGTGTGCCCTTGTTGCCAAGAAGGCCAATGGCATTTTGGGATGTATAAGTAGGGGCATAGCGAGCAGATCGAGGGACGTGATCGTTCCCCTCTATTCGACATTGGTGAGGCCTCATCTGGAGTACTGTGTCCAGTTTTGGGCCCCACACTTCAAGAAGGATGTGGATAAATTGGAGAGAGTCCAGCGAAGGGCAACAAAAATGATTAGGGGACTGGAACACATGAGTTATGAGGAGAGGCTGAGGGAGCTGGGATTGTTTAGCCTGCAGAAGAGAAGAATGAGGGGGGATTTGATAGCTGCTTTCAACTACCTGAAAGGGGGTTCCAAAGAGGATGGCTCTAGACTGTTCTCAATGGTAGCAGATGACAGAACGAGGAGTAATGGTCTCAAGTTGCAGTGGGGGAGGTTTAGATTGGATATTAGGAAAAACTTTTTCACTAAGAGGGTGGTGAAACACTGGAATGCGTTACCTAGGGAGGTGGTAGAATCTCCTTCCTTAGAGGTTTTTAAGGTCAGGCTTGACAAAGCCCTGGCTGGGATGATTTAACTGGGAATTGGTCCTGCTTTGAGCAGGGGGTTGGACTAGATGACCTTCTGGGGTCCCTTCCAACCCTGATATTCTATGATTCTATGATTCTATGGGAGGTCACCCAAAAGAGGAGGAGGCATTGGAAAAACTTTCAAAACAAGGATGGTGGCCAGGAATGAAAGAGGATTTAAACCTGCATGTCCATAGCTGTTTGACATGTGCTAAGCAAGACCCTGCTAGAAGGAAAAGACGTGGAGAGTTAATGCACCAAGTGTTCAAGGGACCCCTCGAGCGCTTACAGGTGGAGTTTGTAGGGCCCTTGCCGATCCCCCCTAGGAAAAGCAGATTCTTGTTTGTGATTGTGGATAACTTCAGTAAGTGGGTGGAAGCATTTCCAACTGGAAAAGAGACCAGCTGGGCTGCAGCAAAAATGTTAGTAACTGAAATTTCTCCAAGATGAGGGCTGCCACATAGTATAGATTCTGATAATGGCCCCACTTTTCTTGGACAGGTGTACCGAAGTATGGGTACCTGGGCCGGTATTCCCCTCCCGTTACACATCCCCTACCTCCCTCAAGCTGGGGGGCAGGTGGAAAGGATGAATAAATCTCTAAAAATTGAACTGTCTAAAGTGTGTAATGAGCTAGGAGCGAATGGGGACATGGTACTCCCATGGGTTCTGATGCGAATCCAAAGCCGACCAAACCCATGACAGGAGTTAGCCCTTAGGAAATCCTTTTTGGCAGACCCCTGCCCGGCTGGGAACCCTTGCTGTATTCCACCCCCCCCCCCCCCCGATGGGGAGACACTGACAGCGCTGGCAACCACCACCTGGATGAACAGCTTTAAATACCGGCTGGGCGCCATCCAGGGAGCAGCTGCAGCACAAGACGCTGCAGGACAGCAAAATGAAGGAGGCATTTGACGGAAGCGGTGATGTCGAACAGTGGCCAATTGGAAGCCATGTTATGGTTCAAGGTGAACCTGCTCCTAAGAAAACATTCACAAAAGGAGAATGGTCAGGCCCCTGGCCAATCAGAGATAAATTAGGGCCTTCCCTGTACTTGGTCCAAACCAAGGAACAACCTCAGTGGAAGCATGCCATGCCGTTGAAGGAATATAAGGGCTAAGCTGCATATGACGTGTTTGTGCTTATTTTACAGAAAACCATACAGAACAAGCGATTAAGGTAAGCACAGTGGAAACCTTCCAGATGAACAATGGAAGTTTTACAAGCTTTAATCTTCGAGCCTCTTCTGCTCCTCGCTTATTGCTGTACTTTGCTTGGGGTCCGTTAAAGCAATTTGAAGTGTCCAGGCCTTACCCCGTCAGACAATGGAGGGCAAAAGGACAATGTACATAGGGTATTGGAAATGTGATCACCGTTTGGTGGAATGACAAAGATACTTCAGTGTGGATATTGGAACAAGTTGGAAAACAGCCTTTGTGGATGTTGGGGCCAGGAATCTCTTGGGCCAGTAACACACCCACCATTCCTTTGGGAACGAGATTTCTGTTCCTGAATCCCCAAAGTGACCAACTGATTCTGGAATTATTGAAGCAGGATTACATTATCAGGGAGCAGCCCAATAAGAAACCAAAATGGGAGCAATAGAGATACCCCCAGCCTCACAACCATGCCAGGCTGATATCGCTGCTATTTTTTAAAAAAATAAAAGTAATTAACTACACACTTACCTGTGGGAGAGAGAGGCGAGTGTGGCTTTTTATTTTTTAAGGTTATGATGCCAATCTGGACGTGGATCTTGTTGGGTGTCCTGGTGGGGACCCACAGCGCAAAGGGATTGGTCGATGTGACAAAGATCAACACATTCGGTGATCAGAACCTTTTGGACAGAAACAGTTAACAACACCACAGGATGGGATGCAGTAAGGCAGGAGCACCCTACCGGAACTGTTTTAAAAGTAGTGTGTGAAACTGAAGGAAAGCACCAAAAGGAAAACATCCTCAGGGTGTCAACCTTCGCGATTTGGATGGCTTGGGGAATCATATATACTGATATAGCCACGTAATCATATCCACAGACTTCGATATCTATATGCTTTGGATATTTATCCTATCCTTGCAAAGCCCTCAGGTGGCCAACAGGGCATCGCATGTCTTTTACCAACGCTGACCACACACAAACCCCGCACATCTGTATCAGGTCCCGGGCCTAACATTTCCAGGCCCAAGATAAGGGACTAAAATTAATTGGATAATAAAATCTGTCTATCAGTCGTACGAGGGAAGGTGCAGACTGAATGACGGATGGGGCATGAGTGTATGGATGGTGAAATGGGATAACCACATGACAGTGTTTAGCCCACTAGGTTGTCCTCAGTCCATACATTATGCTTTTCCGGGACGATGGGTAAACATCCTCCCCTTAAAAAGACAAAAAGTGGGGGAATGTAATAAGATGAGGCCCTGAAACATAAACTCTTGTATCAGAGGCCCAGTCTGAGGCCTGAAGCCTGAACCAAAGTACTTCCCGGCATTGCTAAGCAAAGGCTGGGCTGTGAGCCAGAGGCAGGCCCCACTCACAGACATTGGCAAGAAGAGGGTGGCTAGAAGCAGGTGCATCCACACATAAGTGCCAATAAGAGGAACTTGGGCCAAGATGGCATCAGACCACTCCCCAGAGATAACAAGGAACAGGCAGGTGCATCGTAAAGACAGGATCAAAAGGACAGCGTTGTTAGGGAAAAAGGGATTCCCTCCCGTCTAGGGTTAGGAGGGTGGCCTTCCCTGGACTTCTGTATTAGCCAAACAAACCCAGAGTCAGGACTCTTAGATAAAATGAGGCACTTTAATGCTAGCAAGTACGACAGCTGAAGGGCTCACCAATTCCTACACAGAGGAATATGGCGAAGCCCAGAACAAAGAACAAGGTGTCACGGAGTGTGGGGGAGTCCAGGCCCTGCACCCCTCTTCCTGGGATCCACTGAGACTCTCAGCCAGCCAGTAAAACCGAAGGTTTATTGGACAACAGGAACACAGTCCACAACAGAGCTTGTGGGTACAACCAGGACCCCTCAATCACGTCCTTCTGGGGGAGCAGGGAGCTTAGACCCCAGCCCTGGGGTTCCCTGCGTTCCTCCATCCAGCCCCAAACTGAAACTAAACCCCCCACAGCAGGCTCTATCCTGCCGCCTCTGTTCCCATTCCTGGGAGAGGTGTTACCTCCCCCTCCCCCTCCTGGCTCAGGTGACAGGCTCTCAGGTCTCCCATCCCCAGGGCACATCCCCAGGTCAACGCTCCCCTCTCCCTGCTGCGTCCCATCCTCACACAAGGTAGAGCTTTTATAGCTTGGTTTAACATACTTTGTGATATCTCTTCCAGTTCAAACCGGTCAACCCCTGTTGGTCTGAGTCCTGAGGTATGAACATGGAGGCCCCTCTGTATAAGGAATTCTTTCCCCAGACAGGGAGTACAGGTTACACATAGTTCAAATTCTTTCTACCCATAAACATAGGGAAAGGTCAGATAAGCATAGAAAAAAGACAGAAGCCTAGCTGTACATGACTATAGGGTTGTTTTCTGGTTCTTTTCTTTATCGGTGTCATGGATAGATTCGTTTGAACCAACATGTAACGGGAGAAGCAGCACCCTGGCGAGTCCAGGGGCTGCACCCCAGTGCGTCAGGAGGGATGAGTAACCTGTTCTGCACCTGTAGAAGACTAGGTCTGGAAGGGCACATCGTCGTCCAGCCGAGGGGGCAGTGGAGTGTCCTGCCCCTGACTGAGCTGTGTCCATTGCAGGGGGCACATATTCATAGTACGTCCTGTAGAGTCTACAGGGAGCTATCACTGTTCTTCATTGGACAATAAACCGGGCCAGGTGCCTTCGTACCTTACCAGAGTCTGTGGTCATTCGGGCTTCTCTCGGGGTCTGCTGTGCCAGCCTTCCGCGCAGAGCCGGGGCAGCACACAGAGGGAACACGCACGCAGCCGACGGTTATCATCACCGAACCCGAGCAGAGCACCGCACCGGTAGCTACCGACAACACCCTCTGCCCTCCTCCCTCCCCCACATGCCCTGCCCTCCCCCCTCGCCCACCTCCTGCCCTCCTCCCTCCCCCACCTCCTGCCCTCCTCCCTCCCCCACATGCCCTGCCCTCCCCCCTCCCCCACATGCCCTGCCCTCCCCCCTCGCCCACCTCCTGCCCTCCTCCCTCCCCCATCTCCTGCCCTCCTCCCTCCCCCACGCCCCCTACACACCTCCCTCCCCCACACCCCGGCCCTCCTCCCTCCCCCACGCCCCCTACACACCTCCCTCCCCCGCATGCCCTGCCCTCCCCCCTCCCCCACATGCCCTGCCCTCCCCCCTCGCCCACCTCCTGCCCTCCTCCCTCCCCCACACCCCGGCCCTCCTCCCTCCCCCACCTCCCTCCCCCGCATGCCCTGTCCTCCCCCCTCCCCCACATGCCCTGCCCTCCCCCCTCGCCCACCTCCTGCCCTCCCCCCTCCCCCACCTCCTGCCCTCCTCCCTCCCCCACGCCCCCTACACACCTCCCTCCCCCACACCCCGGCCCTCCCCCCTCGCCCACCTCCTGCCCTCCTCCCTCCCCCACGCCCCCTACACACCTCCCTCGCCCACACCCCGGCCCTCCTCCCTCCCCCACGCCCCCTACACACCTCCCTCCCCCACACCCCGGCCCTCCTCCCTCCCCCCGTGCCCGCTGCACACCCCCTTGGCGCTCTGCTTTGCTGGGAAGCTGGGTGGGCCAGCGGCTGTCCGCTGGAAGGGCGTGTGGCACCCACCGAGGCAGAGGAAGCGGGGCGACGGGACCGGACGGAGCGAGGCTGCGCCCCGGCTGGGTTCACAGGGGGCACTGAGGCCTGCTCGCCACAGGGGAGCGCTCTCAGGCCAGCCCGGCGGGGAGCGGGGGGCCACCTGGGTCAGCTGCTGCTGGTCCCTGGCCCGCGAGGGGGGCCCTTGGGTTTGGCTGGGTCACCAGGGAAGTGTTTGAGCTGCGCTGAGCACCCCCGACGGTGCGCTCCCCAGGGCTGGGCGGGCCAGCAGACCCCATCCACGTGTGCCCCTCACTCGTCCCCGGGGATGCCCCGCGGGGCAGCTGGGGCCGAGCTGGGGACTGCCCCCGGGGAGGTGGGGAGATCGCCGAGGCGGCAGAGACGCCGGGCTTGGGGCCGGGGGAAGCAGCCCAGGTGTGCCAGGTGCAGAGGGGGTTTGGTGCCGGCAGCAGGAGGCCCCTGGGCTGGGCCGGCTGGGGGGCGGGGGAGCAGGGGAAGCTGTGTGCCTCGCTAGCAATGGGGCTGGGCCGGTGTGTCATCCCCAGGGGCGGGGAAGGCAAGGGTTTAACGCCGGCTCCCGGCCCAGGGCTCAGCCCGGCGCAGCGGCAGGACGGAGAGCACCTGCCAGCGTCTCAGAGGCCCAGCCCAGCCCCACAGGTAGGACAGAGCCGGGCCGGGGGAGGAGGGCACCAGGCTGCCTGGGCAGCTGCAGCCCCGCAGTCGGAGCCTGGCTGCTGCCTCTGGCAGGGCTGCACCGGGGAGCCACAGACACCTGGGGCTGGCTCCTGCTGGGCCAAATGCTCAGGAGGAACCAGCTGGGGCAGTGCTGGGATCTGACCCCAAAGGGGCCTGAGGTGGACACTCCTAGGCCATGGGTCTGGAAGGGCCCTGGGGGGTCCTCACGTCCCGCCCTGCTATCGCTGGCAGCCCCGTCATTTCACCCTGCTCCAACACCTCTCATCGGCCCGCAACCCGGGGGAGGCCTCAGGCCTGGGGCAGAGGGAGGCGGTCTAGCCATGGCTGTACGAAATGCTCAGCAAAACCCTGTAAAACAACGGACGTCTGGGCAGTGGGGCTCAGACCCACAGGCAGGGTCCGGGCCGGGGCAGCTGGGGCTCAGACCCACAGGCAGGGTCCGGGCCGGGGCAGCTGGGGCTCAGACCCACAGGCAGGGTCCGGGCCGGGGCAGCTGGGGCTCAGACCCACAGGCAGGGTCGGGGCCGGGGCAGCTGGGGCTCAGACCCACAGGCAGGGTCGGGGCCGGGGCAGCTGGGGCTCAGACCCACAGGCAGGGTCCGATCCAGGGAGCCGGGGCTCAGAGCCGGAGGGCAGGCTCCAGGGGACAGTGGAGAGGCTAGAGACGTGCGTGTCCATGAGGTCCCAGGGTCCCCCATGCTCTTGGGAGGTCAGGCAGGTGCTTTGCATTTCCCCATAGGGAACAGGCCCATCTGCTTAGCACGGCTGGCTGAACGTGTAACTCCTGTGCCCAGGCTGCTCCGCTCCCACTGACGGGGTCACAGGCCTGCTGCTGTTCCCTTAGCAGCGAACTTTGTCACCGGCTGCTCCCGCCAACAGACCTGGGGCCACATACTGCTCCTACTGACTGCCCCGTGCGCCTGCTGCTTGCTCTCCGGTGCCCCTGCTCCCCCCTTCCCTGTGCCCCTGCTCCCCACTCCCCCGTGCGCCTGCTGCTCGCTCCCCCGTGCGCCTGCTGCTCGCTCCCCCGTGCGCCTGCTGCTCGCTCCCCCGTGCCCCTGCTGCTCGCTCCCCCGTGCCCCTGCTGCTCGCTCCCCTGTGCCCCTGCTGCTCGCTCCCCCGTGTCCCGTGCCCCTGCTCCCCCCTTCCCTGTGCTCCTACTGCTCGCTCCCCCGTGCCCCTGCTGCTCGCTCCCCCGTGTCCCTGCTCCCCCCTTCCCTGTGCCCCTGCTGCTCGCTCCCCGTGCCCCTGCTGCTCGCTCCCCCGTGCCCCTGCTCCCCACTCCCCTGTGCCCCTGCTCCCCACTCCCCTGTGCTCCTACTGCTCGCTCCCCCGTGCCCCTGCTGCTCGCTCCCCCGTGTCCCGTGCGCCTGCTGCTCGCTCCCCCGTGCGCCTGCTGCTCGCTCCCCCGTGCGCCTGCTGCTCGCTCCCCCGTGCCCCTGCTGCTCGCTCTCCGGTGCCCCTGCTGCTCGCTCCCCCATGCCCCTGTTCCCCCCTTCCCTGTGCCCCTGCTGCTCGCTCCCTCCTGCCCCGTGCCCCTGCTGCTCGCTCCCCCGTGCCCCTGCTGCTCGCTCCCCCGTGCCCCTGCTCCCCCCTTCCCTGTGCCCCTGCTGCTCGCTCCCTCCTGCCCTGTGCGCATGCTGCTCACCCGCCTCCCGTGCCCCTGCTGCTCGCTCTCCGGTGCCCCTGCTGCTCGCTCCCCCCTCTGCCCTATGTGCCTGCTGCTCGCTCCCCCATGAGGTGGCAAAGTTTGCAGATGCTACTAAACTGCTCAAGACAGTTACGACCAAAGCAGACCGTGAAGAACTTCGAAAAGATCTCACAAAACTAAGTGATTGGGCAACAAAATGGCAAATGAAATTTAATGTGGATAAATGTAAAGTAATGCACATTGGAGAAAATAACCCCAACTGTACATACAATAGGATGGGGGCTAATTTAGCGACAACTGATCAGGAGAAAGATCTTGGAGTCATCGTGAATAGTTCTCTGAAGATGTCCACGCAGTGTGCAGTGGCAGTCAAAAAAGCAAACGGGATGTTAGGAATCATTAAAAAAGGGATAGAGAATAAGACGGAGAATATCTTATTGCCCTTATATAAATCCATGGTGTGCCCACATCTTGAATACTGCGCACAGATGTGGTCCCCTCATCTCAAAAAGGTAGACTGGCATTAGAAAAGGTTCAGAGAAGGACAACTAAAATGATGAGGGGGTTGGAACGGGTCCTATAGGAGGAGAGATTAAAGAGGCTAGGACTTTTCAGCTTGGAAAAGAGGAGACGAAGGGGGGATATGAAAGAGGTCTATAAAACCATGAGTGGTGCGGAGAAAGCGAATAAGGAAAAGTCATTTACTGGTTCCCATAATATAAGAACTAGGGGCCACCAAGTGAAATGAATGGGTGTTAGGGGGCTTATTCCCCCACCCACTTACCACCGCTACCCCAAAGCTCTGGCAGAGCTTTAAAGGGCCTGAGGCTCTGCTGGGGTAGCGGCTGCCAGAGCCCCGGGCCCTTTAATCCCCGCCTGAGCCCTGCTGCCCGAGCCCTGGGGTAGCGGCTGCCAGAGCCCCGGGCCCTTTAATCCCCGCCTGAGCCCTGCTGCCCGAGCCCTGGGGTAGCGGCTGCCAGAGCCCCGAGCCCTTTAATCCCCGCCTGAGCCCTGCTGCCCGAGCCCTGGGGTAGCGGCTGCCAGAGCCCCGGGCCCTTTAATCCCCGCCTGAGCCCTGCTGCCCGAGCCCTGGGGTAGCGGCTGCCAGAGCCCCGGGCCCTTTAATCCCCGCCGGAGCCCTGCTGCCCGAGCCCTGGGGTAGCGGCTGCCAGAGCCCCGGGCCCTTTAATCCCCGCCTGAGCCCTGCTGCCCGAGCCCTGGGGTAGCGGCGGCCAGAGCCCCGGGCCCTTTAATCCCCGCCGGAGCCCTGCTGCCCGAGCCCTGGGGTAGCAGCGGCCAGAGCCCCGAGCCCTTTAATCCCCGCCTGAGCCCTGCTGCCCGAGCCCTGGGGTAGCAGTGGCCAGAGCCCCGAGCCCTTTAATCCCCGCCGGAGCCCTGCTGCCCGAGCCCTGGGGTAGCAGCGGCCAGAGCCCCAGGCCCTTTAATCCCCGCCTGAGCCCTGCTGCCCGAGCCCTGGGGTAGCAGCGGCCAGAGCCCCGGGCCCTTTAATCCCCGCCGGAGCCCTGCTGCCTGAGCCCTGGGGTAGCAGCGGCCAGAGCCCCGAGCCCTTTAATCCCCGCCTGAGCCCTGCTGCCCGAGCCCTGGGGTAGCAGTGGCCAGAGCCCCGAGCCCTTTAATCCCCGCCGGAGCCCTGCTGCCCGAGCCCTGGGGTAGCAGCGGCCAGAGCCCCGGGCCCTTTAATCCCCGCCGGAGCCCTGCTGCCTGAGCCCTGGGGTAGCGGCGGCCGGGCTCCATCGGGGATTTAAAGGGCCCCGGGGCTCCAGCCGCCGCTACCGCCCTGGCCCTTTAAATGCCCGTCGGAGCCCCACTGCCACCACCCCAGGGCTTCGGCAGCAGGGCTCCGGCAGGGATTTAAAGGGCCCCGGGGCAGTAGCGATGGCTGGAGCTCCGGGGCCTTTTAAATCCCCGCCAGAGCCCCCCACCCCTACCTCAGGGCTCCGGCAGCAGGGCTCAGGTGGGGATTTAAAGAGCTTGGGGCTCCAGCCACCGCTACTGCCCCGGCCCTTTAAATCCCCGCCGGAGCCCCACCGCTCCCGCTACCCCAGGACTCCGGCCGCAGGGCTCAGGCCGGGATTTAAAGGGCCCCGGGGCAGTAGCAGCGGCTGGAGCTCTGGGGCCCTTTAAATCCCTGCCGCAGCCCCGCCACCGCTACCCCGGGACTTTAAATTGCCCTCTCGGAAAGCCGGTCCTGGTACGGCGCACCGGCTCTTACCAGTACGCTGTACCAGGGCGAACCGGCTTACTTTCACCTCTGCTGCTTAGCCAGAGGCCTTAGCCTAAGAACAGGGGCTCAGACTGTCACAGGGAGAGAAGGCCCTTACACCGGCAGACTGTGATTTTGATTCTTTCATTTACACCTCTAGAACTAGCCAAGTGATAAGAACACACCTAAATCCTTAGAGTATGGGCCTTTACAGACAGGCCTGAATATCTCTATCCTAACAGTAGGCAGCAGGTTTAAAACAAATAAAAGGATGTTCTTCTTCACTCAGCACGCAGTCAACCTGTGGAACTCCTTGCCGGAGGAGGTTGTGATGCCTAGGACTATAACAGGGTTTAAAAGAGAACTGGATAAATTCATGGAGGTTAAGTCCATTAATGGCTATTGGCCAGGATGGGGAAGGAATGGTGTCCCTAGCCTCTGTTTGTCAGAGGGTGGAGATGGATGGCAGGAGAGAGATCATTAGATTATTACGTGTTCGGTTCACTCCCTCTGGGGCACCTGGCATTGGCCACTGTCGGTAGACAGGACGCTGGGCTGGATGGACCTTCGGTCTGACCCCGTCTGGCCGTTCTTATGTGCCCTGCGCCCCTGCTGCTCGCTCCCCCTCTGCCTGGACCCCCGTACTTATTTTTCTAGTGGAGCTGACTGAAAAATGTCTCTCCAAACAGAATGCCAGCGGGCTGCCCGCTGGCTGGCGTGTGCGCGCTGTCGGCGGGCGCTGTGCAGGGAGCGGGTGCCGCAGACCTCGACGGTAAAGTGCTGAAGGCTGGAATGGTGTCTGAGTAACCGCCGCCCCGAGCCTGTGCTTGGAGCTCTGACGCTGTCACTCTTGCCAGCCGGCTCAGTCGGCAGCCCGCGCGGCTACTCATCAAGATAGACCTCAGGCACGGTTTAGTGACAAAGGCATCCGGCCATGTTTGTTGCCCCCTGGGCACGGTCCCAGCGGCCTGTCTCCGTGGTTACAGGCACACTGACACAGGGGTGCTTAGCAGCAAGGAGTGGCTCAGTCAGCAGCGGGAATTTCTGCATTCCTGTTCATTGCTCTGTTAAACCATTGTCTCTTGCACCTGACTGGGATGTGTCTGTACTCACGGGAATAGCTTTATGGAAAGATCTGGTGCCTAGATATTGGCCAACTTCATGTACTGGGCAGTGAACCTGTGAGCGTCTGCTTTAATCCATGGCCTGACTTTGGGTCACAACCTCTGGTTCGGCCTCAGGTCTTGCACCAGGCCCAGGGCTCCAGGCTCTCTCTCCCTACTACACCTCTGTGGATGTGTCAGGGTGCGAGCTCCCCCCAGCAGGGACCAGCCATGGCTGCGAGCTCCTCCCCAGCAGGGACCAGCCCTGGCTGCGAGCTCCCCCCAACAGGGACCAGCCCTGGCTGCGAGCTCCCCCCCAGCAGGGACCAGCCCTGGCTGCGAGCTCCCCCAAGCAGGGACCAGCCCTGGCTGTGAGCTCCCCCAAGCAGGGACCAGCCCTGGTTGTGAGCTCCCCCAAGCAGGGACCAGCCCTGGCTGTGAGCTCCCCCAAGCAGGGACCAGCCCTGGTTGTGAGCTCCCCCTCAGCAGGGACCAGCCCTGGCTGCGAGCTCCCCCTCAGCAGGGACCAGCCCTGGCTGCGAGCTCCCCCTCAGCAGGGACCAGCCCTGGCTGCGAGCTCCCCCTCAGCAGGGATCAGCCCTGGCTGCGAGTTCCCCCCGGCCCCGCAGCAGGGACCAGCCCTGGCTGTGAACTCCCCCCAAGCAGGGACCAGCCCTGGCTGTGAGCTCCCCCCGGCCCCGCAGCAGGGACCAGCCCTGGCTGTGAGCTCCCCCAAGCAGGGACCAGCCCTGGCTGCGAGCTCCCCCCGGCCCCGCAGCAGGGACGAGCCCTGGCTGTGAACTCCCCCCAAGCAGGGACCAGCCCTGGCTGTGAGCTCCCCCCGCCCCAACAGGGACCAGCCCTGGCTGCGAGCTCCCCCCGCAGCAGTTGCACAGACAGTGTGAAGCTGGGAGGAGGGGGCGGGGGTGGCTGTCCCAGGCTGAGGGGGCCCTTTCCCATGGTGACAGCAGCCAGCCCAGTCTGCTGTCTGCTCGGATTCTGCCACACCCCCACCCATGTGAGACCCTGCACAGACCACGGGGCCGCAGGTCAGGGCAGGAGCCTGAGACTAAACACATCACCAGGCACAGCCAGCCAGGGGTCAGGGCCCACGAGAAACACGCCCCCCCCCACCCAGCATCACCCCCTTCTCCGAGCTCCCCCCACCTCACATCTCCCCTGCCCCCCCAATCCAGCATCAGCCCCCTCTGCTAAGCTCCCTGCCCCCCACCCCTTCCCATTAATGGGCTTACATTGCAGCAAGGGAGGGTTAGGTTGGACAATGCAGCTCTGGAATAAATTGCCCAGGGGGGTTGTGGAGTCTCCGTCCTTGGGGATTGTTTAAGAGCAGGTTGGACAGACCCCTGTCGGGATGGCTAGATAGTACTTCGTCTGCCATGGAGTGCAGGGCCTGGACTAGACGACCTCTCGAGTCCCTGCCAGTCCCTACGGTTCTATGCTTCTCTATGGCAGCAGCCCCAGGTGCTCTCAGCGTTACAGGGGCAGGGCTGTGGTGGGTGCTGCACTGGCCGCCACAGTAGATCCCCCAACGGGCCCGTCTGGCCTGGACCTGGGAAGAGTCCGGGCCCACATGCACCCCTGTTCCGAGCCATGCACCTGAGGGAGTGGCAGGTGCCGGCAGCCTTTGAAACCCAGCCAGGAAATTCCCCTCATGTCTTAGGAAAAGTCAATTATTAAAAGTTTCCACAGGGCCTACGCCCTTCGAGTGCCCTGAGAAGCATCCGCCCCCATCCAGCTCCTCCCTATTCCCCCACCCCATCGCCTGGGACTGGGCACGCAGCCTGAACCCACGCACCGTTCCCAGCCCTCGCTGCTGCACCCTGGGTGCCCTGCCGGGACTAGCCAGGTCCCTCTGCAGGAAAAGGCCGGGGCTGGAGTAACTGGAAGCTGCCTGCCCTGCCCCACTCCTGCCCTGACCCCCCACAGCGCCCACTGCTGGAGCTCCCCCCCTGCCCATGCTCCTGCCCTGACCCCCCACAGTGCCCCCTCCCGGGACTAGCTGGGAATCCCTGCAGACAGGTCCCTCTGCAGGGAGAGGCCAGGGCTGGAGTAACCAGGAGCTGCCCCTCTGCCCTGCTCCCACAGCGCCCCCTGCTGGGAGCCCCCCTCCACCCATACTGTTGCCCCGCTCCCCACAGCGCCCTCTGCTGGTTCTGAGGTCTCACACTGTCACTGCCTGACCCCACCTCTCTGTGAGGTCAGAACTTTGGCTAGGAGCAGGGGGCTGGGTTAGCTCACAGAAGCCCCCGCCCCCCAACCTGCAGAGAGCCCGTCGCTGGTCCTGCCCCGAGCAGCCCCTGGCAAAGCGCCCCCGGCCCAGCACGGCCCTCGTGGCATCCAGCCCTGGTGACTGGGACGGGTGCCGTGCAGAGGCAGTGTGGTCCCCAGCCCAGAGCTGGCAGGCCAGGTGCGTGGTCGAGCCTGGTCCTGGGTCCGGCAGAGGAAGCTTCAAGTCTTTCAAGCCGCAGTCCATGGGGCAGAGGGAGGCCCCTGACCAATTCCAAGCCTGCCCCCCTCCCTGCCCAGCATTTGTCCCATCCCTGCCTGGGGTCGGGCAGAGGCCGAGCCACACAGGGGAGCTGGCCTCACACTGAGATGGCACGCTTGGCTGGTGACACGGCGTGCTGCCGACAGGCCTAGGGCTCCCGGGACTCGTTCATGGCCTCGTGCCACTCGCCGCTTGCACCAGAGCCAGCCGTGTCTGCACAGGGCTGTTTTACACAGCAACCGACGGCACCGCCCCTCAGACCCAGAACCCCCACAGCCCCGCGCAAGCGTGGCCATTCCCACCCCGGGGACCCCCGTAGCACAGCCCGGAGTCCTGCCGCACAGAGACAAGGGACTTTCCCAGCACCACAGACGGAACCAGTCCTGGCTCCCAGCCCCACTGCACTACCTACTAGACCCCACTCCCCCCCAGAGCTCGGGATAGAACCCAGAGTCCTGGCTCCAGCCCCCTATGGGGCCTACCGGCTGCACCCTTGCAGCCTCCAAGCCGGGCGCGCGCAGGGAGACGGCTCGTAGCTATTCTCTGTGATCTGCACGGGGCAAACCCAGGCACGTTCTGGCCAGGCAAGTTCCTGCCACGAATGGGGCATGAGCAGGATTGTAGGGCTCATATCCTTGGGGTCTGCCGGAGCCACCCCCCAGGGAGCTCCCCAGAGAGAGCCAGGGCTTCCCATTTACTGTGCGCCGGAGGTGGGGAGTCAGAGGGGAAAGGAGCGAGAGCGAGAGAGTAACAGGGCTCCTGGCAGGGGCAGCGGAGGGCTGCCAACTTTCTACTCGCACAAAACCAAACACCCTTGCCCCACCCCTTATCTGAGGCCCCGCCCCCCACTCCCTCCCACGCCCTCTCTTCATCGCTCGCTCTCCCCCATCCTCGCTCACTCGCCTCATTTTCACCGGGCTGGGGCAGGGGGTTGGGGCGTGGGAGGGGGTGAGGGCTCTGGCTGTGGGGGGTGGGGTTTGGGGTGCAGGAGGGGCTCCAGGCTGGGTGGTGGAGCCGAGGGGTTCAGAATATGGGAGGGGGCTCCAGGCTGAGGCTGGGGGTTGGGGTGTGGGTGGAGGTATGGGCTCTGGGCTGGGGGGGAGGGTTCCAGGGTGGGGGCCAGAAATGAGGGGTTCAGGTTGCAGGAGGGGGCTCTGCGCTGGGGCAGGGGGTTGGAGTGGGGGGGCAATGGGCCATGCATGGCAGGGGCCAGCCCCACTCCGTCCAGGCCCAGTGGGAGGGCACTATTTGCAAACTGGCAGTTGCCAGACGCACACTGCCTGCCCAGCCCTGTGCTGCCAGCCTGCCCCTTCCCCTTGGAGGGCAGGCCCATGCTGCCCCAGACAGCCCCCCACCCAACACCACAACACCCCACCAATTCCCTATAGCCGGAGCCCCCCCGGACCCACTCTGCCCAGCACCCCGCCCAGACCCCTCCACAAATGTACAGCACCCTGCACACCACCACCCCTGCCCACAACTGCCCAGCACCCCCCACAGAGCCCCACTCCCTAGTGCCCCAACACACACATCTTCCCTGCCCCCTCAGAGCCCAGCACCCCCCCAGGCCTCTAAGAGACCCCCTGCCCCACGCCCTGCCTCCCAGCCGCACTCACCAGCCCTGCTTGGAGGTGACTGTGTCTGCCGGGCTGGTCCCGGGCCGGGAATCGGTCCATCCCCGCGGGAGTGGCGCAATCAGCCAGGCCAGGCCCTGCCCCACCAGGGCTCCCGGGGGACCCACTTTCCCTGGAGCGGCCCAGCCAAGCCCCCCCAGCGGCTGAGACCTGAGACTGGCCAGGCTTCTTCCCCAGTCCCAGGCGGCTCGGCTCCGGGGAGACAGGCGGGGCCCCACGGGTGGTGGGAAGCAGAGACTGCCCGGAGCCAGGAGGTGCCCTGGGGTCCGGCCAGGGGGCAGAGAGCAGCAGTGGGCTGGGGGACAGGGATGGAGAGAGGTGGCCTCGGCCGGCCGGCAGGCAGGCTGAGAGGAGCAAGTGGTGGGCGGGGGGAGCCAGCGGGGTCTCGGGGCGCAGGCAAGTGGAGCAGGCCGGGGCCCCTTCTGAGCATGGGCCTGGCTCCGTGGCACCCACTGTAAACCCGGCACTGCCTGCGTGGGGGGGATCGCCAGGTTCCCCGCGCAGTGGGGGGGATCGCTGGGTTCCCTGCGCGGTGGGAGGAGGGATTGACGGGTTCCCCGCGCAGTGAGGGGTGGAGATCGCCAGGTTCCCTGCACGGTGAGGGGGGGATCGCCAGGTTCCTTGCACGGGGGGCGGGGGCGATCGCTGGGTTCCCTGTCGGGGGGGGGAATCGTTCAGTTTCCTCCGTGTCTGCCAGGAGAGGGGTAGATCCTCAAAGTGGGCGGCTGAGCTCTCCCAACCACTCCTGACCCTTGTGGGGCAGACAGCGTGGGGCTGGGAGAAGCCTGATTCCCCCCCCCGCTCCGCCCCTCCAGAGGGGAGGGGAGCAGCCAGCTGGACCCACCTCTCAGCCTGTGCTGAGCCCGCGGCTCTCTGGCCAGGGGCTGTCGTCACCTGTGAGTGCAGCAGCAGGGACCCTCGCTGCTGCCCCAGAGACCTGGCCCAGGCAGCATCCTGCTCCTGCCCCCCCGGGGGTAGCTCTCAGGGCTGGGGGGCCTGTGCGAGGGCCCAGAGTGAAACATTTCTCCCCAGAAGGCAGGGCCCTGGGAGCCGGGCCAAGTGCTTGGGGTGGGGGGCAGGATGGCCAGGGGCGGCTGCAGACTCCTGGCTGCAGGTGGGTGAATTTCAGGAGAGCTGAGACACACTGACCCCGTGAAGTGCTCAGATAAAACCCTGCCCAGGCTGGGCTGGGCGAGGGGCAGCATCAAGCGCTGGGTTCAATATCTAGGGGTTCCTCTTAAGATTACAGAACAGAACCGGCTCGAGCCCCGAGCCAGAGACCTAGGGACCAAGCCCCGGGCCAGAGACCTAGGGACCAAGCCCCGGGCGTCTCTCAGAGGCAGCGCTGGGTCTGCGTGTAACAGAATAACTGTTACTCAAAGGGAGAGGGAACCCAGCTTTAGTTTGGGAAAACACCAACAGTTCCCAAGTGTGGAAACCCTAAGTAAACGACTGCCCCATGGTATGACAGGCAGTGTCTTTTGCCTCAGTTTCCCACCCTGCTGGGTGACAGTCCACAGCCAAATGTCCCTTCGACACACCGCTCCCCGTTCCCTGTGCAGCACCCCAGAATCCAAGGGGGGTGGTCCTGGGGGTCACCTCTTGCCCCCGAGGTCGCTGGTGGTTGAGCGGTGCCTGCGGTTGTGGCTCCGGGCTCTGGCCCCAGCACTGCCGCGGCGTCTAACTGCGGTGCCTCGGGCTGGCTTTCCCCCCGGCCCAGGTCTCGGGTCAGCCCCCCCCCGCCCCCCCGCGCCCCTGGCCGTCTGGTGGGTAGTTACGGCTCTGGCCAGCCGAGAAAGCACCAGGAGTCTCAGCTGGGGGCGGGTCAGCGCTACCTGTCAACTGGGGAGTATACCATGGGGCACGGCACCAGCCAGGAACCGACCCAACCGCTCTGTCTGTCCCTCGCTTCAGCGTCGCTTCCCGCTTAGTGCGTGCGGTTAATCAGCGTGAGCCCCAGCGGGGGCCCGCTCAGTACAGTTTTCTGCTGCCCGAACTCACCCACCCAGGAGAATAACAGTGCATTGCTCCTGGGCTAAAGGGAAGCTTAAACCCAAACTGGTCACTTTGGGCTGCTGGTCACCTAGCTACAGTAGGGCAACCCATGAAAATATGGGGGCTCCTGAGGTCTCTTCCTGCAATTCATCGCTAGATGGCAGAGGAGAGGTCATTCAGACCCCCAGCTCAGTGACTGGACCCCTTGTCACGGCATCCCCCGCGCGATGCTCTGGAACTGCTCCCATGAAGCCAGGCAGGACTCTGGACAGTCTCCTTTCTGGGAGCAGCCTGTCTTCAGGACACAAAGCTCACACAGCTTCCACCTTCCTGGGCCTGACCTCGGAGCATTCAGCATCCTCTGCCCCTCCGGTGCGCTTCCCACAGCGAGTCCGCTCAGGCGGGGTCCTGGGGAAGCCAGAGGGTCCTGCCCCCCAAACTCCGCAGTCAGACGAGACTCTCAGCCAGCCAGAAAACAGAAGGTTTATTAGACGACAGGAACATGTCTAACACAGAGCTTGTAGCTGCAGAGAACAGGACCCCTCAGCTGGGTCCATTTTGGGGGGCAGTGAGCCAGACAACCACATCTGCACTTCACTCCATGTCCCCAGCCAGCCCCAAACTGAAACTCTCTCCAGCCCCTCCTCCTCTGGGCTTTGTCCCTTTCCCGGGACAGGAGGGCACCTGATTCCTTTGTTCTCCAACCCTTTAGCTCTCACCTTGCAGGGGGAAGGGCCCAGGGTCATGAGTTGCCAGGAAACAGGGTGTCGGCCATTCTCTGTGTCCAGACCCCTGCGTACACCTGCCCTCTAGAGCTCTGCAATGATCATACACCCTTACCCCACCCCCTAGATACTTAAGAACTACACAGGGGAAACTGAGGCACCCCCACACTATTCAGAGGAAACATTAAGAACTGTCCACTTCGTCACATCTCTCCCCCCTTCGAGACCGAACTGAGCAGGGTCACTTTAGCCGGTGACCTGGGGAAGTTCGAAGCCACCAACATTCCTGTGGATGCTCCCAGCATCTCTCCCATTCCTTGGTGGGCGTTACACCAGGCCCTTCCAGTTTCACGCCCTCCTTTAGGTTGGGGGTGGTCGATAGCACTCACAGGCTGCATGTGGGAAGGTTTATGCGGCCTGTGCCCTTTGGCCACCCCAAAATCCCCGGGGGTCAAACTGGGATCGGGTCTTCTCCCAGCGCTCCAGTCTGGAGGGCTGCAATTTGGGCTCTATTCGTTAAGAGCCCCCATCTTGACCTGGGCCACATACTGGTCACTTACAGAACTAGCTTGGGAGACATTCCTCTCTCAACAACCTTGTCTCCCCAACAAGCTGGCCAAACACAGCCACTTGGTTATAGGACTGTTTAACTTTCTTAACAACTTCCACTTATCTGAGACCTTCTCAAAGCTATCCACACTGAATCCTTCAACAGGAAAGTCGTGGATCCATTCACAACAGAAAATTTCTGGCTGTTAGGAACTGAAACTTTCTTGATTAAATCACTTTCCCACCCTTCAGTGGCAGTAAAACTGCTTGCAAAGACTCCATGAGGATTTTCTTTCCCAAGGGGCTTTTTCTATGCAACAATTCACCCTTCAGAGAAATTCTGCCCTTACCCTCTTTACGTAGGGCTTGCTACGCGCTATCTCAGAGTTTTCCTGAGCAATAATAGACTCTTTCTGGGTCTCCCTTACATCCAGAATCACCTCTGGCCCATCCGGCGGATTCCTACACAAGCCCCTTTCAAGCAAACTTACAGACTTCCTGGATAAAAGGTTAGAAGCATTCTCCTTCCCTTTGCCACACACAAGTTCAGGAATCTTTTCCTTCTTGCTACAGGTTTCCACACCCTCAGTAGGTAACACAATCACATCATCTTCATGCTCTCCTTGTGCCCTGGCTAGGATCTCACCCTGATTAGACAGAGTTGCTCCACCCTTTCCAACAACACACTAGCAACAGGCAAAATACAAGCACCAGAATTGTCTGGGCTCTGGGATTTTGCATAGACACTAACTGGATGTGACTTAGTTACAGGACAATTCTCCCGAGCAGATGCAAATTAGGACCGTTCCCTTCCTGGGCTTTAGCTGAATCCAGAACCAACTCTGAGACAACTGCAGGACCCTCAACCATCACAGGCTGAAAGGCCCCTTCTCTCTGCTCCACAGACAAAGAAGAGCTGGACACACTTTCTCCTTTCCCAGACACCCAGCTTGGGATCTCATTCCCCTGGTCCCAGCACACAAGGCTGGTCACAGACAACTGCTTGGAGACTGGGGTAGCTCCCTCCATAGGCAAGTCAATACCCCTGACAGACAGAGACCCATTTCCTTCACTGTCCCAATTCTCCACCCAGCTAACAGGTAAGGTCCAGGGACACTCATCTTCCACTCTCCTGGCCTTCCCACCCTGCTGACTAGACAAAGCCATCAGCTCACAAGGCTGCCTGGGCTCATCCAGACTTTCCTTACCCAGCACCTTGCCACTCCCCACAGATCCCCTGCCCTGCCCGTGTCTCCCCCCACTCAGCTGGGGTCTCAGCTCCCACTGTGTTCAGCGCTGCCCTTGCTGTCCCAGTGGGGGTAGACAGCGAGCTCACTGCTTTCCTCACTGCATCAGAGGCAGTGTGAGCCCCCTCTCCGGTGTGCAAGGGGGCGGGGAGCATCTCGCTGTCCCACCCAAGCTCAGGGGTCTGGTTACAGGCAGGCAGGTAGCCTGAGCCTAGCCGCTCCTCCCTGCTCCCAGCCAGGTCATCTGCATTTTCACTGACCATTTCCCTCTCCATCGATTGGTTCCCTGGATCCAAATTCAAACCCTCAGCAGTTACAGGAGCAGGGCCTGGATTGTGTCCCAAAGGGACACAGTCATCCCACAACAGGGTGTCGCAGCTGGTATCCTGGAGAACCCCAACGGCCAGCCAGCCCCATCCCTCCTGGGTCTGCACAGGGATCTGGGCCATAGGCAGGGCGAGGGGTTTCGTCCCTGGGACCCTCACCCAGCTCACACAGCCCCTCAGCATCTGAGGCTGCACCACCCAGGGCCTGACACCAGTTCTCTCTGTCCCAGGATCTCGCCACCCCAGGAATGTCTCCCTATTGACCATCAGCTTCCACCCACTGGAGGTCCGAGGGGGCCTGGCCCCAGGAAACTCCACACAGACATATAGGTTGGGGTCAGGAGTGGGAGCCTGTCCACCTCCCCACCCGGGACATCTGGCTGACGGAGTCTATGGCCTTGGGACCCAGCAAGGGAGCTAGACACTGGGGCTTTTCCGCAGGGTCCCCTTGGTTCAAATCGCCAGCCTGCTCAAAGGCAGTGAGGTGGCATCCACATCCCCCCTCCTCCTTAACCAGGGGCAGCAATTTAGTTTCAAGGTTCCCTGCGGAACTGGCCCCCCCGGGGTCTATTCCCACTCACCCCGGGGAGGTCCCCTAGGCCTCTCCGCTCCCCCACCGCCAGTTCATGCTGCTGCTGCTTCTGCAGCTCTTTCTCGGGCTCTCGCTGTCTCTCACAGTCCTCTTGCTCTCTCAGACTCAGCTCCAATCTCGTCCGTCTCCGATCCCCGGATGGGGAACCCGATCGTGAAGACCCCCGTCAGGTCGGGGACAGGAGTCTTGGGGATGCCTGGCTACTACTCCAGCTGCTCCCAGATCCTGCTATAGCCCCATTTGGGATCAGGAATCTGTTCCTTCGAGCGGTCATCCTCCTCCAAATGCACGCGGTCATCCTCCCTCCAGCTGCACGATTAACTGAGCTTTGGTGAACTTTCCAATGTGCTTGCCCTGAGCAGCGGCTGCCAGGAGGCAGAGCCGGAGCTGGCTGTGCTGGGCACAGAGGAGAGGTAGCAGGGGCTGCTGCTGGGACAAGCAGCTGCTGCTGCCCCAGCGCTGTCCCTGGGACACTGGCCAGGACGCCAGCCTCCCAAGGATGCCCCCTTTCAAAGCCCAGCTTTCTGTACCAGACAGCCCCATGCTAACCCTGGGCCACCTGCTGGATGCTCAGCTGCGAATCCCCCAGCCTCTGCACTGGCTCCTGCAAACAAGGCAGCCATTGCACGAGGGCCGCCGGGGACAGCGGAAATCCCCAGTGCATCGACCTGGGCCCTCAGGTACAGTCCTGGCTGGAATGTCACTGAGCCGCCAGCATCTGGCCCTGCCTGATTCCGTACGCTCATGGAGAACCCGCCCCAGCCTGCCCTGGCCCATTCCCTGCCCACAGATCGCTCAGCCAGGAACCCCTCCCCAGCCACCTGTCCCCCTCGGCTCACTCACCAGGAACCCTCCCCCACCCACCTCAAATCACACAGCCTCCGGCGCGCCCCGCTCCATGGGGTTTCCAGCTGTGACGAAGTGGGACTGTTCTTAATGTTTCCTCTGAATATTGTGGGGGTGCCTCAGTTTCCCCTAGGCAGTTCTTAAGTATCTAGGGGGTGGGGTAAGGGTGTATGATCATTGCAGAGCCCTAGAGGGCAGGTGTGTGCAGGGGTCTGGACACAGAGAATGGCCGACACCCTGATTCCTGGCAACTGATGGCCTGGGGCCTTCCCCCCCCCCCCCCCCCCCCCCCCCCCCCCCCCCCCCCGCAAGGTGAGAGCTAAAGGGTTGGAGAACAAAGGGATCCGGTGACCTCCTGGCCCGGGAAAGGAACAAAGCCCGGGGAGGAGGGGCTGGAGGGAGTTTCAGTTTGGGGCTGGCTGGGACATGGAGTGAAGTGCAGACGTGGTTGTCTGGCTCACTGCCCCCAAAATGGACCCAGCTGAGGGGTCCTGTTCTCTGCACCTGCAAGCTCTATGTTAGACCATGTTCCTGTCGTCTAATAAACCTCTGTGTTACTGGCTGGCTGAGAGTCCCGTCTGACTGTGGAGTTGGGGGGCAGAACCCTCTGGCTTCCCCAGGAGCCCCGCCTGGGCAGACTCACTGGGGAAGCACACGGAGGGGCAGAGGATGCTGAATGCTCCGAGGTCAGGCCCAGGAAGGTGGAAGCTGTGTGAGCTGTGTGTCCTGGAGACAGGCTGCTCACAGAAAGGAGACTTCCCCAGAGTCCCGCCTGGCTTCGTGGGGAGCAGTTCCAGAGCATCGCCCGGGGACGCCGGGACACCGGCTGGCTTTGCTTCCCCCCGCTCCCACCTCCGGCTGCTGCTGAACTCTCCATCCCCACCCTCCCATCAGGAAGAGACAGCTGGAGTCTGCTGCTTATACGTGGCAAAGGGGGTCAGCGAGCCCCTTCCCGCTCATCTCTGACACCTCTAGGCCGCTCCGTGTCACTTCTCTGGTCACACTGGTGGATACACAGGAGCAGGGCTTGTGGGGAACCGGCACCTCCACACAGGGCAATGGCCTTGCGGCTGCACGGACACCCCCAACAGCTCCTCACATGGCAGCCGAGGGGGCAGCAGGCACACGTCATTGCGCTGGGCCAGCATTTGCCGTGCGAGGACGGTGCAAGGGCAGGGGCTCAGGGAGAAGGGGCAGTGCAAAGGCAGAGACTCGGAGAGAAGGGGCTGGGTGGGGGCGGGACTTCAGGGGGCAGGGGTGGCACAAGGGAAGGGGCGGGGCCTCAGGAGAAGGGGCGGGGCTTCAGGGGGAAGGGGCGGCACAAGGGAAGGGCCTCAGAGGAAGGGGCGGTGTTTCAGGGGAAGGGGTGGCACAAGGGAAGGGCCTCAGGGGAAGGGGCAGGGCCTCAAGGGGAAGGGGCGGGGCTTCAAGGAGCGGGGCTTCAGGGGGAAGGGGTGGCACAAGGGAAGGGCCTCAGGGGAAGGGGCGGGGCCTCAGGGGGAAGGGGCGGGGCTTCGCAGAGCGGGGCTTCAGGGGGAAGGGGTGGCACAAGGTAAGGGCCTCAGGGGAAGGGGCGGGGCCTCAGGGGAAGGGGCAGGGCTTCAAGGAGCAGGCCTTCAGGGGGAAAGGGTGGCTCGGCCACAGTTCGGGCCCTGGTGGCCCTGCCATGTTTGCGGGCCTTCTGCCACTCCTGCTGCTCATCCAGCCCACAGGAGGAGGGAGAGTCTTGCCTCTGGCATTTCTCGTCTTGCTCTCACTGTTGTCTGGATGCCTCCAGCCAGGGGGCTGCACTGGCTCCACTCCCTGCCTCTCGTCCGTTCCTGGCATTGTGTCTGCAGAGATACTTCTCTTGTCCACATGTCCCATGAAAACTGCACGTGGCTGTGTCTCATGGAGCCTCTTCTCTCTCTGCAGAGACACGGGCGCTGCCCCGGGAGGTGAGCGAGGCGAGCGCAGCGCAAGAAGGCAGACGGCATGGAGCACCAGCCGGCAGTGAATGGACATGCCACCCCCACAGCTCACCCAAAAGACACCCCAGGAGGAAGTCACTTCCATCAGGGCATGCAGCCTGGCAAGCGGCGACAGACGGGTGTGGAGTCACACGGTGTGGGAGAGCCCCTGGCGGGGACTGGGACCATTGCTGGGGTGTACGTGGAGGCTTCCAAGAAGACAATGAGCTTTTATGATGCCACCAGAGAGCATTTCCTGATGTCTGAGCCAGCACTTGCTCTTCTGGAGGCTCAGGCAGCCACAGGCTCCCTCATTGATCCGGTGGGGAACAAGCAGCTCTCTGTGGCAGAGGCCGTGAGACTGGGGCTGGTAGGCCTGGAGCTGAAAGAAAAGCTGCTGTCTGCAGAGAGAGCAGCGATTGGCTTCATGGACCCCTACACAGATGAGAAGATCTCACTCTATCAAGCCATCCAAAAAGAGCTGCTCGGGCGGGATCGGGGCGCCCGCCTGCTGGAGGTCCAGATCGCCACAGGGGGCCTCGTGGATCCAGCCACCAGCCACCGCCTCCCCATGGACGTTACCTACGAGCAGGGACACTTCGGTGACGAGATGAGCCAGCTCCTCTCTGACCCCAGCTCTGCTGCTGCCAGAGGGTTTCTTGACCCAAACACCAGCGAGACGGTCACCTATCTGGAGCTTAAGAAACGGTGCATGATCGATCCCTCCACAGGGCTCCTCCTCTTGCCTCTGAAAATCACCTTCCCAGGGCTGAGAGGGAGAGTGAGCAGCAGTGAGCTGCTCAGCTCCAGCATCATTGACATGGACACGTTCAGGGCCCTCGAGGAAGGCCGGGTCTCTGTCCAGGAGGTAGCAGAGATGGACCATGTTCAGCAGTACCTGGAGGGCACGGGAAGCATTGCAGGTGTTGCCATACTGCCGACCGGTGAGAGGAAGAGTCTGTACCAGGCGCTGACAGAGCATCTCCTCATGCCAGGCACAGCACTGGCCCTCCTGCAGGCCCAGGCTGCCACTGCCTGCCTGACAGAGCCCACCAAGAGCCAGAGACTCTCAGTTGATGATGGTGTCAAGGCTGGTGTGGTTGGGCCGGAGCTCTATGAGAAGCTGTCATCCGCTGAGAGAGCTGCCACCGGGTACCGAGACCCCTACACTGGGGAGCTGCTCTCTCTGTTTCAAGCCATGAATAAGGGGCTTATTGCCAGGGACCAGGGGACTTACCTACTGGAGGCCCAGCTGGCCACCGGTGGCCTCATCGATCCAGTCCACAATCACCGTGTCCCAGTGGAGGTGGCCTGCCAACGGGGCTACCTCGATGAAGAGATGAAGCGGCTCCTCTTCCATCCCACCCATGACATGAAAGGGTTCTTCGACCCCAACACGAAGGAGACCCTCATGTACGCAGAGTTATTGGAGAGGTGTGTCACTGACCCAGACACCGGTCTCCGTCTGCTGCCGCTCTTCGGAGAAAATGGGGAAGGGTCTCAGGGCATGCATTCCTTCATAGACCACAGGACCCGAATGGCTTTGGAAGACACAACAGTACCCGTGGCCTGTGGCAAATTCAAGGGGAAGTCAGTGTCGCTCTGGAAACTCCTCTTCTCAGACTACTTCACAAACGTGCAAAGGGCCACATTTACCCAGCAGTGCCGCACCGCAACTCTCTCCATGAAGGAACTGGCTAAGACCATCAGCACCACAGTTCAGCAAATGGCTTCCACCGCCAATATCACCTTTGAAGGCCTGAGGCACAAAGTGACCCCTAGCCAGCTCCTGAGCGCTGACATCATCAACAGGGATTTGTTTGAGAAACTCAGCCAAGGGGAGACATCAGCCAGAGAAGTTGTCTGCATGGACACAGTCAGGAAGTACCTGGAAGGGACAGGCAGTATCAGTGGGTTGCTGCTGCCCGATTCCCAGGAGAAAATCAGCATCTACCAGGCAAAGAGGAAAGGCCTTCTAATGCCAGGGACATCCCTCATCCTCCTCGAGGCACAGGCTGCCACTGGATTCATCATCGACCCAGCTGCAAACAAGAAATATTCTGTGGAGGAGGCTCTGCGAGCCAATGTCATCGGCCCAGATATTTACAACAAGCTTCTGGCAGCAGAGAAAGCAGTCACTGGCTACAAAGACCCCTACACCGGCAACAAGATCTCCCTCTTCCAGGCCATGAGCAAAGGCCACATCATCAGAGACCACGGCATCCGCCTGCTGGAGGCCCAGATCGCCACCGGCGGCATCATCGACCCCTTGCACAGTCACCGTCTCCCTGTGGAGGTGGCTTACAAGCGGGGCTACTTTGACAAGAAGATGAACCGGATCCTCTCTGACCCCAGCGTTGACACCAAGGGCTTCTTCGACCCCAACACGCACGAGAACCTCACGTACTTGCAGCTGAAGGAGAAGTGCATCACAGAGCCCTCCACTGGACTCTGCCTCCTGCCTCTGAACAGCAAGAAGCGTCAGTTCATCAATGACACCACCAAACAAGCCTTCAGGAGCACCTGGCTCCTCGTGAAGTATGGGAGGTTCCAAGGAGAAAGGGTCTCTGTGTGGGACCTGTTGAACTCTGAGTATTTCAGCGAGGGAAAGCGGCGGGAGATATTTAATCACTACCAGCTGCGGAAGCTCACCCTGGAGCAGATCAGACTCATGTTGGAGGAAGAGATGAAAAAATGGGCCCACATCAAATTCCCAGCCATGAGAGGCAGCGTCACGGCCTACCACCTGCTAGAAACTGGCATCATAGACAAGGCCCTGTTCGAGAGGGTGCTGGAGGGAGCCGTGAGCCCGGAGGATGTCCTGTGCATGGACTCTGTCTGCAAATACCTCTACGGCTCTGGCAGCATTGGGGGGATTGTGCTCCAGCCATCAAACCAGAGAATGAGCATCTATGAAGCCATGAAGCAGAAGATTGTGATGCCAGGGGTGGCTCTCCCACTGCTCGAGGCCCAGGCTGCTACTGGCTTCGTCATCAACCCAGTGAACAACCAGAAGCTGTGCGTTGATGAAGCCGTAAGGGAAGGGGTTATCGGGCCAGAACTCCATGAGAAACTGCAGCACGCAGAAGGAGCTGTAATGGGCTATAAAGACCCTTTCACCGGAGAAAAGATCTCCCTCTTCCAAGCCATGAAGAAGGGCCTCATCGCTGACAAACAGGCTATTCAGCTCATGGAAGCCCAGATTGCCACAGGAGGCATCATCGACCCTCACCATGGCCACTATGTCCCTGTGGAATTTGCCCAGAAACAAGGCTACTTGGACGAGGACATGAGCAAAACCCTCTCTAGTGCCTCTGATAATACCAGGGTCTAC
The DNA here is from genome assembly GCF_965140285.1 of Lepidochelys kempii. NCBI lineage: Eukaryota > Metazoa > Chordata > Testudines > Cheloniidae > Lepidochelys > Lepidochelys kempii. Next base: position 902,924 of record NC_136381.1, on the reverse strand, counting down.
TGCATCCCCAACAGCAAGGAGCCTGTGACCTACGCTCAGCTCATCGCTCACTGCCAGAAGGATGAAAACTCTGGCCTCCACTTGCTGCCTTTGCCACAGACAGCTGTGCCTGTCTGCACAGATGAGCAGATCCAGAAGCTATTCAAGGACACCATGGTGAAGGCAAAAGGGGTCTCCCTCTGGGAGCTGATCCACTCTGGCTACTTCACTGAGGAGCAGAGAAATGACTTTGTGGAGAAGTACCGGTCTGAGGACGTGTCTGTCTGGCAGCTGGTCACTCTTGTCCTGAAGCTTGTTGAGGAAATAGAGATGAAAGCCCATACCCACATCACCTTTGAAGGCCTGCGGGGCAGCGTGCCTGCTGTCTGGCTGTTCGATGCTGGCATCATTACTGAGAAGACGTTCGTGGAGCTGGCTAAGGGAAAACAAACAGCTGGAGAGGTAGCCAAGATGGAGAGCGTGAAGAGATACTTACAGGGCACAGGGAGCATTGCTGGGATTTTCATACAGGCCTCCAAGAAGAGGATGAGCATTTACCAAGCAATGAAAAACAATCTCCTCCTGCCCGGGACAGGGGTGTTGTTGCTAGAGGCTCAAGCAGCCACAGGAGCTGTTATAGACCCAGTAACAAACCAGAAACTTGGTGTGGAGGATGCCGTCAAAGCAGCCATTGTCGGTGAGGAACTCATGGAGAAGCTGCTTCTAGCAGAGAGAGCAGTGACTGGTTACACAGACCCATACACGGGGAACTCAATCTCAGTCTGTCAAGCAGTCAGGAAAGGCCTCATTCCCATGAGTGATGCTGTTCCCTTAATAGAGGCCCAGCTGGCTACAGGAGGGGTCATCGATCCCATCCACCATCATCATCTTCCTCTTCCTGCTGCCTACATGCATGGCTTTTATGATGAAGAAATGAACCAGGCCCTATCCCAGCCCACTGACAACACCAAAGTCTTCTTTGATCCAAACACAAAGGAAAACTTGACCTACCAGCAGCTGAAAGACAAGTGTGTCCCTGATGCTGAGACAGGCCTCTGGCTACTACCTCTGTCTGAAACTGCAGCATTCTATGTGGACAAACAAACCATGGAGGTGCTGAAATCTGTGACAGTCTGTGTCGCAGTAGGTCGGTTCAAAGGGCAAACAGTTTCCCTCTGGGACCTTCTCAATTCCGAGTATATCACAGACTGCAAGCAGAGAGAGCTGGTGAAACTATACAAAGGGGAGAACACTGTGGCCCTGCAAGAAATCATCACCACCATTACCACAATCATTGAAGAATCTGAGAAGCAAGGCAAGAGGTTCACGTTCAAGGGCCTGCGGAAGCAGGTGTCTGCCAGCGACCTCTTCGAGTCTCAGCTGATAGACAAGAAAACCCTGGATGAACTCAAGCAGGGACAGAAAACTGTCAAAGAAGTCACAGAGATGGACTCCGTCCGGAGATACCTGGAGGGGGGTAACTTCATAGCTGGAGTGCTAATACAGCCAGCCAATGAGAAGATGAGCATCTACCAGGCTATGACGAGACGCATGCTGAGGCCGGGCACCGCGCTGGTGTTGCTGGAGGCGCAGGCTGCCACCGGGTTTGTTATTGACCCGGTGAAGAACAAGAGGCTGTCAGTGGAGGAGGCACTTGCTGCTGGGCTCATTGGACAAGAGGTCTATGAAAAGCTGCTGTCTGCAGAGAGAGCAGTGACCGGATACACTGATCCCTACACAAAAGGCCAAATCTCCCTCTTCGAAGCCATGAACCAGGGACTGATCCTCAAGAGCCATGGCATCCGCCTGCTCGAGGCCCAGGTTGCCACTGGAGGCATCATCGACCCCGTGCACAGTCACCGCCTCCCCGTGGAGGTGGCTTACAAGCGGGGCTACTTTGACGAAGAGATGAACCGGATCCTCTGTGACCCCAGCGACGACACCAAGGGCTTCTTCGACCCCAACACTCATGAGAACCTCACCTACATACAACTCCTGGAGAGATGTGTCCAAGACCCTGAGACTGGGCTGTACATGCTCCAAATAGTAAAGCATGGGGGGAGATACTTCTATATCGATGAGTCAATGAAACAATTTTTATGCTCAAAACCCATTAAAATGCATGTTGGGAAGTTCAAAGGCCAAACAGTGTCCCTCTGGGACCTGCTCTGCTCTCAGTACATCTCAGAACAGAAAAGAAAAGAACTAGTGAAGCAATATAAATGTGAAACCCTGACAATAGAACAGCTCATCACAGTCATCACCACCATCATTCAGGAAATGGAACTCAGAACCCAAGCCCTTAAGGTAAAAGGACTCAGAGGAGATGTATCAGTGTCAGAGTTATTCAATGCTGAGATAATTGACAAAACAACACTGGACAATCTGCAAAAAGGAACTCTCACAGTCCATAAACTCACCCAAATGGATTCTGTCAAGAGGTATCTGGATGGAACTGGCTGCATTGCTGGAGTTCTGCTGCCAGCCAAGAAAGAGAGAATGAGCATCTACCAGGCCCGAGAGAGAGGTCTCCTAACACCAGAATCAGCGCTGGTGCTGCTGGAGGCGCAGGCTGCCACGGGCTTTATCATTGACCCGCTGAAGAACGAGAAGCTGTCCGTCGATGAAGCCGTCTCCGCCGGCCTGGTGGGCAGTGAGATTCAGGAGAAGCTGCTCTCTGCAGAGAGAGCAGTGACCGGATACACTGACCCCTACACAGGCAACAAGATCTCCCTCTTCCAGGCCATGAAGAAAGACCTGCTCATCAAAGACTACGGCATCCCCCTGCTGGAGGCCCAGATCGCCACTGGCGGCATCATCGACCCCGTGCACAGTCACCGCCTCCCCGTGGAGATGGCTTACAAGCGGGGATATTTGGACGATGACACATTTCTCCTTCTTTCTGATCCACAACATGGCAACAAACGATTTATGGATCCTAACACCAAGGAAAAACTCAGTTATGCGCAGCTTCTGCACAGATGTAGCAAAGACCCAGAAACAGGACTGTGCCTGCTTCAGATAATAGAAAAGAAGGAAGACTATTTCTACACTGATGAGCAAACAAAAAATACAATGTTATCCACCATGGTTCAAGTACAGGTAGGGAAATACAAAGGACATAATTTATCTCTATGGGAACTCCTCTGTTCCGAATATATCACTGAGGAAAAGAGAAAAGAATTGGTAAAACGATACAAAAAGGAATCCACAGCTATTCTACAAAAGATCATTGATATCATCTTAACCATTATACATGAAAAAGAGAGGAGCAGAAAAGATATATGGTTCCAGGGAATCAGACAAAAAATCACTGCATCAGAACTACTCAATGCACAGATAATTACCAAGGACACAATGGAAAAGCTAGAGGAAGGAAAACAGACTGCAAAAGATATAGCAAAGATGGATGCCATAAAGAGATACCTTGAAGGAACTAGCTGCATTGCCGGAGTCCTTGTGCCGTCCAACACAGACCCGTCCAGGACAGAGAAGATGAACATCTATCAGGCCATGTGGAAGGGGATTCTGAGGCCGGGCACCGCGCTGGTGCTGCTGGAGGCGCAGGCTGCCACCGGCTTTATCACTGACCCGCTGAAGAACGAGAAGCTGTCCGTCGATGAAGCCGTCTCCGCTGGCCTGGTGGGCAGTGAGGTTCACAAGAAGCTGCTCTCTGCAGAGAGAGCAGTGACCGGATACACCGACCCCTACACAGGCAACAAGATCTCCCTCTTCCAGGCCATGAAGAAAGACCTGCTCGTCAAAGACCACGGCATCCGCCTGCTGGAGGCCCAGATCGCCACCGGCGGCATCATCGACCCCGTGCACAGTCACCGCCTCCCCGTGGAGGTGGCTTACAAGCGGGGCTACTTCGACGAAGAGATGAACCGGATCCTCTGTGACCCCAGCGATGACACCAAGGGCTTCTTCGACCCCAACACTCACGAGAACCTCACCTACATGCAGCTCCTCAGCAGATGCGTCCCAGACCCAGACACGGGGCTCCTTATGCTTCAGCTGATGCACAAAGGCTCCGTGCTCTTCCAGCTAGATGAACAAACACGAATCTCCTTACAGTCTGCCCCTGCCACCGTCAGCGTGGGACTCTTCCAGGGGCAGAACGTGACCGTGTGGGAGCTTCTCTTCTCCAGGTACGTCCCTGACCAAAAAAGGCAGGAGCTTCTGAAGAAGTACAAAGCGGGGACGCTAACCATTCAGGAAATGACAACCATCATCACCAGCCTCATCACCGAGACCGAGAAAAAGAGCGGCAAAGAGCCCAGAGGAGTGGAAGGCCCCTGCCGAGAGGAGAGAACATCCGGGAGAGCTGCCAGCGCCCCTTCTCCGCAGGACGAACAAGCGGAAAAGACTCTCCGGCTCGCCACCGTCGATGTATCGGTCGGCGAGTTCCAAGGGCGAAAGGTCTCCGTGTGGGAACTTCTCTTCTCCAAATACCTCTCGGAAGAGAAAAGGCAGGAGGTGCTGGAGAAGTACAGAGCAGGGACCGTGACCCTGGAGGAGCTGGTCAGAATCCTCACCACCATCGTTGAGGAGAAAGAAGAGAGAAGCAGCAAACTGAAGTTCTCCGGCCTCAGGAGGCAGGTGACTGCCTCAGAGCTGTTCAGCTCTGACATTATTGACCAGAACACGCTGACTGAACTCACCCAGGGCACCAAGACGGTGCAGGAGATCACGGAAATGGATTCCGTAAAGAGATACCTCCAAGGCACGAGCTGCATTGCCGGAGTCCTTGTGCCGTCCAACACAGACCCGTCCAGGACAGAGAAGATGAGCATCTACCAGGCCATGTGGAAGGGGATTCTGAGGCCGGGCACCGCGCTGGTGCTGCTGGAGGCACAGGCTGCCACCGGCTTTATCACTGACCCGCTGAAGAACGAGAAGCTGTCCGTCGATGAAGCCGTCTCCGCCGGCCTGGTGGGCAGTGAGGTTCACGAGAAGCTGCTCTCTGCAGAGAGAGCAGTGACCGGATACACCGACCCCTACACAGGCAACAAGATCTCCCTCTTCCAGGCCATGAAGAAAGACCTGCTCGTCAAAGACCACGGCATCCGCCTGCTGGAGGCCCAGATTGCCACCGGCGGCATCATCGACCCCGTGCACAGTCACCGCCTCCCCGTGGAGGTGGCTTACAAGCGGGGCTACTTCGACGAAGAGATGAACCGGATCCTCTGTGACCCCAGCGACGACACCAAGGGCTTCTTCGACCCCAACACTCACGAGAACCTCACCTACATGCAGCTCCTCAGCAGATGCGTCCCAGACCCAGACACGGGGCTCCTTATGCTTCAGCTGATGCACAAAGGCTCCGTGCTCTTCCAGCTAGATGAACAAACACGAATCTCCTTACAGTCTGCCCCTGCCACCGTCAGCGTGGGACTCTTCCAGGGGCAGAACGTGACCGTGTGGGAGCTTCTCTTCTCCAGGTACGTCCCTGACCAAAAAAGGCAGGAGCTTCTGAAGAAGTACAAAGCGGGGACGCTAACCATTCAGGAAATGACAACCATCATCACCAGCCTCATCACCGAGACCGAGAAAAAGAGCGGCAAAGAGCCCAGAGGAGTGGAAGGCCCCTGCCGAGAGGAGAGAACATCCGGGAGAGCTGCCAGCGCCCCTTCTCCGCAGGACGAACAAGCGGAAAAGACTCTCCGGCTCGCCACCGTCGATGTATCGGTCGGCGAGTTCCAAGGGCGAAAGGTCTCCGTGTGGGAACTTCTCTTCTCCAAATACCTCTCGGAAGAGAAAAGGCAGGAGGTGCTGGAGAAGTACAGAGCAGGGACCGTGACCCTGGAGGAGCTGGTCAGAATCCTCACCACCATCGTTGAGGAGAAAGAAGAGAGAAGCAGCAAACTGAAGTTCTCCGGCCTCAGGAGGCAGGTGACTGCCTCAGAGCTGTTCAGCTCTGACATTATTGACCAGAACACGCTGACTGAACTCACCCAGGGCACCAAGACGGTGCAGGAGATCACGGAAATGGATTCCGTAAAGAGATACCTCCAAGGCACGAGCTGCATTGCCGGAGTCCTTGTGCCGTCCAACACAGACCCGTCCAGGACAGAGAAGATGAGCATCTACCAGGCCATGTGGAAGGGGATTCTGAGGCCGGGCACCGCGCTGGTGCTGCTGGAGGCGCAGGCTGCCACCGGCTTTATCACTGACCCGCTGAAGAACGAGAAGCTGTCCGTCGATGAAGCCGTCTCCGCCGGCCTGGTGGGCAGTGAGGTTCACGAGAAGCTGCTCTCTGCAGAGAGAGCAGTGACCGGATACACCGACCCCTACACAGGCAACAAGATCTCCCTCTTCCAGGCCATGAAGAAAGACCTGCTCGTCAAAGACCACGGCATCCGCCTGCTGGAGGCCCAGATCGCCACCGGCGGCATCATCGACCCCGTGCACAGTCACCGCCTCCCCGTGGAGGTGGCTTACAAGCGGGGCTACTTCGACGAAGAGATGAACCGGATCCTCTGTGACCCCAGCGACGACACCAAGGGCTTCTTCGACCCCAACACTCACGAGAACCTCACCTACATGCAGCTCCTCAGCAGATGCGTCCCAGACCCAGACACGGGGCTCCTTATGCTTCAGCTGATGCACAAAGGCTCCGTGCTCTTCCAGCTAGGTGAACAAACACGAATCTCCTTACAGTCTGCCCCTGCCACCGTCAGCGAGGGACTCTTCCAGGGGCAGAACGTGACCGTGTGGGAGCTTCTCTTCTCCAGGTACGTCCCTGACCAAAAAAGGCAGGAGCTTCTGAAGAAGTACAAAGCGGGGACGCTAACCATTCAGGAAATGACAACCATCATCACCACCCTCATCACCGAGACCGAGAAAAAGAGCGGCAAAGAGCCCAGAGGAGTGGAAGGCCCCTGCCGAGAGGAGAGAACATCCGGGAGAGCTGCCAGCGCCCCTTCTCCGCAGGACGAACAAGCGGAAAAGACTCTCCGGCTCGCCACCGTCGATGTATCGGTCGGCGAGTTCCAAGGGCGAAAGGTCTCCGTGTGGGAACTTCTCTTCTCCAAATACCTCTCGGAAGAGAAAAGGCAGGAGGTGCTGGAGAAGTACAGAGCAGGGACCGTGACCCTGGAGGAGCTGGTCAGAATCCTCACCACCATCGTTGAGGAGAAAGAAGAGAGAAGCAGCAAACTGAAGTTCTCCGGCCTCAGGAGGCAGGTGACTGCCTCAGAGCTGTTCAGCTCTGACATTATTGACCAGAACACGCTGACTGAACTCACCCAGGGCACCAAGACGGTGCAGGAGATCACGGAAATGGATTCCGTAAAGAGATACCTCCAAGGCACGAGCTGCATTGCCGGAGTCCTTGTGCCGTCCAACACAGACCCGTCCAGGACAGAGAAGATGAGCATCTACCAGGCCATGTGGAAGGGGATTCTGAGGCCGGGCACCGCACTGGTGCTGCTGGAGGCGCAGGCTGCCACCGGCTTTATCACTGACCCGCTGAAGAACGAGAAGCTGTCTGTCGATGAAGCCGTCTCCGCCGGCCTGGTGGGCAGTGAGGTTCACGAGAAGCTGCTCTCTGCAGAGAGAGCAGTGACCGGATACACCGACCCCTACACAGGCAACAAGATCTCCCTCTTCCAGGCCATGAAGAAAGACCTGCTCGTCAAAGACCACGGCATCCGCCTGCTGGAGGCCCAGATTGCCACCGGCGGCATCATCGACCCCGTGCACAGTCACCGCCTCCCCGTGGAGGTGGCTTACAAGCGGGGCTACTTCGACGAAGAGATGAACCGGATCCTCTGTGACCCCAGCGACGACACCAAGGGCTTCTTCGACCCCAACACTCACGAGAACCTCACCTACATGCAGCTCCTCAGCAGATGCGTCCCAGACCCAGACACGGGGCTCTGTTTGCTGAAGGTGGGGATGAACTAATTATATTTCATTTTATGACTGTGACCCAGTTTTGTTTTATTTTGCAAATAGCAGTTTTTATCTCTTTGTCTGAAGTCATTCTGTCTCTGTGAGCACTGGTGTTCTGTTCCTCTGTTTGTTTGGTGAAATTCTCAGCGTGCTTTGCAGGACAAAGGTCTCAGTGATGCTTCTCTTTGTTATCATCCTCTTTTACTCAGGCCTGTCTGCTTACTGCTTGCCGTGGAATGCCATGTAAAATGTCTCCCAGGTTGTCAGGGATATTGGGTCCCTGATATTGCACAACCCTCTGGGTCATGCGGCAATTGTACTGAATTACCTCAGGGAATCTCAGGGTAACGTGCAATCCCCGTGTTCTCCTGGACCAAAGAATGCATTGCAGCCGCTGTGGGAAGGAAAGGTGCTCAGCGTAGGCCAGGGTAAGGGAGGAAGTGGCTGGGTCTTCTCTTTCCAGGTTCTGCTCAGGATAGTTCCAGAATCGGAATTCCAACGTTTTTCAAGTCAGAGTTGAGGCTGAGTGGCGGGGGGAGACTGCAGGTCTGGATCGAGGAGTATCAGCAGAGCTGGGTGGAGGCCAGAAGTGGAAGACTTGTCAGGGGAGTGGGTTGCATTGGCAGAGTTGAGCGGCAGAGGGTTGCACAGCATTGGCCTGCATGATTCTCGTCGATTTGATTTAGTTTCTCCAAGTGCACCCCTCCCTGAGTGATCCAATGCCATGTTAGTCTGTAGCGGGGGATACTGTTTCCCTCCCCTTTCGAGCACTAGACTCACTCAGAAACACAGTGGTATGTTGTTTTCAAAGTCCTCCTTCCCGCCTGACAGCTGCCCTGGAGCTGAGGTCTGTGAACTCTAGCCAGGAGCTGAGGAATCATGAGGCATATTTTCAGAAGGGTTTGTTTATTCAAAATTGGGTTTGCAACATGGACTTTTCAGTGGAGCAGCCAGAAATAAAGGGGCCTTTCCCGTCTGACAGGGCATTTCCAGACAGGTCTATCCCAGGCTCAGCTCCTCTTCTCCTTCCAACTCCTGAGCTCGCTTTGCCAACGTTCTACGCCTGCTTGAAGCCTCGGGGGTTCCCAGGTGCTGACCAGCTCTCCTCTCTCAATAAAGGGAATCTTTAATCACCTGCAGAGGATGACGTGAGCAGAATGGATCTTTGTCTTAACTAACCCCGCCAAAGTGGCCTCTGCAGCTGTGTGATGGAATATGGATTCAACCCCAGGACTTCTAAAGCTGCCACTGGATAAAGGGCAGCGCGTCAGTGGTCAGATCCAGATCAAGCCCTGAGCCAGGCAGAGAGCAGAGATCTTAGCGGAAGGGGAGGCAGCTTTGTTCCAGTAGGAAACCTGTGTCTCCCTATTACAGACCCTGGGACCCTCAGAAGCCAACGCTGTGCATTGGCCGTGGACAAACCCCAAGAGATTTGGGGAGCAGGAAACAGGCCCAGAGTTGCCCTGTTACCGTGACAGCGGCAGGATGCAGCACTATCAGTGTGGAAGGCACTTTACGGGTTAACGACCTGATTAGTCCCTGGGCCCTCCCTCCACAGGAGGCCGGTCAGTCCCTGTCCCCATCCCCATCCAGGAGGCTAAACCACACCTGTCTGTGCTGGGATTAGGCCGGCCAGTCTTCGCAGCCCTAGTCTGTGGCAGTGCAGTGCCATCTGCAGGAAGCCGTAATTCCTGAGCTCGTGCAAACTGACAGCTTTGAAACCACCCCTGCAGACTGCTGCACCTTAGAGACTAACCAATTTATCTGAGCATGAGCTTTCGTGAGCTACAGCTCACTTCATCGGATGCATACTGTGGAAAGTGTATAAAATATACACTTTTTATACACACAAAGCATGAAAAAATGGGTGTTTACCACTACAAAAGGTTTTCTCTCCTCCCACAAACCCACTCTCCTGCTGGTAATAGCTTATCTAAAGTGATCACTCTCCTTACAATGTGTATGAAATCAAGTTGGGCCATTTCCAGCACAAATCCAGGGTTTAACAAGAATGTCTGGGGGGGTGGGGGGGTAGGAAAAAACAAGGGGAAATAGGTTACCTTGCATAATGACTTAGCCACTCCCAGTCTCTATTCAAGCCTAAGTTAATTGTATCCAATTTGCATATGAATTTCAATTCAACAGTCTCTCGCTGGAGTCTGGTTTTGAAGTTTTTTTGTTGTAATATCACAACTTTCATGTCTGTAATCGCGTGACCAGAGAGATTGAAGTGTTCTCCGACTGGTTTATGAATGTTATAATTCTTGACATCTGATTTGTGTCCATTTATTCTTTTACGTAGAGACTGTCCAGTTTGAAAAAATGGGTGTTTACCACTACAAAAGGTTTTTTCTCCCCCCACCCCACGCTCCTGCTGGTAATAGCTTATTATGATAATCAAGGTGGGCCATTTCCAGCACAAATCCAGTGTTTAAAGTACAGAAGATCTATTTTCCGTACTTTAAACCCTGGATTTGTGCTGGAAATGGCCCACCTTGATTATTAAACCCTGGATTTGTGCTGGAAATGGCCCACCTTGATTATCATAATAAGCTATTACCAGCAGGAGAGTGGGGTGGGGGGAGAAAAAACCTTTTGTAGTGGTAAACACCCATTGTTTCATGCTTTGTGTGTATAAAAAGATCTTCTGTACTTTCCACAGTATGCATCCGATGAAGTGAGCTGTAGCTCACGAAAGCTTCTGCTCAAATAAATGGGTTAGTCTCTAAGGTGCCACAAGTCCTCCTTTTCTTCTTGCGAATACAGACTAACACGGCTGTTACTCTGAAACCTGTCCAGATTGCTGGGAACTCGGCGCTCCTCCCCTCCCTGGGGATGCAGATAACCCGGAAGATGCCCTTACAGCCTGTGCTGAGAGCCTGAGAGCCTCTAAGCTGCAAGAGGTGACCAGGCTTTCCTCGGGAGTGAGCCCACATGTGAAATTATTGCAGATGCTCCGGGCTGGAGCGCACCATACCCCAAGGTGCCAGCAGCACGCCAGGTGCATCCGGACTGAGGCCAGCACTGCAGGCACTTCAGCAGCTCGGGCTTGTGGGTCCTAGCCCTGGTGGGTGCCAATAACCACTCAAAGCCAAGGCTCAGGGAAAGGTTTGTACTAGGGCTGGCAGGACAGGGGAAATCCTGCAGAAGTGTAGACAGTTACAGTGCATGGTGAGCAGCGGTGGGGCCTGTTTGGGGCCGGTCCAGCTGAGAGTCAGGGCTTCTCAGGTCTAGCGTCTGGGCTGCCCTTCCCAGGCCTGTGTCTGTCCAGGCCTGCAGGAGCTGGCAGGTTCCAGGCCAGGCTCAGCTCGTGTCTCTCACTGGGGGCCTCTGTAACGCTCCCTGCCCAGCCGCGGCTGCTCCCCCTAGGTCCCATGCACCCAGGGCCACGGCTGGGCTTTCCCGGGCCAGCCTCGTCTTTGAGCCTCCGCCCTCTGTCCGCGCAGTTTTCAAACAACAGGCAGACCAGAGAAGCTGCAGCTCAGAGAGAGCCCCGATTGGTCCGCTTCCCGATTGGTCCCTCCCCTGCATCCGCAGCTGACGGGCCCATTCCCCTGCAAGCCCCAGCTGCCGGACCCTGCCCTCCCAAGCCCCAGCTCCCAGCCCCGGCGAGGGTCTCTGCTGAGGGGTGGCACTGTCTCTGCATCCTGGGCTTGTGCCAGCCACCCTGCCACCGTGGGAGAGAGCAACACTGCCCCCCGCCTCCAGCGAGTACCCCACCGCAGGCACCCCTCCAGCTCCCCCAACTGCACCCAACCCCCCGACCAGAAATATGGGAGCCCTACAGGCAGACCTGCCCCAGCTGCCCTGGCCGGCGCTCCCGGCCCATCCCAGGCATGACTCTGTGCAGTCCCAGGAGCCCCTCTGCAGCTCCTGGCCAGCCGGGGTGTGGCTGCTGCTTCCCACAGGCCCCGTCACTGCCTGGCTCAAGGTCTTTCCTCCTGCCTGGCCAGGGCAACGGAAAGTGCCCTAGGGAGGAGGCTGCTGGGCACCTTAGTGCCCTGGCCAGAAGTGCTGGACAGGCCCTGGGCCGGGCGGCGGGGCTGTGCAGTGGGGAGGGGGCTGATGGGACTCATAGGCTTCTGCTCAGCGGGTTCGTTGCCGCTGTCGCTACTCTTGGGTCTTTCTCTCTGAAACCCCAGAGCCCGGCTGGGAACAGGTCGGTGGCTTACTGGTGATCTGCAAAGACACCACACCTGGCTGCCTACACTGCTCTTTTGGCTGGCTTCTGGGGGCCTCGAAAGCACAGCCCACGGTGAGCAGCATGGGCAGCCTGGCCTCTTCTTTGCCCTGTTCCCATCGAACAGGCTGTGTGCGGAGGCCTCGAGCCGTCCCTGGGGCTCCTAGGGGCACGGCCACACCTGTGAAATTCTCCCACGCACGGCTGTGTCCCCGTGGGAGTGACAGGGCTGGACTTGGGACCGTCACAACATGCCACGAAACGGCTTGAACAGGGGGCTCTGGTAGGGTTGCCAACCCTCCTGATTTCGCTGGGAGTCTCCCAGAATTGGGCAGGCTCCTTACCTGCCTTGGCTCCGCGCCACTCCTGGAAGCGGCTGGCACGTCCCTGCGACCCCTGAGGGGTGGGGGTAGGTATCTCCACATGCTGCCCGCACCCCGAGCACCAACTCCGCAGCTCCCATTGGCTGGGAACTGCGGCCAATGGGAGCTGCGGGGGTGGCACTTGCAGGCTCAGGCAGCACACGGAGACCCCTCGGCGCCCCCCCCTACCCCCCGACAGGGACATAGCGGCCACTTCCAGGAGTGGTGCGGGGCCAGGGCAGGCAGGGAGCCTGCCTTAGCTCCACTGTGCCACCACCCAGACACCGCCCGAGGTAAGCACTGCCCGGCCGGAGGCTGCACTCCCTCCTGCACCCCAACCCCCTGCCCCAGCCTGGAGCCCCTTCCTGCACCCAAACTCCCTCCCAGAGCCCACAGCCCCTCCCACACCCCAACCCCCTGCCCCAGCCTGGAGCCCCCTCCTGCACACACCCTCCCTCCCAGAGTTTGCACCCTGCATCCCTTCCTGCAACCCAGCCCTCTGCCCCAGGCTCAGCCTGCAGCCCCCTCCCACACTCTGAACCCCTTGGCCCCAGCCCAGAGCCCCCATCCCCTCCTGCACCCCAACCCCCTGCCTCAGCCAGGTGAAAGTGAGGGAGGATGGGGGAGAGCAAGCGAGGGAGAATGGAGTGAGTGGGGTGGGGCCTCAGAGATGGGGGCTTGGGGTTCCCTCCTCTTGGCCAGCCAACTCCCCCAAAACTGGAAACCCCTCCAGCCGTCTCCCCCAGCCTCCCCGCAGCTCCCCCCCACCCAGCCTTTGTCCAGTTTCCCGGGCAGAAGGTGTCACCTCGCCCCAGCCCCCCTCCTGGCTCAGGTTACAGGCTCAGGTATCTTCCCTCAGGTGAAGTCTCCCATCTCCAATGAAACTCCACTGCAACATCCCCAGATCAATCCTCCCCACTCCCTGCTCGTCACACCCTCCCCTTCCCCCGCGCTGGCCAGGCAACAGCTCTCATGGGGCCCCCAGGGGCGTCTTTTCTCTTGGGGCACCGCCCCCTTGCCCAGGGTGGGTGCAACCTCCAGAATAGCTGAGCACCGGCCTTTCTGCAGACTGCAGCTCTGAGCGCCCGGCCTGTGGTGTGAGCATGCCAGGGATGCCCATTGCCCTCTGCTGCCTGGTTCTTCCTGGGTGCGCCCCAGCCAGGCCGAGCAGGGAACGAGAGCAGGGTTTTAAGGAAAGGTTGAAGGTGAGGAGGCAGCTCTGTTCCAGGCCAAGGCGGGGAAGCAGCTTCAGGCACCATGATGGGTTCGGTCACAGAGACCCCCTTGGGACTGTCACCTGATGTGCTGAAACTACCTCTGAGCCGGTTTTCCCTGTCATGGAATCATGGAATCACAGACTATCAGGGTCAGAAGGGACCTCAGGAGGTCATCTAGTCCAACCCCCTGCCCAGAGCAGGACCGATCCCCAACTAAATCATCCCAGCCAGGGCTTTGTCAAGCCTGACCTTAAAAACTTCTAAGGAAGGAGATTCCACCACCTCCCTAGGCAACGCATTCCAGTGTTTCACCACCCTCCTAGTGAAAAAGTTTTTCCTAATATCCAACCTAAACCTCCCCCACTGCAACTTGAGACCAATAACTCCTTGTCCTGTCCTCTTCTACCACTGAGAATAGTCTAGAACCATCCTCTCTGGAACCACCTCTCAGGTAGTTGAAAGCAGCTATCAAATCCCCCCTCATTCTTCTCTTCCGCAGACTAAACAATCCCAATTCCCTCAGCCTCTCCTCGTAAGTCATGTGTTCCAGACCCCTAATCATTTTTGTTGCCCTTTGCTGGACTCTCTCCAATTTCTCCACATCCTTCTTGTAGTGTGGGGCCCAAAACTGGACACAGTACTCCAGATGAGGCCTCACCAATGTCGAATAGAGGGGAACGATCACGTCCCTCGATCTGCTCGCTATGCCCCTACTTATACATCCCAAAATGCCATTGGCCTTCTTGGCAACAAGGGCACACTGCTGACTCATATCCAGCTTCTCGTCCACTGTCACCCCTAGGTTCTTCTCCGCAGAACTGCTGCCGAGCCATTCGGGCCCTAGTCTGTAGTGGTGCATGGGATTCTTCCGTCCTAAGTGCAGGACTCTGCACTTGTCCTTGTTGAACCTCATCAGATTCCTTTTGGCCCAATCCTCCAATTTGTCTAGGTCCCTCTGTATCCTATCCCTACCTTCCAGCGTATCTACCACTCCTGCCAGTTTAGTGTCATCCGCAAACTTGCTGAGGGTGCAATCCACGCCATCCTCCAGATCATTAATGAAGATATTGAACAAAACCGGCCCCAGGACCGACCCTTGGGGCACTCCGCTAGATACCGGCTGCCAACTAGACATGGAGCCATTGATCACTACCCGTTGAGCCCGACAATCTAGCCAACTTTCTACCCACCTTGTAGTGCATCCATCCAGCCCATACTTCTTTAACTTGCTGACAAGAATACTGTGGGAGACCGTGCCAAAAGCTTTGCTAAAGTCGAGGAATAACACGTCCACTGCTTTCCCTTCATCCACAGAACCAGTTATCTCATCATAGAAGGCAATTAGATTAGTCAGGCATGACTTTCCCTTGGTGAATCCATGCTGACTGTTCCTGATCACTTTCCTCTCGTCTAAGTGCTTCAGAATTGATTCCTTGAGGACCTGCTCCATGATTTTTCCGGGGATTGAGGTGAGGCTGACCGGCCTGTAGTTCTCAGGATCCTTCTTCTTCCCTTTTTTAAAGATTTGCACTACATTAGCCTTTTTCCAGTCGTCCGGGACTTCCCCCGATCGCCATGAGTTTTCAAAGATAATGGCCAATGGCTCTGCAATCACATCCGCCAATTCCTTTAGCACTCTCGGATGCAACTCGTCCGGCCCCATGGACTTGTGCACGTCCAGTTTTTCTAAATAGTCCCAAACCACTTCTTCCTTCACAGAGGGCTGGCCACCTCCTCCCCATGCTGTGCTGCCCACTGCAGTAGTCTGGGAGCTGACCTTGTTAGTGAAGACAGAGGCAAAAAAAGCATTGAGTACATTAGCTTTTTCCACATCTTCTGCCACTAGGTTGCCTCCCTCATTCAGTAAGGGGCCCACACTTTCCTTGGCTTTCTTCTTATTGCCAACATACCTGAAGAAACCCTTCTTGTTACTCTTAACATCCCTCGCTAGCTGCAACTCCAGGTGTGATTTGGCCTTCCTGATTTCACTCCTGCATGCCTGAGCAATATTTGTATACTCATCCCTGGTCATTTGTCCAATCTTCCACTTCTTGTAAGCCTCTTTTTTGTGTTTAAGATCAGCAAGGATTTCACTGTTAAGCCAAGCTGGTCGCCTGCCATATTTACTATTCTTTCTACACATCGTGATGGTTTGTCCCTGTAACCTCAATAAGGATTCTTTAAAATACAGCCAGCTCTCCTGGACTCCTTTCCCCCTCATGTTATTCTCCCAGGGGATCTTGCCCATCAGTTCCCTGAGGGAGTCAAAGTCTGCTTTTCTGAAGTGCAGGGTCCGTATTCTGCTGCTTTCCTTTCTTCCTTGTGTCAGGATCCTGAACTCGACCATCTCATGGTCACTGCCTCCCAGGTTCCCATCCACTTTTGCTTCCCCTACTAATTCTTCCCGGTTTGTGAGCAGCAGGTCAAGAAGAGCTCGGCCCCTAGTTGGTTCCTCCAGCACTTGCACCAGGAAATTGTCCCTTACAGTTTCCAAAAACTTCCTGGATTGTCTGTGCACTGCTGTATTGCTCTCCCAGCAGATATCAGGATGATTAAAATTGCCCATGAGAACCAGGGCATGCGATCTAGTAGCTTCTGCGAGTTGCTGGAAGAAAGCCTCGTCCACCTCATCCCCCTGGTCCGGTGGTCTATAGCAGACTCCCACCACGACATCACCCTTGTTGCTCACGCTTCTAAACTTAATCCAGAGACTCTCAGGTTTTTCTGCAGTTTCAAACTTGAGCTCTGAGCAGTCATACTGCTCCCTTACATACAGTGCAACTCCCCCACCTTTTCTGGCCTCCCTGATCCCTGCCAGCTTGGGACTCCAGACCCCTGCCTTGTTGAGCCAGACACGCCAGCCTGCTGCAAACACAGACCCAGGGTCTGAACCATGTCCCCAAAGCTGCAGGGTTTAACTGAAAACCACTCAGAAGGTACTCCTGTCCCCAGCACCCAGACACCCAGCTCCCAATGGGATCCAAACCCCAAATAAATCCATTTTACTCTGTATAAAGCTTATACAGGGTAAACTCATAAATTGTCTGTCGTCGATAACACTGATAGAGAGATATGCACAGCTGTTTGCTCCCCCCAGGTATTAATCACTTACTCTGGATTAATTAATAAACAAAAGTGATTTATTAAGAATAAAAAGCAGGATTTAAGTGGTTCCAAGTGATAACAGACAGAACAAAAAGAAAAGGAGTTCTTGTGGCACCTTAGAGACTAACAAATTTATCTGAGTATAAGCTTTCGTGAGCTACAGCTCACTTCATCGGATGCTCACAAAAGCTGATGCTCAAATAAATTTGTTAGTCTCTAAGGTGCCACAAGTCCTTCTTTTCTTTTTGTGGATACAGACTGACACGGCTGCTACTCTGAAACCAGACAGAACAAAGTAAGTCACCAAGTAAAATAAAGCAAAACCATGCAAGTCTAAGCCTAATACATTTAAGAAACTGAATACAGGTAAATCTCACCCTCCGAGATGTTCCAATAAGCTTCTTTCACAGACTAGAGTCTTCCTAGTCTGGTCTCAATCCTTTCCCCTGGTACAGTCCTTGTTAGTTCCAACTCAGGTGGTAACTTGGGGATTTCTCATAACTGGCAGCCCCCTTGTTCTGTTCCACCCCCTTTTATAGCTTTGGCACAAGGTGGGAATCCTTTGTCTCTCTCTCTCTCTGGGTTCCCACCCTTCCCTCTAAATGGAAAAGCACCAGGTTTAAGATGGATTCCAGTTCCAGGTGACATGGTCACATGCCACTGTAAGACCTCATTCTCCATTCTTTCAGGGTTGGCCTGCAGGTTACCAGGAAGGTTTGCGAGTAAACAGAGCCAGTTACAAACAATTGTCCTGGTTAATGGGAGCCATCAAGATTCCAAGCCATTATTGATGGCCCACTCTTTGCATAGTTACAATAGGCCCTCAGAGTAATACTTCATATTTCTAGTTTCAGATACAAGAATGATACATTTAAACAAATGGGATGACCACACTCAGTAGGTTTTAGGCTTTGTAATGATACCTTACAAGAGACCTTTTGCATGAAGCATATTCCAGTTACCTCATATTCACACTCATTAGCATATTTCCATAAAATATGGAAGTGCATATGGAGTGCAGTGTCACACCCTCCTCCTGAACTTACTGCCAGAGCCTTGGACCCTGTCCATGGTGGCGGCAGTACATGTAAAATCCCGGTTTGTCTCTGGTTACACATCCTCCCAGCCCCTCTAAACCCTACAATGTCACTCACAGGTGTCCTAGCAAGGTGCAGGGTTCCTGGTCCCCTGGTGCCTGAAAACAAGTTGGGGTGTAGTATTGCTAACAGAACGCAGACAGCAACGTCTGTTAAAGTGTAGGAGTCTTGGCATTTAGCCACCAATGCTATGAGGCGGTGTGCCTCAGTTTTCCCTTCTACACGGCAGTGTTGGCCTG
Source organism: Lepidochelys kempii (assembly GCF_965140285.1). Classification (NCBI taxonomy): domain Eukaryota; kingdom Metazoa; phylum Chordata; order Testudines; family Cheloniidae; genus Lepidochelys; species Lepidochelys kempii. The sequence goes on along the minus strand of NC_136381.1, from coordinate 884,846 downwards.
TTATGCTTTTGAGGCTGTGCCAAGCTCTAAGCCTGTTTACAGGTAGAAACTGAAAAGCAACATGCTTGTGGGACATTCCTGTGTCCCCCAAAAGGGAAGGTGATCCCGATCCAGCTGTGGGCTCACAGCTACCAGCTGTGACAGACCCTTCACTGGCCAGCAAAATCCCCCCCAGCCCTTTCATTCAGATTGGGCTTGCTTCCAGCTACAGAGTCCTTGGGGTCTGCTCCCACCCCAGCAGTCATCAGGAACCCAACTTCCAGTGGGGGAGGTTTAGGTTGGATATTAGGAAAAACCTTTTCACTAGGAGGGTGGTGAAGCGCTGGAATGGGTTACCTGGGGAGGTGGTTGTCACGGAGTGTGGGGGAGTCCAGGCCCTGCACCCCTCTTCCTGGGATTCACTGAGACTCTCAGCCAGCCAGTAAAACAGAAGGTTTATTGGACCACAGGAACACAGTCCACAACAGAGCTTGTGGGTACAACCAGGACCGCTCAGTCGAGTCCTTCTAGGGGAGCAGGGAGCTTAGACCCCAGCCCTGGGGTTCCCTACGTTCCGCCACCCAGCCCCAAACTGAAACTAAACCCACCCAGCAGGTTCCCTGCTGCAGCCTCTGTTCACATTCCTGGCCGAGGTGTCACCTCCTCCTCCCCCTCCTGGCTCAGGTGACAGGCTCTCAGGTCTCCCATCCCCAGTGAAACTCCCCTGCCACATTCCCAGGTCAACACTTCCTCCTCCCTGCTGCCTCACAGTGGCGGAATCTCCTTCCTTTGAGGTGTTTAAGGTCAGGCTTGACAAAGCCCTGGCTGGGATGATTTAGTTGGGGATTGGTCCTGCTTTGAGCAGGGGGTTGGACTAGATGACCTTCTGAGGTCCCTTCCAACCCTGATATAATATGATTCTGTGATCTCCAGGATACATGTCCCTGTGCACCCCAGGGCAGGACCTGTCCCCTGCTGACCTGCAACTTCCTGGCAGTGAGAAGCTGGGAAGGCCTCCCTGTTACAAGGTGGAGCATCCCCCTCCCCCAGGGAGATGATCACAGGACAGGAGCTGGCTTTATCCATCTCTTCCCCCAGGAACTTGCCTAGCGTAATGGGGCTACAGGAACTGGTTACGACCATCCCTGCTGCGACCAAGGAATTAAAGAGACACTCCCCTATTTCTCCAGCAACACTTGTGACTTTACCCCCGCCCCCGGGGCATTCAGCACAAGATTCCTTCTTGCTGCTCACAAACCCTGGGACAGATTCTGCCACATCGAAAAAGTCATTCCCCAGTAGAAACAGTGCAAAATTGTGGGCCACTGCTGCAGTACTCAGCGCAGCCTGCAAATCACCAGTTGCCACCTGCACCGTAGCTCAAGGTGCAAGGACTTTGTAACCTCCCCCCAGTTCTAGTTCTGCCATTTTCCCTGGTAACAAATCCTTCTCCCAGATCAGCTCCCTCCTGACCACAGAGATCTCTGCACCCCTGTCCCTAAAACCTTGGAGCACTTTGCCACGAAGCTTAACAGCATCCATGTGCTCACTGCTTGGTCACGTTGAAGCAAATTATGTTGGGCCGGAGTGGGGAACGCTGGGATTGGCGCCCGGGGCGGGGCCGGCGCGGGGAACGCTGGGATTGGCGCCCGGGGCGGGGCCGGCGCGGGGAACGCTGGGATCGGCGCCCGGGGCGGGGCCGGCGCAGGGAACGCTGGGATCGGCGCCCGGGGCGGGGCCGGCGCGGGGAACGCTGGGATCGGTGCCCGGGGCGGGGCCGGCGCGGGGAACGCTGGGATCGGTGCCCGGGGCGGGGCCGGCGCGGGGAACGCTGGGATCGGTGCCCGGGGCGGGGCCGGCGCGGGGAACGCTGGGATCGGTGCCCGGGGCGGGGCCGGCGCGGGAAACGCTGGGATCGGTGCCCGGTGCGGGGTCGGCGCGGGGAACGCTGGGATCGGTGCCCGGGGCGGGGCCGGCGCGGGGAACGCTGGGATCGGTGCCCGGGGCGGGGCCGGCGCGGGAAACGCTGGGATCGGCGCCCGGTGCGGGGTCGGCGCGGGGAACGCTGGGATCGGTGCCCGGGGCGGGGCCGGCGCGGGGAACGCTGGGATCGGCGCCCGGTGCGGGGTCGGCGCGGGGAACGCTAGGATTGGGGTTATCACATACTGGATCCCCACTGTGCTGATCCACATATCGTTCCCCTGAAAGGTGTGCTCTTACCTCTGACAGCTGGCATCTGAGCCTTGGGACGGGAGGGCCCCCCCATGCCCATGAGCTGGGTGTGCCAGCTCTTAAGCTGCAGAAATTGCCCTTGGAGCTGGAATTTGTCCTGGTCGCTCATGAGCTTGCCGCCCATGATTAACTGCATGAGGCCCAGGCCCCACTGCCTGGAAATGGGGGGACACGTTTGCATCTGAATTTGCGACAGGGACAGCTGGACTCTGTATCCAGCTGTGGGAAGCAGGCCTGGCGGGAGTGACAGGGACACAGAAAGGACGGGGGGCGGCGGCCAACCCGGTCAACAATGGAAGGGACCCTCGCGTTCCTATGATTGCTTCTTGTCTGCAGTCCCGGTGTGCAGCTCGTCAGGACAGGCCCTGCTGTGCTGGGCGCCCACCCACCTGTATGAAAGGCAGAGGCTACTTTCCCAATACCTAGAGTCTCTGTCTGCGCAGCTCCGTGGCCACTGCTGCTGCTGGCTCAGGTCTGGGGAGCTGCAAAGAGGAACAGTCTCCTGCCGGGAACCTGGGAAAGCAAATTCAGAGCATTTTCCGAACAGCCTGGAAAGGGTTAAATGGAGCAGCCTGGCTGGGCAGGGTGCTGGAGTCCCTGCAGAACAGGATAGGGACAGGTTGGTTGGGTCCCTCCCCTCCCAGGCCGGCACTGCCCAGATCCATGCGTGAGAGAGGCAGCCAGGCCCCAGTTCTCAGGAAACCCATGCAGGGGGTGGGTGTTCTGTTTCCCTGAGCGTTCAGAGTTGTGAAATCTTGTTTCTTGGAGCCAGGGAGTGACAGGAGTTTGTTCTCTGTCTGCCCACGCCTCTCCCAAGCCCCTCAGCTGAGCCCTAGACCCTGCTGGAGGAGGAAAAAGGGGGTGGGTTATTTTGGGGGGAGGGTTGCACTTAATTAAGTGGGGTTCAAACTGGAAAACAGCAAGTACACACAAGCTTTAACAGCTTTACCTGCTAAAGCTGCCTGCCACCAGCTCACCTTTCTAAGGCTTTGTCTGCACTGGAGCTTCGTCGGCAACACTTTTGTCGTTCAGGGGTGTTTGGCCGACAAAGAGCAGCGGTGTGAATAGCGCTTTGTCGCTCCTGCCACTCACGGGGGGTGGGAGAGCTTTCTCGGGGGACAGACAGCAGCTGCCCTGCGCCCCTTGTAGCAGCACGGCTGTGTTGCTAAAAGCTGCATCGTGTAGACAAGCCTAACCGTGTCAACCCCACGCTGCACGAGAGCCCTGACTTCCCAAAGCATCAGCACGCGCGGCACTGAACTCTCCTGAACACCTGTCCAGCCATGTCCCAATGTGGGGGCGCTGAACATCTGGCCAGGCATGTCCCAAGGGGGGGATGCTGAACATCTGGCTAGACACGTCCCAATGGGGGTGCAGAACATCTGGCCATGCATGTCCCAATGGGGGGAGAGGTAGTGCTGAACATCTGGCCATAAACGTCCGCCTGTCCATCTGGCCCTGGGCACCTTGGCAAATCTAGGTCCAGGAGGTAACAGGTTTTTAAACACCACATAATGGAAATGCGTTGAGCATCACCCCAAGCATTCCAGAACTCCGAGTCTGGCCCCAAAATTCATTAAATTGGCTTAACAATGAAGAGGTTTTAAATATTAATAAATGGAGGGTTCGTGTACGTCATCCAGTTTCTGAGTCAGAAGAATATAGGGCTGGCAGGGACCTCGTGGGGCAGAGGCCAGTCTCAGCCCTCCCGGGCAGCCCCACCAGATCATCCCCTTTGTACGCTCATCAAGCTCCAGCTCGAAGCCAGTTGAGTTGTTTGCTGCGACGCCGAAGGGGAGGCTGCTCCAGCACCTCACTCCTCCAATGGTGAGAGATACGAATTTCCAGCCTCCTCCTGGCCCCTTTGTTCTTGCACCAGCCTCCTCCTTTAACTTCAGTGGCTCCTCCCTCTCCCTGCTGTTTACGCCCACCCCCAATGTCTTTATGGGGAGCAATCCAATCCCCAGGCCCCTGCATTTTAGGCTAAACAAGCTGTGACTAAGTGGGGCCGGGGGGTCTTGTTTTTTCAGTGCTTTGCATGCAGAGTGTGTGGGAGTCGGTCTCCCTGCGTGCTGCTTGTGTAACGAGGTGGTGCGAGAGGGAGTTTGTTGTTGCAGAGGACCAGCGGTGACTTCGCCTAGCAGTTGGGACCCCAGACAACGGCCTGGAGATGGGGGACCCTAGTGACCAGTGACCTGGTGACCAAGAGGCCCAGCCCAGCCCAGCTTGGAAGTCAGCCGGTTCCTGCCAGTGAGGGAACAAAGGGCGGAGGAGAGATGGCCCCAGCAGCCTGTTTACGTGGGACAGAAGACAAAGGACAGAGGAGGGGCTTGGGGGAAGGTGATATAGGGTGATCGGCTGGAAGGAGGGGGCTTCTGGAATGGGGAGAGATAGCGGCCGAAGCCCATCTGGATGCAGGAGAGACCTAGATGTCCTGTGCTGAGGGATTCTAGGCCCAAGGGTCCTGATAACCTCCTATGCTGGGTTCAGACGTTCAATAAACCCTCCTGTTTTACGCTGGCTGAGGGTTGCTCCAGTCTAGAGACCGGGTTGTGTTGCTCCCTCTGGGGGTGGAGGCCCCAAGGGCCTAGAGCGAGTGGACTCCCTGAGGGTGTTGACTAGCTAGTAAGGCCAACAGAGAACCAGTCTAAAGGAACATCCTCCAACTGCATCGATCATCGGGGTTTGCTGTCAGCCCCTAAAAAAACAAATAAATCAACTAGGCTGTGTGGGTGTAGACAACCAAGGTATTAGGTTGGATATTAGGAAAAACTTTTTCACTAGGAGGGTGGTGAAACACTGGAATGCGTTACCTAGGGAGGTGGTAGAATCTCCTTCCTTAGAAGTTTTTAAGGTCAGGCTTGACAAAGCCCTGGCTGGGATGATTTAATTGGGGATTGGTCCTGCTTTGAGCAGGGGGTTGGACTAGATGACCTCCTGAGGTCCCTTCCAACCCTGATATTCTATGATTCTATGATTTATTAGACCATCAACAGTTCCAAACAAGGTGAAGCTGAGGTGAACCAAATGACTAGGAACACAGGTGAAGCAAGGACCCGCACAACAGGTGATATACGGTAAGTAAAGGCCCGGCAGTGTGCTGTGACTAAGGGTAAGTTCCCTCCCCTAGGACGGGACCCAGGTAAGAGGATGGAGGATCAATGGACCACACCCCTGTCCTGCAGTTCCGAGGCCCCTCGCGACGCCAGGACAGCTCCGGCCTCGGCCAGGAAGGTGGAACCCCCAGGTGAGGAGGGACCTCAGGGTCAGGCGCTGACGGCTCTGCCCCAGCGATGACTCGGCTTGTGCTCCCCTTGCACCGTCGTGGGGGGTGTTTGTCCTCGGTGAACGAGTTGCAGCTGGTGACACTCCCTGCATGCAAGTGAGACTCACCCTCCCGCACCCGGGCGAACGAGCGCGGTGCTCAGCATACTTCTCTGAAGCCACCTAGGGCGCTGAGATGTCTGCTGTGCTCGCCAATGGCCGCAGGAGCCACAGCACCTCCAGACTCTGCCCCTTCCCTCCACTGTGCTGGCCCTTACAGGCCCGGCTGTTACTGGCAGATCACAGGTCCCATGGTCCCGCCTTTCAGCAGAAAGGGCAGGAAACTACAGCTGAGAGGGGGTGTGACGAAGTGGGCCTGTTCTTAATGTTTCCTCCGAATATTGTGGGGGTGCCTCAGTTTCCCCTATGCAGTTCTTAAGTATCTAGGTGATGGGATAGGGGTGTATGATCATTGCAGAGCCCTAGAGGGCAGGTGTGTGCAGGGGTCTGGACACAGAGAATGGCCGACACCCTGTTTCCTGGCAACTGATGGCCTGGGCCCTTCCCCCCCTGCAAGGTGAAAGCTGAAGGGTTGGAGAACAAAGGAATCAGGTGACCACCTGGCCCAGGAAAGGAACAAAGCCCAGAGGAGGAGGGGCTGGAGGGAATTTCAGTTTGGGGCTGGCTGGGACATGGAGTGAAGGGCAGACGGGGTTGTCTGGCTCACTGCCCCCCAAAATGGACCCAGCTGAGGGGTCCCGTTCTCTGCACCTGCAAGCTTTGTTTTAGACCATGTTCCTGTCGTCTAATAAACCTTCTGTTTTACTGGCTGGCTGAGAGTCCCGTCTGACTGCGGAGTTGGGGGGCAGGACCCTCTGGCTTCCCCAGGACCCCACTTGGGTGGACTCGCTGTGGGAAGCGCATGGAGGGGCAGAGGAGGCTGAATGCTCCGAGGTCAGACCCAGGAAGGTGGAAGCTGTGTGAGCTGTGTGTCCTGAAGACAGGCTGCTCACAGAAAGGCGACTGCCCCAGAGTCCTGACTGGCTTCATGGGGAGCAGTTCCAGAGCATCGCCCAGGGACTCCGTGACAGGGGGGAAGAAGGGCAACCAAGAAGGATTCCTGGTTGTTGTTTGGGCATTCCAAGAAGGGGCACCTATGATGTTAAGCACCGCGTTTTCCCCCTACAAGGGGGCCCATGGCAGAGATGGAGGCTCGGAGAGGTGCGGTTCCAGGAGGCGGAGGGGCCTACGGTTTAACCCTGAGAGAGAGTGAACCTCCAAGAAGGGCTGTCCCACTGAAGGGGGTTCCTCCCAGGGACCGTAAAGAGCCGAGAGAGAGCACGAGTCCTGTGAGTCCATCACACAAACCACGCTTCCTGGGGCTGGCAGGAAGCCCCCAGGGCAGGCTTTCCATTGCTCTCATCAGCCTCCCAGCCCTGCTTTTCGCCTGCCCTGGGGCTTCCTGCCAGCTCGGGCATGGATTCTACTTTCTGCTGCTTTCTCAGCACCCTTGCAGTGAGACAGATAGTTATTGAAGGTTTCACACCCGGCAGACATGGCTGGGCTGCCCAGTCTGATACAGCTGCCCAATGCACGGAGCTTTGCCTACTGGCAAGGAAGCTGCACCAGGCACCCAGAGAGGCACAGAGATAAAGGACGTATGTCACCACCTTACCCCTTGATGAACTGCACCCTCAGCAAGTTCGTGGATGACACTAAGCTGGGGGGAGAGGTAGATATGCTGGAGGGTACGGATAGGGTCCAGAGTAACCTAGAGAAATTGTAGGATTGGGCCAAAAGAAATCTGATGCGGTTCAACAAGGACAAGTGCAGAGTCCTGCACTTAGGACGGAAGAATCCCATGCACTGCTACATGGGGACGGACTGGCTAAGCAGCAGTTCTGCAGAAAAGGACCTGGGAATTACGGTGGACGAGAAGCTGGATATGAGTCAGCAGTGTGCCCTTGTTGCCAAGAAGGCCAACTGCATATTGGGCTGCATTAGTAGGAGCATTGCCAGCAGATCGAGGGATGTGATCGTTCCCCTCTATTCGACATTGGTGAGGTCTCATCTGGAGTAGTGTGTCCAGTTTTGGGGCCCACACTTCAAGTAGGATGTGGATAAATTGGAGAGAGTCCAGCGAAAGACAACGAAAATTATTAGGGGGCTGGGGCACATGACTTATGAGGGGAGGCTGAGGGAACTGGGGTTATTTAGTCTGCAGAAGAGAAGAGTGAGGGGAGATTTGATAGCTGCTTTCAACTACCTGAAAGGGGGTTCCAAAGAGGATGGAGCTAGGCTGTTCTCAGTGGTGGCAGATGACAGAACAAGGAGTAATGGTCTCAAGTTGCAGTGGGGGAGGTCGAGGTTGGATATTAGGAAACACTGTTTCACTAGGAGGGTGGTGAAGCACTGGAATGGGTTACCTAGGGAGGTGGTGGAATCTCCATCCTTCGAGGTTTTTAAGGCCTGGCTTGACAAAGCCCTTGCTGGGATGATTTCATTGGGGATTGGTCCTGCTTTGAGCAGGGGGTTGGACTAGCTGACCTCCTGAGGTCCCTTCCAACCCTGATATTCTATGATTCTATGACCTCAGCTCTAGGGAAGGAGGTTTTCCCAACTCAAATACCCAAGAAGGACACACCCAAGACAGCCCCATGCCACAGAGCGCTTGAGAAACCAGAGTCTCTGCATAGTTCTCGCTCATGTTGTTCCAGGCTCCTGCAGCCTGGGGCGTTCTCAGCAGCACCTCCTGTCCCACGTGACTCACCCATCCCACTGCATACATGCTGCATACAGGGCCTCCCCTGGCCTGCTTGCTGAGGCCTTGAAAGGGAGCCAGCAGCTGACATGGGAGATTTACTGAGCACGGTGAAGAGGCCTGGTCTGGATGAATGTGCCTACAAGGCAGAGTCCGGCTACACCATATTGAGATGTAAAGTGCACTTTGGCCATGCTCCCGGAGGACCCATGCACCAGCCGCAGGCACTCCCCCCCTCCTCGTATCCACCTTTCACTGCAATGTTAAACCTACTGCATCCTTGAGCTTCAACCTGCTTCAACTTTCTCTACTTGAACGTGACCTCTGAGAGCAAACTTGCCTCCAGAACTGCTAAGTACAGAGCACAGGGCCCCCCAGTCCTGCAACCACACAGGAGAGCCAAAGCACTAGCCCCAGCACCCCCCATGGGCTGCAGCTGACAACAGACGAGGCCACTGGGCTAGCTGCTCCCATACAACAACCCTCTGCAGAGAACTGCCCCGTGGTTCACTTGACATGGCTACGCTCTGCCTAGTCTCTCTGTGTTCTGTGTTATAGGGCAGTGTCTGCAGAGCGCCAACACTTGCCCTGGAGAAGCCAGTGTCAGTTAGGAGTATTCAAGCTTTCGCGCTACACAGAATTCTCCTTCACGGCTGGGAACGGTGCCCAGTGTGTCACCACCAAATACAAGGGGACGGATTGCTTAGCATACACAGTTAACGCAGGGTCTACCGGTTTATGCTAAACAATCTGTTGCCCCTTGTATTTACTGGTGACACACGGGGCCTGGAGAAGAACTCTGTGTAGCTTGAAAGCTTGTCTCTCTCACCAACGCAAATGGGTCCAACAAAAGATATTCCCTCGCCCACCTGGTCTCTCTAATATCCTGGGACCAACAAGGCTACAACACTGCAAACAGCAACCAGGAGGTTGATCAGGGATGTGGTTCCAGACTGAGACCCCCATCAAGCACTGAGCAAAAGAAGGCTTCAATGATGTCCGAGTCACGGCACCAAGATGTTAGGGGGCTTATTCCTTCACCCACTTACTTCCCTGGTCCTTCTCGCATGAACAGAGAGCAACACTACCCGAAGTCCAAAGGTGCAAACAATTCGATGTTTATTGGGGTGAACTTCCAGCAAGCATGATTCCAGTTTCCTTCCTTAGTATCCTCCTTCCCAGCTCTGACACCACAGAGCCTTACACCTGTGTCCCTGTTCCCATTCCTACCCTTAGCCAAACATGATTCCAACTTCCTTACTCCCATTCCCTGTTCCCATTTCCCCCTTTAGCAAAACATGATTCCAATTTTCTTACCCCCATTCCCTGTTCCCATCTCACACACCCACCCCCACCCACACCCAGTCACTTCCTCATTGACTACAGATTATATAGTAAAACTTGAGTTCTGCTTAGCTATACCTTAACCAATCATTTTCCTGAAATTTAACTAACCAATCCTAACATATTGTAACATGATTATGTAACCAATTATATCCCACCACCTCAATTAGTTTACACCCAGCAAAATTAATTATACAGCAGACAGGAACAATCACAGAACCAGACAGAGATTATACAGACAAACAACAGCAAAGTGGGAACTATAATGACAAAACAATACAGAAGTGAGGATTTCACATCCCAGCTATTGATAAGTGAGTTCTTGCCAGACAGGATGCTATCAAACTAAGTTTCCTTTTACATTTTCTAGGCACTTCCCTTTCTCTGGAGGTGATAGGAATACAATCCTGTCCTGATAGTGCCTAACAGCCCAATAGCACCTTCTTTCAATGTGACTAGTTTGGGATGTGAGGAGGTGACCGGTCGCTTCCCAGCTTATGGCTGCCTCTGTTGCTTAGCCAAAGGCCTTAGCCTAAGAACAGGGCCTCAGACTGTCACAGTAAGAGAAGGACCTTACATTGGCAGACAGTGATTTTGATTCTTTCTTTTATACCTCTATGACTAGCCAAGTGATAAGAATACACCTAAATTCTTAGAGTATAGGCCTTTACAGACAGGCCTGAATATCTATATCCTAACAGAGGGGGTCAACAAGCATGTGGACCAAAAGGATCCAGTGGATATAGTGTACTTAGATTTTCAGGTCTCAGAGTAACAGCCGTGTTAGTCTGTATCCGCAAAAAGAACAGGAGGACTTGTGGCACCTTAGAGACTAACAAATTTATTTGAGCATAAGCTTTCGTGAGCTACAGCTCACTTCATCAGATGCATGCAGTGGAAAATACAGTGGGGAGATTTATATACACAGAGAACATGAAACAATGGGTGTTACCATACAGACTGTAACCAGAATGATCAGGTAAGGTGAGCTATTACCAGCCGGAGAGCAGGGAGGGACGGGGGCGGGGGGGTCAGACACAACGACCTTTTGTAGTGATAATCAAGGTGGGCCATTTCCAGCAGTTGACAAGAACGTCTGAGGAACAGTCGGGGGGTGGGGTGGGGATAAACAAAGGGAAATAGTTTTACTTTGTGTAATGACCCATCCACTCCCAGTCTCTATTCAAGCCTAAGTTAATTGTATCCAGTTTGCAAATTAATTCCAATTCAGCAGTCATAGAATCATAGAATATCAGGGTTGGAAGGGACCCCAGAAGGTCATCTAGTCCAACCCCCTGCTCAAAGCAGGACCAATTCCCAGTTAAATCATCCCAGCCAGGGCTTTGTCAAGCCTGACCTTAAAAACCTCTAAGGAAGAAGATTCTACCACCTCCCTAGGTAACGCATTCCAGGGTTTCACCACCCTCATAGTGAAAAAGTTTTTCCTAATATCCAATCTAAACCTCCCCCACTGCAACTTGAGACCATTACTCCTCGTTCTGTCATCTGCTACCATTGAGAACAGTCTAGAGCCATCCTCTTTGGAACCCCCTTTCAGGTAGTTGAAAGCAGCTATCAAATCCCCCCTCATTCTTCTCTTCTGCACACTAAACAATCCCAGTTCCCTCAGCCTCTCCTCATAACTCATGTGTTCCAGTCCCCTCCTCATTTTTGTTGCCCTTCGCTGGACTCTCTCCAATTTATCCACATCCTTCTTGTAGTGTGGGGCCCAAAACTGGACACAGTACTCCAGATGAGGCCTCACCAATGTCGAATAGAGGGGAACGATCACGTCCCTCGATCTGCTCGCTATGCCCCTACTTATACATCCCAAAATGCCATTGGCCTTCTTGGCAACAAGGGCACACTGCTGACTCATATCCAGCTTCTCATCTACTGTCACCCCTAGGTCCTTTTCCGCAGAACTGCTGCCTAGCCATTCGGTCCCTAGTCTGTAGCGGTGCATTGGATTCTTCCGTCCTAAGTGCAGGACCCTGCACTTATCCTTACTGAACCTCATCAGATTTCTTTTGGCCCAATCCTCCAATTTGTCTAGGTCCTTCTGTATCCTATCCCTCCCCTCCAGCGTATCTACCACTCCTCCCAGTTTAGTATCATCCGCAAATTTGCTGAGAGTGCAATCCACACCATCCTCCAGATCATTTATGAAGATATTGAACAAAACCGGCCCCAGGACCGACCCCTGGGGCACTCCACTTGACACCGGCTGCCAACTAGACATGTTGGAGACTCGTTGGAGTCTGTTTTTGAAGTTTTTCTGTTAAAGAATTGCCACTTTTAGGTCTGTAATCGAGTGACCAGAGAGATTGAAGTGTTCTCCAAATGGTTTTGTAGATTTTCAGAAGGCCTTTGACAAGGTCCCTCACCAAAGGCTCTTAAGGAAAGTAAGCTGTCATGGGCTAAGAGGGAAGGTCCTTTCATGGATTGGTAACTGGTTAAAAGATAGGAAACAAAGGGTGGGAATAAATGGTCAGTTTTCAGAATGGAGAGAGGTAAATAGTGGTGTCCCCCAGGGATCTGTTCTGGGCCCAGTCCTATTCAACATATTCATAAATGATCTGGAAAAAGGGGTAAACAGTGAGGTGGCAAAATTTGCAGATGATACAAAACTACTCAAGATAGTTAACTCCCAGGCAGACTGCGAAGAGCTAAAAAGGATCTCTGAAAACTGGGTGACTGGGCAACAAAATGGCTGATGAAATTCAATTGTTGATAAATATAAAGTAATGCACATTGGAAAACATAATCCCAACTATACATACAACATAGTGGGGGTCTATATTAGCTATTACCATTCAAGAAAGCTAACAGAATGTTGGAAATCGTTAAGAAAGGGATAGATAATAAGACAGAAAATATCACGTTGCCTCTATAGAAATCCATGGTATGCCCATATCGGGAATACTGCATGCAGATGTCATCGCCGCATCTCAAAAAAGATATATTAGAATTGGAAAAGGTACAGAAAAGGGCAACAAAAATGATTAGGGGTATGGAACGGCTGCCATATGAGGAGAGATTAATAAGACTGGGACTTTTCACCTTGGAAAAGAGATGACTAAGCTGGGATATGACTGAGGTCTATAAATGTAGCTCATGAAAGCTTATGCTCAAATAAATTTGTTAGTCTCTAAGGTGCCACAAATACTCCTGTTCTTTTTGCGAATACAGGCTAACACGGCAGCTACTCTGAAACCTGTAAACAAGGAAGTGTTATTTACTCCTTCTCATAACACAAGAATTAGGGGTCACCCAATGAAATGAATAGGCAGCAGGTTTAAAACAAACCAAAGGAAGTATTTCTTCACACAACGTACAGTCAACCTGTGGAACTCCTTACCAGAGGATGTTGGGTCATAGTGGATCACAAACTTATATGCATCAACAATGTAATCCTGGTGCAAAAAAAAGTGGACATCATTCTGGGATGTATTAGTACAAGTGTTGTAAGCAAGACACGAGAAGTAATTTTGCTGCTCTACTCTGCACTGATAAGGGCTCAGCTGGAGTACTGTCTCTACCAATGTAATATATGCCATCATGTGCCAGCAATGCCCCTCTGCCATGTACATTGGCCAAACCAGACAGTCTCTATGCAAAAGAATAAATGGACACAAATCTGACATCAGGAATCATAACATTCAAAAACCAGTTGGAGAACACTTCAATCTCCTTGGTCACTCAATAACAGACCTAAAAGTGGCAATTCTTCAACAAAAAAACTTCAAAACCAGACTCCAACGTGAAACTACAGAACTGGAATTAATTTGCAAACTGGACACCATCAGATTAGGCCTGAATAGAGACTGGGAGTGGTTGGGTCTTTACAAAACCTAATTTCCCCCATACTAATTTCCCCTACTGTTACTCACACCTTCTTGTCAACTGTCTGAAATGGGCCACTCTCATTCCCACTTCAAAAGTTATTTTTCCTGCCTTGGTATCCTGCTGTCAATTGAATTGTCTTGTTAGACTGACCTCACACTTGGTAAGGCAACTCATATCTTTTTATGTATTTATACCTGCTCCTGTATTTTCCACTCCATGCATCTGATGAAGTGCATTCTAGCCCATGAAAGCTTATGCCCAAATAAATTTGTTAGTCTCTAAGATGCCACAAGGACTCCTCATTGTTTTTGCTGATACGGCTACCACTTTGAGCTCTGAAAAGGGCATCTTACCAAAATCCCAGCTGGTGCAGAGTCCAAACCCTGAATCCAGATCTCAGATCTTACAAGCAGATGAACCCCAAGAGATAGTGCAAGTTCCACTGAGATTCAACAAAGAGGAAGAATCAGAAAAGTGGATGTCACAGGGGAGAGCAGAATCTGCCAAGAGCTGCTGCTGCTGGCAGGTGGAGAAGAATTACTAAACAGAGAGTCACTAGTCACTAAGGCCGTGTCTACTCTGGCAATTGAACGACAAAACTCCCGTCCCTCAGAGGTGTTAAAAAAAAAACACCCTGAAATACAAAAGCCCTGCCACGACAAGTGCCAGTGTGAACAGCGCATCGCTCATTGTGGGTGGACGTTTTTTGTCGGCAGGAGAGCCGACAAACAGCAGCTACGCTGCGTGACCTTTACTGGCATGGTAGTGGCGAGACAGCCATGTTGCTAAAAGCTGTGCAGTGCAGACCTAGCCCAAAACGACCCTGTGCCCCTCTGGATCAGTAAATGACCAGATGGATCCATGGTGTCTCCTATTACTCAAATCTGGAGAGTCTATAGTCAGGGGTATGGGGTGGAGAGGAATGTAGATTGAAGCCAGCCTTCAGTCAGATTGGCATCTCAAAGTGGCTGTGCACTTCTGCCTCAGGAACTTCAAAACAGAGTTTGTGTCAAGCAGGTGCTTTGCCTAGGGACATGAGAAACTGAATACTGAATATGTAAGACCAATTCCAATAGAAAAGTCTTCAGCTGGTTCTCATCCTTTCCTTGATTTGCACATAAGTGCGTCCAAATAGAGCAGGCCCAGGGAGGGGAGGGAAGGTCCCTCTCAAAGGCACTTGAGCAAGGTGTACAGAGACAAGCAGCCTTCCAAGAGGCATTGGAGGAATCCAGGTGCTTCAGTGCCACCAGGGCCCAGCCGCTGAAGGGTGTGGGATGAACCAGGACGGCAGGCACTGCTCAGGACGAGGTGTACCACAGGAGTTGTCTTTTAACTGTTAACACCATGAAACAAAACAGGCAAAAAGCTCCTCAAGGTAAATACAGACGACCCAACCTTTGAAGTTCTTTATCACAGTAGATTAACAAAAACTGGGTGGGGTCAAGGCCACAGTGCATATATCCTCAAGTCTGAATGTTCAGATCCACTAGCTAGTGTTAAGGAAAAGTTAGCACATGTGACTCCATTTTGGTTTGGGGCCCACCATTGTCTAAAAGCAAGCACATCATGCACCAGGAGGAGTGTTCCTTAGATACTGCATTCCTGTGAAAATCCTCCTCCTTGTCTCCAGCCTGCCTTGACTCCCGGTATCTGTTCTTTGTCTGTCTCTAACTCCCTATCTCCTGGCCTTTGATGTGAGGCCTCCCATCCTGATAATAAAAGTTACTGATGCATGGCTTTAGGACCATGCTGTGTCATTAACATACTACTTTAGCACGAGGAATGCACCAAGCAGGGATAGGTGGTAGATAAGAAAAGGGTTTGTTTATTGGCTAAGGTTTCCGATGCATGAGGGCAACATGCTTTGCTAAGAGGTATATAACCTTTGTATAATCTGTGTTCGGGGTCCCCTCCTGGCTAGCAGGGGGGCACCACACTCGAGCATAATAAACTTGGTGTTTTTTGGGAACTCTGCAGTTGTGGACTTTGTTTATGTGCCTCAGCCTAGATTCGAACTGTGTGTGACCTATCAGGTGTAATTCGCAGCATTTGTGTGCGTGTCCTACCAGGTGTAATTCGCAGCAGTTGTGTGCGTGTCCTCTCAGGTGTAATTCGTAACAATTTTGGCGACCACGAAGGGACTCTAGGCTCGCCCCAACAAGCGAGACTACACTCCTCCTCTCGGACAGCTCCAGCCAGCACAGGGTGAGTTCACCTTTGAGAACTCCGAGGAGGGGGGGTGTGAACCGTCGCTTAGGCGATAAGGTGGCACATTTGGTGTCCTTTTGGTAGCCCATTATGGGTCTGGGCAGCGTGTAAGTAAGGAGACCCCTTTGGCTGAAATTCTCGAGAATTGAGGGAATCTTTCTGGTACCTATGGGTTAGGTTAAAAAAAAAAAAAAAGCTGTAATCTTGTTCAAGGTTGAGTGGCCAGCATTAACAACTCAAACACCTTTCGAATGGCCACTGGATGGTTTCTTTGCTGGGGAAAAATTAACAGCGCTTAGAAAAAGGCTGGAGAACAAAGCACCAGCCCAGATGGATTATTGGTATGTATGGGACAACTGGGCTTATGCGCATGCGAAAGGACGTCCTCTTTCCTCCTTCTTTTCTTATTCATCTCAGGGGTCTCCAGCCCCGCTCTGTGCTATGCCTGCTTCTGCCCCTCCTCCGGCTTACCCTCGGCTTTCTGACTTATGCCTGTCACCTCCTTGCTTGCCAATTGGCCGTGCGTTCTGTCCAGGTGACAAGCCTCACGGGGGAGGACTCGGGTAGCCTTTGTGAGTGAGAATATTTAAGAGAAGAGACCAGGAGGGCTGGGTGCTAGTTAAGAAGCCCATCCTCCTTGTTAGATTGGTAGTGAAACAAAGCTGGTGCTCATGGAAGGGACAGTTCAGAGAAAAAAAACAGGATCGGGCCCAAGCGGGCAGGCAACAGATAGAGAGATTGGAAAACAGGTTGAAAACTTGGAGGTCATAGTGAAAAAAGAGGAGTAAATAATTACCGGAATGGGAAACGTAAATCCCGGAATAATACTTGGAATAGTAAAATCTAAGTTAATTGGGTGTCGTTTTGGGAGATAAGCAAGTGATTTAAGAAAGAAAAGTGAGAAGTTAACTCTGTAGTTGCTGGAAAGAATTAAGCAGTTGAACTTTGTAAAATACTGGGAAAAAAAAAGAATTCTTGGTTTCTTTGCAGCCATTTTGAGGAAAATGGGCCCTTTTCCAAAGGAATGCAATTATACAGTGCTACTTAATTAATATCTTATTAGGCTCCAAGGGGCTAAAATAGGTGGTATCTTCCTTTTCAGGTTGCTGTGTGTTTGACAGCAGGAGTTAAAAGTAAAAGGCAATCAAAAGTCTTGTAAAGTTTATTGTGCACTTTTTAAAGTAAGAATTTTTAAGCTGTGGATCCAAAAGCAAGCTGGAAAGCATTTGTTTTAATGTAAATTACCTAACTAATAAGGTAGAAGCCACTAAAACCTGGGCTGCCTATGAAACAAATACAAGAAAATATGTTTCAGAGTAACAACCATGTTAGTCTGTATTCGCAAAAAGAAAAGGAGGACTTGTGGCACCTTAGAGACTAACCAATTTATTTGAGGATAAGCTTTCGTGTAGCTCACGAAAGCTTATGCTCAAATAAATAAGAAAATATGTGTAATTCCTCTGTTTTGCCTGCAATTAACAAGTGTATTTGTATAAAAAGAAAATATTTTAAGCAATGACTGACTGCCCAGAAGGGGTAGATCCATGTTCTTTTTGTCTTTCAGAAAATCAGAGAAAACTGATACCAGCTAAAAAGCAATTCAACATCTCATGAATTTACTTGCACAATAGGAATTCTGTTCTGTGTTCTATGTGTCCTGTCTTGTGGTGTTTGTCTTGTGGCCAGAATTGCTGTGTTTAATTTTTCATAGGACAGTTTAGTTTAAAACTAAATAGAAGGGTTAAATCAAAATGCAGATACTTGTTTTATTCAACTTGGAATACAAAGTGTTTGGATAATATCAGAAAAATGTGATATACTAAAGTTTAATACATTTGCTTAAGTAAAAAAAAAAAATTTCATTGGCCAGATCTTTTAATTGAAAAAAATTGTTGTTAAAATTTGCACACCAACAGTCTTTGGAAGCAATGACATGAAAGGTTAACCCACTCCCCATATTATACAAGAGATCCTTCTGGCTACCTCACATTTCTAGCCAGAGGGCTGGGGAGGGAGGAAAGCTATTGGACACCAGAGGTTGTACCAAGTGGACTCCTCAAAAGTGGGTGTGATTGTCCTGGCTTGTTGCTCCAAAGCTCTGTAATAAAGTCATTTTCCTAGAAGGGTGAACAATAAGGGTTCACCCTGCTGCTACCGCTCCGGCCCTTTAAATCGCCGCTGGAGCCCCACCGCTGCCTCCCCAGGGCACTGGCAGCAGGGCTCCAGGGATGATTTAAAGGGCCCAGGGCTCCAGCCACCGATACTGCCCCGGGCCCTTTAAATATCCGAGACACTAAAGGCCCCGCCTCTTCCGGTTGAGGCCACGCCCCTTCCAGTTGAGGCAAACCCCCCCCCGCTCAGGACTCCAGGGTTCCAGTAAGTCCTTTAAGTTAATTTCACCCCTGGCTGCTCCCCGCCTGCCACAAGGCTAACCAGCATGCAATCCCTCCTCAGTTCCTTCCCTACTGCAGAGTCAACTATTCGAACTCCGAAGTAAAGGGGAGGAGGGTGGGCCGTGGAGCCCTATAGGGACACACAGTGAGTTGAAAGATGCTCGTGGACCAATGTATCAGCCTGTGTATAAAACCCACACCCAGAACAGCTGCTTTCAGCCCCTTGTCTTCAGGGCTGAGCTTTCATCTTCCAGAATAAAACAGCTCAACTGTTTCCACGTGTGAACCAAGGTGTCACAGGCCCGAGGCGACCGTTAGATCACCTGGTCAGACCCCCTGTATGGCACACACTAAAGACTCACCCCAACACTGAACAGAGCCCAGTCACTTCTGCTTGGCCAAAGTGTCTTCCAGCCAGCAGCCAGCCTGGAGCTGAAATCAACCCTGCTCCTTGGACGTTTGTGCCAATGGTTAATCACCCTCCCTTCTGGAAATTTACTTCTGATTTGAATGGGTCTGGCTTCAGCTTCCAGCCACTGGTTCTTGCTCTGCTTGACTTGGCTAGATCACAGAGCCTTTGGTAAGCAGTGTGTGCTCCCCGGGACGGTACCTAGACACTGCAGTGACAGCTCCCCTCGGTCTGCGTTCCGACAAGCTAACAGCGGGAGCAGCTTACGCCGCTCACTGTCAGCCATTTTCTCCAGCCCTCCAATCATTTCTGGTTTCAGAGTAGCAGCCGTGTTAGTCTGTATTCGCAAAAAGAAAAGGAGGACTTGTGGCACCTTAGAGACTAACAATTTATTTGAGCAGAAGCTTTCGTGAGCTACAGCTCACTTCATCGGATGCATCGTCCGATGCAGTGAGCTGTAGCTCACGAAAGCTTATGCTCAAATAAATTGGTTAGTCTCTAAGGTGCCACAAGTCCTCCTTTACTTTTTGCCAATCATTTCTGTGGCTCTTCTCTGCCCCTCTCCAATTTTCCAACATCCTTTTAAAATGTGGACACATGAACTGTAGGCAGGCCCTGAACCAGGGCCTCTCCCCTGCCCTGGGGTCTCCTGCAGGAACCTAGCGACTCCCTGTGCATCTAGCTCCCCTGGCCCTCTGCCTGGGCATTACCAGGGGCGCCATTTAGGGGGAAGAAGTGGGGGCTCTGCCCTCTCCCCCTGGAGTATCATACAGGAGGTGTGCTCCCAAGTGGAGTCTTAACTGCACAGTATGAGTGTGGAATGAGAGGTCTGTAGAGGAGAGGTCCTCCTCCCAGCTTGTGCTCTGGGGCAGGGAGTCAGTATTTTGTTTACAAACAGAGGCAGGGTGATTAAGATAAGAAAGAGCTTCTAATTAAATTAAGGATCTCGATGTCCTTAGATGAGCCTAAAGAAAAGGAGTACTTCTGGCACCTTAGAGACTAACCAATTTATTTGAGCATAAGCTTTCATGAGCTACAGCTCACTTCATCGGATGCATGCATGAAAGCTTATGCTCAAATAAATTGGTTAGTCTCTAAGGTGCCACAAGTACTCCTTTTCTTTTTGCGAATACAGACTAACACGGCTGTTACTCTGAAACCTGTCATTAGATGAGCCTGTAAAACAGGAATCCCTCTGTGCGGTGTTTAGTTATTGAGCACATGTTAATATGTGTGAGTGGAGGTGCTGATGGCAATAGACGTTTTACCTGATTAAAGACTAGAAGATTTAACCCTCCAACTTCCTTTCAAGAGGAAGAGGTGCCCCAAGCTCCTGTGCCTGTTTGTTTTCTCTCCTGCCTGCAGTGGCCCTGAGGTACCTCAGAAGTCTCAATTTTTTTCTCAACTTTAAATTGTGGAATTTTCTTGGTGTTTGGTTTTAAATATTCTCCTGTGAGAACTGCAAGTCACTGGAGTGTTGTGTTTAAGAGCCTTCCGGGGAGTCATTCGCCTTTACACAGAAGTGAAAGCCATGTTGCCAACTTTCATGATTTTGTCATGAGTCTCATGGTAACTATTGTTTTGCTTAAAGCCCCAGCTCCTGGAGGCAAGTGATATGTGATGATTTCAACCTTCATTCTTAAAGAAAAAGTAAGTTTCTAGCCCTTGTGGCTGTGGAGAAAGCTTCAAAATGTGACCCCAGTGCACCTGAAAGGCTCAAAAAGGCTCATATAAAAATATGTTTATAAGTGGATATCATGTAACTGGAATATGCTTAATGAAAAAGGTCTCTTGTAAGGTATCATTACAAAGCTTATAATCAACTGCGTGTGGTCATCCTAATTTATGAATGTATCGTTCTTGTATCTTAAACTAGGAATACAAAATATAACTCTGAGGTCCTATTGTAATTATGCAAAGTGTGGGCCATAAATGGTGGTTTGGAATCTTGATGGCTCCCATTATCCAGGACAATTGGTTGTAAATGGCTGTTTACTTGTAAGACTTCCTGTATACATGTGTCCCAGCAAGTGGGTAATGGATAATGAAGTCTCAAAGGACATGTGATCATGTAACCTGAACTGGAATCCATCTTTAACCTGGTGCTTTTCCATTTAGAAGGAGGGGTGGGAACCCAGAGAGATTCTCACCTTGTGCCAAAGCTATTAAAGGGGGTGGAACAGAACAAAGATGGTCCCAGTCATGTGGAATCCCCTGCTTTTCACCTAAGATACCTGCTGGAACTAACAAGGTTGGTACCAGGCGAAAGGATTGGGCCCAGACTAGGAAGGAGTCTAGTCTGTGAGAAAAGCTTATTGGAACATCTCTAAGGGTGAGATTGACCTGTATTCAGTTTCTTAAATGTATTAGGCTTAGACTTGCATGTTTTGTTTTATTTTGCTTGGTAACTTACTTTGTTTGGTCTGTTATTACTTGAAACCACTTAAATCCTACTTTTTACACTTTATAATATCACTTTTGTTTATTAGTAAACCCAGAGTAAGTAATTAATACCTGGGGGAGCAAACAGCTGTGCATCTCTCTCTATCAGTGTTCAAGAGGGTGGACAATCTATGAGTTTACCCTGTATAAGCTTCATACAGAGTAAACCGGATTGACTTGGGGTTTGGATCCCATTGGGAGCTGGGGGTCTGGGTGCTGGAGACAGGAGCACTTTCTGAGCTGTTTGTGGTTTAGTCTGCGGCTTTGGGAGCATGGTTCAGACCCTGGGTCCGGGTTGCAGCAGGCTGGCGTGTCTGGCTGGACAAGGCAGGGGTCCGGCGGCCCAGGCTGGCCGGGAAAACGGGCTCAGAGGGGGCAGCCCCACGGGGGGGGGCAATGTGAGCGAACCCCTCACAGTACATAATCTCGTGATTTTGAAGCCCATCTCATGATTTCTGGTGACCCTGACTCAGGATTTTTGATCATTTGGGGTTGGCCGTGCTGTGACAGTGACCTGAAAGTGCCAGTTTCACTCCTGTTGAAAGCCGGTTTCTGCTCTATAATTTGCAGTGGGGCAACACCCCTAGAGCGCCCAGGCAGGTGCAGCATAAACTCACGGGGCCTTGTCCTAGTAGGATGTTTCCAAAGGCTGAAGGATCTAGTCCAGGCTTGGGGAACTGCAAAAAAGTGACCGGAAGTCGTCTAGATTTTTCTACAGTTGTTTCAATTGTTGTATTCAAGAGTTAGTAAGAACATCCATTAAAATTTTAAACCTAACCAGTGTCCCTAAACTGACTTGACAGAAGATGTCAGAACATGTTAGTATTGGAGCTGAGAGGGTCTATTATTTATTTAATTTTCTTTCTACAGGAATTAGATGCAATGCTCCTGCCAGCTAATTGCTAAGTTTTTATCTTCAAAATAAAAATAAAAAACAAAAAAACCCCAAGAGTTTTCAGGTGTCCCAGTAGCCCCGGGAATCACAGTTAAAGTCCCCCCACCCCAATCCGAAATGGCACCCCGAGGCATTACCAAGAGTCTCTCTGCAGACTGGCTCCCTGCAGGCCTGTCCTACCTCACCACCTGCCAGAGATTTCTTTGTTTCCCTCCTCTGCCCTGCCCTTTACATCCCAGCAGGCCTGGGTCTGAGTCACCGGTCTTCTACCATTTGACCCCAGGCCTTGCCCCTTCCCCTGGGGAGGTGGGCTGAGTCTGGCCCAGGGTACCGCTGGGTCCCAGCCCTGTTAAAGGGCCAGCCCACCTGTGGAGAGTGGTGATGCCGTCAGTTACCAGTGGCAGAGCCCTGGAAGGCAGGCAGAGGGGGCAGGACGTGCTTTTGGATGAGGGGCTTTTGCGACCTACCCAACAGCTCACAAGGAGAGTTGCTGGTAGGGAGGGACAGGTGTTATCATGGCAGGCACTGGGTGGAGTCTGGAGGCTTGTCCCTGTAGCCCTGGGCCCGTTGTGGGGCTGGGCAGGAGCTAGGTGAAGATGCCCTGGCCCGCAGCGGCCACAGCTGGCCCTCTGGAGGAGCATGCCCAAAGGGGGAAGGCTACCGCGGCTCTGGAGCTTGAGCACTGCCGGCTGCTGCAGCTCCTGCTGGAGGAGCCAGCGGGGTCAGGAGCCACAGAGGTGCGTCCACCTGGCGGCCCCATCCACACAGGCCTTTGGAGCCCATGGCATTAGCAGCGGCTGAAGCAGAGCATGGCTGACATCATTGTATTCAGACCCATAAGAATTTTACATTCAACAAACACCTTCCCCAAACCACGGGAACAGCCCTGGGCACTAGGACGGCTCCCCAATGTGCCAGCCTCTTCATGGGCCACTGGAAGAAGAATTTCTGGACAAATGCAGCACAGAAATGATGATACATCGAGGATATGTTCATCCTCTCGACAGATGGCCTAAACTCCCTCACCGACTTCCACCACAACTTCAGCAACCACCACCCGTCCACCAAACTCTCTCTAGAACCATCCCACACCAGCATGGACTTCCCGGGCACCATGATCAGCTACAACAGTGGGACCCTACATACAACCATATACAGGAACCTGCAGATCACCACACTTACCTCCACAGATCTGGTAACCACACCAAAAAAATCTGTCATCTACCTCCTGGCTCTGAGACACCACAGAGGAGGAGAAAGTCCAGGATACACTCTTTAAAAACACTTAAAACTGCCTTCACCAAACAAGAAAACTCAGCCATGATGTGATCCACATGGGGCCACCCATGAGAGAACCTGCTTCAGTAGAGGAAAACAAACAAAAACCCTCCGACCGCACACCCCTAGTAGTTACCCACCACCCCACACTGGAACTCAGACAGGGAATCATCAAACAATTACAACCCATACTCGATGGAGACCACAGCCTGAAAGAAATCTTTCCCAACCCCTTCTTCTGGCCTTCACACAATGCCCCAATCTCATCAAGCTCATCATCAGAAGCAAGCTCCCCACAGACCCACAGACAAACTCAAAGCGGCACCAGATCCTGCCAGAACAACAGATGCAAAACCTACAGACATATTTCTAGTGATACAATGATTAATCCCCTCACACGCAACATGCTTTCAAGATCCATGGATCCTACACATACCTCTCACATGTAGTGTACCTCATCCAGTGCACTTAATACCCCAACAACAACCAAGCGAGTGAAACCAGATAATCACTATGCTCTTGAATGAACCTATACAGAAAAATGACAAAAGACAAAAACACCCTCTCACCCGGGGGTGAACACACTTCACAAAGTGATCACTCCGCATCTGACCTCTCTGTCCTTATCCTCAAAGGGAAACCGCACACCTTCCAAAGACGAGCCAGGGAACTTAAATTCAGACTTTCCTAGGCACCAAAAATCATGGTCTTAATAAAGATACTGGCTTCATGTCTCATTACAATAATCCACTAACCCATTAACCCCCCCTTTTTTTGCCATCTGACTCCAGGGGTGTTAATGGGCCACTTCACCTTCAATTGTCTCTTACAATGCATTTTAACTACTTATGCAAACAATCTGTTCCACCATGTACTGAGCTGGGACCCTCTGAGTACCTTTCCGAGCATGAAGCAGAGCTCTGTGTAGCTCGAAAGCTCCTGTCTCTCACCAACAGATGCTGGTTCAGTACCAGATATTACCACCCCCACCTTGTCGTTCTAATATCCTGGGACCAACATGGCTACAACATCACTGCAAATAATACACGTTATTCAGCCTTTCTAAAGGTCCCTGACAGGGTCCTGCACAAGAGGCTACTAGAAAAGCTAAGTTGTCATGGGGTGAGAGGCGAAGTGTCTGGCTAGGAGATAGAAAACACAGAGTTGGGACGAATGGGCCACTTTTCTCATGGCCAGATGCTAACAGGGGAGCCGCAGGATCCCCCCTTGGTCTCGGTGTAGGAAGGAGCTGGGACCGGGAGGTGCACGGAGATAGCAAAACTCCGCAGGAGACACACCACTGTGTAAGTTAGGGTGTGTCCACGCTTCAAGCGCTCCGGCCCTGCAGACGCATTGCTGCGGTGCTTCAGTGCAGACACCGCCTGTGCCGGGGGAGGAATTCCCCTGTCGGCACGGGCGCTCCACCTCCCCGGCAGGCGGTAGCTAGGTGGATGGAAGAATTCTCCCATCGATCTAGCGCTGTCTACACCAGGGGCTAGGTCAGTGGCCATGACTCAGGTTTTTCACACCAGAGAGACACAGCTGTGCTAATGTAAATGCCTGGTGTAGACCAGGTCTCAGGCAGGACCAGAGAGGGCTGCTAGGCCCTTCAGAGAGCCCTACCCAAGCTAGGTGAATGGGCACAGGCTCAGAAATTAAATTCAGTGTTGATACATACAAAGTAATGCCCCATGGTGGGGGACAGATGAATTACTCAACCCGTTTAAGGTTCTAAATAAACTGCATCAACTCAAGAAGGGACGTGGGCAACACTGCAGAAGCTCTATGGAGACCTCGGCTCAGTGTGCAGCCAGAACGGTAACAAGAAGTGAGCCAGCATAAGGAATGGGACGGTGAACACTGCAGAGCACAGTGCAATGCCTCTTATCATCACTGGTGCAGCCTCATCAGGACCCTGTGCAGTACTGGTCATCCAGGAAGGGCATCGCTTAACTAGAGGAGGTCAAAACAGGACAACAGGGAAGATCCGTCGCTGGAAAAGCTCTCATCTGAAGAGATTGTAAAGACTGGGATTGTTCCCTTACAGAGAGAGACCAATAAGAGGAGACATGATAAAAGTCTACAGAGTAATGACTGGCCTAGAGAAGGATGAATGGTCTGGCTGAAGAACTTTGGTTCTCTTTGTCTCATAACACAAGAACAAGGGGAGAATCTATCACATTAAAGGTGGGCAATTCAGAACCAATGCCAGGAAACACTTCACACAGTCCGTGATTGGTCTATGGAACTCGCTGCCACAGAGAGTCGGTGAGGCCAAGACTTTAGCAAGGGATTGGACATCTTTGTGGACAGCAAGAGTTAGAATGGTTACTGCTGGCCCAGATTTTGGAAGGGCTCTCCAACCTCCTGCTTCACAGCGCGAGCCTGTCTCTAACAAAAGGTGATGGCGTGAGATCTAGCGTGGGATGCAGATCATGGCACCGCCGTTGCTGCAGGGCTCTTCACCCTGTGCTCTGAAGCACCTGGCACTGGAAAGAAAGAGGAGGGTGAGCTGCTCTGATCCAGTCCGGCCCTTCCTATGTTCCTACGAGCTGCTTTTCTGGGCCTCCAGCCACAAAGGCCTGGCCTGGGTAAGGACCAGAATGCAGAGTACTAAAGATCATAGTAATAGACAGGGTCATCACAACCAACTAGTCTGGCTTCCCATGTGCCACAAGCCAGAGGACCTTGCCCAGCAAGTCCTGCATCAAGCTTCTGTCTCCAGGCCTCAGGGTCTGGCCCTCGGCCAGCATTTGACTCTGCCCGAGTCCAGGACTGAACCTTAAATGCAACAAAGTGCGCTTAGTAGAACAACGTATGAGGTCATTAAACCCCTGCCCCAACCCATCAACTGCAGGACACAAATAAACTGCAGGCAAAGAGAGGCTGGGACTGGATGATTGGGGATGGATCACTTGAAATCACCTGGACACAATTAACTTAGGCTAGAATAGAGACTGGGAGTGGATGGGTCATTACACAAAGTAAAACTATTTCCCCATGTTTATTTCCCCACCTCCACCCCCCACTGTTCCTCAGACGTTCTTGTCAACTGCTGGAAATGGCCCCCCTTGATCATCACTACGAAAGGTTCCCCCCTCCCCCCGCTCTCCTGCTGGTAATGGAGATTACCTCTGTGGAGATAGAGGTGGTTAGGGACTATTTAAAAAAGCTGGACGTGCACAAGTCCATGGGGCCGGACGAGTTGCATCCGAGAGTGCTGAAGGAATTGGCAGCTGTGAGTGCAGAGCCATTGGCCATTATCTTTGAAAACTCGTGGCGAACCGGGGAAGTCCCGGATGACTGGAAAAAGGCTAATGTAGTGCCAATCTTTAAAAAAGGGAAGAAGGAGGATCCTGGGAACTACAGGCCAGTCAGCCTCACCTCAGTCCCCGGAAAAATCATGGAGCAGGTCCTCAAAGAATCAATCCTGAAGCACTTGCATGAGAGGAAAGTGATCAGGAACAGTCAGCATGGATTCACCAAGGGAAGGTCATGCCTGACTAATCTAATCGCCTTTTATGATGAGATTACTGGTTCTGTGGATGAAGGGAAAGCAGTGGATGTATTGTTTCTTGACTTTAGCAAAGCTTTTGACACGGTCTCCCACAGTATTCTTGTCAGCAAGTTAAAGAAGTATGGGCTGGATGAATGCACTATAAGGTGGGTAGAAAGCTGGCTAGATTGTCAGGCTCAACGGGTAGTGATCAATGGCTCCATATCTAGTTGGCAGCCGGTATCAAGTGGAGTGCCCCAGGGGTCGGTCCTGGGGCCGCTTTTGTTCAATATCTTCATAAATGATCTGGAGGATGGTGTGGATTGCACTCTCAGCAAATTTGCGGATGATACTAAACTGGGAGGAGTGGTAGATACGCTGGAGGGCAGGGATAGGATACAGAGGGACCTAGACAAATTGGAGGATTGGGCCAAAAGAAATCTGATGAGGTTCAATAAGGATAAGTGCAGGGTCCTGCACTTAGGACGGAAGAACCCAATGCACAGCTACAGACTAGGGACCGAATGGCTAGGCAGCAGTTCTGCGGAAAAGGACCTAGGGGTGACAGTGGACGAGAAGCTCCATATGAGTCAGCAGTGTGCCCTTGTTGCCAAGAAGGCCAATGGCATTTTGGGATGTATAAGTAGGGGCATTGCCAGCAGATCGAGGGACGTGATCGTTCCCCTCTATTCGACATTGGTGAGGCCTCATCTGGAGTACTGTGTCCAGTTTTGGGCCCCACACTTCAAGAAGGATGTGGATAAATTGGAGAGAGTCCAGCGAAGGGCAACAAAAATGATTAGGGGTCTAGAACACATGACTTATGAGGAGAGGCTGAGGGAGCTGGGATTGTTTAACCTGCAGAAGAGAAGACTGAGGGGGGATTTGATAGCTGCTTTCAACTACCTGAAAGGGGGTTCCAAAGAGGATGGCTCTAGACTGTTCTCAGTGGTAGCAGATGACAGAACGAGGAGTAATGGTCTCAAGTTGCAGTGGGGGAGGTTTAGGTTGGATATTAGGAAAAACTTTTTCACTAAGAGGGTGGTGAAACACTGGAATGCGTTACCTAGGGAGGTGGTAGAATCTCCTTCCTTAGAGGTTTTTAAGGTCAGGCTTGACAAAGCCCTGGCTGGGATGATTTAACTGGGAATTGGTCCTGCTTCGAGCAGGGGGTTGGACTAGATGACCTTCTGGGGTCCCTTCCAACCCTGAGATTCTATGATTCTATGATTTTAATAGCTCACCTTACCTGATCACTCTCGTTACAGTGTGTAAGGTAACACCCATTGTTTCATGTTCTCTGTGTATATAAATCTCCCCACTGTATTTTCCACTGAATGCATCCGATGAAGTGAGCTGTAGCTCACAAAAGCTTATGCTCAAATAAATGTTAGTCTCTAAGGTGCCACAAGTCCTCCTGTTCTTTTTATGGATACAGACTAACACGGCTGCTACTCTGAAACCTCTTCTGTTCATTCCCTTTGGAGCATCGGGCACTGGCCACTGTCAGGACACTGGCCTAGACCATGGGTCTGACCCAAAGTGGCCGTTGTGATGAGCCTCAGCCTGTCCTCTGCACCAGAAACATTAGTGACCTTCCAACCCTGCAGTCCCAACTGCTAAGCAATCCGTTGACGTGCCTGCCATGTACTGGGATCGGGTCATGCTGTCACCCTCGCAGGGTGGCGTGTTCACCTGCTAGAAAAGCTCCTGCATGGGTGCGTCCTATAGGTCACCTTGGAAAAGACAAACATCAGGAGAGACAAGGTGCGGCAGGTAATAGCTTTTATTGGACCAATTTCTGTAGGTCTGTAAGCAACAGAAGTTGGTCCAATAATAGACATATCTCACCCACCTGGTCTCTCTAATATCCTGGGACCACCATGGCGACAACAACACTGCATATGATCTTCGACAAGCACACACAATTACGCAGATACACAGAGCCACACACAGAGCCTTGGACACCAAAACAAAGTCACCTTTTGTTCTGGAAGCAAGGCAATGGAGCCTGCTCTGAAAAGCAGAGACTGGCTCAGCTGGCTTTCCAGGCCGTAGAACACTAAATTCCCATTCCCTAGCAATAAAACTATTCACCAATCCAATCCAGCCCTTTCTGCCACCCAGGAGCAAAGCCAGGGGCTCTGTTACCCGACCTGGGACAAAGCCCCCGTACAAATCCCACACTGCTAGCACTTTGCAAGCAAATTCCCTACGCACCCAGGAACTCCCACATGGCAGCTGGACTGGGCCAGTTCTCCGCAGTGAGCAACAGCTAGAGAAGACCATTTAACTCCTGGTGCCACTTCAATGGAAGCAGCAAACACCTCCTAGGGGATCAAACATCGCAGCCAAATGAAAGCACACTTCACTCCTATGTAGCATCCCACTTTGGTCACAATGACTCCTCCAGCCTCCTGAGCAGCGGGGCCAACAACCCCACCCCCAACCAAAGACGGGAGACCAACACCTACAGGGTCAACAGACGAGTCACTGGGACGGCCGATCAAAGACAACAGCAAGCTGGCTGGCTCCAGCTACCCGCCCAGAACCAGCCCACAGGCAGAGCTCTCACCGCGGTGACATTTGCACAGCTGCGTCTTCCTCGGGCACAGATCCCATGTGGAAAGGAGGAGCCACAAACCCAGAGCAAGGCAGAGCTGTGCCAGACACTCGGGGCCGGCGAGTGTCAGACGGAGGCTGCTCACCCCACACAGGGGAAGGAAGCGATTTGGAGCAACACATCCAGTCATAGAATCATAGAATATCAGGGTTGGAAGGGACCCCTGAAGCTCATCTAGTCCAACCCCCTGCTCGAAGCAGGACCAATTCCCAGTTAAATCATCCCAACCAGGGCTTTGTCAAGCCTGACCTTAAAAACCTCTAAGGAAGGAGATTCTACCACCTCCCTAGGTAACGCATTCCAGTGTTTCACCACCCTCTTAGTGAAAAAGTTTTTCCTAATATCCAATCTAAACCTCCCCCACTGCAACTTGAGACCATTACTCCTCGTTCTGTCATCTGCTACCATTGAGAACAGTCTAGAGCCATCCTCTTTGGAACCCCCTTTCAGGTAGTTGAAAGCAGCTATCAAATCCCCCCTCAGTCTTCTCTTCTGCAGGCTAAACAATCCCAGCTCCCTCAGCCTCTCCTCATAAGTCATGTGTTCTAGACCCCTAATCATTTTTGTTGCCCTTCGCTGGACTCTCTCCAATTTATCCACATCCTTCTTGAAGTGTGGGGCCCAAAACTGGACACAGTACTCCAGATGAGGCCTCACCAATGTCGAATAGAGGGGAACGATCACGTCCCTCGATCTGCTGGCAATGCCCCTACTTATACATCCCAAAATGCCATTGGCCTTCTTGGCAACAAGGGCACACTGCTGACTCATATGGAGCTTCTCGTCCACTGTCACCCCTAGGTCCTTTTCCGCAGAACTGCTGCCTAGCCATTCGGTCCCTAGTCTGTAGCTGTGCATTGGGTTCTTCCGTCCTAAGTGCAGGACCCTGCACTTATCCTTATTGAACCTCATCAGATTTCTTTTGGCCCAATCCTCCAATTTGTCTAGGTCCTTCTGTATCCTATCCCTCCCCTCCAGCGTATCTACCTCTCCTCCCAGTTTAGTATCATCCGCAAATTTGCTGAGAGTGCAATCCACACCATCCTCCAGATCATTTATGAAGATATTGAACAAAAGCGGCCCCAGGACCGACCCTTGGGGCACTCCACTTGACACCGGCTGCCAACTAGACATGGAGCCATTGATCACTACCCGTTGAGCCCGACAATCTAGCCAGCTTTCTACCCACCTTATAGTCCATTCATCCAGCCCATACTTCCTTAACTTGCTGACAAGAATACTGTGGGAGACCGTGTCAAAAGCTTTGCTAAAGTCAAGAAACAATACATCCACTGCTTTCCCTTCATCCACAGAACCAGTAATCTCATCATAGAAGGCGATTAGATTAGTCAGTCATGGGGGAAAGGCCCTGAGGCTGGCTGGGAAGAGGCCAGCAGGGCCTTTAGCGAGCATCATGCCAGTGGAGTGGGGGCAGAGTGCAGGGATTCAGGCGCGGGAGCAGGACTGACTCGAGGCACGAGCAAAGCGGGCACGTGCTGGGGGTGGCGCGTTTCCAGGGGCGGCGTTCCGGCCGGCCTATTTTTTCGGGACAGTGGCGCTCTCAGAGCTGCACCACTTAGACGGGGCGAGGGCACCGCGCCCCCGGCCGCAACAGGAAGGGGAAGCCCCAGCCTCGGGGTGCGGAGCTGCCAGGGCCCAGCCGCTCCCTGGGGAGGAGAGGGTGAGTCCTGCCATCTCACCTGCGCCCTGGCTGATGCGCTGCCTTGTGCCACCCCTTATCTCGGGGCTTCTCTGCGCGGCCGGGCAGGGGGGAAGGTGACGTCACTCCCTCCCGTTCCAGCGCCATCCGCGAGCCCCAGCCCCACCTCAGCTTGGGGCAGCAAAGCCCCTAGAGCCGGCCCTGCCCGGGAGGCAATGCTTGGAGAGGGCGTGTGCAGTGAGCTGGGAGGCGACGGGAGGAGTGGGTGAGGTCCCATGGAGACCCAGGCCAGCTTGCACTGAGCGGCAGGAGTCAGTGGGGAGGATGAGAGTCAGAGAGAGGACCAGGGAGGGGGCCACAGGCAGGACACAAGTGTCAGTGACAGCAACATCATGCATCGGCCAGGGAAGAGACATTGAGTACCCACCGTGGGGGGGGCTTCTGGAAACCCCCTCACGGTTCTCCACCTCCACGTCCTCATTAGCCAAAGATCCACCAGGCTGTGCACAGGCCTCACCTGACCCCCATCTTTTGTAGGCTTAGCACCCCCACCCTGCCAGCCCCATCCTCTACCGAGCCTGGCCCCTCCCAGCGGACCAGGCTGGGAGCTCCCTGGGCACGGGCTGTACCTGGCTGTTTGCTTTGCAAAGAGCCCGGCACACACTGGCTCCTGGCACAACCCCGCTCATTAGCCCAGCCGCGCAGCTTGTCAGGTCATCTGGATTTAGAATTGTGTTCAGGGCTCGGGCTGGGCTGACGTGTCATCCCCGGGGCGGGGAAGGGATGGGTTTAAATTAGGCTCTGTCCCCGTGGCTCAGCCTGGCAGAGACACAGCAGCAGCAGGACTGAGAGCATCTCCACACACTCGCAGGTAGGACAGCACCCAGCAGAGTGGGGACAAGGGGCTGGGGACAGCACTGTGCCTGGTGAAGGGTGTTTGCGTAGTTATGGGGGCAGGTGAAGAAGCTGGCATTGACCTCGCCCTGCTGCCTCTTCCCCTGAACCTTGCAGTGGGAGGGAGAAGACTGACAAGGCCAAGGGGATTGGGAGAACAGAGCGTCTGCCATTTTCCCATTGTGCCATGGGGTCTCACATACACCAGCCCCCAGGGCGGGGATGAGGGGAGCTACTTCATGAGACGGTACCTTTCCTTGGGAGATGCTATCTTGTGCTCTGGAATCTCAACTTTCATTAAAAAGTTACATCTCTAGTCCTTATGGAAGTGAAGAAACCTTCAGACTGTTCACCCCAAGTGTAACCGATGTTGTGATGTCTGGTGTCTGCCTGAGTCTGTAGGGAGCCTGAAACAACAGCTCAGGGAGACCGTCTCTGGGGGACGTTAGCTCTGACTCCTAAGTGGGACAAATTAAATGGCCACGTAACAATTTCCAAACAAGAGGGAGGGTCATACTGTGATGATTGGCACAATCGTCTGGGAGCGGCGGCTCCTGGTAGAGCCGGGAGTGGGTGCAACCAGGCTAGTACCACCAGTTCTTTTTCTAGTTGGTCCTGTGGGCAGAGGTTTTGAGCAACACTCACATCAGGGCTTTGGGCAGGACTGTTCCAGATACACTCACTGGTTCAGTGCTGAGGTGAGAGGCGGGGAGCCTGCAGTGACAGGCAGACGGAAGTGAAAGGAGAGAATGCTGCAGTGATCATAGAATCATAGAAGATCAGGGTTGGAAGGGACCTCAGGAGGTCATCTAGTCCAACCCCCTGCTCAAAGCAGGACCAATCCCCAACTAAATCATCCCAGCCAGGGCTTTGTCAAGCCGGGCCTTAAAAATCTCAAAGGAAGGAGATTCCACCACCTCCCTAGGTAACGCATTCCAGTGCTTCACCACCCTCCTAGTGAAAAAGCTTTTTCCGAATATCCAACCTAAACCTCCCCCACTGCAATTTGAGACCATTACTCCTCGTTCTGTCATCTGCTACCACTGAGAACAGTCTAGAGCCATCCTCTTTGGAACCCCCTTTCAGGTAGTTGAAAGCAGCTATCAAATCCCCCCTCATTCTTCTCTTCCGCAAACTAAACAATCCCAGTTCCCTCAACCTCTTCTCATAAGTCATGTGTTCCAGTCCCCTAATCATTTTTGTTGCCCTCCGCTGGACGTTTTCCAATTTTTCCACATCCTTCTTGTAGTGTGGGGCCCAAAACTGGACACAGTTCTCCAGATGAGGCCTCACCAATGTCGAATAGAGGGGAACGATCACGTCCCTCGATCTGCTGGCTATGCCCCTACTTATACATCCCAAAATGCCATTGGCCTTCTTGGCAACAAGGGCACACTGTTGACTCCTATCCAGCTTCTCGTCCACTGTCACCCCTAGGTCCTTTTCTGCAGAACTGCTGCCAAGCCATTCGGTCCCTAGTCTGTAGCGGTGCATGGGATTCTTCCATCCTAAGTGCAGGACTCTGCACTTGTCCTTGTTGAACCTCATCAGATTTCTTTTGGCCCAATCCTTTAATTTGTCTAGGGCCCTCTGTATCCTATCCCTACCCTCCAGCGTATCTACCTCTCCTCCCAGTTTAGTGTCATCCGCAAACTAGCTGAGGGTGCAATCTACGCCATCCTCCAGATCATTAATGAAGATATTGAACAAAACCGGCCCCAGGACCAACCCTTGGGGCACTACGCTTGATACCGGCTGCCAACTAGACATGGAGCAATTGATCACTACCCGTTGAGCCTGACAATCTAGCCAGCTTTCTATCCACATTATAGTCCATTCATTCAGCCCATACTTCTTTAACTTGCTGGGAAGAACACTGTGGGAGACCATGTCCAAGGCTTTGCTAAAGTCAAGGAACAACACGCCCACTGCTTTCCCCTCATCCACAGAGCCAGTTATCTCATCCTAGAAGGCAATTAAATTAGTCAGGCATGACTTGCCCTTGGTGAATCCATACTATCTGTTCCTGATCACTTTCCTCTCCTCGAAGTGTTTCAGAATTGATTCCTTGAGGACCTGCTCCATGATTTTTCTAGGGATTGAGGTGAGGCTGACTGGCCTGTAGTTCCCTGGATCCTCCTCCTTCCCTTGTTTAAAGATGGGCACTACATTAGCCTTTTTCCAGTTGTCCTGGACTTCCCCGGATCGCCATGAGTTTTCAAAGATAATGGCCAATGGCTCTGCAATCACATCCACCAACTCCTTTAGCACTCTCGGATGCAGCACATCCAGCCCCATGGACTTGTGCTCGTCCAGCTTTTCTAAATAGTCTCAAACCACTTCTTTCTCCATAGAGGGCTGGTCACCTCCTCCCCATGCTGTGCTGCCCAGTGCAGCAGTCTGGCAGCTGACCTTGTTCATGAAGACAGAGGCAAAAAACCTAGGGAGCAGGTTGCAGAGATGGGGGCGGGGAAGGAGCTGGGGAGGAGGCGGCAGGGTTGGGGGAGGAATTAGGGAGGAGGCTGCAGAGATGGGCTGGGGAAAGTTGGGATGGGGAGTGTGCTGGGATCACCCTGCAGGCAGTAACCGAGGCTGGTGGGAGCCAGCGTGTGGCTGGTGTTTGCCAATGGACTTTGGGATCAGAGCTGCTGGCCCAGGGCTGTGGCTACACACTCAGGCTGGCTGGCTGTGACTGGCTGGCTGGCTGGCTGTGAGCTGCCCAGGCTGGGAGCTACAATAGCAAAGCCCTGGGAGGCCCCCAGGGTTATGGGGCAGGAGGTGACACAGCCCCTCACCTGTCTGGGTTGCACCCTGGAATGTGACAGTGCGATCATCTCATAAACAGCATGCACACACGCACATGAATGACACTGCTCACTGCCTGGGATGTGGAGCAGCTGCCATCCATGCCTCTGCCTGACTGCAAGTGCATGAGGTGGGGAGTCCCGCAGGGCCGCCTCACTGGTTTGCCACTCCCTCCCTGGCCACAGTCCAGCTCTCTGCTTCTCTGTCTTCAGCTCGTCAGGGCAGGCCTCAGGTCTTCTCATCTATTGGAAAAGTGCCCCCTGCACTACCAGGAACAAACACATAATAACTCTGCCACTGGCGATGCTATGACACCTTTGGACATTTCTTATCATAGAATCATAGAATATCAGGGTTGGAAGGGACCTCAGGAGGTCATCTAGTCCAACCCCCTGCTCAAAAGCAGGACCAATCCCCAACTAAATCATCCCAGCCAGGGCTTTGTCAAGCCAGACCTTAAAAACTTCTAAGGAAGGAGATTCTACCACCTCCCTAGGTAACGCATTCCAGTGTTTCACCACCCTCCTAGTGAAAAAGTTTTTCCTAATATCCAACCTAAACCTCCCCCACTGCAACTTGAGACCATTACTCCTCGTTCTGTCCTCTTCTACCACTGAGAATAGTCTAGAACCATCCTCTCTGGAACCACCTCTCAGGTAGTTGAAAGCAGCTATCAAATCCCCCCTCATTCTTCTCTTCTGCAGGCTAAACAATCCCAGCTCCCTCAGCCTCTCCTCATAAGTCATGTGTTCCAGTCCCCTAATCATTTTTGTTGCCCTTCGCTGGACTCTCTCCAATTTATCCACATCCTTCTTGTAGTGTGGGGCCCAAAACTGGACACAGTACTCCAGATGAGGCCTCACCAATGTCGAATAGAGGGGAACGATCACGTCCCTCGATCTGCTCGCTATGCCCCTACTTATACATCCCAAAATGCCATTGGCCTTCTTGGCAACAAGGGCACACTGCTGGCTCATATCCAGCTTCTCGTCCACTGTCACCCCTAGGTCCTTAGGTCCTTCTTTGCAAAGCTACAGCCCTATGGGAATGTCAGGAACCCGCTCTGCCACTAGGAGGGAGCCAAGTGCCCTCCCAGCCTCCCTCTGCTACTGCCTTGGGGGTTACAGAGGTGTCTGGGCTGCATCGCTTCCACCTGCCCGCAGTGAAAGGGAGCCCTGGCTGTGCCCAGCAGGGGACGCTCTCCTCAGCCACCAGGTGCTGCCAACACAGGTGCTGTGCTCTGACCCCCGAGCCCTGCTCTTTCCCCCTGCAGGCTAGTGATTTATACACCCCACTTTGTTACATTCAAGTCCCCAGTCCCTTCCTTCTGGACACCTGCAGCGCACATCGATCTGCTGCCTCTGTGGAGGCAGGGCACCCCCGGTCCGTGGCTGCACCTCAGTGTCATAAGCTCCAAGGCACTTAGACATGTCTCTAGAAAAAGCAACCTGAAGTTGATTTAACAGCGCTTGAGATAAGGACTCAAACTAAGGACAAGTAAAAGGATTTGGAAACATAATATTGGAGGTGAAAGACAAACCGAAGACGCACTCGATGGCCTCTACTCATTAACAAGTTCCTTTCCTGTCTCATTCGCTATATCTACCCCAAATGCTCTCATGGACTGGTGCTCTTATGGCTTGGTAACTGGTTAAAAGACAGGAAACAAAGGGTAGGCACAAATGGTCCATTTTCAGAATGGAGAGAGGTAAATAGTGGTGTCCCCCAGGGATCTGTATTGGGACCAGGCCTATTCAACATATTCATAAACGATCTGGAAAAAGGGGTAAACAGTGAGGTGGCAAAATTTCCAGATGATACAAAACTACTCAAGACAGTTAAGTCCCAGGCAGACTGCAAAGAGCTACAAAGGGATCTCTCAAAACTGGGTGGCTGGGCAACAAAATGGCAGATGAAATTCAATGTTGATAAATTCAAAGTAATGTATATTGGAAAACATAATCCCAACTATACATACAAAATGATGGGGTCTAAATTAGCTGTTACCATTCAAGAAAGAGATCTTGGAGTCATTGTGGATAGTTCCCTGAAAACATCCACTCAATGTGCAGCGGCAGCCAAAAAAGCGAGCAGAATGCTGGGAATCATTAAGAAAGGGATAGAGAATAAGACAGAAAATATCACGTTGCCTCTATGGAAGTCCATGGTACGCCCACGCCTTGAATACTGTGTGCAGATGTGGTCACCCCATCTCAAAAAAGATATATTGGAATTGGAAAAGGTTCAGAAAAGGGCAACAAAAATGATTAGGGTTATAGAACGGCTTCCATATGAGGAGAGATTAATAAGACTGGGACTTTTCAGCTTGGAAAAGAGATGGCTAAGGGCGGATATGATTGAGGTCTATAAAATCATGACCGGTGTAGAGAAAGTTGATAAGGAAAGTTGATAAGGATGTTTACTACTTCTCATAACACAAGAGCAAGCAGTCACCAAATGAAATGAATAGGTATCAGGTTTAAAACAAAAAAAAGAAAGTATTTCTTCACACAATGCACAGTCAACCTGTGGAACTCCTTGCCAGAGGATGTTGTGAAGGCCAAGACCATAACAGGGTTCAAAAAAGAACTAGATAAGTTCATGGAGGATAGGTCTATCAATGGCTATTAGCCAGGATGGGCAGGGATGGTGTCCCTAGCCTCTGTTTGCCAGAAGCTGGGAATGGGTGACAGGGCATGGATGATTTGATGATTCCTGTTCTGTTCATTCCCTCTGGGGCACCTGGCATTGGCCACTGTCGGAAGACAGGATATTGGGCTAGATGAACCTTTGGTCTGACCCAGTATGGCCGTTCTTATGTTCTTATGTAAATCAGTTCTACATAGCTGGCCCCGTCTGGCAAGTTGGGCTCCCCCCATCATGAGACAGCTCCTGCTGGCAGAGTTACTCTTTTGTAATGGATGCCTCCTAGTTTACTCCTGGGGGAATTCTGCACCACTGCGCAATGCAGAATTTTGCAGAAATTAATGTTGGCCATGCAGAATTTCCTTTCCCCTCCATAGAAATAGACTGCAGAGATGTTGGCTGCCACTAGGGGTCGCTGGACCTGGCAGAGCCCAGCTCGCAAATAGACGACAAGGCCAGGGGGAGGGAAAGACAATTGGAGGGTTCCCAGCAGCTGCAGTTTCCCGCATGCCCTGAAGGAGGTGGCAGCGCGCAGGAAACTTCATGCAAGCCCGGGACCCAGCATCAGGCTGTTTCTCCCTCTGGATCCCTGGACTCTGGCATGTTAGGGTCTGTGAGTGCCTGGGCTGGGCGGGGGGTGCAGCTGGGCTCTGGGGGGTAGGGGTGTGAGTGTCCAGGTGGGGAGGCGTGGCTGGTCTCGGGCGGGGGAGTGTCTGGCCCCCTGTCTTGCCTCTGTGAGGGAGGAGGTGAGATTGTCTGAGCGGGGCGGGGCATAGCTGGGCTCTGGGGGAGGGGCTGTGAGTGTCTGGGCTGGGAGGTGCCACGGCTGGGGTCTGGTGGGGAGGCGGTATGAATGTCTGGGCTGGGGGGGACATGGCTGGGCTCTGGGGGGAGGGGGCGGAGAAGCAGGAACTGGGTTGTCATATGAATTTCTGTAACTCTCTATTCCT
Source organism: Lepidochelys kempii (assembly GCF_965140285.1). NCBI lineage: Eukaryota > Metazoa > Chordata > Testudines > Cheloniidae > Lepidochelys > Lepidochelys kempii. The sequence goes on along the minus strand of NC_136381.1, from coordinate 846,718 downwards.
GGGGAAATGTTTGTCTCTGTATTGTTACAGACATACTTGCTGATAGGTATTTTGAAATAAAATTAGCAAAATAATTGAAACTGGTGTGATTATACAGTGCTATTCTGACAAATAACATTTGCATAATTTTAAAATATTGTGCACAGAATTTTTAATTTTGGTGCGCAGAATTCCCCCAGGAGTATCCAGTTCTCTTGCTTACAGACTATTGTCCCACGACAACCCAGAGGTCCCCAGGGCAGAGACGTTTATTGCAGGTCTTTGGGTTTGTAAATAGTGAAGGCTGCATGTGGCCCAGGCTGGAAACACAAACCGGCTCAGTCAAGGGACATCCATTGTTCTCAGTCTGATTGGGTCAGCTCTCAGACTTTCCCTCCTCAGGTGATATAGGCGTCTCTCCCAACACATTTAGAACATGATACTCTACACTTTACGGAGCTCTAAAACTGTTTCCCCTACAAACATCTTGCAATAACCACGACAATCAGCCAATTCTTAGCTTTTGACAGGAACCCCACAGATGATGTCGGCCACAGGGCGGTGTAATAAACCTGCCTGAGCCTGGCTGTGTCCTGTTGTCCGAGGAGCCCAGGGGCAAGTGTTCCCAGGAGACACTCCTGCAGAAGGCACTGGCATGGGGGGGCGGTGGGGAAGAGGGGGAGTGCTTGGCTGGTGCATGTTCTTCAGAGAAAGCTGATCACAGCAGGGGCAGCAGTGCGCGGCTCCCTGTCTCTATCTGAACGTTTGCTGTTTTCTCTGGGCAGATAGTTCTCTTTTCCACTTTGTACCAATGCCTGTGTCTCACGGAGCCCTCTCTCTCCCTGCAGAGCCACGCACTGCCCCAGGAGATAGGAGAGGATCTGCCCACTACCGAAGCAGCAAAGCGTGAGGAGACAGCTTCCCAAACGGTTAATCCTGTGCAACTAGACAGACGGATGGAGAGCTGGCAGGCAGCGACTGCCTCTGGAGAAATGGGTCTGGGAGGGGTTAATGCCATCGCTGGAGTCCTTGTTCAGTCCAGCAAGGAGAAGATGAGCATCTACCGGGCCATGATGAGAGGCGTCCTGACACAGGGCACCGCACTGGTGTTGCTGGAGGCGCAGGCTGCCATAGGGTTCATCATTGACCCAGTGAAGAACAAGAAGGTGCCGGTGAGAGACGCACTCGCTGCTGGGCTGACTGGTGGAGATTATTACGGGAAGCTGCTCTCTGCAGAGAGAGCAGTGACCGGATACACTGACCCCTACACAGGCAACAAGATCTCCCTCTTCCAGGCCATGAAGAAAGACCTGCTCGTCAAAGACCACGGCATCCGCCTGCTGGAGGCCCAGATCGCCACCGGCGGCATCATCGACCCCGTGCACAGTCACCGCCTCCCCGTGGAGGTGGCTTACAAGCGGGGCTACTTCGACGAAGAGATGAACCGGATCCTCTCTGACCCCCAAAAACACAGCAGAAGCTGTTTCGACCCCAACACTCACGAGAACCTCACCTACATGCAGCTCCTCAGCAGATGCGTCCCAGACCCAGACACGGGGCTCCTTATGCTTCAGCTGATGCACAAAGGCTCCGTGCTCTTCCAGCTAGATGAACAAACACGAATCTCCTTACAGTCTGCCCCTGCCACTGTCAGCGTGGGACTCTTCCAGGGGCAGAACGTGACCGTGTGGGAGCTTCTCTTCTCCAGATATGTCCCTGACCAAAAAAGGCAGGAGCTTCTGAAGAAGTACAAAGCGGGGATGCTAACCATTCAGGAAATGACAACCATCATCACCTCCCTCATCACCGAGGCAGAGCAAAAGAGCAACAGGGAGCCCAGGAACATGAAAAGTCTGAGCACACAAAGGGTAACGTCACAGAAAGCCGAGGTTGCCCATTCGCAGAGAGATGAGAAATGGGAAAAGGCCTTAAAGACTATGACAGTCGATGGGCCAGTGGGCGAGTTCCAAGGGCGAAAGGTCTCTGTGAGGGATCTGCTCTTCTCCAAATATGTCCTTGAAGAGAAAAGACAAGAGCTTCTAAAGAAGTACAAAGCAGGGACACTTGCCATTCAAGAAATGATAACCATCCTCACCACCAGCATTACTGAGGCTGAAGGGAAAAGCAGAAAACTCCCCACAACTAGGAAAACCCCCAGCAAAGAGATGAGGACGCCATCTGAGAAAGACAAAGATGCCTCCTCCCATGAAGAGCAAGAATCAGAAAAGGTCTTAAAGTCTACCCTTGTGGAGGTGCCGGCAGGAGAGTTCCACAGGCAAAAAGTCTCTGTGTGGGATCTGCTCTTCTCCAAATACATCCCCAAAGAGAAGAGGAAGGAACTCCTGGAGTTGCACAGAGCTGGGATATTAACCACGGACCAAATGAAAACCATCGTCACCACCATCATAAGCAAAACAGAGGAGGAAAGTCACCATCTACCAGGACATGGGGAAAGTCCCAGTGCGGAGACAACAACATCAGAGGAAGCTGAGACTCCCCCCTCACCCCGTGACAAACATTTGGAAAAAGCTTTGCGGTCGGAGACTGTCGACATTCCTGTCGGAGAATTCAAATGGCAGGAAGTTTCCCTGTGGGAGCTTCTCTTCTCTAGCTACATCTCTGATACCAAAAGACAGGCACTTCTGAAGAAGTACAGAGCAGGGACGCTAACCATTCAAGAAATGATAACCATCCTCACCACCAGCATTACTGAGGCCGAAGAGAAAAGCAGAAAACTCCCCACAACTAGGAAACCCCCCAGCAAAGAGACGAGGAAGCCATCTGAGAAAGACAAAGATGCCCCCTCCCATGAAGAACAAGAAACAGAAAAGGCCTTGAAGTCTACCCTTGTGGAGGTGCCGGCGGGTGAGTTCCATGGGCAAAAAGTCTCTGTGTGGGATCTGCTCTTCTCCAAATACATCCCCAAAGAGAAGAGGAAGGAGCTCCTGGAGTTGCACAGAGCTGGGATATTAACCACGGACCAAATGAAAACCATCGTCACCACCATCGTAAGCAAAACAGAGGAGGAAAGTCACCATCTACCAGGACATAGGGAAAGTCCCAGTGCGGAGACAACAACATCAGAGAAAGCTGAGACTCCCCCCTCACCCCGTGACAAACATTTGGAAAAAGCTTTGCGGTCAGAGACTGTTGACATTCCTGTCGGAGAATTCAAATGGCAGGAAGTTTCCCTGTGGGAGCTTCTCTTCTCTAGCTACATCTCTGATACCAAAAGACAGGAGCTCCTGAAGAAGTACAGAGCAGGGATGCTAACCACTCAGGAAATGATAACCATCCTCACCACCAGCATCACTGAGGTGGAAACGGGGAGCAGGAATCTATGTATAAACACAAAAGCTGCCAGTGAAGGGGGGGTAATATCAGACAAGGCTGAGGATGCCCATTCACAAGAGCAACACATGAGAAAGTCCTTAAAGCGTGTGACCATCTATGTGACTGCTGGTGAATTCCAAGGGCAAAATATCTCCTTGTTAGATCTTCTCTTCTCCAAATACATCCTTCAAGAGAAGAGGCAGGAGCTCCTGGCCTTGTATAGAGCAAGAGTTTTATCCATTGAACAGATGATACCCATCATCACTAGCATCATAACAAAAACAGAAGCTACAAGTAGGCAACCCATGACAAGTGTCAAAAGTCCAAACAGAGAGGAGATAACTTTGCAGGAAGCCGTAGCTGCCCATTCTCCACAAGATACACAACTGGACAACATCTTAAAAGCTACAACCATAGATGGACCTGTCAGCGAGTTCCATGAGCAAAAGGTCTCGGTGTGGGACCTGCTCTTCTCTAACTACATCCCTGAAGAGAAGAGACAGGAGCTCCTGGAGCTGTACAGAGCTGGGATATTAAGCATGGACCAGGTGATAACAGTGGTCACCACCCTCATTAAGAAAAAAGAAGCTACAAGCAGGAAATTTGTAATTAATGTGAATACTCCCAGCAAAGACACGATGACCTTAGAGGAAGCTGAGGACGTTGAATTACATGAAGATAAAAAACTGGAAAAGGCCTTAAAGTCTACCATGGTTGATGTGCCGACTGGTGAGTTCCATGAGCAAAAGGTCTCGGTGTGGGACCTGCTCTTCTCTAACTACATCCCTGAAGAGAAGAGGCAGGAGCTCCTGGAGCTGTACAGAGCTGGGATATTAACCATGGACCAGGTGATAACAGTGGTCACCACCCTCATTAAGAAAAAAGAAGCTACAAGCAGGAAATTTGTGATTAATGTGAAAACTCCCAGCAAAGACACGATGACCTTAGAGGAAGCTGAGGATGTTGAATTACATGAAGATAAAAAACTGGAAAAGGCCTTAAAGTCTACCATGGTTGATGTGCCGACTGGTGAGTTCCATGAGCAAAAGGTCTCGGTGTGGGACCTGCTCTTCTCTAACTACATCCCTGAAGAGAAGAGACAGGAGCTCCTGGAGCTGTACAGAGCTGGGATATTAACCATGGACCAGGTGATAACAGTGGTCACCACCCTCATTAAGAAAAAAGAAGCTACAAGCAGGAAATTTGTGATTAATGTGAAAACTCCCAGCAAAGACAAGATGACCTTAGAGGAAGCTGAGGACGTTGAATTACATGAAGATAAAAAACTGGAAAAGGCCTTAAAGTCTACCATGGTTGATGTGCCGACTGGTGAGTTCCATGAGCAAAAGATCTCGATGTGGGACCTGCTCTTCTCTAACTACATCCCTGAAGAGAAGAGACAGGAGCTCCTGGAGCTGTACAGGGCTGGGATATTAACCATGGACCAGGTGATAACTGTCATCACCAGTATTGTAACCAAAATAGGAGTAACAAGGAGAAAACTAGCAACAAATGTGCACAGTCCAAGTGCAGAGAGGGAAGCTGACACTGCCTATTCAGAGAGAAATGAAAATCAGGAAATGGCTTTAAAGTCCACAACAGTTGGGCCGGTGGGCAAGTTCCAAGGGCCAAAGGTCTCTGTGTGGGATCTGCTCTTCTCCAAATACGTCCCTAAGGAAACAAGACAAGAGCTTCTAGAGAAACACAGAGCAGGGATGCTCACCACTGAGAAAATGATAACCAGCCTCACCACCATCATCTCACACACTCTGGAGGAGGGTCTCTCTCCAGATAACCAACAAATATTGAATCTCCTACAATCGGAGGTATCCTATGTGACAGTTGGTCAGTTCCAGGACCAAAGGGTTTCTGTCTGGGAGCTTCTCTCCTCTAAATGTGTCTCCCAGTACAATCGAGAGGTGCACTTGGATACATACAATGCAGGGAGGTTAGCTGTTAATGACATTACAATCACCACCACCGTCATTACAGGATCAGAGGGTAAGAAAGGGGCTGCCAGGAACGGTGAATAGCCCTAGCCAGGAGGTGGCATAAGGCTGGGACTGCCCCTTCCCAGAAGGACACAAGATGGACACCTGCAAAGAGCTCAGCTGGCTCTTCCCATTTTCTACAGTTCGCAGCAGGGAATAGGAGAGCAGGAAGTCTTAACCCAGCAATGAGGTGTGCAGAGAATGGGAGTCAGTGTCCCGTCCTGGTCCCCGTGGGTGGTTACCGTACTGAGCATTATAGTTACAGTCTGTGGTTTAACAGGAGCAGCACAGGGGTTCCACTCTTCTTGTTTACTAAACATATCTACAGCTACAGCTCTTCGCCTGGCCCTGTACAGACACCCCCAAAAGCCACTGTCTGTGCCCCAAAGAGTCGACAAGCTGCAGCGCCAGCCAGGAACACAACGCTAAGCAGTGACCCCGTTTGGTGGCTCTGGCAAAGAGCTCCACAGGTTGACTGTGCGTTGTGTGAAAAAAATACGTCCTTTGGTTTGTTATAAACCTGCTGCCTGTTCATTTCATTGGGTGACCCCTGGTTCTTGTGTTATGGGAAGGAGTAAAGAACACTTCCTTATTTACCTTCTCCGCACCAGTCATGATTGTATAGACCTCTATCTTATCCCCCCTTAGTCGTCTCTTTTCCAAGCTGAAAAGTCCCAGTCTTATTAATCTCTCCTCACATGGAAGCTGTTTCATACCCCTCATCCTTTTTGTTGCCCTTTCCTGTACCTTTTCCTATTCCAATATATCTTTTTTGAGATGGGGCAACCAGATGTGCACGCAGTATTCAAGCTGTGGGCGTACCATGGATTTATATAGAGGCAATAGGATATTTTCTGTCTTATTATCTATCCCTTTCTTGAAGATTCCCAGCATTCTGTTCGCTTTCTTGAGTGGTAATAGTTAATATAGACCCCACTATTTTGTATGTATAGTTGGGATGATGTTTTCCAAAGTGCATTACTTTGCATTTATCAACATTGAATTTCATCTGCCATTTTGTTGCCCAGTCACCCAGTTTTGAGAGATCCTTTTTAGCTCTTTGCAGTCTGCTTGGGAGTTAACTATCTTGAGTAGTTTTGTATCATCTGCAAATTTTGCCACCTCACTGTTCACCCCTTTTCCCAGATCATTTATGAATATGTTAAAATAGTACAGACCCCTGGGGGACACCACTATTTACCTACCTCTCTCCATTCTGAAAACTGACCATTTATTCCCACCCTTTGTTTCCTGTCTTTTAACCAGTTACCAATCCACGTTACAAATTATTCCAGTTAGGACACGTACAGTTCGTTTCTAGGCTGAGGCAACCAAATAAAGACAAACTGCAGCGTGTCTCAAAGTTTGTAGGTTTATTCCGCTCGAGCGTGGTACCACTCTGTTAAGCAGAACGGTACCCTGATTACAGGCGACACACAGATTATACACGGTGGGCAAAGCACCCTGCCTGTGCGCCTCGGGGGGCACTAAACAGGCCTTCTCCTTCTCGATCGCCAAGCCCCTGCAGCCACCTTCCCCCTGCAAAAACGCTGAAGTGGCAACTGTTTCAGTCATGTCGGCTGGTCCCTGTCTCCAGGTGTCACGGAGTCCCCAGGCGATGCTCTGGAACTGCTCCCCATGAAGCCAGTCAGGACTCTGGGGCAGTATCCTTTCTGTGAGCAGCCTGTCTGCAGGACACACAGCTCACACAGCTTCCACCTTCCTGGGTCTGACCTCGGAGCATTCAGCATCCTCTGCCCCTCCGTGCGCTTCCCACAGCCAGTCTGCCTAGGCAGGGTCCTGGGGAAGCCAGAGGGTCCTGCCCCCCAACTCCGCAGTCAGACGGGACTCTCAGCCAGCCAGTAAAACAGAGGTTTATTAAATGACAGGAACATGGTCTAAAACAGAGCTTGTAGGTGCAGAGAACAGGACCCCTCAGCTGGGTCCATTTTGGGGGGCAGTGAGCCAGACAACCACGTCTGCCCTTCACTCCATGTCCCAGCCAGCCCCAAACTGAAACTCCCTCCAGCCTCTCCTCCTCTGGGCTTTGTCCCTTTCCCAGGCCAGGAGGCCACCTGATTCCTTTGTTCTCCAATCCTTTAGCTCTCACCTTGCAGAAGGGAAGGGCCCAGGCCATCAGTTGCCAGGAAACAGGGTGTCGGCCGTTCTCTGTGTCCAGACCCCTGCACACACCTGCCCTCTAGGGCTCTGCAATGATCATGCACCCTTATCCCACCCCCTAGATACTTAAGAACTGCCTAGAGGAAACTGAGGCACCCCCACACTATTCAGAGGAAACATTAAGAACAGTCCCACTTTGTCACACCAGGTTTGTTTCTTTTCTTGAAACTGTCCAGCTGCCCACCCTGAAGGATCCTTCCTTCCTTGGTACGTGATGTGCTTGCAGACCCCCCCCCGATGCAGAGAGAGACCCCCCCCGATGCAGAGAGAGAGTCACCAGGGGGCCTCCCAGCGGGGAAATAGGGAGAACCCCCTCCCAAGGGGAACGCCTGGCATCGGGCCCCTCTGACCCGCTCGAGGGGACCAACGTGACCTGAGCTGCTATCACTGTGGCCAGAGAGGCCACGTACGGACCCAGTGCACCGGGCTCAGGGACAAACTGAGCAGACCCAACCTACCCAGGGTTAACTGGGTAGGGACCCAGCTGGACGAGGGGCAGACGGCCCAGGCAAGGGGGGCTGCCAGCTTACCACCTGCTCAGGAGGGAAGAGTACCCCAGGCCAGCTCCGCCAGAGGGCTGGAGGCTCTGGACTCAGGGTGCTCGGTTTACAGGGTGGGCGCGGGGCTGTCCCTCCGGAGAGAGTGCCTTGTTCCCCTGGAGGTGGATGGGAGGAAGGTCAATGGATACTGGGATATGGGCGCGGAGGTGACGCTGGCCCGGCCCAAGGTGGTGGCCCCAGATCGGATGGTGCCCAACACCTACCTGACCCTGACGGGGGTGGGCGGGACCCCATTTAAGGTGCCCGTGGCAAGGGTACACCTGAAATGGGGGGCCAAGGAGGGCCCCAAGGATGTGGGGGTACACCACCATTTGCCCACTGAAGTTTTGATGGGGGGAGACCTAGAGGACTGGCCAAGCAAGCCCCAGACCGCCCTGGTTGTGACCCGTAGCCAGAGCCGGCGAGGGGCATTACGCCCTGACCTTTGGGAGGGTACCACACCGGAGGTGCAGGACCCTACCCTGGTGGGGAGGGAGGGCCGAGGGGCACGGCTCAGAGAGGCGGAGGCCTCAGACCTGGCCAGCGAGAGGGAACCGGGCCCCGTCCCTTCCCCAGCCGCTGAGTTCCAGGCCGAGTTGAGGAAAGATCCCTCCTTGCGGAAGCTCAGGGACCTGGCCGACCTCAGTGTGGTACGGACCATGAGGAGAGGCTGCCAGGAGAGGTTCCTGTGGGAGAAGGGGTTCCTGTACCGAGAATGGGCTCCCACAAGGGAAGTAGAGTCCTGTGGGATCAGGAGGCAGCTGGTGGTCCCCCAGAAGTATCACCGCAGGCTCCTGTACCTGGCCCATGACATCCCCCTCGCAGGGCACCAGGGAATCCGGCGCACCCGGCAGAGGTTGCTACAGAACTTTTACTGGCCCGGGGTCTTTACCACGGTCCGGCAGTATTGCCGATCCTGTGACCCCTGTCAGAGGGTGGGGAAGGCCCGGGACAAGGGGAAAGCGGCTTTGAGACCTTTGCCCATCATAGAGGAGCCTTTCCAGAAGGTGGCCATGGACATCGTGGGGCCTCTCAGCAGGACGACCCGGTCGGGGAAGAAATACATTCTGGTGGTGGTAGATTTTGCCACCCGCTACCCCGAGGCAGTGCCCTTAGCTTCCATTGAAGCAGACACCGTGGCCGATGCGCTCCTGACCATTTTCAGCTGAGTGGGGCTCCCCAAGGAAGTCTTGACAGACCAAGGCTCCAACTTCATGTCGGCCCTGCTCTGGTGCTTGTGGGAGAAATGTGGGGTCCGGCACGACTGGGCCTCAGCTTATCACCCCCAGTCCAATGGGCTGGTGGAGAGGTTCAATGGGACGCTAAAGATGATGCTGAAAACCTTTATGAACCAGCACCCGCAGGATTGGGACAAGTACTTACCTCACCTGCTGTTTGCGTACAGGGAGGTGCCCCAGGAGTCGACCGGATTTTCGCCTGGCGAACTGTTATATGGCAGGAGGGTGAGGGGCCCCCTGGACCTGATGAGAGACGAGTGGGAGGGGAAGGCCACTCCCGATGGAGAGTCAGTGGTGGAGTATGTCCTGATCTTCCGAGAGAGACTGGCTGAACTCATGGGCCTGGCCAGGGAGAATCTGGCCAGAGCCCAGAGGAAGCAGAAGGTCTGGTATGACCGCACGGCGCGGGCCCGTGCCTACACCACCGGAGATCAGGTGATGGTTCTCATCCCCGTGAGAAATAACAAACTACAGGCCGCCTGGGAGGGCCCTTTCAAGGTTGTCAAGCAGCTCAATGAGGTAAACTACGTGGTGGAGCTGTCGAACCGGGCGCACGACCGCCGGGTGTACCATGTGAATATGATGAAGCCATATTATGCCAGGGGGAATGTGGTGTTGGCCGTGTGTGAACAGTGGAAGGAGCAGGGAGATGACCCTTTAGTAGATCTATTCCCTGGGACCAGAGCTGGTTCCTACCTGGAAACAATTCCCCTCTCGGATCAGCTAACCCCTGCCCAGCAAGCTGAGGTCAGGGGGGTGCCGCATCCGTACCGACAGCTGTTTTCCAGCCAGCCTGGACGCACTAATCTGACTGTCCACCGGGTGCAGACAGGGTCACATCTGCCGATAAGATGCTCCCCCTTCCGAGTCACAGGGAAAACTGCTCAGGACCTGGAAAGAGAGGTCCGGGACATGCTGGCTTTGGGGGTGATCCAGCCATCTGCCAGCCCTTGGGCCTCGCCCGTGGTGCTGGTCCCCAAAAAGGATGGGTCAGTCCGGTTCTGTGTGGACTATCGGAAGCTCAATGCCATCACTGTATCTGATGCCTACCCCATGCCCAGGCCTGACGAGCTCCTAGACAAGCTGGGAGGAGCTCGGTACCTTACCACCATGGACCTTACAAAGGGCTACTGGCAAGTGCCGCTGGATGCAGATGCCCGACTGAAATCGGCCTTTATCACCCCTCTGGGGCTCTATGAGTTCCTGACCCTGCCTTTCGGCCTCAAGGGAGCGCCGGGCACCTTCCAGCGCCTAGTGGACCAGCTCCTGAGGGGGATGGAGAGTTTTGCCGTGGCGTATATTGATGACATCTGGGTCTTTAGCCAGACCTGGGAGGACCACGTGTCCCAGGTTAGACAAGTGCTGGACCGACTCCAGGGGGCTGGGCTGACTGTAAAAGCGGAGAAGTGCAAGGTGGGGATGGCGGAAGTATCTTACCTGGGCCATCGGGTGGGGAGTGGCTGCCTAAAGCTGGAACCAGCCAAGGTGGAGGTGATCAGAGACTGGCCCGCTCCCCACACCAAAAAGCAGGTCCAAGCCTTTATTGGGATGGCAGGATACTACCGAAGCTTTGTGCCCCGCTTTAGCACCCTAGCCGCCTCCATCACCGAGCTATGCAAGAAGGGGAAGCCAGACAAGGTGGTCTGGACCGAGCAGTGCCAGGAGGCTTTCCGGGCGCTGAAGGAGGCTCTGGTCAGGCCCAGTTCTGGCAAACCCAGACTTTGACAAGCCCTTTGTGGTGTTCACCAATGCCTCAGACACGGGGCTGGAGGTGGTGTTAATGCAGGAGGATGAAAAGGGGGAGAGACACCCCATCGTGTACCTGAGCAAGAAGTTGCTACCCCGGGAGCAGAACTACGTGGCCATCGAGAAGGAGTGCCTGGCCATGGTGTGGGCCCTTAAGAAACTAGAGCCCTATCTCTTCGGGCGACACTTCACCGTCTCCACCGACCACTCTCCCCTGACCTGGCTGCACCAGATGAAAGGAGCCAACGCCAAACTCCTGAGGTGGAGCCTGCTCCTGCAGGATTACGACATGGACATGGTCCACGTGAAGGGAAGTGTCAACATGATAGCAGATGCGCTGTCATAGAATCATAGACTCATAGAATATCAGGGTTGGAAGGGACCTCAGGATGTCATCTAGTCCAACCCCCTGCTCAAAGCAGGACCAATCCCCAATTAAATCATCCCAGCCAGGGCTTTGTCAAGCCTGACCTTAAAAACTTCTAAGGAAGGAGATTCTACCACCTCCCTAGGTAACGCATTCCAGTGTTTCACCACCCTCCTAGTGAAAAAGTTTTTCCTAATATCCAACCTAAACGTCCCCCACTGCAACTTGAGACCATTACTCCTTGTCCTGTCCTCTTCTACCACTGAGAATAGTCTAGAACCATCCTCTCTGGAACCACCTCTCAGGTAGTTGAAAGCAGCTATCAAATCCCCCCTTATTCTTCTCTTCTGCAGACTAAACAATCCCAGTTCCCTCAGCCTCTCCTCATAAGTCATGGGTTCCAAACCACTAATCATTTTTGTTGCCCTTCGCTGGACTCTCTCCAATTTATCCACATCCTTCTTGTAGTGTGGGGCCCAAAACTGGACTCAGTACTCCAGATGAGGCCTCACCAATGTCGAATAGAGGGGAACGATCACGTCCCTCGATCTGCTCGCTATACCCCTACTTATACATCCCAAAATGCCATTGGCCTTCTTGGCAACAAGGGCACACTGCTGACTCATATCCAGCTTCTCGTCCACTGTCACCCCTAGGTCCTTTTCCGCAGAACTGCTGCCGAGCCATTCGGTCCCTAGTCTGTAGCGGTGCATTGGGTTCTTCCGTCCTAAGTGCAGGACCCTGCACTTATCCTTATTGAACCTCATCAGATTTCTTTTGGCCCAATCCTCCAATTTGTCTAGGTCTCTCTGTATCCTAACCCTACCTGCCACCGTATCTACCACTCCTCCTAGTTTAGTATCATCCGCAAATTTGCTGAGAGTGCAATCCACACCATCCTCCAGATCATTTATGAAGATATTGAACAAAACCGGCCCCAGGACCGACCCCTGCGGCACTCCACTTGACACGGGCAGCCAACTAGACATGGAGCCATTGATCACTACCCGTTGAGCCCAACAATCTAGCCAACTTTCTACCCACCTTATAGTGCATTCATCCAGCCCATACCATTCATCCAGCCCATGTCCCGGAGAGGGGGCCCTGAACTTCCCCAGGTCACTGGTCAGCGTGACCCCGCTCAGTTCAGTCTCAAAGGGGGGAGAGATGTGAGGATGTGACGCAGCAGGGAGAGGGGAGTGTTGACCTGGGAATGTGCCCTGGGGTTGAGAGACCTGAGAGCCTGTCACCTGAGCCAGGAGGGGGAGGGGGAGGTAACACCTCTCCCAGGAATGGGAACAGAGGCGGCAGGATAGAGCCTGCTGTGGGGGGTTTAGTTTCAGTTTGGGGCTGGATGGAGGAACGCAGGGAACCCCAGGGCTGGGGTCTAAGCTCCCTGCTCCCCCAGAAGGAATTGACTGAGGGGTCCTGGTTGTACCCACAAGCTCTGTTTTGGACTGTGTTCCTGTTGTCCAATAAAGCTTCTGTTTTACTGGCTGGCTGAGAGTCTCAGTGAATCCCAGGAAGAGGGGTGCAGGGCCTGGACTCCCCCACACTCCATGACACCAGGGATCTTGTAATTGTGGTTATTCACTGGCATTTCTGGTTCTGTCTATTCCCTGTAATTCTTGCATTAGCAACATCTAAGATGTGCATTAGCTTTCCATTCTTTGTTCCCTCTTCTCTCTCCTTTGGCCCTGCTGTGCTTGCCCCTGTTCCCCCCACCAGATTCCAACGCTTCAGTGCTGCGGGAGCTCAGGCCCTGCACTGAGGGGAGAGGTACAGACATGTGCTTGCTTTCCCTTGGTCCAGTCTTTTCCCCAGGAATTGAAAGTCGGAGGTGTGTTAGAAAGAAGAAGTGGGACCGCTAAACACTGAGGATGGAGTGGAGGTTAAAGATAATCTAGTCATGGCCCAATATCTAAACAAATACTTTGCCTCAGTCTTTAATGAGGAGCGGAGGGATAATGGTAGAACGACAAATGGGAATGAGGAGATGGAGGTAGATATTACCACATCCAAGGTAGAAGCCAAACTCGAACAGCTTAATGGGACTAAATCGGGGGGCCCAGATAATCTTCATCCAAGAATATTAAAGCAACTGGAACATGAAATTGCAAGCCCGTTAGCAAAAAATGTTAATCAATCTGTAAACTCAGGGGTTGTACCGTATGACTGGAGAATTGCTAACATAGTTCCTATTTTTAAGAAAGGGAAAAAAGGTGATCCGGGTAACTACAGGCCTGTTAGTTTGACATCTGTAGTATGCAAGGACTTGGAAAACATTTTGAAGGAGAAAGTAGTGAAGGACACTGAGGTCAATGGTAATTGGGACAAAATACAACATGGTTTTACAAAAGGTAGATCATGTCAAACCAAGCTGATCTCCTTCTTTGAGAAGGTAACAGATTTTTTAGACAAAGGGAACGCAGTGGATCTAATTTACCTCGATTTCAATAAGGCGTTTGATATGGTTCCACATGGGGAATTATTAGCTAAATTGGATAAGATGGGGATCAATATGAAAATTGAAAGGTGGATAAGGAACTGGTTAAAGGGTAGACTACAGTGGGTCACACTGAAAGGTGAACTGTCAGGCTGGAAGGAGGTTACTAGAGGAGTTCCTCAGGGATCGGTTTTGGCACCAATCTTATTACTGACCTTGGCACAAAAAGCAGGAATGTGCTAATAAAGTTTGTGGATGACACGAAGCTGGGAGGTATTGCCAATGCAGAGAAGGACCAGGATATCATACAGGAAGATCTGGATGACTTTGTAAACTAGAGTAATCGTAATAGGATGAAATTTAATAGTGAAAAGTGCAAGGTCATGCATTTAGGGATTAATAACGAGAATTTCTGTTATAAACTGGGGACGCATCACTTGGAAGTAACAGAGGAGGAGAAGGACCTCGGAGTATTGGTTGACCACAGGATGACTATGAGCCGCCAATGTGATATGGCTGTGAAAAAAGCTAATGCGGTCTTGGGATGCATCAGGCGAGGTATTTCCAGTAGGGATAAGGAGGTTTTAGTACCGTTATACAAGGCACTGGTGAGACCTCATTTGGAACATTGTGTGCAGTTCTGGTCTCCCATGTTTAAGAAGGATGAATTCAAACTGGAACAGGTACAGAGAAGGGTTACTAGGATGATCAAGGAATGGAAAACCTGTCTTATGAAAGGAGACTCAAAGAGTTTAGTTTGTTTAGCCTAATCAAAAGAAGGTTCAGGGGAGATAGGATTGATATCTATAAATATACCAGAGGGGTAAATACCACGGAGGGAGAGGAACTATTTAAGCTCAGTACCAATGTGGACACAAGAACAAATGGATATAAACTGGCCATCAGGAAGTTTAGCCTTGAAATTAGATGAAGGTTTCTAACCATCAGAGGAGTGAAGTTCTGGAACAGCCTTCCAAGGGAAGCAGTGGGGGCAAAAAGACATATCTGGCTTCAAGACTAAGCTTGATAAGTTTATGGAAGGGATAATATGATGGAATAGCCTAATTTTGGCAATTAATTGATCCTCAACTATTAGCGGTAGATATGCCCAATGGCCTGTGATGGGACGTTAGATGGGGTAGGATCTGAGTTACTACAGCGAATTCTTTCCTGGGTGTCTGGCTGGTGAGTCTTGCCCACATGCTCCGGGTTTAGCTGACCGCCATATTTGGGGTCAGGAAGGAATTTTCCTCCAGGGCAGATTGGCAGAGGCCCTAGGGATTTTTCGCCTTCCTCTGTAGCATGGGACACAGGTCACTTGCTGGAGGATTCTCTGCACCTCAAAGTCTTTAAACCACGATTTGAGGACTTCAATAGCTCAGACATAGGTGAGAGGTTTTTCACAGGAGTGGGTGGATGAGATTCTGTGGCCTGCGTTGTGCAAGAGGTCAGACTAGACAATCATAATGGTCCCTTCTGACCTTAAAGTCTATTAGTCTAATATGTGGGGGGATGGGGGGTAGGCCAATGAGGGTTGAGACTGTGAGGGTGAAGGTGGGCTGTATGGCACCATAGTAAAAAACTGAAAAATGTTTCACAACCATTTTATTAGATTTAACTCATGCTTTAAAATCACAGAAATTAAAGTTGGCTATCAAGCCTACTATCAAGCACTATGTCTACCTCCTTCTTGGTTTCTTGGTGTAATTTTGCACTCTTTGGTGTCTTCTTGTGTGTCTGTGACGTCCAGTCCTTCCTGATATGCTCATGCTCATGATCAGGCAGAAGGCAACTAACTTCTTTCAGAACACAAAATTCTAGTCAATGAGGGGGGAAAACGCTCAACTGTAGCTGTTGTGACTGGGAGTAGCAAGAGGTGAATTCCTACTTCTTTCATCCCAGGAAACAACACAAAGATCGGGTCGAATCACTCGTGATGATAAAGAAGTTGAAATTAAATCTTCATTTGTTTGTCGTATGATATTCCAGTCTGTGTTCAAAATTGTCTAGTCTGTCCTGATCACATAGCAGCCCTATTGCTGGTCGTACCTCACTCCACTCAACTGTCCGTGTTTTATAAGACAGGCATCTGTAAAAGCTACATGGGGGTTGAGTAGAATCCAGAAATTGCTATTGTAGATTTGTAAGAATCAAGTCTGTGTACTTTTTCAGCTGGCTTAACAAACTCTTCTTGCCCTCTTCACTAAAGGAGTCAATATAAGTACCTTCATTAGTCAACATCTGGACTGAAGCTTTTGTTTCTTCCAGTACATTTTCAATGGATATCTCTTATAAAGCCATGATATGCCCACATCTTGAATACTGCATGCAGTTCTGGTCACCCCATCTCAAAAAAGATATACTGGAATTGGAACAGGTTCAGAGAGGGGCAACAAAAATTATTAGGGGTGTGGAACAGATTCCATATGAGGAGAGATTAATAAGACTGGGACTTTCCAGATTGGAAAAGAGACAACTAAGAGGGGATATAATAAAGGCCTATAAAACTTGACTGGTGTGGAGAAAGTGAAGAAGGAAGTGTTATTTACCCCTTCACTTAACACAAGAACCAGGGGTCACCCAATGAAATTAATAGGCAGCAAGTTTAAAACAAAAGGAAGTATTTCTTCCCACAATGCACAGTCACCCATGGAACTTTGCCAGGGATGTTGTGAAGGCCAAAATTATAACAGGGTTAAAAAAAAAAGTAGGCAAGTTCATGGAGGTTAGGTCCATCAATGGCTATTAGCCAGGATGGGCAGGGATGCAACACCATGCTCTGAGTGTCCCTAGCCTCTGTTTGCCGGAAGCTGGGAAGGGACGACAGGGGGTGGATCACTCGATGATTCCCTGTTCTGTTCATTCCCTCTGAAGCACCTGGAATAGTCACTGTCGGAAGACAGGACACTGGGATAGATGGACCATTGGTCTCACCCAAAATGGCCGTTCTTACATAAAAAAATTATAATAAAGTTTAGTACAGAAACTCCAAGATAATGACCTCTTGAGATAACGATGATGTGAGATAATGACCTTGGCAAATAATGCATTTTAAAAATCTTGGCCTACTAGGAAATGTATATTTGTATAAGTTTGCCAGTCACAAATCTAGCACCTGGAGCAAAGTCACTAAATCATAGTCCAATGCTCCGTCCCCAATAGCCCTGTGCTGCCACCTGCCACTGTGACCTCTGTGAGTCGGTCTCTTGCAGTTCCACGGGCTCTCAGCAATTTCAACTCTCAGGGCAGGAACCTCACTGCTAGTGTAGGCTGGGCTGTCTCCTCCACAGAAACATCATCCCACAGCCAGTCTAAGCACTTAGACCTGATTATCAGTGACATCAGCTCTAGAGGTCATTTAACAAACCAAAAGACTCTGTGAAGCCGAATCATCTCCTCCTCCTAAACAGGAGAGAGGGGCAGGTCCAATAGTGCCTGTGACTTAGGCAGAGCCCACAGCACCCAGCAAAACACCCATGCCCCTAGTGAAAAGAGAGAGGGTGGCTCTGGCATCCAAACCTCCTGCTTCGAGAGTGCTGTTCAGCTGAGAGTGACCAGTGCTTAATTTGTATTGAAAGAGGTGCCGGGGCTCAAGCAAGTTTGTTACTTTCATAACTGATGTGACAAGCTCAGAGGTCCCCAGGCTCTGAACTGCCAAGCCTAGAGGTGCTGGGGCTCAACTCTGGCAAGCTCTGACATGAATTAATGAGGGAGACCCCCTCATTCAGTCAGGCTAAATACAGTTCTGCTGCCCTTTACTCCTACAATGATGTAAGTAGAGTCAGGATGAGCTCCACCCTGACACCTGGTGGTGAGGTGTGGCAAGTTGTGGAAAAGAACTTCAGGGGCTGATCTCATTTGCATAGGCACACCCACCCGCCTAGAATGAGCCCATAGCTGCCCAAATGGTCACTTTGGCTGCTGTGGGATCCCCAGTTTCTCTGTTATTGGGGCAGGAAGAATAAATTGTTATTACCCTGATTATGGGAATCAAGGACAGTGGAACTGCACTTGGCCTTTTGTTATGATGGAGGGACTCGCCATCAACTCAGTAGCACTCGCTAGGCAAGGGACATGGGTTCCAAAACTCTGTGAATTGAGAGAGGCTGGGGACAGGTATTAATACTTGGTGGTGTGGGCCCACTTGTGAGGGCCTTACATGCTAATTGCACTTCCTCCTCTCTCCACTGTGGAATGTCAGAGCTAATGTTCGCAAAAAGAAAAGGAGGACTTGTGGCACCTTAGAGACTAACCAATTTATTAGAGCATAAGCTTTCGTGAGCTGCAGTAGCTCACTGCATCGGATGCAGAGCTGAAATCACTGAGCGTTGTGTTAAGTAGTGGGGGAGCCTGAAGATATATGGTGGAGCAGTTTGCGGGACACAGAGCAGAGTTGCTTGTCGGATGCCTAGAGCAGCTCATGGGGTGGCTGGCAGAGCGGAGCCCCATAAAGAAGTGGGGCCATCAGCTTTGGACCACATAAGGTGCCCCTTAACCCCGCCCTCACCCCCCATCTCCACCCAGGTTGGGCGGTAAAACTCTGCAGATAAACTTTTGAACTCGGGGGCTGCCCTGACCAGGGACAGAGACTTTTGGGGCATTGGACTTTTGGGACTTTGGGTGATTTTGGGTTGCTGGACTCAAGAACCAAAGGGAAAGGGCACGCCCCAATTTGCTTGGGGTGGGTTTTTTTGCTCATGGGTTGCGTTATGAATCCTGTTCGTGTTGTTTCCCCAACATAATGCCACATTGTTTCTCTCTGTTATTAAAAGGCTTTTTGCTACACTCAGACTATGTGCTTGCGAGAGGGGAAGTATCGCCTCTTGGAGGCGCCCAGCGGGGGTGGTATATATTTGTCCCACGTCACTGGGTGGGGGCTCGAGCCGGTTCGCATTGTGTTATTGGAATGGATCCCCTAGATACTGAACCCGGCCCTTGTTGCTGCCAACTCTGATGGGCAGAAGGGTTACAATCAGGATAACAACATTTCATGACCCCCACATTGAATACTACAGGGATTTGTAACCCAACACCAGCCAAAATTGATCACATGGGCAGCACAGCTTTATCTGTCGGATACCTAGGCAGAGTGGGCGTGTTCATGTAAATACAGTCTGGTCCTGAAGCCTTTCCACCCACCCCTGGCTCATCACTAGCTGTCAAGGGAGAGCTCATTCAGATCTTGCTTATAAAGTAATCATTTGAAATGATTAGGTCGGCCAATATAGCCGAAACAAATGTGCCGACATTGTCATAAATAATAGCTGTATGAGGAAGCTAGTCTTTGTTCATACTTTTCAAACCCATTATGCTTTCTCAGGTACAAGTATTTTCTCATATACTGTATATGCTTTTAAATTGTGTATTAATGTTTCAATTCAAATTTCCAACCAATGACTAAACTGGCAAGGCTGCATGTAACTAGGGGAAGGGGGGGGAGAAGGGTTGTGGAAATTCAGGGCGGGTTATATACTCCCCCTGGGGGGTAGTCTAGGGAAATCCCTGACTTGGTCCCCTTTCCTGCCTGTGGGGTTACCAGCGCTTGTTCCAGCATCCCAGGAACTCCTGCCATTCGCAGCGCAGCGTGGGGCCTGATCCCTGGAGCTCAGCTTCCTGCCATCTCTGCAGCAGGCCATGAGCAAGCGGTGGGCCCCGGGGGCATGGAAGAGGATACACAGGAGTGGCTAGCCTGGCTGAGTCCCTGTGTGTGGCTGGTTCTTTCAGGGCCTTTCCTGCAGGAAGTGGGGTGACCCGGACCCAGCCTGCTCTGCTCCCCTGGCTCCCAGGCTGGGGGGGAGGAGGGAACCACCCCCCAGCACTCGCCGGTGGCCCGGCTGGGAACCAGGGGAGCAGAGCAGGCTGGGGCCGGGTCGCTCTTCTTTCTGGTGAGTGCAGGCCGACAGCTTCTGGAGTCCTCAGGGGAGTGGGGGCGGGATGGGGCCCTGGGGAAGAGCCGGAGCATGGGCTGGAGCAGCACGCAGTTGCGTTGGGCACCAGGAAATATGGTGCCCCAAATTTCCTGGTGCCCTACAGGCCGACACAGCTGCGTACTTTGCGTATGGGTAAGGACGGCCCTGTGAGCTCTTCAGGAGAGGGCCTGTCTCTCACGGAATCCATGCATGACCCAGCATGCAGGGGCCCTGCAGTAATACACCCAGGTGCAAAGACCAGCCACCTGGAGCTCAGCTGCTCAGTACTATGGTGGCAGGGGAGACAGGGGGCTGGCCAGCCAAGCACATACAGATAGCAAGAGTGGGGAGCTGGGCTGACATCTTGCAGCCAGGGAATGACCTTGGCCCGGGCAGCCCACGTGGTGTTTCCTCCACTAGATGGCGGCACACTCCACGGAAGCACCATGCGGTGAGGATGCTGCCCCTAGACCCCAGGCTGCTGCTCCCGCCGAGGAGCCCCAGGGATTCACACCCAGAGCCCGCTGCAGGGTGGAGCCTCCCAGGCTGGTCAGACCCTTTGAGCTGCCGCTCAGCTTTTACTGCTGGCCAAGGGCTCGCAGCAGCTGCTAGATACTAGTTACGGGCACCACTTGAGAGCTGGGGCAGAGCAGAGAGGTCACAAACATTCAGGGCTGAAAATGCCTTTCTGGCTGAGGCTTTAGCTAGACACAAGTTACTGGGCTCACTCAGTACAGGAGTCACTGGCTTCAATTCTCCAGCCTCTGCGACACAGGAAGTCACAATCTAATGGTCACTTCCTGCCTTAACCTCTGTGCATGTGACGTGTGCAAGGGCCTCGAGGGGAGTCACTCTGCGAGTGGCTGCTCTGCTGCGTGACCCGCTGGGGGCCAGGAGCAAATCTGCCCGACGTGCATGCACCATGGCGCCGCATTCAGGTCCCTGAAATTCAAAGTGGCTACAAGGCAGTGGGGTCAGAGCAATAAACAGTGTGGGGAGGGGAAAAGGCGATTCTCCCCCGCTCCCCACAAAAGAAAAACACACCAGGCTTCCCAGAAGAGATCATAAGAACAGACATACTAAGTCAGACCAAAGGTCCATCTAGCCCAGTATCCTGTCGTCCAACAGTGGCCAATCCCAGGTGCCCCAGAGGGATGAACAGAACAGGGAATCAAGTGATCCATCCCCTGTCACCCATTCCCAGGTAATAGCCATTAATGGACCTATGCTCCATGAACTTATTGAGCTCTTTTTTGAACCCTGTTGAACCAGATCGCTCTGGTTTCAATCTGAATTGCAGAATGGGTGGCTGAAGGTTTTATAGACATTGAGAGGAAAATGCTCTTGAGTCCAGCCCCAGTGCAGGATGGGCCCCTGCAGCCTGTTTTCCAAAGCACCAACTGTGCTCACATATCTATTCAGGGGACACCGTCACAGGGCCTAATCACAGCAGCCACACTGTCAGAGGCTAATCACATCAGCCTAATCACAGCAGTCACACTGTCAGAGGCTCGTTCACCTGCACATCCACCAATGTGATAGATGCCATCATGTGCCAGCAATGCCCCTCTGCCATGTACATTGGCCAAACCGGACAGTCTCTACGCAAAAGAATAAATGGGGACAAATCTGACAGCAGGAATCATAACATTCAAAAACTGGTAGGAGAACAGAACACTTCAGCCTCTGTGGTCACTCGATTACAGACCTAAAAGTGGCAATTCTTCAACAAAAACAACTTCAGAAACAGACTCCAACGAGAGACTGCTGAATTGGAATTAATTTGCAAACTGGATACAATTAACTTAGGCTTGAATAGAGACTGGGAGTGGATGGGTCATTGCAAAAAGTAAAACTATTTCCCCATGTTTATCCCCCCCCACCCCCACTGTTCCTCAGACATTCTTGTCAACTGCTGGAAATGGCCCCCCTTGATTATCACTACAAAAGGTTCCCCTCCCAGCCCCTCACCCCCACTCTCCTGCTGGTAATAGCTCACCTTAAGTGATCACTCTGGTTAAATTGGTTAGTCTCTAAGGTGCCACAAGTACTCCTTTTCTTTTTAGTGTGTAAGGTAACACCCATTGTTTCATGTTCTCTGTGTATATAAAATCTCCTCACTGTATTTTCCACTTTATGCATGTGATGAAGTGAGCTGTAGCTCACGAAAGCTTATGGTCAGATAAATTGGTTAGTCTCTAAGGTGCCACAAGTACTCCTGTTCTTTTTGCGAATACAGACTAACACGGCTGCTACTCTGAAACCAGAAAAATAGTTAAACATTTGAAATGAGGGTATTGTTGCCGGCACCCAGTGCCGAGAGGCTGAACAACAGCTTGAGTGGTTCGTTACCCGGTGTGCTACACCCAATAATCACAACGGGGTGGAGAAGCAGAAAAGTTTATTTGCAGCTGCAAAAAGGTACAGGGAGAATAAAATCTCAAATCCTGCACACAGAGCAGGAAGTTACACAGGCTTTTATACATCCTTTTTCCCAGCATACTTATCCAATAGCAAGCTGCCCCAAGTATCCATATAGCCAGCCAATCCAGTTCCCAGCTAGTTTCCTGATTCTCTGTATCATTTGTTAAACTATACATAAAGCTGCTTTATTCAGCATTGTTCTTCCATATCTCCCCTGTTTGGCCTTGCTTAGTTTCAGGCAGTCTGACTCTGCAGCATATTGTTGCAGATTCTCAGCATAACTGCTGTGTGTGCCTCCAGGCGGGGGGGCCAAGGACACTTGGGCCTAGTACGCAGAGCTGCTGCGAGTGCCTCCAGGCAGGGGGGGGGGGCAAGGACACGGGGCCTAGTGCGAGGGGGCTTCATCGACACTCGTGGTCTTCCATCCCCTCGAGTTACCTAGTGGCCATGCCCCAGTGTCCCCAACAGTATTGAAATTAAGGAAGGGTTTTATTCGAACAACATACTGGTGTCTCACTCTTTTTTTAAGCTGAAGAGAGTTTTTAGAAGAAAAAAGCCCCTTGTCGGACAGTGGTTTGAGGCAGTATTAAAGATGGTATGTACTGGGGGGATGAAAAGAGGTTCGCTGACATGGGCTGGAGCTGCTGTCATTGCAGTTTAATTTTATCTTTTTTAAAGACTAAAGACACATAAGAGGGAAGAGAAAAGAACAAAGGTAGAAAATGCAGCTCTTGGTTTTGGTGTTTTACTTTTACACTGCTGGAAAAACACAGGCCCAGCACATGGCCTTGTTAGCCAATTTGAGACCTGGCAAATTCACACCAGCAGCGAGCAGTTTAGGGCACTGCATTTCACTGCCATTTTGGTTACAGGCTCATAGCAGTGCTGCCAAACAGAGGGTCGCAGCCAGACCGAGACAGAGGAAAAAGGAGAGGAGAGAAAAGAAGTAAGGGAGGAAAGGAAAAGGCCACGCGGGGAGCTGAGCTGACAAAGTCTCTCATGCCGGGTTGGGATTCAGCCAGAGCCAGTGGAGGTGGTATCTCTGGGTTCCTCGCTCTGGCCCAGTCTGGCCAGGACAGCTTCCAGCTGAAGAACATTTGGGGGGCCAGGAGACAGCAGGGGTGGCAGCCGGTCTCCCTTTCTTGTTCTGGTCAGCAGCATTTTTCCTCCGATAATTTTTACCTCCCAGAGTTTTCTTTTCCTTTTAAAGCCCCTGTAATGGGTGGCCACTCACCGCACGTGAGCACCCCTCCCGGGTGCCTGCTCACTCTGGCAATTTGTCTTTTCAGGTGGGTCTTCAGTGACTGAGCCCTCCGGCCGACTCTCACACAGGTTTCTGGGGGAAACCATCCAGCAGGGCCTGTCTCAGGACCCATGTTGGTCTCTATCTGGAGCTCAGTCCTTAAACAGCCCAGCAGGTCCGATTACAGTACCCTGATTCTAGCCCCTCCTGGACTTGCTTCCTCAGCAGTCTCTCAGCTCCTACTGGGCTCTCTCTCATCGTCCCTGCTCTGGAAAGGAGCGGTGCACTCAGGGCTTCCTCCCTGGACACTGTGCCCATTGAGTCACTGTCACCATTCAGTTCGCTCCCCTTCCAGGGGCGATAGCAAAGTTCAGCAAATGCTGGCCCTCTTCCGGGACGTCAGCCCCTTCCCAGCACTGCTTCCTTGCTCGGGGCTTAAGCCCCTCTGCCCCCAACAGTGGCTGGTGTGGGGGACCCAGGCCCACCCACTGCTCTGGTCCCAACCCAGGGACCCTATAAGTAGCCACTTGCTGCCTCCTTTCCACTAACTTGTTGCTGCTGCTGTTTCCTGGCCCCAGCAGGTTCAGCTTCACCCTTCCCTCGGGCTGATGTCCTGCTCGAGTCCCAGCAGCCAGCCAGGAGCACCAGCCTTGCTCCCCTGGCTCCACCAGCAACCGAACGGCTCTGTCCAGCAACTCCTTTAACAGGAGCCTGCCGGGCTCTGATGGGCAGCTTCCCCCACAGCCTCCCTAGGCAACTGGGGGGGGGACCCATCTCTACTGTTCTTTTTGGGGGCGGGGTGTGGTAGGACTGCAAGACCTCTGAGCCGAGTTCACCCTGCCACAGACCCCAAAAGGGAGTGATGGGCGGAACAGTCCAGCTCCTCGTTACTTTCTCCAGCGATTGGACTGTATTTCTGACACATCAGTTTGGGTTCATTGATTCTTGGTTCCACACTGTGTTTGTTCTCCGGGCATGATTTTAACAGGTCTGGCTGCCACTCCGGGATCTCTGCCTGGTTGCTCCCCGCCGGAGAGCGCCAGCGGGGTGGGGTAGGAGAGAGAAGGTACCAGCTCAGGGCAGAGGCTGGGCGCGCCCAGGGAGAGCCCTGAGGCCTGCAAGCGGAGCCCAGCCAGGACGTCAGGTGGCAGCCCCGCAATGGCTGGGGCTTGCTGGGCAGCAGGCACAGGGTGAACAATGCCCGACGACCAGAGCTGGGGCGCCAGCCCTGGGGGAGCTGGGAGAGACCCCCCTGAAGGCAACCGCAGCTGGAGAGCAGCAGCAAGAGGCTGACCCGAACACCCTGGAGCAGCAGACAGCCCCTGTCCACCCCCCCCCAGTCACAACCCCCATCCCCCCCACTCACAACCCCCATCCACCCCCCAGTCACAACCCCCATCCCCCCCACTCACAACCCCCATCCACCCCCCAGTCACAACCCCCATCCCCCCCAGTCACAACCCCCATCCCCCCCCAGTCACAACCCCCATCCACCCCCCAGTCACAACCCCCATCCCCCCCAGTCACAATCCCCATCCACCCCCCAGTCACAACCCCCATCCCCCCAGTCACAACCCCCATCCACCCCCCAGTCACAATCCCCATCCCCCCCAGTCACAACCCCCATCCACCCCCCAGTCACAATCCCCATCCCCCCCAGTCACAATCCCCATCCCCCCAGTCACAATCCTCATCCACCCCCCCCCAGTCACAACCCCCATCCACCCCCCAGTCACAATCCTCATCCACCCCCCCGTCACAACCCCCATCCACCCCCCAGTCACAACCCCCATCCACCCCCCAGTCACAATCCCCATCCCCCCCAGTCACAACCCCCATCCACCCCCCAGTCACAACCCCCATCCCCCCCAGTAACAATCCTCATCCACCCCCCAGTCACAATCCTCATCCACCCCGCAGTCACAACCCCCATCCACCTCCCCAATCACAACCCCCATCCACCCCCCAGTCACAATCCTCATCCACCCCCCCAGTCACAATCCTCATCCACCCCCCAGTCACAACCCCCATTCCCCCCAATCACAACCTCCATCCACCCCCCAGTCACAACCCCCATCCACCTCCCCAGTCACAATCCCCATCCCCCCCAGTCACAATCCTCATCCACCCCCCAGTCACAACCCCCATCCCCCCAGTCACAGCCCCCATGTCCCCCCCAGTCATAACCCCCCCTGTAACAACCTCCATCCACCCCCCCCACAACAACCCCCATCCCCCCCAGTAACAATCCTCATCCACCCCCCAGTCACAACCCCCATTCCCCCCAGTTACAACCCCCCGTAACAATCCCCATCCCCCCAGTAACAATCCTCATCCACCCCCCCAGTCACAACCCCCATCCCCCAGTCACAACCCCCCCGTAACAACCTCCATTCACCCCCCATAACAATCCCCATCCCCCCAGTAACAATCTTCATCCACCCTCCCAGGCACAACCCCCATGTTCCCCCAGTCACAACCCCCCGTGTAGCAACCTCCATCCACCCCCCATAACAACCCCCATCCCCCCCAGTAACAATCCTCATCCACCCCCCCAGTCACAGCCCCCATGTCCCCCCCAGTCATAACCCCCCCTGTAACAACCTCCATCCACCCCCATAACAACTCCCATCCCCCCCAGTAACAATGCTCATCCACCCCCCCCAGTCACAACCCCCATCTCCCCAATCACAACCCCCCCGTAACAACCTCCATCCACCTGTTGCCGGCACCCAGTGCCGAGAGACTGAACAACAGCTTAAGTTGGTTTGTTACTCGGTGTGCTACACCCAATAATTACAACGGGGTGGAGAAGCAGAAAAGTTTATTTGCAGCTGCAAAAAGGTACAGAGAGAATAAAATCTTAAATTTTGCACACAGAGCAGGAAGTTACACAGGCTTTTATATATATATATATATATATATATTTTTTAGCATATTTATTTAATAGCAAGCTGCTTCAAGTATTTATATAGCCAGTCAATCTAGTTTTTAGCTAGTTCCTTGATTCTTTGTATTATTTGTTAAATTATACATAAAGCTGCTTTATTTAGCATTGTTTTTTTATATTTGCTTTGTTTGGCTTTGCTTAGTTTTAGGCAGTCTGACTTCGCAGCATATTGTTGCAGATCCTCAGTATAACTGCTGTGTGTGCCTCCAGGCGGGGGGGCCAAGGACACTTGGGCCTAGTATGCAGAGCTGCTGCGAGTGCCTCCAGGCGGGAGGGGGGGCCAAGGACACCTGGGCCTAGTGCGAGGGGGCTTCATCGACACTCGTGGTCTTTTATTCCCTCGAGTTACCTAGTGGCCATGCCGCAGTGTCCCCAACAACTCCCCCCTTTGAGAACATTTAACAACCTTGGCTTTGAGTTTTTTTATTTGGGCTATTTATTTTTTTACAATAGGACTTTGCATAAGCACTTTGTGATAACCCTGAAGAGAGTGACTTATTAATTTTTGCAAAAGGGCCCTAACACATGAGACTGCACAGCACAATACCAGTAATACAAGCAATACAGGAAAGAGAATTTTTAATAGCAGGCTAAATAAACCACCAAGCCAAGACGACAAACCCCAGCCTGAAAACAAGGTTTGCAACTAATTGTTTTTTGGGGCAGTATAGGCAACCTGTGCTTCAGCTCGGGCATGGGCCTTAGCCTGTACCATCTTTTTATAGATTTTATAACTGCTATCATTTACATATATATAACATTGGGGCCCGATGAGGGCACAAACCCCTTTTTGGGATGCCAAGAGATAGTTTAAAGCCAACCTGTTTTGGAGGGAAAACATTTTGAGCTGCTGTACCTTTTTATTTAATGTTTTTATTGCTGATTTTAAATTACTGAGTTTTTTAATTTTAAGGATACCTTTTTAAGTACTATTTGCAGCTTTATAGTATAACGGCCTATGCATGCCATGGCTGGTCTGGAAATTAGTGGCGCTATTTTCAGTACAGAGCATCTTACAAGCTTCTTGGTTGTGAGGGGATTTTTTATATTGCCCTTTAATGCCTTAGTCAGTTGCTGCAGGGGTTTTTTTTGTGACTTAACAGAGGTGTCTTGGGCATTTTTAATTTTTTATTTTTGGGCAGTGTGGCAGTTATGGAAAGATGAGGAACTTTATGAGCTATATAACAGCTACCTGTCCAGTTGGCTGGTAGCACCTTGTAAGCCTTTCGGCCACATTCAAAATAGTGACCCTGTAGGGCCCAGTAAGGACTGTTTTTTAAGGGGATTTTTGGGATATTTAAGGCTGCTTTTTTAAACAGTTTATATGCCCCTAGGGGGGCATTTTATTTTTTTGATTGGGTACAAGTGGGGGCATTTCTAATTGTGCCGTTTAAATTACACTTGCTATAGGGACCACTACAAACCTACCATTGGCTTGCTATGTTGGAGATATTAACTGGACGGCAAGTTACATTTTTAAACCCCTTTCTTGTGGCAAGATTATTTGTAAGAGTTTCCCTAAAAGGGGAGGAACCATTATACCCACACTGCTGGCTTTTTTTTTTGGTTTTTATTTAATATTTATTAGCCCACTGTGTAATAACATAGGAGCTTTTTTTTTTACAGGACACCCATAGTGATTAGATTGGTTTCGGGTAAAACATAATACTTTTTTAGTGAGTACTGCAACTGAATACTCCTGGTCCTGATAGGTGGCTTGCTGTAAAGAGGTTTTATTCCAGAATGGCGAGTCCGTTCCTTCCTGCTCTTTGGTGGTGGCTAATTCTGCTAGGGTTAGGGGCAGCATGTCAAGGGGCATTCCCGTTTTTGGGGGACAGGGGAGTCGGAGCACACACCCAGCAATCAGTCTGGTTTGTTAAAGTAGCAACATGGTGTGCAAGCGAAACAAAGGAGTTATGCTCCCGATATGCACAGTTTGGAAATACCAATACAGAGAATAACAATGTTACCCAATTAATTATTACCAGAGTTTTTTTAATCCAGGGTCTCCAGTACCAGGGTGGGCCCATTTTAGCATTAAGGTGCCCGCTATTTGTGTTTTTTAAACAGTAGCTTTAGCCTGAGATCGTCACTAGATGAGGAGTCAGCAGGTTGGATGGTCCACTGTTCTGCTGACGAGGGGGCGGGTACTGCCTTCGGACGAGAGTGATGGATCCAGTTCTTGTGTCTCTTGATTTTTGCCGCTGTATGGGAGATTAGCAGGACGGTATAGGGTCCTTTTCACTTTTTTTGGAGAGGCTCGTCTTTCCAGGTGTGAACAAGCACAGAGTCACCAGGCTGTAAGGAGTGGACGGGAGTGTCCAAGGGGAGAGGCTGTGAATCCTTGGTATACCTGTGAAGAGACAAGAGAACAGCAGACAGGGAACACATATACTGTGACAAAAAACCATTACCCAACTTCCATTTTTTTGACAGAACCGGGGTGCCATTCATAGGCCATGCCCTTTTAAACATAATTTTAAAGGGACTGAGCCCTAATCTACCCTTTGGAAGAACGCGGATACGGAGTAGGACGAGGGGCAAAGCATCAGGCCATCGCAGTGAGGCTTCTTGGCACACTTTTGAGAGATGCCGTTCAAGGGTCTGATTGGTCCGCTTCACTACCCCACTGGCTTGCGGTCTCCAGGGCGTATGGAGTTTCCAGGGGATCTGTAAGGCATGTGAGATGCTTTGAATGATTTTTGACGTGAAGTGTGTCCCGTTGTCAGATTCCATCCACAGGGGGAGTCCAAAGCGAGGAATGATCTCCTTAACAAACTTGAGGGCCACTGTCCTGGCAGTGCAATTACGGCATGGGAAGGCTTCTGGCCATCCGCTGAACCGATCCACTAAGACAAGGAGATATTTGAACCCTTGGGTCCGGGGTTAAGGGAGGGGCAAGGCTGTAGGGTGACTTCAAAGTTCTCTAACAGCTTAGCCTGGTACCGAGCAATCCGAGCCTGGGTGAGCCAAAGCCCTCCCTTTGCATCTAATAAGGCTCGGACCATATGGGGAGTATAGATTTGCATAACCCCTCCCAATGTTAGCTTCTTGGCTTTCTTAAGCAATAGGGCAGTAGCTGCGACCGCCCATGCCGGCCAACCCTTTGCAACCTGATTCAATTGCTTAGAAAAATTAGCCACGGGACGTCTCCATGCTCCTAACAGCTGTGTGAGCACTCCTAGCGCCACCCCCCTTCGTTCATGTACATACAACTGAAACGGCTTAGAGAGATCCAGCAGGCCCAGAGCCGGGGCTTTCATTAATTTCTTTTTTAGGATTTTAAATGCCCTGTCAGCCTTTGGGGTCCAACAGAAGGGGTCATGATCTGCTTTTTTTACACAGTTGTACAGGGGTTTAGCCCACAGTCCAAACTTTGGGATTCATATTTTGCAAAAGCCTGCCATACCCAGAAATTCCCTGAGCCGCTTACAATTACTTGGAGAGGAACTTGACAGATAGATTTTTTTTTTTTTTTTTGCTTGAATGTTGACGCTCCCCTTGCCTTAGCTGTAACCTGATTTTTTTTATTTTAGACAACAGGGTTCTCAGGAGGATATTACAGTCATTTTAATTCGGCTTGTGACTACTGAGGCACCCCTCAAAGACTGAAATAAACCTGCTTGGGTTGGTGGAAAACTTTCCTGCCTGTGGTTTGAAAGCAGCCAAATCCACAGGATTAAAGGGCACATGAGTATAAACCTGCATAGTTGTGGCTGGACGCCTGTCTGATCCAGACCGGGCGACTTTAGTTTCGGTGATTAAGGGGTATAGGCCAACCATTGGAGACTTACAAGGTGTGGGTATAGGGGCCGAAGGGGACACCAGCTCTGCCATTATAGTGGGGGTGGGGGTCTGGGGACTAACATTAGCTGCTACCGAAGCAGTCGGAGTCAGATTACAGCGCTGTAAAATGTCTGGTCGAGTACATAAAGTCAGAAACAAATGTGCATACATATGTTTATTTCATTTTCTTGTTTTCTGACAGAACAGGAGTAACTGAAGGATTGTGTTGTAATTAATTGACCCTCCTGGTGACCACCACTCCTGGTCCTCTAGTTGATATTGAGGCCAGTCAACTGTACAGAATTGTTTTAATTGGCTTTTAGTTATTGGATCCGCACCAAATACCTTCCAGTTTGCTAGAATGCACTCTAGGGCCGTACACCATGACCTAACCCCTGAGCTCTGTCCCTGTCCCATACCTACAGGGTAACTCTGGGCGTCCCCAGGTTCCAACAGAGCATATAATCCGGATTTTAAAAGGTTCCTACCTTATCCAAGGGACCGGTTCTTCACCGCCGTCCACAACTGCTTCTCCACTATATGAGTGCGTTGCACCGTTGTGCCCTCTGGGGTCGATCAAATCGCGTCTCCTCCGAGCCCCCGATGAACTCACCGGTGCGCGCTGGGCGTCGGTTCTTGCCGCAATCCTCAACCTCCAGGAAGGGTCCGGGCAAGGCTAAATTGCAGCCTCGTCGCCCACCCAGGGACGCCAAAAGCTGTTGCTGGCACCCAGTGCCGAGAGGCTGAACAACAGCTTGAGTTGGTTTGTTACTCGGTGTGCTACACCCAATAATTACAACGGGATGGAGAAGCAGAAAAGTTTATTTGCAGCTGCAAAAAGGTACAGGGAGAATAAAATCTTAAATTTTGCACACAGAGCAGGAAGTTACACAGGCTTTTATATATATATATATTTTTTTTAGCATATTTATTTAATAGCAAGCTGCTTCAAGTATTTATATAGCCAGCCAATCTAGTTTTTAGCTAGTTCCTTGATTCTTTGTATTATTTGTTAAATTATACATAAAGCTGCTGTTGCCGGCACCCAGTGCCGAGAGGCTGAACAACAGCTTGAGTTGGTTCGTTACCCGGTGTGCTACACCCAATAATCACAACGGGGTGGAGAAGCAGAAAAGTTTATTTGAAGCTTCAAAAAGGTACAGGGAGATTTGAATCTCAAATCCTGTACAACAGAGCAGGAAGTTACACAGGCTTTTATACATCCTTTTTCCCAGCATACTTATTCAATAGCAAGCTGCTCCAAGTATCCATATAGCCAGCCAATCCAGTTCCCAGCTAGTTCCATGATTCTTTGTATCATTTGTTAAACTATACATAAAGCTGCTTTATTCAGCATTGTTCTTCCATATCTCCCCTGTTTGGCCTTGCTTAGTTTCAGGCGTCTGACTCTGCAGTATACTGTTGCAGATTCTCAGCATAACTGCTGTGTGTGCCTCCAGGCGGGGGGGCCAAGGACACAGGGGCCTAGCACACAGAGCTGCTGCGAGTGCCTCCAGGCAGGAGGGTGGGGGCCCAAGGACACAGGGGCCTAGTGCGAGGGGGCTTCATCGACACTCGTGGTCTTCCATCCCCTCGAGTTACCTAGTGGCCATGCCCCAGTGTTCCCAACAACTCCCCCCTTTGAGAACACTCAACAGCCTTGGCTCTGAGTTTATTACTTGGGCTTGCTACATTGGAGATATTAACTGGACGGCAAGTTACATTTTCAAACCCCTTTTTTGTGGTAAGATTATTTGTAAGTGTTTCCCTAAAAGGGGAGGAACCATTACACCCACACCGTTGGCCTCCCCTGTTGGTTTTTATCCAATACCCATTAGCCCACTGTGTAATAACACAGGAGCTTTTTTTCACAGGATGCCCATAGGGATCAGATTGGTTTTGGGTAAAACATAACACTTTCTTAGTGAGTACTGCAACTGAATACTTCTGGTCCTGATAGGTGGCTTGCTGTAAAGAGGTCTTGTTTCAGAACGGTGAGTTCGTTCTTTTTTGCTCTTTGGTGGTGGCTAATTCTGCTAGGGTCAAGGGCAGCATGTCAAGGGGCATTCCCGTTTTGGGGGACAGTGGAGTTGGAGCACACACCCAGCAATCAGTCTGGTTTGTTAAAGTAGCAACATGGTGCGCAAGCAAAACAAAGGAGTTATGCTCCTGATATGCACAATTTGGAAATACCAATACAAAGAATAATAATGTTACCCAATTAATTATTACCAGAGTTTTTCCAACCCAGGGTCTCCAGTACCTGGGTGGGCCCATTTTAGCATTAAGGTGCCCGCTATTTGTGTCTTTTAAACAGTAGCTTTAGCCCAAGATCTCACTGGATGAGGAGTCAGCAGGTTGGATGGTCCATGGTTCTGCTGACGAGGGGGCAGGTACTGCCTTCAGACGAGAGTGATGGATCCAGTTCTTGTGTCCCTCGATTTTTGCCGCTGTATGGGAGATCAGCAGGACGGTATAGGGTCCTTTTTACTTTTTCTGGAGAGGCTCGTCTTTCCAGGTGCGAACAAGCACAGAGTCACCGGGCTGTAAGGAGTGAACGGGAGAGTCCAAGGGGAGAGGCTGGGAATCCTTGGTATACCTGTGAAGAGACAAGAGAACAGCAGACAGGGAACACATATACTGTGACAAAAAACCATTACCCAACTCCCATTTCCCTGACAGAACCGGGGTGCCATTCATGGGCCATGCCCTTCCAAACATAATTTCAAAGGGACTGAGCCCTAATCTACCCTTTGGGAGAACGCGGATACGGAGTAGGACGAGGGGCAAAGCATCAGGCCATCGCAGTGAGGCTTCTTGGCACACTTTTGAGAGATGCCGTTTAAGGGTCTGATTGATACGCTCCACGACCCCACTGGCTTGCGGTCTCCAGGGCGTACGGAGTTTCCAGGGGATCTGTAAGGCATGTGAGATGCTTTGAATGATTTTTGACGTGAAGTGTGTCCCGTTGTCAGATTCCATCCACAGGGGGAGTCCAAAGCGAGGAATGATCTCCTTAACAAACTTGAGGGCCACTGTCCTGGCAGTGCAGTTACGGCATGGGAAGGCTTCTGGCCATCCGCTGAACCGATCCACTATAACAAGGAGATATTTGAACCCTTGGGTCCGGGGAAACTCAGTAAAGTCTATTCGCCTCACTTGTCCGGGGCCCGGAGTGGGTTCTAGGGCAGCTGGTGGCACAGGATGTCCCGGTCGGATGTCCCCGGGCAGACTAAGCAGTTCGCCTGTACCTGGGCAGCCAGGGGTCGGAGTCCGGAAGTGATAAAGTATTTTCCCATTAGCTGGATAAGTGCTTCCCTGCCAGCATGAATGGTTTGATGTAGTTTCTGCAGCACTGGCCGGATCAGGCCCTTTGGTAAGAGGACCTTCCCTTCTGGGGAATGGAGCCATCCCTCCTTTTCCCGGAGACTGAGTTTGTCGGTTAGCTGTCTCTCCTCCCCAGAGTACTGAGGGGTTGGAAGCTCCCCTCCTGATGGGATAAGGGCATGCATATGGGCGTTCTCAGCCTGAGGGGATGGCAGGGTGGCAGCATGCTTAGCCTCTCTATCTGCCCGGGCGTTACCTCTGGCCACATCTTGATCCTCCCTTTGATGGGCTGTACAGTGTACCACCGCCACTTCCGAGGGGAGTTGTACGGCTTCTAGGAGCCGGAGGATTTGGGGCCCATACTTGACTGGGGAGCCTTGGGCTGTCAGCATTCCCCTTTGCTTCCATAGGCCAGCATGAGCATGCAGCACACCAAAAGCATACTTTGAATCAGTAAAAATGTTGACCCGCTTTCCTTTTGACAGTTCAAGTGCACGGGTCAGGGCTATTAGTTCGGCAAGCTGGGCAGAGGTCCCAGCAGGCAAACCTTCAGCTTCCACAGTGTCATGGAGGGTCACAACAGCATAACCCGCCCTCCTTTGCCCATCTATTACAGTACTGCTACCATCAGTGTACCACTCATAATCTGCATTTGGGAGGGTTACATTCTTTAAATCCGGACGGCTGGAGTACTGGACATTTATAATCTCTAAACAGTTATGTTTCTGTTCCTCTGTTTCTGGCAAGAGAGTGGCTGGGTTAAGGGAGGGGCAAGGCTGTAGGGTGACTTCAGAGTTCTCTAACAGCTTAGCCTGGTACCGAGCAATCCGAGCCTGGGTGAGCCAAAGCCCTCCCTTTGCAGCCAATAAGGCTCGGACCATATGGGGAGTATAGATTTGCATAACCCCTTCCAATGTTAGCTTCTTGGCTTTTTTAAGCACTAGGGCAGTAGCTGCGACCGCCTGTAAACATGCCGGCCAACCCTTTGCAACCTGATCCAATTGCTTAGAAAAATAAGCCACAGGACGCTTCCATGCTCCTAACAGCTGTGTAAGCACTCCTAGGGCCACCCCGCTTCGTTCATGTACATACAACTGAAACGGCTTAGAGAGATCTGGCAGGCCCAGAGCCGGGGCTTCCATCAATTTTTTTTTCAGGATTTTAAATGCCCTGTCAGCCTCTGGGATTCAATAGAAGGGGTCATGATCTGCTCCTTTTACACAGTCGTACAGGGGTTTAGCCCACAGTCCAAACTCTGGGATCCATATCCTGCAAAAGCCTGCCATACCCAGAAATGCCCTGAGCCGCTTACGGTTACTTGGGGTAGGAACTTGACAGATAGCTTCCTTTCTTTCGCTTGAAAGCTGACGCTCCCCTTGCCTTAGCTGTAACCTGATCCCTCTCCACCTCAGACAACAGGGTTTTCAGGAGGATATTACAGTCGTCTCAATCGGCTTGTGACTACTGAGGCACCCCTTAAAGACTGAAATAAACCTGCTTGCGTTTGTTGAGAATTCCCCAGCCTGTGTTTTAAAAGCTGCTAAGTCTATTGGATTGAATGGCACATGGGTATAAACTTGCATAGTGGTAGCCTGACGTCCGTCTGCCCCTGGGCAAGCCACAACCGTCTCGGTAAGCAAAGGATAGAGTACCACCGAGGGGGCAATCTCTGTAACCCGAGGCATCCTACCCTTATAAGGTGGGAGTGTGGGGGCCGAAGGGGACACTGGCTCTGCCATTACAGTGGGGGTGGGGGTCTGGGAACTAACATTAGCTGCTACCGAACCAGTCGGAGTCAGATTACAGCGCTGTAAAATATCTGGTCGAGTACATAAAGTCAGAAACAAATGCGCATACATATGTTCATTCCATTTCCTTGTTCTCTGACAGAACAGGAGTAACTGAAGGATCGTGTTGTAATTAATTGACCCTCCTGGTGGCCACCACTCCTGGTCCTCTAGTTGATATTAAGGCCAGTCAACTGTACAGAATCGTTTTAATTGGCTCTTAGTCATCGGATCCGCACCAAATACCTTCCAGTTTGCTAGAATGCACTCTAGGGGCGTACACCGTGCCCTAACCTCTGAGCTCTGTCCCTGTCCCATACCTACAGGGTAACTCTGGGCATCCCCAGGTTCCAACAGAGCATATAATCCGGATTTTAAAAGGATCCTACCTGATCCAAGGGACCAGTTCTTCACCGTGGCCTGCAGCTGCTCCTCCCCCACGTCTAAGGGACCGGTTCTTCACCGTGGTCCACAACAGCTTCTCCACTATATGAGTGCGTTGCACCGTTGTGCCCTCTGGGGTCGATCAAATCGCGTCTCCTCCGAGGCCCCCGATGAACTCACCGGTACGCGCTGGGCGTCGGTTCTCGCCGCAATCCTCGACCTCCAGGAGGGGTCCGGACAAGGCTAAATTGCAGCCTCGAGCCCACCCAGGGACGCCAAAAGCTGTTGCCGGCACCCAGTGCCGAGAGGCTGAACAACAGCTTGAGTTGGTTCGTTACCCGGTGTGCTGCACCCAATAATCACAACGGGGTGGAGAAGCAGAAAAGTTTATTTGAAGCTTCAAAAAGGTACAGGGAGATTTGAATCTCAAATCCTGTACACAGAGCAGGAAGTTACACAGGCTTTTATACATCCTTTTTCCCAGCATACTTATCCAATAGCAAGCTGCTCCAAGTATCCATATAGCCAGCCAATCCAGTTCCCAGCTAGTTCCCTGATTCTCTGTATCATTTGTTAAACTATACATAAAGCTGCTTTATTCAGCATTGTTCTTCCATATCTCCCCTGTTTGGCCTTGCTTAGTTTCAGGCAGTCTGACTCTGCAGCATACTGTTGCAGATTCTCAGCATAACTGCTGTGTGTGCCTCCAGGCGGGGGGGCCAAGGACACTTGGGCCTAGCACACAGAGCTGCTGCGAGTGCCTCCAGGCAGGAGGGGGGGGCCCAAGGACACAGGGGCCTAGTGCGAGGGGGCTTCATCGACACTCGTGGTCTTCCATCCCCTCGAGTTACCTAGTGGCCATGCCCCAGTGTTCCCAACACTGCTTTACTTAGCATTGTTTTTTTATATTTGCTTTGTTTGGCTTTGCTTAGTTTTAGGCAGTCTGACTTCGCAGCATATTGTTGCAGATCCTCAGCATAACTGCTGTGTGTGCCTCCGGGTGGGGGGGCCAAGGACACTTGGGCCTAGTACGCAGAGCTGCTGCGAGTGCCTCCAGGCGGGAGGGGGGGCCAAGGACACCTGGGCCTAGTGCGAGGGGGCTTCATCGACACTCGTGGTCTTTTATCCCCTCGAGTTACCTAGTGGCCATGCCCCAGTGTCCCCAACACACCCCACCAGGAACAACCCCCATCCACCCCCCAGGAAAAACTCTCATCCACCCCTCTGGTAACAACCCTCATCCACCCCCCAGTCACAACCTCTATCCACACCCCCATAACAACCCCAATCCCCCCCAGTAACAATCCTCATCCACCCCCCCAGGAACAACCCCCATGTCCCCCCAGGAACAACCCCCCCTGTAACAACCTCCATAACAACCGCCATCCCCCCAGGAACAACCCGCATCCACCCCTCTGGTAACAACCCTCACCCACCCCTGCAGAACAACACCCAACAGCAGCAACTACACCCCTCCCCGGCCCCAGTAACACCTCCCTCCCCCTAGCAACATCTGGCACAGCCCGCGGCCACCCCAGGGCCAGCCATTCCATGTCTGCTCTCCACAGAAGCCAATCCCCCTCCCAGTAACCACAACACCCCCCTCCAGAAACAGCCACCCCTTCAATCCCACACAGCGCCTGCCTGCCCTTCCCACAGCAGCCACACCTCCCCAGAGCCACTCCTCCCCTCTGCGGCTCCCCCTCGCCGGAGAGACGTGTTCTTACCGGTGACGGTGGCCACAGCACACAGCAGCGTGTCGGGGCGAAGCCTGGGGGCAACCTGTGTGTTGGCATGTGATGGGGCGCGCTTGCCCCGTGACATGGCTACACACTGCTCCCCGCGAAGCACCTGCGGGTGCAGCCGGCCCTCCCTCCCCACCCAGGCCGACACCAGCCCCAGGGGCCACTGGGCAGAGGCCTGGGCTCTAAGTTGTCCAAAGCAGCAAAAGTCCCGCTCAGCCTGTTACATAAAATTCTTCATAAAACCAGGCAAGGTGGCACCAATGGCCTGGTACGGACTGGACGGCTTCGGGCTGTTGGCATGCCAACGCGATGGCAGGGCATGTTCATAGCTGAAATCCGCTCGGTGTGTTTTAATTGGATGTGTGCGTGTGACAATTTGTGGTCCCGCTCCTCACATGTACTGGCCCCCGCAGCAGGAGCTCTCACCCCCACATCTGCCCATCACCTGACCAGCAATTAATCCTGTTCTCCAGTCCCCCATCAATTCTGTTCCCACCCAATCCCCCTCAGTTCAACCCCCCAGCAGCTCAGCCCCCAGCCCCCATCATTTCAGCCCCCCTACCCCATCGACCCCCACTGCCTTCAGTTCACCCACCCAGCACTCATCCCTTCTGCTCAGAACCCATGACCAACCATTTAAGATTTGGTTTTGGTGAGCAGTGAGAACCTCATAGAAAAAATGGTTGTAGGGGACAACCTTGGTTCAAGTGATCATGAGGTAATTCAGTTCAAACTAAATGGAAGGATAAACAAAAACAGATCTGTGACTAGGGTTTTTGATTTCAAAAGGGCTGACTTTAAAAAATTAAGGAAATTGGTTAGGGAAGTGGATTGGACTGAAAATCTTGTGGATCTAAAGGCAGAGGAGGCCTGGGATTACTTCAAGTCAAAGCTGCATTACTTTGCCTTTGAGACACCATTACTCAAAGAAATAAGCCCCCTAACAACATCCCCTTAGTTCTAGAACTCCAGAGGTATCTATGTTAGCAGCTTGAGCAGAGTGTACTGTACCATCCTCAGTAAGGCCCCATCCTGCCCCTAGACACACACACACACGCTTATTCATGGTGGAAGGTGGGGCACATGCATACGTGTTTGCAGGATGGAGACTCAGACCATACCCATGAGACTGAAACAGACTCACGAGAAACTGCCCCGATCACGTGTTTACCCTGCAGACGCTCACTAACAAACCCACAGGGGAGGGTGTTTGCCTGGTTTGTAGAGTTTCAGAGCATTTGACACAGTCTGGCACCCAGCCGTGCTGACACAAACTGTGACAAAGTGCACGCAGCTTGGTGTCAAAACATATGACGTCACTAAATCCCTGCTCCTACCCCTCAGATGCAGAAAACAAATAAACTACAGGCCAAAAGGAGACTCAGCCCAAGCCTCTGTGCCATAAACATAAGTGACTTCCAGCCCCCGCAGCAATCCCCAGACTGAAAACAAGGCCCTGATTCTGCTGGTGTCCTGCTCACGGCGGAGAGCCCTGCTGCAACAGGCGCCCTGGAAAGGGCCTGAACAAGAGGTTGCAGAAAGAGCCACAGACCAACCACAAGACACTCGCTTTCATTCTAGAGGCATGGAGATCAATCCCACTGTAAATATACAGACTTTGTACCAAACACAGCAAGGCACTGCACATGGGTGGAGGGTGGAGCCCCCCTTTGGGGAGGCTAGCCCGCAGCTCTGCCCCTTCCGCCTACACCCACCCCAGATGGAGCCCCGAGCCCCCTTATCCCTCCCCCAGCAGCTAGAGCCCCAAGGCCCCACACCTCCTCCCTCAGCCAGAGCCCTGAGCCCCCCACTGCTGGAGCCCCAAGCCACCCCCCCCAGTGGCCAGAGCAATGAGTCCCCCCACCCCTGGAGCCCCACCTCCCCCTGAGCCCCCAGGCCTCCCCAGAGCAGGAGCCCTGAGTCCCCCTGCCCCCCCACAGCCGGAGCCCTGAGCCCCCCACTGCTGGAGCCCCAAGCCCCCCCGCTGCTGGAGCCTCAAACCATCCCCCCTTGGCCAGAGCAATGAGCCCCCAGGCCCCCCCATAGCAGGAGCCGTGAGCCCCCCTGCTCTCCCCCACAGCTGGAGCAACGAGTCCCCCCACTCCTGGAGCCCTGTGATCCCCACCCAGAGAAGCCACAGGCTGGCCAAAGCCCCGGACACAGAGCCCCCCCCCCTGCTGGGAGGAGCCCTGAGACCCCCCCCCCCACACACCTGCTCGGAGGAGCCCCAGGCCAGCCGCTGCGCCTCCCAAGACCCCAAGCCACCCGGGAAAAGCCGCAGTGTGAGAGCGACTCTTCCT
This sequence comes from Lepidochelys kempii, assembly GCF_965140285.1. NCBI lineage: Eukaryota > Metazoa > Chordata > Testudines > Cheloniidae > Lepidochelys > Lepidochelys kempii. The sequence goes on along the minus strand of NC_136381.1, from coordinate 807,043 downwards.
GAAGAGGAACCTGCTTTTGCTCTGCCCCATGCAGGTTGCGGGCAGTTGCGGAGGCAGATTCTGCTACTCAGCTTCCTGGGTTCATCAGTCATCTCCCGGGAGTCCAGAGAGTCGGGAAGCTGAGTAGCACATACGGCCTCCTCGGCCGCCCCGGAGCCTGCATGGGGCGTGATAAATCAAACACTTCCCCCGCCAGATGTGCAACTGGGGTCCTGCGGCAAGTTGGGGGTTGGTCTTACTTTGAGCAGGGGGTTGGACTAGATACCTCCTGAGGTCCCTTCCAACCCTGAGATTCTGTGATTCTGTGATAAGTGCCAGGGGCTGCCCATGGGCCACGGCAGGCTGGCTAAGAATCTCTACACCACAAAGAAATCCTGAGAGAGATACAACCCCCACTCCAATCAAGCTATTGCCAACCCTCTGATGGTATAATCCAGCCCAGTCTGCTAGTGGGGGTGAAGTCCGGGCCCATCTTTAACTGATTACACTGACCGAGGTAGGAAACCCAGCCCCTCACAGACAGGTCCCTGTGTGCCCATGAACCACGGCGCTGACAGGGAGCGAGCAGAGCTGGCATGTCCTCTGTTCATCAACAGGCAGAAAAGAACATTCAGTGCCTAGTGCTTCCTCCATCAAAGCTCCCTGCACCACAGACACTAGGGGATCAAAAATCAAGTCCAAAAGAAAGCATGAGCCACACCTACAGCAGTACTGCCTGGGCTCAGTCCCTGCAACCTCCCAGACAGGGCAGCAAACAACCCGAGATGTTGCAACGCTTAAAGCACCACTCCACAAGTCCCTGGGGAGAAGAGATCAAAGCTAGCAACTGGCTGGATGGCTCCAGACCTGCCCCGCTCACAGAGCCCTCACCACAGCAACCTGGGCAAAGCCAGGGCACACGGTCCCCAAACACAGAATCTGTGACCACCAATTAGTGGTGGAAAAGGCAAGACACAAAGCCAAGCACAGACCCTGAAAGGAACCACTGTGTGGCCTACGGGAAGGAGCAGCGATGGTGACAGAGGGTCATTTGTTACTGCAGAGAGCCAGGGGAGAAGAAGTCAGAATAAGAGACTTTCCATGGAAAAGTGATGAGGGAAGCTTTGCTCAGCCTGCGTTTGGGGAGAGACGGCCTCACAGGGTGAGCGGCCTGCGCAGGGAGCAGGAGCGCACCCAGCAACCAAACCCTGCACAGGGAGCGCAGCCCTGTCCATTTGACAGGGACCTGAGGGCTGCGTCTCCCTGCTACGCTTTAGCAGTGGCTGGCGATCCGGGAGGAAGGATGGCCCCGTGATGTGGTTGTGAGTCTAGGACTTAGGTGATGCAGATTCAATCCCCTGCTGCAGCACTCTCTGTGCGGTTTGGGCAGGATACTGCTGCAAAAAAGGCGTATTTTGAACTGAATGCAGCTGTCTCCTGGGTAAACACCAGGTGTGGGGTACAGAGTCGCCATTGACTAACTACATCAAGGCAAAAGCTATCTGTGTCTTTTCTCCAGGAGGATTTTACCTGGAGACACCTATCCCCATGGAAAAACCTACCTTTTTGCAGTGAAGGCAAAGTCTGAGTCTCTCTGCTCCTCCATCCCCTCCTGTAAAATAGGGGTAACAGCCCCGCCTCTCAGGCATGTGAGAGGATAAATACATTAAAGATTGTCAGGTGGGTGGATACTACAGTAAGGGGGACATACGTGTGCCAAAGGAAGGTAGAGAGATAGTGGGGGGGTGTCTGGGGATAGATAGATAGATAGATAGATAGATAGATAGATAGATAGATAGATAGATAGATAGATAGATAGATAGATAGATAGATAGATAGATAGATAGATAGATAGATAGATAGATAGAGTCTCCTTGGTTAAATGTGGGGGTAGTGATTGTTGAGATAGAGGTGTTACATAGGGCTGGCCTGTGCGTGTGTTTTAGGGGATCTTCCCATATGAATTGAGACTGAGAAGTATGTTCCCCTTCCAGCCACTGAGTGAGTGGCACAATCTGGGCAGTGAACTTGAAGACTGTCTGGGACGGTTTGCTCCAGTCACTGAGGGACTGGCTTAGCCAGGGCAGTGGATTTAAGAAATGTCTGGGAGAGCGTGGAGGACTTTGATAGTGCCCTGGAAGGGGAGGGATGCCATGACTTGGCCAGAGGGCTAAGCCATGAAGACAAGGTGCTGCAGCTCCTGAGGAGTAAGAGAGGGGTGGCAGAGCAGGACAATGGGCCAACGAACAACAAGAAGAGGGTGTCAGGCTGAAAGAGCTAATCCCCCCCAAGTGGCAAGGAGGAGGCGGCCCTAGCCATGAGCAGAGGTCCCTGCAATACCTTGTAAATACAACTCTGTGCTACCTTAGAGACTAACCAATTTATTTGAGCATAAGCTTTCCTGAGCTACAGCTCACTTCATCGGATGCATACTGTGGAAAGTACAGAAGATCTTTTTATATACACACAAAGCATGAAAAAATACCTCCTCCCACCCCACTCTCCTGCTGGTAATAGCTTATTTAAAGTGATCACTCTCCTTACAATGTGTATGATAATCAAGGTGGGCCATTTCCAGCACAAATCCAGGGTTTAACAAGAACGTCTGGGGGTGGGGGGGGGTTAGGAAAAAACAAGGGGAAATAGGTTACCTTGCATAATGACTTAGCCACTCCCAGTCTCTATTCAAGCCTAAGTTAATTGTATCCAATTTGCAAATGAATTCCAATTCAACAGTTTCTCTCTGGAGTCTGGATTTGAAGTTTTTTTGTTGTAATATCACAACTTTCATGTCTGTAATCGCTTGACCAGAGAGATTGAAGTGTTAGAATCATAGAATCATAGAATATCAGGGTTGGAAGGGTCCTCAGGAGGTCATCTAGTCCAACCCCCTGCTCAAAAGCAGGACCCATATCCAATTAAATCATCCCAGCCAGGGCTTTGTCAAGCCTGACCTTAAAAAATTCTAAGGAAGGAGATTCCACCACCTCCCTAGGCAACGCATTCCAGTGTTTCACCACCCTCCTAGTGAAAAAGTTTTTCCTAATATCCAAACTGAACCTCCCCCACTGCAACTTGAGACCATTACTCCTTGTCCTGTCCTCTTCCACCACTGAGAACAGTCTAGAACCATCCTCTCTGGAACTACCTCTCAGGTAGTTGAAAGCAGCTATCAAATCCCCCCTCATTCTTCTCTTCTGCAGACTAAACAATCCCAGCTCCCTCAGCCTCTCCTCATAAGTCATGTGTTCCAGACCCCTAATCATTTTTGTTGCCCTTCGCTGGACTCTCTCCAATTTATCCACATCCTTCTTGTAGTGTGGGGCCCAAAACTGGACACAGTACTCCAGATGAGGCCTCACCAATGTCGAATAGAGGGGAACGATCACGTCCCTCGATCTGCTCGCTATGCCCCTACTTATACATCCCAAAATGCCATTGGCCTTCTTGGCAACAAGGGCACACTGCTGGCTCATATCCAGCTTCTCGTCCACTGTCACTCCTAGGTCCTTTTCCGCAGAACTGCTGCCTAGCCATTCGGTCCCTAGTCTGTAGCTGTGCATTGGGTTCTTCCGTCCTACGTGCAGGACCCTGCACTTATCCTTATTGAACCTCATCAGATTTCTTTTGGCCCAATCCTCCAATTTGTCTAGGTCCCTCTGTATCCTATCCCTGCCCTCCAGCGTATCTACCACTCCTCCCAGTTTAGTATCATCCGCAAATTTGCTGAGAGTTCAATCCACACCATCCTCCAGATCATTTATGAAGATATTGAACAAAACCGGCCCCAGGACCGACCCCTGGGGCACTCCACTTGACACCGGCTACCAACTAGACATGGAGCCATTGATCACTACCCGTTGAGCCCGACAATCTAGCCAACTTTCTACCCACCTTATGGTGCATTCATCCAGCCCATACTTCCTTAACTTGCTGACAAGAATACTGTGGGAGACCGTGTCAAAAGCTTTGCTAAAGTCAAGATACAATACATCCACTGCTTTCCTTTCATCCACAGAACCAGTAATCTCATCATAGAAGGCGATTAGATTAGTCAGGCATGACCTTCCCTTGGTGAATCCATGCTGACTATTCCTGATCACTTTCCTCTCATGTAAGTGCTTCAGGATTGATTCTTTGAAGACCTGCTCCATGATTTTTCCGGGGACTGAAGTTAGGCTGACTGGCCTGTAGTTCCCAGGATCCTCCTTCTTCCCTTTTTTAAAGATTGGCACTACATTAGCCTTTTTCCAGTCATCCGGGACTTCCCCCGTTTGCCACGAGTTTTCAAAGATAATGGCCAATGGCTCTGCAATCACAGCCGCCAATTCCTTCAGCACTCTCGGGTGCAACTCGTCCGGCCCCATGGACTTGTGCACGTCCAGCTTTTCTAAATAGTCCCTAACCACCTCTTTCTCCACAGAGGGCTGGCCAACCCCCTGCTCAAAAGCAGGACCCATATCCAATTAAATCATCCCAGCCAGGGCTTTGTCAAGCCTGACCTTAAAAACTTCTAAGGAAGGAGATTCCACCACCTCCCTAGGCAACGCATTCCAGTGTTTCACCATCCTCCTAGTGAAAAAGTTTTTCCTAATATCCAAACTGAACCTCCCCCACTGCAACTTGAGACCATTAAGTTGTGATGCCCAGCACAACATCACAACTTAATGTTGTGATGCCCAGCACAGCAGTCTGGGAGCTGACCTTGTTCGTGAAGACAGAGGCAAAAAAAGCATTGAGTACATTAGCTTTTTCCACATCCTCTGTCACTAGGTTGCCTCCCTCATTCATTAAGGGGCCCACACTTTCCTTGGCTTTCTTCTTGTTGCCAACATACCTGAAGAAACCCTTCTTGTTACTCTTAACATCTCTCACTAGCTGCAGCTCCAGGTGCGATTTGGCCCTCCTAATTTCATTCCTACATGCCCGAGCAATATTTTTATACTCTTCCCTGGTCATATGTCCAACCTTCCACTTCTTGTAAGCTTCTTTTTTATGCTTAAGATCCGCTAGGATTTCACCATTAAGCCAAGCTGGTCGCCAGCCATATTTACTATTCTTTCGACACATCAGTTTGTCCCTGTAACCTCAACAGGGATTCCTTGAAATACAGCCAGCTCTCCTGGACTCCTTTCCCCTTCATGTTAGTCCCCCAGGGGATCCTACCCATCCGTTCCCTGAGGGAGAACCAGTTCTCCAACTGGTTTGTGAATGTTATCATTCTTGACATCTGATTTGTGTCCATTTATTCTTTTACGTAGAGACTGTCCAGTTTGACCAATGTACATTCAATCTCTCTGGTTTGAGAGAGACAAATCCAGACTCCAGCGAGAAACTGTTGAATTGGAATTCATTTGCAAATTTGATACAATTAACTTAGGCTTGAATAGAGACTGGGAGTGGCTAAGTCATTATGCAAGGTAACCTATTTCCCCTTGTTTTTTCCTACCCCCCCCCCCATCCCCCCAGACGTTCTTGTTAAACCCTGGATTTGTGCTGGAAATGGCCCAACTTGATTATCATACACATTGTAAGGAGAGTGATCACTTTAGATAAGCTATTACCAGCAGGAGAGTGGGGTGGGAGGAGGTATTTTTTCATGCTTTGTGTGTATATAAAAAGATCTTCTGTACTTTCCACTGAATGCATCCGATGAAGTGAGCTGTAGCTCACGAAAGCTCATGCTCAAATAAATTGGTTAGTCTCTAAGGTGCCACAAGTCCTCCTTTTCTTTTTGCGAATACAGACTAACACGGCTGTTACTCTGAGCTCTGTGGTAATATGCATGATGCAAAAGGGAAATCTAATCTGGTTCACGACCTGTTTGAGTGACTGGAACAGATTGTTAAAATCTACCGTACAGTGGTAGACTCAAGGAGCTGTATCTACTTAGCTTAACAAAGAGAAGGTTAAGGGGTGGCTTGATCACAGTCTGTCAGTATCTATGTGGGGAACAAATATTTAATAAAGGGCTCTTCAATGTAGCAGAGGAAGGTCTAACATAATCCAATGGCTGGAAGTTGGAGCTACACAGATTCGGACAGGAAATAATGCTAAATTTTAATGGTGAAAGTAATCAACAATTGGCACAATTTACCCAGGGTCATGGTGGATTCTCCATCACTGACAATTGTCAGATCAAGATTGAATGTCTTTCTAAAAGCTCTACTCTAGGAATTATTTTGGGGGAGTTCTCTGGCCTGTGTGACACAGGAGGTCAGAGCAGATGATCACAATGGTCCCCTCTGGCCTTGGAATCTATAAAAGTCCCTCATCAAGTTCAGGAAACAGGAGAGGGGCACAGCGCAGCAGGGGCACAGCCTGGAAGCACAAGGAGCAGCCTGACAGGTTTAGTTCAGACCTGGGCAGTTAATCAGCAAACACAGGAGTTGGCTATTGAATGTGTAAGGGGAGCTGCACAAGAACAGTGGACTCGGGCTCAAACAACAGTGATTAGCCCGGCCATGCTGATGCTGCTGGGGAATAAGGGACTGAAAAAGGAATCCCCTAATTAGTCTCAAATGGAGACACTCTGGAGAATATGCAAATGCCTCCAAATTGGAAAAACGGGGTTTGGAAATTGGGCCTCTGGATTTCAGGCAGGAAGGTCCGGCTAACCGAGAAAGTGGATGAGCTAATAACCAGTCTGGATTTCTTTAAGGCTAACAACTAAGTAATGAAGGTGTCTTACAAATTCAGTCTGTAGAAATTCAATTTAAAGACATGGCCCAGGTGAAACAAATTATTTCTTGTCAATTGGTTTGCAGCACTTGCCTCCAGGGGCAAAAACCAGAACAGCAACAGGCTGCGATTGCTCTCCAGCAAGGGAAAGGTGGGGAGAGGCTGAGACCTACTTTGAGACTCAGGGTCTCGGGGGAATTAGCTACCAGAAACTTCTACGCTTAAAATCTGTACCATTTTTTTTTAATTTTAACATCATCTTAATAAAATTATTAAATCTGTTAAAGTGCTTGTGGATCTGAAGTAGGGATAGACTTTGTTCGTTTGCTGAATGTTTCTTACAGACTGCAGAGAGGACAAAGAGCAATCACAGTTACTAGATCCAGTAGTTCCCATTTTGCACATGTTGGTAAAGGAGAAAACTACAGGGGCTAGTTTAGCCGAACAGCCCACCTCCCGCTAGCCTGAAGCGCGCTTACTATCTGTGTGCTTCCTCCTGCCCCCCACTGAAAGTTCCTTGTGAGCTTTGATCTACTGCACTTTGAAATGGGAGCGGATCAAAGGGCCAAGGGAACTTCTAATGCAGGGACACTGGCAGTCAGTGGGTGGCAGGCTAGTCCAAGGCAGATTTACACCCCCGCCTGCTATGCAGGAAGTGCTCATATAGACAAGGCCTAAGCAAGAGAGTGAAAGTGAGCTTCCCGAGTTTCAGCTGGAGCTGCCCCAGCACAGTGCTGTATATTTAAGTGAGGAACAGCAGGATAGGCTAAGACTTTTCTGGTTAGGAATCGAGAGTGGCACTTGATCCACTAAATACATTGGCTGTCCTGCACTGGTCCAGCATAAGACTGACACTGGGGGAATGTGGCCCATTATGCAGCCAGCTCGCCATTTACCAGCTGCAAAGAGGAAAGAGGCTTCAGAGGCCATTGAGGAAAAGTGTCAGGAAGGCTTCATGCAATGCTCCTCACTGATGGTATGTTCGGTGCAATGTTCCTGGTGCGGGAGCGCACCACGAACACAAGGAGCGAGGTAGGGGCGTGCAGCAGTGACGTAGTTGCTACGGCGGCTGGGTGCGGATGGAAATTAGTCGGATTTAATTTGGTCAAGTGGAGATGCCCTGAATGACTCTTTCTGGATGGTTACAATGTAACGCTACTTTATTTCTTAAAATCCAGACCCTTACCACACAGGGACCCAAAGACACCGAGAGAGACAATGAGGGCCGCACAGGTTGTGCAGTTGTTCAGCTGCTGGCGATGGCAGAGGAACATGAATGAGTTCGGGGGAGCGGTGGGCCCTAGCGGGGCTCCCCATACCGGGCTGACCTCCTAGTTTTCAGGACAAAGAGTCCAGGGCAGGAGGGTTCGGATGGTTTTGGTTTGTATCTGTGAATAATCCGATGCAGTGAGCTGTAGCTCACAAAAGCTGATGCTCAAATAAATTGGTTCGTCTCTAAGGGGCCACAAGTCCTCCTGTTCTTTTTGCGGATACAGACTCACACGGCTGCTGATCCGAAACCAACCGTGACTGTAACTTTGGGGTTTTGTTCTTAAGATTTTGTTTCAATGAGGGTGAACAGACAGAGAAGGCGGCTCCCTAAAGGCAGCGATGCCCAGCTCACCCCACCTTGTTCCCGGCCGGCTCTTTCCAGGCAGCCTGCTTCTGGGCCCAGAGGGCATCTTTCCCAACAGAGGTGCCTCGGCTGCAAGCCAGACAGGAGAACCCCTGACATTTAAATGGATAGCTCTGCACCTTGAGCGCTGGTTCCAATACACCACCTCTCCCCTGCAAATCCCTTCCTTAACGAACAGTAAAATCCTCATTCTAGCCTTAGGGGTGGTCTGTGACTTCACGGTGGGTGCTGCCTGCCAGGGAGAGAAAGGGACACCGGATCTTTGTCCTGTTCCCTGCTGACACCGTTGGGTCCCTCCGGGGCAGGCTCTCTCCCTCCTTGGCCGGGAGTCTCCGGTACCCCGTGCCCTCCCTTGCTCTCGCCTCCGCCCGGCCCTTCGCAGACTGGGGGCCCGAGAAGACAGGAGCGCGGTGCCCACTTCCCCGCAGCCCCGGGCCTGGGGGCAGGGGCAGGGGATCCCTCACCCGCCAAGGGGCAGCGTGTGTGTTCACACGCCCAGCGCTGCTGCAGGGCAGGCCTGAGAGCAGGCGGCTGAGAGCCACACGCAGGACTCCGGGCGGCTGGGAAGGCGGCGGCTGGAGCCCAGCTCCCCGGGAAGCCGCCTGGCGCCGCGTGCGAGCGCCCCGGGGGCTCGGGCTGCGGCGGGAGGGCCCCGGGAGCCCGCGAAGGCGGCTCCGAGTCCAGCCTCCCGAGCGGTGCGGGGCCCCCGGAGGCGGCCGGGGGGCGGCCCGGGCCGGCCCCCGGGGCGTGCCAGGTACGCCCGGGCTCTGCCCAGCGCCGCCGGCCCTGGAGCCGGGGAAGCGGGACTGGGGCGCTCGGCGCTGCGGGCCGTCCGCGGGCGGGCTTGGGGAGGGAGCCGCAGCCGGGCATGTCGGGGCTGGAGGCTGCGCTGCCGGCGGAGAAGGAGGAGGAGAGCGAGGAGGAGAGCGAGGTGCTGGAGGAGAGCCCCTGCGGGCGCTGGCAGAAGCGGCGGGAGCAGGTGGGCGCGGGGGCTGCGGGGCCGGCCGGGGCGCGGGGCTGAGCCGGGAGCCGGGCTGGGGAGCGCGGGGCCCATCCCGCACCGAGCCGGGCTGGGGAGCGCGGGGCGCATCCCGCACCGAGCCGGGCTGGGGAGCGCGGGGCCCCAGCACGCGGGGTTACGGGCTGGCCCGGCTGCTGCCCCCGCTGATGGAGATGGCCGGGGCGCGGCTCCTTCCCGCTGCGCCGGGCCTCCTGCTCTGCCACTCGGCCGGGGCGCTGCGCGCTCTGCCCAGGGAGACTTGGCTCCTTCTTGCCCTCCCCCAGTCGCATGCATTCATCTAGGCCAAAGGGGCAGGTCTGGGGTCCGGGAGCGGCCGGGGGAGAATAAGCCGTCTGGTGAGGAGGGCTGGCTGTGAAAACGGGAGAGCCAGGAGGATAAGATCGTAAGAGCTGTTGTCCTGGGTCAGACCCTGGTCCATGTGGCCCAGTATCCTGCCTTTGACAGTGGCTGGTACCTAGAGCTTCAGGATGAGTGAACAGAACAGAGCAATTATGGAGTGGCCCACCCCTGTTTTCCACTCCCAGCTTCTGGCAGTCAGAGATTTAGGGACACCCAGAGCATGGGGCTGCATCCCTGCCCATCCTGGCTAATGTCCATTGATGGCCCTAGCCTCCCTTAAGTTAGCCAGTTCTTTTTTGAACCAGTTATACTTTTGGCGATGACAGCATCCCCTGGGAATGAGATCCACAGGTTAGTTGTGCATTCAGCGGAAAAAATATTTCCTTTTGTTTATATTAAACCGGCTGCTTGTTAATTTCATTGAGTGACTCTTGGCTTTTGTATTTGTGAAGAGGTAAATAACTAGAGCCCTTCATGGGTCCAGAATCTGAATCTGCAACTGATCATGATCTGCAAAAATGGTCCGCGGATATAAAGCGGATATTTGCGGATTTGCAGGCCTCTGTAAACAACCCTTCTCCCACATCATTCACCAGTTTGTAGACTTCTGTCATATTCCCCTGAGTTGTCTCTCCTCTAAGATGAACAGCCCTAATCTTTTTAGTCTCTCCTCATGTGGAAGTTGTTCCATGACCTTGATCATCTTTGTTGCCCTTCGCTGAACCTTTTCCAGCTCCACTATATCCTTTTTGAGATGGGGTGACCCGACATACCATGTGGTGATTCATGTGGACACACCATGACTTTATACAGTGGCATTATATTTGTTCTCATTTTTATCCCTTTTTAATAGTTCCTGATATACAGTTAGCCTTTCTGACTGCTTCTGCACACGCAGTGGAAGTTTTCAGAGAACTCTAAACTGTGATACCAAGATCTCTTCCTTGAGTGGTAACGCCTAATTCAGACCCCATCATTTTATATGTATAGTTGGGATTATGTTTTCCAAAGTGCATTACGTTGTATTTATCAACATTGAATTTCATCTGCCATTTTCAAGTATCAGAGCGGTAGCCGTGTTAGTCGGCATCTGTAAAAGCGGCAAAGAGTCCTGTGGCACCTTCTAAACTAACAGACATATTGGAGCATAAGCTTTCGTGGGTGAATACCCACTTCATCGGATGTGTGTAGTGGAAATTTCCAGAGGCAGGTATAAATATGCAAGCAAGAATCAGGCTAGGGATAACTAGCAGTGGACGTGTTATTCCTTGACTTTAGCAAAGCTTTTGACACGGTCTCCCACAGTATTCTTGGCAGTAAGTTAAAGAAGTATGAGCTGGATGAATGGACTATAGTGGATAGAAAGCTGGCTAGATTGTCGGGCTCAACGGGTAGTGATCAATGGCTCCATGTCTAGTTGGCAGCCGGTATCAAGTGGAGTGCCCCAAGGGTCGGTCCTGGGGCCGGTTTTGTTCAATATCTTCATAAATAATCTGGAGGATGGTGTGGATTGAACTCTCAGCAAATTTGCGGATGATACTAAACTGGGAGGAGTGGTAGATACGCTGGAGGGCAGGGATAGGATACAGAGGGACCTAGACAAATTGGAGGATTGGGCCAAAAGAAATCTGATGAGGTTCAATAAGGATAAGTGCAGGGTCCTGCACGTAGGACGGAAGAACCCAATGCACAGCTACAGACTAGGGACCGAATGGCTAGGCAGCAGTTCTGCGGAAAAGGACCTAGGAGTGACAGTGGACGAGAAGCTGGATATGAGCCAGCAGTGTGCCCTTGTTGCCAAGAAGGCCAATGGCATTTTGGGATGTATAAGTAGGGGCATAGCGAGCAGATCGAGGGACGTGATCGTCCCCCTCTATTTGACATTGGTGAGGCCTCATCTGGAGTACTGTGTCCAGTTTTGGGCCCCACACTACAAGAAGGATGTGGATAAATTGGAGAGAGTCCAGCGAAGGGCAACAAAAATGATTAGGGGTCTGGAACACATGACTTATGAGGAGAGGCTGAGGGAGCTGGGATTGTTTAGCCTGCAGAAGAGAAGAATGAGGGGGGATTTGATAGCTGCTTTCAACTACCTGAGAGGTAGTTCCAGAGAGGATGGTTCTAGACTGTTCTCAGTGGTGGAAGAGGACAGGACAAGGAGTAATGGTCTCAAGTTGCAGTGGGGGAGGTTCAGTTTGGATATTAGGAAAAACTTTTTCACTAGGAGGGTGGTGAAACACTGGAGTGGGTTACCTAGGGAGGTGGTGGAATCTCCTTCCTTAGAGGTTTTTAAGTTCAGGCCTGACAAAGCTTTGGCTGGGATGATTTAATTGGGTATGGGTCCTGCTTTTGAGCAGGGGGTTGGACTAGATGACCTCCTGAGGTCCCTTCCAACCCTGAGATTCTATGATTCTATGACTATGTTGAAAAGCACTGGTCCCAGTACAGATTCTTGGGGGACCCACCTGTTCCCCTCTCTCCATTGTGAAAACTGATAATTTATTCCTACTCATTGTTTCCTATCTTCCAACCAGTTCCTGATCCATGAAAGGACCTTCCCTCTTATCCCATGACAGCTTACTTTGCTTAAGAGCCTTTGGTGAGGGACCTTGTCAAAGATTTTCTGAAAATCCAAGTAGACTGTATAAGCTGAATCCCTCTTATTCACATGCTTGTTGACTCCTTCAAAGAATTCTAGGAGATTGGTGAGGCATGATTTCCCTTTCCAAAAGCCATGTCGACTTTTCCCCTATAAATCATGTTTATCTATGTGTCTGATAATTCTGGTCTTTATTATAGTTTCTACCAATTTGCCCAGAACTGACATTAGGCTTACTAGCCTGTAATTGCCAGGATCGCGTTTGGAGCCCTTTTGAAAAATTGGTGTCACAGTAGCTACCTTCCAGTCATCTGGTACTGAGGCTGTTTCCAGTGATTTGTAACATACCACAGTTAGAAGTTCTGCAATTTCATATCTGAGTTCCTTTGGAACTCTTGGGTGAATCCCATCTGGTCCTGGTCACTTATTACTGTTTAGTTTATCAAGTTGTTTCAAAACCTCTTCTAGTGAGACAGCAATTTGGGACAGTACTTCAGATCGGTCACCGAAAAAGAATGGCTCAGATGTGGGTATCAATGCAAAGAGTTCAGGTAGCTGCCCTACAATGGCCTTAACTTCCTTGAGTGCCCCCTTGCCACCTTTCTCGTCCAATGGCCCCACTGGCTGTTTGGCAGGCTTCCTGCTTCTGATGGACTTAAATACAATTTTTTTTACTATTGTTATCTTTAGCAAGTTGCTTTTCAAACTCTTTTTTAGCCTACCTTATACTTTTACATTTTACTTACCGGAGATTCTGCTCCTTTCTATTTTCGTCATTAGGATTTGACTTCCAAATTTTAAGGCATGCCTATTTGCCTCTAACAGCCTCCATTACTCCGCCGTTTAGCCGTGGTGGCATTTTTGGTCCTCTTTTTTTGATTTGGGATGTACGTTTAGTCTGAGCCTCTATGAGGTGTTTTTAAGCGGTCTCCAGGCAGTTTGCAGGCATTGTACCTTTGACTGCTCTTGTTAATTACTGTCTAACTAGCATCCTCGTTCTTGAGTTAATTCCTCTTTTTAAAGTTAAATGTTATTGTGGTGAGTTTTTTTGGTATCCCCCCACCAAAAAAGATGCCAGATTTAATTAATTATGGTCACTATTACTGAGCAGTTCAGCTGTAGTTATCTCTTGGCTCAGATCCTGTGCTTCATTTAGGATTAAACCAAGAATTGCCTCTTTTTCTTGTGGGCTCCAGGACTTGCTGCTCCAAGAAGCAGCCATGAATGGTGTCTAGAAATTGTATGTCTGCCTTGTGCTCTGAGGTGCCATGTACCCAGTCAATAGGAGGGTAGTTGAAATCCCCCATTATTATTGCATTGGCTGGTTTAGTAGTCACAGAATCATGGAACCATAGGGTCAGAAGGGACTACCAGGGTCATCTGTTCTAACCCCTGCCAAGATGCAGGATTAGTCTCTGGAATCTCCCTTATATTTCACAATCACTGTCATGATCCTGGGCAGGTGGTCAGTAGCATATTCCCACTGCTGTACTCTTATTATTCAAGCATGGACTTTCTGTCCATAGAGATTCTATGGTACAGGATGGGAATATAAGAACGGCCATAGTGGGTCAGACAAGTGGTCCACCTAGCCCAGTATCCTGTCTGCCGACAGTGGCCAATGCCAGGTGCCCTAGAGGAAGTGAACAGAACAGGGCAATTATCAAGCGAGCCAACCCCTCTATCATATCCCCCTGTTAGTTGTCTCTTTTAATTTCTCCTCATATGGAAGCACTGGAATGGGTTTCCTAGGGAGGTGGTGGAATCTCCATCCTTAGAGGATTTTAAGGCCCTGCTTGACAAAGCCCTGGCTGGGATGATTTAGTTGGGGTTTGGTCCTGCTTTGAGCAGGGGGTTGGACTAGATACCTCCTGAGGTCCCTTCCAACCCTGATATTCTATGAAGCTGTTCCATACCCTAATCATTGTTGTTGCCATTATTTATACCTGTTCCAATTCTAATCTTTTTTTTTTTTTTTTTGAGATGTGGCAACCAGAACAGCATACAGTATTCAAGGTGTGGGCGTACCATGGATTGATATAGTGGCATTACGATATGTTCTGTCTTATTATCCATTCCTTTCCTAATGGTTCCTAACATTCTCTTAGCTTTTTTTTTTTTTGACTGCCATGGCACACTGAGTAGGTGTTTCCAGAGAACTCCTCACAAGGGAGCGTCTGCTTTCATGGCCCCTTACGTAAGGGTTTCAGTGTAGTGAAGGAGGCGTGTTTGTGCAGAGGCAAATGGCACTGGAGTGCGGGACAAGGGAAGCTTTCCCTAACAGTGGTGGGGGAAGGGGGCATGTATAAAGCCTGTTGTTTGGCACAGGAGTTGGATGAAAGGGAGCATAAGGGGTTAATAGAGGGGCCTGAACACGCTCAGCACCGACGACGCCAAAGGAGTGCGTGTGAGCAGGTGTGCCCAGCGACTGACTCCAACATCGTGCCTGCAAACGGAACGCAAAATGGCAGCTCCCCCCTGAAAGTGGTGCCCCTCCCTTACGCAGGCCCGTAAGCCAGTGCTCACCCCAAAGCGAGGTAGCTGTTCTGCGGGTTCCGTGAGATGCCCTAATAGCACCTGGGGTTTCCTTGACCCTGGCCACCCTCTGATCTGCTCGCCTGGCTTCCAGAGTCCCCTCCCTCAGTACCTGCGGCTGGCCCTGTGATCTCTCCTGTCCAGCCCAGCTGGCTCCAGCTCCGATAAGGGGGCTGCAGGGGGTGTTTGCCTTGTGCTCTGCGTAGTCATGCCGCAGGACCTTGGCTGGCGTTATCAGTCCCTGAGAGGGGTGTTCATCCCGAGGCCGGGCAGACATGGGCAGATTATCTCAGACTTTGCTGCTTTTGCTAGTGTGGGTGCTGCTCTCCGAGGGGAGCGGTGGAGCAGTAGTACGCTCTAGCCAGCGTGGCCTTTTAATCAGCACGTTGGCAAAGTCTGTTTCGGGCAGGTCTGTGTACCGGGGCAGACAGACTGAGCCTGCTGCTGTCTGTCTGTCTGTTAACGCAGCAGACTCTGCCAGGGTGTGAAACACAGGCTTTGGTACCAAAGTGAGGACAGAATGAATCCAGGTTCATTCCCAGCTTCCCAGGGCATGGTCCTAGGGGCGCTGTTCCCTGGGCACTGGGCCTACCTCACCCTGGGCACCATAGGAGCCTGCTCTCCCCAGCTGGGCACTGTTGCAAGGACTTTGACCCTCCCCTAGGCACCGTCCTGGAGCCCTGCCCCTCTCCCAGGCACTGAGCCCTGCCCTGGTTCTTCCCCAGTTTCTCTGCAGGCTTTACCTCCCTGCTGTGCGCTGTTCAGACTGCCCCTGATCGCGGGGCTGGCTGGCAGCTCCTGCGGGAGCCACAGGTGCCCACATAAACCACACCTGGGATTAAAACTATGATTTTCCCTCAGACGAAAACACCTCGCATTCCAGCAAAGCAGGAAAGCGCCCACCATCCTGGGTCTGGCCAGCCCCAGGCTCCCTGCACGGCCCCTCTCAAAGGAGAGGATAAGGATCTGCCTGGTCTATCTCCTCAGCCCCGGGGTCAGGGCAGAAACACAGGCGCCAAGTTTTCAAACTGCTGGGGGGTGCTCGACCCCTGGCTCTGCCCCAAGGCCCCACCCCGCCTCTTCCTGCCCCCTCCCCCGAGGGCGCCATGTCCTCCCTTCTCCCCCCTCCCCCCCAGCTTCCTGCATGCCATGAAACAGCTGATCGTGGCGGGTGGGCGGCACGGGGAGGGACGGGGAGGCACTGATCCGCAGGGCCCGCTGGCGGGTAGGAGGCGCTGGGGGTAGCTGATGAGGGGGGATAGCTCAGTGGTTTGAGCATTGGCCTGCTAAACCCAGGGTTGCGAGTTCAATCCTTGAGGGGGCCATTTAGGGATCTGGGGCAAAAACTGGGGATTGGTCCTGCTTTGAGCAGGGGGCTGAACTAGATGCCTCCTGAGGTCCCTGCCCACCCTGGTCGTCTCTGGCTCTGTGACTGCCAGTGGGTGCTCCAGACCCACCATTTTTTCCCCATGGGTGCTTCAGCCCCAGAGCACCCATGGAGATGGTGCCTATGGGCAGAAGCGTTCCCAGCAGTGTATCCTTCAGGCTCTGGCAGGGCTCCCCACAGTCGTCCTACCCCTGTGTGTCAGCCTCACTAATCCCCCAGGTCCCCTCTGGTTTGCCAAATACCATTAGCGCTTAACCTCTTGGGCCAATCTTTGTTGCTGTCCTTCCCAGAGCCAGGTCAGGAGGTCCTCACCTCTGGTGCCTGGTGCCCAGGCCTGCGTCCTGTATCCTGGGTGCCTCGCCAGCATGGGTTTCAGCACAGGCTCCCCAGCTGTAGCGTGCCGGGGAAGCTCTCAGCCACCCTAACTCCTGTCAGCAGAGTTCTGAGCTGGGGGGAAGCCAGGAGTCCTGCAGGGCAGCAGCAGGAAAAGGGGAGATGGGACCCTGTGGAAGAAGGGGCCTGCGACACTGGGGTGTGATCGGGATGTTTGGAGCCTGGCTGACACAGCCAGGGAAAGTTAGAGCGTAAGGGACAGGCTCAAAGGGGCTCCATGCCACACAAGACGTGGTCGGCTCTAGGCAGCCAAAGTCCAGTTTTATCTTTGAAAACTCGTGACGAACGGGGGAAGTCCCAGATGACTGGAAAAAGGCTAATGTAGTGCCAATCTTTAAAAAAGGGAAGAAGGAGGATCCTGGGAACTACAGGCCAGTCAGCCTCACCTCAGTCCCTGGAAAAATCATGGAGCAGGTCCTCAAAGAATCAATCCTGAAGCACTTGCATGAGAGGAAAGTGATCAGGAACAGCCAGCATGGATTCACCAAGGGAAGGTCATGCCTGACTAATCTAATCGCCTTTTATGATGAGATTACTGGTTCTGTGGATGAAGGGAAAGCAGTGGATGTATTGTTTCTTGACTTTAGCAAAGCTTTTGACACGGTCTCCCACAGTATTCTTGTCAGCAAGTTAAGGAAGTATGGGCTGGATGAATGCACTATAAGGTGGGTAGAAAGCTGGCTAGATTGTCGGGCTCAACGGGTAGTGATCAATGGCTCCATGTCTAGTTGGCAGCCGGTATCAAGTGGAGTGCCCCAAGGGTCGGTCCTGGGGCCGCTTTTGTTCAATATCTTCATAAATGATCTGGAGGATGGTGTGGATTGCACTCTCAGCAAATTTGCGGATGATACTAAACTGGGAGGAGTGGTAGATACGCTGGAGGGCAGGGATAGGATACAGAGGGACCTAGACAAATTGGAGGATTGGGCCAAAAGAAATCTGATGGAGGTTCAATAAGGATAAGTGCAGGGTCCTGCACTTAGGACGGAAGAACCCAATGCACAGCTACAGACTAGGGACCAAATGGCTAGGCAGCAGTTCTGCGGAAAAGGACCTAGGGGTGACAGTGGACGAGAAGCTGGATATGAGTCAGCAGTGTGCCCTTGTTGCCAAGAAGGCCAATGGCATTTTGGGATGTATAAGTAGGGGCATAGCGAGCAGATCGAGGGACGTGATCGTTCCCCTCTATTCGACATTGGTGAGGCCTCATCTGGAGTACTGTGTCCAGTTTTGGGCCCCACACTACAAGAAGGATGTGGATAAATTGGAGAGAGTCCAGCGAAGGGCAACAAAAATGATTAGGGGTCTGGAACACATGACTTATGAGGAGAGGCTGAGGGAGCTGGGATTGTTTAGCCTGCAGAAGAGAAGAATGAGGGGGGATTTGATAGCTGCTTTCAACTACCTGAATGGGGGTTCCAAAGAGGATGGCTCTAGACTGTTTTCAATGGTAGCAGATGACAGAACGAGGAGGAATGGTCTCAAGTTGCAGTGGGGGAGGTTTAGATTGGATATTAGGAAAAACTTTTTCACTAAGAGGGTGGTGAAACACTGGAATGCGTTACCTAGGGAGGTGGTAGAATCTCCTTCCTTAGAGGTTTTTAAGGTCAGGCTTGACAAAGCCCTGGCTGGGATGATTTAACTGGGAATTGGTCCTGCTTCGAGCAGGGGGTTGGACTAGGTGACCTTCTGGGGTCCCTTCCAACCCTGATATTCTATGATTCTATGACATCCCAAGGTGGGATCATCCTTCCCCACCAGGGGATTTGGTAGGGTGGTTAGACAGCAACTGTGAAAAAACGGGACAGGGGATGGGGGGTAATAGGCTCCTATACAAGAAAAAGTCCCAAAAAACAGGATTGTCCCTTTAAAAATGGGACATCTGGTCACCCTAGGATTTGGCCCTTGGCAGGCTCCTCGCTTGGGCCTGGCTCTATGGTGGGAGCTGGGATTCTGACGGTGCTTAGCTGGGCCCAGACCCTGTTTAACCACATCTCCCAACACCCATCCCAGAGCTGTCTCCACAATGCCAGATCCCTCGCAGTGCCCCCGGAGCCACCCCAGTTGCCTCTGCTGGGGGCTCCCTGGCCAGTCCTTGTCCCAAAGCCGGGGCTGCTGTGCTGTACTGCACTGCACGGGGAACATTTCCCCTCACACCACCTCCACTTCATGGGTCCTTACCAGCAGGCGAAAGGGAGGAGAGCAGGCAAATCCATGCCCCCTGTGTTTCACCAGTAAGGGAGAGAGTGAGGCGCAGTCCCCTTCTCCAGCAGCCACCAGGCAATAGAGAGGTCTCCTGCAGCAGCTGGGGGCACAGGGAGAAAGGATATAAAGAGGGAAGGTCCCAGCCCTCCCACTCTGCACCAAGGGGAAGGATGGAGGTGAGCAGTGGGGTTATCACTGGGAGCTGCCCCAGCCCCACTGGAAGATGGCTCCTCTTTCCCATCAGCCTCTGGATGTTACTTTCCCATC
The DNA here is from genome assembly GCF_965140285.1 of Lepidochelys kempii. Taxonomy (NCBI): domain Eukaryota; kingdom Metazoa; phylum Chordata; order Testudines; family Cheloniidae; genus Lepidochelys; species Lepidochelys kempii. The sequence continues at coordinate 788,001 of NC_136381.1, read as the reverse complement.
TGGAAATTGAGGGGTTTGGGGGCTCCCCAAAACTGGATAGTGAGGGACTCTGCCCCCCTGCTCCGAATTGATAGCCTGGAGCTGAGCTTTAGGGTGGGGGTGTTTCCTCAGAGCCGGACAGATACGCACTCCTCCCTGCCCCAAGAGGGAAGGCCTTCGGGGGTACGTCTGCACTGCAGTTAGACACCCACGGCTGGCCCGTGCCTGCTAGCTCAGGCGAAGGGGCTGTTTCATTGCAGTGTAGCTGTTCAGACTCGGGCTGGAGGCCAGGCTCAAAGACCCTTTGAGGGGGAGTGTTCCAGGATCGGGCTGCAGCCCAAACCCGCTACACTGCAGTTCAACTGAGCCTGAACCCCGGGAGCCAGAGCCAACGGGGGTCTAACTGCAGCATAGGCCCACCCTGCTCCCTCTCTCGGACTCTCCTGCTCTCCAGCGTCTCTGTCCCACTGGAGTTTGGGTGCTTGGTGTTTGGGATGCGTTGCTGAAGGTTGAATCCCATCCTGTTATTTCCTGGCCTTGGCTCTAACTCTGCTATTTCGGTGGCCTCACTGGATTCGCTGCTCCTCCCAGTTCTGTACTGCCTGTGTGTGAATGTCACCAACAGGCTGTTTACCCCTCTTCTTCCTGATCATTAGTGGAGATGTTAAATCACAACAGAGCTAACTCCGATCCCTGCTGGTCCCCATTAGACACCTCCCCTCAGCTCAATACCGTGCTGGTTTTTTGCCTACAGACAGCCCCCCAACCTGAAGCAAATACTCACCAGCAACCACACAACAGAACCACTAACCCAGGAACCTATCCTTGCAACAAAGCCCGTTGCCAACTGTGTCCACATATCTATTCAGGGGACACCATCACTGGACCTAATAACATCAGCCACACTATCAGAGGCTCGTTCACCTGCACATCCACCAATGTGATATATGCCATCATGTGCCAGCAATGCCTCTCTGCCATGTACATTGGCCAAACTGGACAGTCTCTACGTAAAAGAATAAATGGACCCAAATCAGACGTCAGACATTCAAAAACCAGTCGGAGAACACTTCAATCTCTCTGGTCACTCAATTTCTGATCTGAAAGTGACTATTCTTCAACAAAAAAACTTTGAAAACAGACTCCAACAAGAGACTGCTGAATTGGAATTAATTTGCAAATTGGGTACAGTTAACTTAGGCTTGAATAGAGACTGGGAGTGGTTGAGTCATTATACAAAGTGAAACTATTTCCCCTTGTTTATTCCTCCCCCTCCTCCTCCCCCCACTGTTCCTCAGAGGTTCTTGTTAACTCCTGGAAATGTGCTGGAAACGGCCCACCTTGATTATCACTTCAAAAGGTTTTCTCTCCTCCCACCCCACTCTCCTGCTGATAATAGCTCATCTTAAGTGATCACATCTGAGGAAGTGAGCTGTAGCTCACGAAAGCTTATGCTCTAATAAATTGGTTAGTCTCTAAGGTGCCACAAGTACTCCTTTTCTTTTTGAGAATACAGACTAACACGGCTGTTACTCTGAAACCTCTCCTTACAATGTGTATGATAAACACCCATTTTTTCATGGTCTCTGTGTGTATATAAATCTCCTCACTGTATTTTCCACTTTATGCATGTGATGAAGTGGGCTGTAGCTCACGAAAGCTCATGCTCAAATAAATTGGTTAGTCTCTAAGGTGCCACAAGTCCTCCTTTTCTTTATGCTGGTTTTTATTACCCTTTATTTGGGACCTTGCACTTGCATGACCATGCTGTATCCAAGCCAATCTGAATTATTGCTGAGAATGTTTTCATGAGATGCAGGATCAAATGCGTCACTGAAATCAAAATATTTTCCTTCTTGTGTTGTCTCTTCGCCTGCTGACTGTGTAATGTGACCACACAGAGCAGGCCAGCCTGGCTAATATTGCTGCTTGTTTCTGCTTTCTCAATGGCCATTACAGATTTGGTCTGTTGCTTTGCTAGGGGGTGGAGGTAGCCGTACCGTGTGGTAATTACCAAGATCAATCTCAATCTTTTTAAACAGTCTCTAGCTAGCCTGTGGAACTCTATGCCTCAAGGTATAATTGTGACCCAGAGCTGGGCAGGATTCAGAAAAGGATTATTCCATAACTGCCCACTTCAGAGTTATTTTCATCTTCCTTTGAAGCAGCTGGAACTGTTGGTTGCCGGGGCAGGCGCAGGTTGGGAATTACCTCAGCATATGACCTAGTGTGGCAGTCCCCGTATGCTTTTTTTTTTTGGAAAATGGGTGCCTCATTTGCTCATTTACACCTTGGTAATGTGTAGTGTTGACGGGACTTTACCATGCTGCATGCCTAGGCTGATGAGGCCTCAGAAGTGTCTCCTGAAACAGTTTGAGGTCAAGGTCCCGTATGTCATAGCAACAGGCTGCTCAGGGAGGCATCTGGAGGGATTAATTCCATCTTCTCCTGGTTGATGGATTAGCTTTCTCCCTTGGGCTCCAGCGTGGAATGTCTGTGAAACCCCCTTTTCCTCCATGCTACTCCGGAGGGCATGCTGGGCCCTCTAGAGTCCCTCCCCTGGAGGCTGTTTCTAGGATTTGGCAGTGGCTGCCCTATCTCTGGGCTGTGCAGCCTCACAGAGAGGCACCTAGGTCCTGGGGTTATTGCAGAGCCATTGATAGAAGCGGAGCTCACTGCAGAGGGGTGGAGCAAGTCCTGGCAGCACGGCCAGAGGGGGAGGCAGGAGACAGCTGTCAAGGAGCATCACATCCATGGGCTGAGGCAGGAGCTGGGGGTTATCGCAGAGACCAGGCTGCTTCTGGGCTCATGTGACAGTACAGAGAACTGCCTCTTGTCTCGCCTAAGATTGGGGTGGAGTTGCTCTGTAGGCTTATCAGAGCCACCATGCTCTCAGGCTTGCCTGGGGGCTTTCCAGCACTCCCTCTCTCCCAGCTCAGCACCTGCTTTGGGGCCACAGTGGGTCTTTGGCCCCCTTCTCCAGCCCTGCTCCTCCCTGCCCTGCCTGGGGACACACAGGTTCAGGGTCAAACTCTCCCAAACTTTTGATCTACCTTCCCACTCCTCATTCACACTTTCTCGCTTTCCCTCAAAGCTGTTCACGGTATCTCCAAGGCCCGTTAATACCCTGTACTCCTGTTGTCTCCCCCAACATCCACAAGAGGCTGACCCTGCAGCAGCCAGGTTACTGACGGACCCTTTCCCCCACGGTCATGTGCCTTCAGGTCTTGCCTTTCCCAGGCTGTAATGCTTCTATGCTGATGTTATGCCGGGCTCCTTTCGTGGTGTACTGAAAATGGTGTTAAAATTGTAGGCCGTCACTTTAAATTTTAGTGGCTTTTCCTGGTCCTGCCTGCAGGCTAGGGGACTCAGATCAGAGGTGGTGAAGAAGGCTTTGGGATCATTCCCTGGCCCCATCTTCGTCAGTTTCACTAGCACAGATAGGAGTGTGGGTCCCTGGCTTATGGTCCTGGCCTCTAGGTCTCTGGTTGCCTGGATGGCTCACAGCTGCACTCAGCTGAAGCTGCTGCAGAATAGCCGAGGGTTGCAATAGTGAGAGCCACAGGGGTGCGGCTGGGAGCACTACGGGGAATGGGCAGGATGCCCTGTCTAGGGAAAGGCGGCAGGGGTGCTCTACATCATCAGCACCTCCCCTGACTCATTCGAGGTGCCACGTTCATTCATACATTTGAACCTGGGATGAATAAACACAGAGCAAGCGACTCCCAGAAAATGGGGACGATGCCGGGAAGTAACAAAGGGAGATGGATGGAGGTGGTGAGGAGCTGTTCAACAGGAGCCATGCAGACTCGTACCAGGCAGCTCCCACTCCCAGTATTGCCCTCTCCTCCCGCACCCCCCCACACACCGTCCCGGCCAGCACAGCTTGAGCAGCTTTGGGGATCCTAACAGAGGCTGTTTGCAACCAGCAAACAGGCACAAACTAAATATGGGCCTGGCTCTGCCTGCATCCTAACAGGCAGCCCTCCCTCAGCGACGGGGCCCGTCACACCGGGGCTGGCTCTGCCCTCGTCCCCGCCAGCTGCCCTCCCTCAGCGACAGGGCCCGTCACACCAGGGCTGGCTCTGCCCTCGTCCCGGCCAGCCGCCCTCCCTAATAGGGAGGCCATTTGTCTGGTTATAAACTGGACAGCCTGCCTTTTGGGAGGTTTCTCCCTTGTCTGGTCCTGAGACAGAAGCAGACATGGTGTTATGTAGTGTTGGATGGAGCGTGAGATCACGCCGGTGGGGACAGAGCGGCGTGATCTCCGAAATGGTGCCCTCCGTGCACCTCGCCCGCATGCTGTATGTGAGGTCACACTGAGAGGGGCAGAGTCACGCCAATTCCAGAAGTCCCAGAACCAGCATTCCGGGAACATACAAGTGGCCACCCTACTCCCTGGATGACGACTGCACCTGTCGCGGGGGAGGGGGGGTGGTTAGAGTAATCCAACAGAAAAAGGAAAAATACCTCCAGGGCCTTGACTCTGCAGTCTCACGCAGAGTAAGGGCCGTGGGAGTGGGTGGAGGTCCTCATCACTTTTGTGTCCAAACTACCAAGGCAGGGCAGGTCTACACAATGGCAGGGATTGAGGCTGTGAGATTTAGTGGGTCTAGTGCAGATCGCTCTCCAGTCGACCCCTGTACTCTACCCCCGATGAGAAGAGTAAGGTAAGACGACTCTCCCGTCGCCCCCCGCAGTAACTCGACCTAAGGTACGACGACTCCAGCTACGTAATTCATGCAGCTGGAGCTGCATAGCGTAGGTTGACTTACGCGGTAGCGTAGACATAGCCTGAGTCCAGCGTTCCAAAAAGAAAAATAAAGAAAAGCAGGTCCCTTCATTTCCTCAGAGAGCTTGGCTGGCTGGTGTTCTCAAGCCACTTCCCCAGGAGGCAGCCCCTGGTCCCTGGGGCCAGGGAGCTCCAAATTAGCTGGTGTTCTCAAGCCACTTCCCCAGGAGGCAGCCCCTGGTCCCTGGGGCCAGGGAGCTCCAAATTAGCTGTTTGCTCCTGAAGGCCTCCCAGCTTGAGCTGAGATCCCCCTTCTGAGGACCTGCCCTTCTCCAGCATTGACAAGCCTTGCAGTTGCAGTGGGTCAGGGCTGGCTGAGCCCACAGGAGCTCTTAAACCCCTTTTTGACTCGAGGGAGTTGCTCAGCATTAGAGGCTCACACCTGAATGCAAGTTCCCAACCAGGATCTTTCCAGAGCTGTAAACAAGGGGACTCTCCCGCCACCTCCTGCTCTGGAATGTGAAGCCTATTAATCTGGCTGCATCTCTAATTCCAGATAAAAATGCATATTAGCAGAACAGTGAACTTACAAAGTGAGGCCCTGAAATGTTGGGAAATGAGATTAAAAAGATGACCATTGTAACCTTCTTTCTGCGCCATGACGCAGTATTTAAATTACAGACCGATTTTTTCCCCCTTCATGGTCACAGACTGAGTGTTTCTGGGAGCAGGGCACAGGGCGGGCTGTGCTCCTGGAAGGAGACAGCTGTTCAATATTTTGTTTTATCCTTACTCTGTGTGTAGCTCCCCGGCTGCTTCCACTCTACGCAGCACTGGTGAGAGGCCTCAGCTGCAGTACTGTGTCCGTTCTGGGCACTCACTTCTTTCCCAAAGTGTGACAAATTGGAGAAGTCCAAAGGAGATCAACAAAAATGACCAAAGGTCTAGAAAACATGACCTATGATGCCATTAATGAGGCTGCTATATAAGAGCAGCTCTAGCCTCCATCCCTGTGGGCACCCCTTGACACCTCCCACAGAGCCAGTATTGCTGTGTACCCAGGCCCCTTGTTTACAGCCTTGTATCCAGTTCTCCGTCCGATGGCGTTGCTTGTCTCTAGGCCATTTAGAATTAATTTTCCAGTTAAGATATTGTGAGTCACTTTACTGAGCCCCAGGTCCAGCTCCCTCAGCCAAGCTTTGTCACAGTATTCCCCAGAGCTAAAGCTGAAGCCTGTGGGAGCTGGAAATGCTCCGTGCTGCTGACAATAACAAATCCCTGGCTCTGCCAATGTTCACTCGGATCATTGAGGTGAGCCCCAGAGTGACAGGCCCCGTCACTGAGGGAGGGTGGCTGACTGGCTGGGATGAGGGCAGCAACAGCCCCACCGTGACAGACCCCATCGCTGAGTGAGGGTGGCTGGCTGGGACGAGGGCAGATCCAGCCCTGGTGCGACAGGTCCCGTCGCCGAAGGAGGGCGGCTGGCTGGGACGAGGGCAGAGCCAGCCCCACAGTGACAGACCCCGTCGCAGGGGGAGAGTGGCTGGCTGGGATGAGGGCACAGCCAGCCCTGATGTGACAGGCCCCATAGAATCATAGAATATCAGGGTTGGAAGGGACCTCAGGTCATTTAGTCCAACCCCCTGCTCACAGCAGGACCAATCCCCAATTAAATCATCCCAGCCAGGGCTTTATCAAGCCTGACCTCAAAAACTTCTAAGGAAGGAGATTCCACCACCTCCCTAGGCAACGCATTCCAGTGTTTCACCACCCTCCTAGTGAAAAAGTTTTTCCTAATATCCAGCCTAAACTTCCCCCACTGCAACTTGAGACCATTACTCCTCGTTCTGTCATCTGCTACCATTGAGAACAGTCTAGAGCCATCCTCTGTGGAACCCCCTTTCAGGTAGTTGAAAGCAGCTATCAAATCCCCCCTCATTCTTCTCTTCCGTAGACTAAACAATCCCAGTTCCCTCAGCCTCTCCTCATAACTCATGTGTTCCAGTCCCCTAATCATTTTTGTTGCCCTCCACTGGACTCTCTCCAATCCTTCCACATCCTCCACATCACTGAGGGAGGCAGAAGGCTGGTGTAACCCTTCTGCCGGTGGAGCCAGCAGCAACCAGGCCCGGGTTCAGTAACTAGGGGTTCCTTTCCATCGATAAAACACAGAACTGGCTCGAGCCCCCACCCAGGAACCTGGGAAAATTACACACCACCCCTGGGTGCCTCTGAGAGGCAGTACGTCCCCACTTGCAAGCGCAGAGTCTGAGCATACAAAAGAAACATTCATGAAAGGAGAGATGTCACCCAACATTAAGCAGGACTCATAAACATAAACTGTGAGCAGGACGACCACCGCAGAGTGCATGTGTCATGGAGTCCCTGGGCGATGCTCTGGAACTGCTCCCCATGAAGCCAGTCAGGACTCTGGGGTAGTCGCCTTTCTGTGAGCAGCCTGTCTTCAGGACACACAGCTCACACAGCTTCCACCTTCCTGCGTCTGACCTCGAAGCATTCAGCATCCTCTGCCCCTCCGTGTGCTTCCCCCCAGCGAGTCCACTCAGGTGGGGCTCCTGGGGAAGCCAGAGGGTCCTGCACCCCAACTTCGCAGTCAGACGTGACTCTCAGCCAGCCAGGAAAACAGAAGGTTTATTAGACGACAGGAACATGGTCTAACACAGAGCTTGTAGGTGCAGAGAACGGGACCCCTCAGCTGGGTCCATTTTGGGGGGCAGTGAGCCAGACAACCACGTCTGCACTTCACTCCATGTCCCAGCCAGCCCCAAACTGAAACTCCCTCCAGCCCCTCCTCCTCTGGGCTTTGTTCCTTTCCTGGGCCAGGAGGTCACCTGATTCCTTTGTTCTCCAACCCTTTAGCTCTCACCTCGCAGGGGGGAAGGGCCCAGGCCATCAGTTGCCAGGAAACAGGGTGTCGGCCATTCTCTGTGTCCAGACTCCTGCACACACCGGCCCTCTAGGGCTCTGCAATGATCATACACCCTTACCCCACCACCTAGATACTTAAGAACTGCCTAGGGGAAACTGAGGCACCCCCACACTATTCGGAGGAAACATTAAGAACAGGCCCACTTCGTCACATCTCTCCCGCCTTCGAGATCGAACTGAGCGGGGTCACTTTACCCGGTGACCTGGGGAAGTTCGAAGCCACCAATGTTCTCATGGATGCCCCAGCATCTCTCCCATTCCTTGGTAGGAGTTACACCAGGCCCTTCCCGTTTCACGCCCTCCCTTAGGTCGGGGGTGGTCGATAGCACTAGCAGGCTGCATGTGGGAAGGTTTCTGCAGCCCGTGCCCTTTGGCCACCCCAAAACCCCAGGGGGTCAAACTGGGATTGGGTTTTCTCCGAGTGCTCCAGTCTGGAGGGCTGCAATTCGGGCTCTCTTGGTTAAGGGCCCCCATCTTGACCTGGGCCACATACTGTTCACTTACAGAACTAGAATGGAGACATCCCTTTCTCCACAACCTTGTCTCCCAACAAGCTGGCCAAACACAGCCACTTGGTTATAGGACGGTGTACCTTTCTTAACAGCTTTCATTCCATCTGAGACCTTCTCAAAGCTATCCACGCTGGATCTTTCAACAGGACAGTCAGTGGATCCATTCACAACAGAAAATTTCTGGCTGTTAGGAACTGAAACTTTCTTGATTAAATCATTTTCACACCCTTCAGTTGCAGTAAACTGCTTGCAAAGACTCCATGAGGATTCCTTTCCCTAGGGCTTCTCTATGCAACAATTCACCCCTCCCAGAAATTCTGCTCTTACCCTCTTTACCTAGGGCTTGCTCTAGGGGAACACTTTCCTGAGCAACAACAGACTCTTTCTGGGTCTCCCTTACATCCAGAATCATTTCTGGCCCATCAGGCGGATTCCTACATAATCCCCTTTGAGGCAAACTTACAGACTTCCTAGATAAAAGGTTAGAAGCATTCTCCTTCCCTTTGCCACACACAAGTTCAGGAATCTTTTCCTTCTTGCTACAGGTTTCCACACCCTCAGTAGGTAACACAATCACACACCTTCATGCTCTCCTTGTGCCCTAGCTAGGATCTCACCCTGATTAGACAGAGTTGCTCCACCCTTTCCAACAACACACTAGCAACAGGCAAAATACAAGCACCAGAATTGTCTGGTCTCGGGGATTTTACATAGACCCTAACTGGATGCGACCTAGTTACAGGGCCATTCTCCCGAGCAGACAGAAACTTAGGACCCTTCCCTTCCTGGGCTTTAGCTGAATCCAGAACCAGCTCTGAGACAACTGCACGACCCTCAACCATCACAGGCTGAAAGGCCCCTTCTCTCTGCTCCACAGACCAAGAAGAGCCGGACACACTTTCTCCTTTACCAGACACCCAGGTTGGGATCTCTTTCCCTTTGTCCCAGCACACAAGGCTGGTCACAGACAACTGCTTGGAGATCAGGGTAGCTCCCTCCATAGGCAAGTCAATACCCCTGACAGACAGAGACCCATTTCCTTCACTGTCCCAATTCTCCACCCAGCTAACAGGTAAGGTCCAGGGACTCTCATCTTCCGCTCTCCTCGCCTTCCCACCCTGCTGACTGGACACAGCCATCAGATCACAAGGCTGCCTAGGCTCATCCAAACTTTCCTTACCAAGCACCTTGCCACTCCCCACAGATGCCCTGCCCTGCCTGTGTCTCCCCCCACTCTGCTGGGGTCTCAGCTCCCCCTGTGCTCAGCGCTGCCCTTGCTGTCCCAGTGGGGCAGGCCACTGCTTTCCTCAATGCATCAGAGCCAGGGAGAGTCCCCACTCTTGTGTGCAAGGGGGCAGGGAGCATCTCTCTGTCCCACCCAACCCCAGGGGTCTGGTTACAGGCAGGCAGGTATCCTGAGCCTAGCGGCTCCTCCCTGCTGCCAGCCAGGTCATCTGCATTTTCACTGACCATTTCCCTCTCCGCCGATTGGTTCCCTGGATTCAAATTCAAACCCTTGGCAGTTACAGGAACAGGGCCTGGATCCTGTCCCAAAGAGACACAGTCACCCCACAACAGGGTCTCGCAGCTGGTGTCCTGGGGCACCCCAACGACCAGCCAGACCCACTCCTCCTGGGTCTGCACAGGGATCTGGACCATAGGGAAGGCGAGGGGCTTCGTCCCTGGGACCCTCACCCAGCTCACACAGCCCCTCAGCATCTGAGGCTGCACCACCCAGGGTCTGACACCAGTTCTCTCTGTCCCAGGATCTCGCCACCCCAGGAATGTCTCCCCATTAACCATCACCTTCCGCTCCCACTGGGGGTCCGAGGGGCCTGGCCCCAGGAAACTCCACACAGACATATAGGTTGGGGTCAGGAGTGGGAGCCTGTCCACCTCCCCACCCATCTGGCTGACGGAGTCTATGGACTTGGGACCCAGCAAGGGAGCTAGACACCGGGGCTTTTCCGCAGGGTCCCCTTGGTTCAAATTGCCAGCCTGCTCAAAGGCAGTGAGGTGGCATCCACCCCCCCCACTCCTTAACCAGGGGCAGCAATTTACTCTCGAGGTTCCCTGCGGAACTGGCCCCCCGGGGTCTATCCCCACTCACCCCGGGGAGGTCCCCTAGGCCTCTCCACTCCCCCACCGCCAGTTCATGCTGCTGCTGCTTCTGCAGCTCTTTCTCGGGCTCTCGCTGTCTCTCACAGTCCTCTTGCTCTCTCGGACTCAGCTCCAATCCCGTCCGTCTCCGATTCCCCGATGGGGAACCCGATCGTGAAGAACCTCGTCTGGTCAGGGACAGGAGTCTTGGGGATGCCTGGCTCCCACTCCAGCTGCTCCCAGATCCTGCTATAGCCCCATTGGGGGTCAGGAATCTGTCCCTTAGAGCGGTCATCCTCCTCCAGCTGCACGATGAACTCTGCTTTGGTGAACTTCCCAATGCTCAACCCTCTCTTTTTGCACAGGGTTACAATGTCCTTCTTAAGGAGACGGTGACAGACCATCACTCCGCTCCTCCCAAGTTGTTGTGGACTCACAGGCCTGTGTGCTCTCAGCTCCCCACGGATTCCAGGGAGAACCCCTCGTGTGCCAGCCCTTCTCGAGGTCACTACCTCTTTGCCAGGGTCGAGCTGCAGACTCCTCCGCCCCTTGGACCGCTCGCTGCAATCCCCAGGGGAACCCTGTTACTGCACAGTCCTTCTCGCTGGTCACACACTCCCAGGGGTTAACCGCCCCCCGAAACCGCTCCTCTCCGAGCCTTCAGCAGGCCTGGTCCTCGGCAATCCCCCTTCGTGTTACTGCTCCCCAGTCACTTACTGCAGGAAGTGCCATCCACGGGGTGCAGTACATCCCACCGCTCCCACCAGTTGTCACGGAGTCCCTGGGCGATGCTCTGGAACTGCTCCCCATGAAGCCAGTCAGGACTCTGGGGTAGTCGCCTTTCTGTGAGCAGCCTGTCTTCAGGACACACAGCTCACACAGCTTCCACCTTCCTGCGTCTGACCTCGGAGCATTCAGCGTCCTCTGCCCCTCCGTGCGCTTCCCCCCAGCGAGTCCACTCAGGTGGGGCTCCTGGGGAAGCCAGAGGGTCCTGCACCCCAACTTCGCAGTCACACGTGACTCTCAGCTAGCCAGTAAAACAGAAAGTTTATTAGACGACAGGAACATGGTCTAACACAGAGCTTGTAGGTGCAGAGAACGGGACCCCTCAGCTGGGTCCATTTTGGGGGGCAGTGAGCCAGACAACCACGTCTGCACTTCACTCCATGTCCCAGCCAGCCCCAAACTGAAACTCCCTCCAGCCCCTCCTCCTCTGGGCTTTGTTCCTTTCCTGGGCCAGGTGGTCACCTGATTCCTTTGTTCTCCAACCCTTTAGCTCTCACCTCGCAGGGGGGAAGGGCCCAGGCCATCAGTTACCAGGAAACAGGGTGTCGGCCATTCTCTGTGTCCAGACTCCTGCACACACCGGCCCTCTAGGGCTCTGCAATGATCATACACCCTTACCCCACCACCTAGATACTTAAGAACTGCCTAGGGGAAACTGAGGCACCCCCACACTATTCGGAGGAAACATTAAGAACAGGCCCACTTCGTCACAGCATGAGGCAGAGTCTTCTTCTGCCTCACGTTCTTGAGTTCCCTTACCATGCCCCTCTCTGCTCTCTCACCATACCCCACTCGCAGTATCTGTCCTTGGTCAGTGAGGACCCAGGGTGCAGAGGTGCATCTGTGTGAGTTCACCTCCCACACGGGGAAGAAGGCACCTGACTTGCTCCACCATCTGAGCACTTGCTCTGGTTCGGTGCCCCGCCAGCCACTGCTCCTCGCCAGCCGCTGCTCCTCGCCGCCCGGCCGCCCCGCCAGCCGCTGCTCCTCGCCGCCCGGCCGCCCCGCCAGCCGCTGCTCCTCGCCGCCCGGCCGCCCCGCCAGCCGCTGCTCCTCGCCGCCCGGCCGCCCCGCCAGCCGCTGCTCCTCGCCAGCCGCTGCTCCTCGCTGCCCGGCCGCCCCGCCAGCCGCTGCTCCTCGCCAGCCGCTGCTCCTCGCTGCCCGGCCGCCCCGCCAGCCGCTGCTCCTCGCCAGCCGCTGCTCCTCGCCGCCCGGCCGCCTGGCCACCTGGCCAGCCGCTGCTCCTCGCCGCCCGGCCGCCCCGCCACCTGGCCGGCCGCTGCTCCTCGCCGCCCGGCCGCCCCGCCAGCCACTGCTCCTCGCCGCCCGGCCGCCCCGCCAGCCGCTGCTCCTCGCCGCCCGGCCGCCCCGCCAGCCGCTGCTCCTCGCCGCCCGGCCGCCCCGCCAGCCGCTGCTCCTCGCCGCCCGGCCGCCCCGCCAGCCGCTGCTCCTCGCCGCCCGGCCGCCCCGCCAGCCGCTGCTCCTCGCCGCCCGGCCGCCCCGCCAGCCGCTGCTCCTTGCTACCTGGCTGCCCTGTCAGCTGCTGCTCACCACTTTTGCTGGCTGCTCCTGCTGGCCACCCGTCAGTCACCTTCTGCTGCTACCGCTGTAGATCAGTCTCTCAGTGATTTCTTAGCTCTCAGCAGGCTGGGTAGAAACCCTGCCCCACCACAAGTGTTTTCAGCTGTTATTAAACACTTAACATAACAAAAGGCTCCTAATGAGGCTCCATTTAGCTCTATCTTTGGACAGCGCAGAGGAACCAGACTAGGGACCCCTAGGGAGAGTCCATACCACCTAGCTGAGATACCTGTCCCCTCCCCTTTTACTTTCTCTGGGCTCTGGCATTTGAGCCCCAGGCCTAACAAGGTCCTTCCAGCTGAGGGTGACCCCCTCATTTGGGCCATGTTAAGCACAGTTCTGCTCCCCTTTATTCATACAATAAAGACAACAACATTGATAACATCATGTCACTACCCCTGCATTCGGTACTAAAGTGATCTGTGCCCCAACACCCAACACCGCTATGTCTGTTGGATATCTAAGCAGAGTAGGTGTGTTCATGTAAATACCGTTTGCTCCTGAAGTCTCTCCCCCTCCCAGCTAGCTGTCAGGGGAGAACGCCTTCAGACCCTGCTTACACTGGGACGAGGGCAGAGCCAGCTCTGGTGTGACAGGCCCCGTCACCGAGGGAGGGCTGTCTGCTAGGATGCAGGCAGAGCCAGGCCCACATTTACTTTCTGAGCCCAAGTTGTGAACAGCCTCTGTTAGGATCCCCAAAGCTGCTCAAGCTGCACTGGCTGGGAAGGGGTGTGTGTGTGTGGGGGGGGGGGATACTGGGAGATTCCTGCCCCCGCAGATGGAAGCTGCCTGGTACGAGTCTGCATGGCTCCTGTTGAACAGCTCCTCACCACCTCCATCCATCTCCCTTTGTTACTTCCCGGCATCGTCCCCATTTTCTGGGAGTCGCTTGCTCTGTGTTTATTCATCCCAGGTTCAAATGTATGAATGAACGTGGCACCTCGAATGAGTCAGGGGAGGTGCTGATGATGTAGAGCACCCCGCCGCCTTTCCCTAGACAGGGCATCCTGCCCATTCCCCCTAGTGCTCCCAGCCGAACCCCTGTGACTCCCCTGGGAGCTGACCCTCTGCGATCACCCAGAGCACCCAGCGGAGAGCAGGGGTTGAGCCTCCAAGTGAGCTCTGGCTGCTGTTGGAGGACGTGAGATTAGATCAAGCAGCTCAGGCCCAGAGGGCAGTGTCTGTCCATGCATCCTCCACCCTTCCCCTGCCAGGTTTTGGAGCCTCCATGCTGTGCTCTCCAGTGCCCTTCTGCCTGCTGCCTGTGGGCTGAGGAGGAAGCTGACCCTGGGACCAGGCTGACTGGCGGCATTCCTGGGTTTCTGTGCTGGTCTTTGTGTAAAGCACATGGAGCCTGTGAGACCCTAGGGGATAACAGAGGCGCTTTGTCTGCCTGTAGCGGGAGCGGGGCAATCGGCTGCCTGCCCAGCTCCATGGTTCCTTCTTAATGAGTTCCTAGGACTGCTGTGTCATTCCTCCCTTCTGCGCCTGCATCTCCCTCTGCAGGGGACAGGCTGGCCAGAGGCTGCACCCGGGCTGTGGCTGTAGCCCCAGGGTGTGGCTGTAGCCCCCTCGGGTTGTGGCTGTGGCACCCAGGGTGTGGCTGTAGCCCCCGGGCTGTGGCTGTAGCCCCCTCGGGCTGTGGCTGTAGCCCCCCGGGCTGTGTCTGTGGCACCCAGGCTGTGGCTGTGGCCCCCTGGGCTGTGGCTGTAGCCCCAGGGTGTGGCTGTAGCCCCCTCGGGCTGTGGCTGTAGCCCCCCGGGCTGTGGCTGTAGCCCTGGGCTGTGGCTGTAGCCCCCTTGGGCTGTGGCTGTAGCCCCCTCGGGCTGTGGCTGTAGCCCCCCCTCGGGCTGTGGCTGTGGCCCCCTGGGCTGTGGCTGTGGCCCCCTCGGGCTGTGTCTGTAGCCCCCGGGCTGTGGCTGTAGCCCCCCGGGCTGTGTCTGTGGCACCCAGGCTGTGGCTGTGGCCCCCTGGGCTGTGGCTGTGGCCCCCCGGGCTGTGGCTGTAGCCCCCTCGGGCTGTGGCTGTAGCCCCCTCGGGCTGTGGCAGTAGCCCCCGGGCTGTGGCTGTAGCCCCAGGGTGTGGCTGTTGCCCCCCCCGGGCTGTGGCTGTAGCCCCCGGGCTGTGGCTGTAGCCCCTGGGCTGTGGCTGTGGCCCCCTGGGTGTGGCTGTAGCCCCCTCGGGCTGTGGCTGTAGCCCCCGGGCTGTGGCTGTAGCCCCAGGGTGTGGCTGTAGCCTCTGGGCTGTGGCTGTGGCACCCAGGGTGTGGCTGTAGCCCCAGGGTGTGGCTGTGGCCCCCTGGGCTGTGGCTGTAGCCCCAGGGTGCCCCCCGGGCTGTGGCTGTAGCCCCAGGGTGTGGCTGTAGCCTCTGGGCTGTGGCTGTAGCCCCCGGGCTGTGGCTGTAGCCCCAGGGTGCCCCCCGGGCTGTGGCTGTAGCCCCAGGGTGTGGCTGTAGCCTCTGGGCTGTGGCTGTAGCCCCCGGGCTGTGGCTGTGGCACCCAGGGTGTGGCTGTAGCCCCAGGGTGTGGCTGTGGCCCCCTGGGCTGTGGCTGTAGCCCCAGGGTGTGGCTGTAGCCCCCTCGGGCTGTGGCTGTAGCCCCAGGGTGTGGCTGTAGCCTCTGGGCTGTGGCTGTAGCCCCCGGGCTGTGGCTGTGGCACCCAGGGTGTGGCTGTAGCCCCAGGGTGTGGCTGTGGCCCCCTGGGCTGTGGCTGTAGCCCCCGGGCTGTGGCTGTAGCCCCCTCGGGCTGTGGCTGTAGCCCCAGGGTGTGGCTGTAGCCTCTGGGCTGTGGCTGTAGCCCCCGGGCTGTGGCTGTGGCACCCAGGGTGTGGCTGTAGCCCCAGGGTGTGGCTGTTGCCCCCGGGCTGTGGCTGTGGCCCCCTGGGCTGTGGCTGTAGCCCCAGGGTGTGGCTGTAGCCCCCTCGGGCTGTGGCTGTAGCCCCAGGGTGTGGCTGTAGCCCCCGGGCTGTGGCTGTAGCCCCCTCGGGCTGTGGCTGTAGCCCCCCCTTGGGCTGTGGCTGTGGCCCCCTGGGCTGTGGCTGTAGCCCCCTCGGGCTGTGGCTGTAGCCCCCAGGCTGTGGCTGTAGCCCCAGGGTGTGGCTGTAGCCCCCTGGGCTGTGGCTGTAGCCCCCTCGGGCTGCGGCTGTAGCCCCCCCTCGGGCTGTGGCTGTAGCCCCCCCTTGGGCTGTGGCTGTGGCCCCCTGGGCTGTGGCTGTGGCCCCCTCGGGCTGTGGCTGTGGCACCCAGGCTGTGGCTGTGGCCCCCTCGGGCTGTGGCTGTGGCCCCCTCGGGCTGTGTCTGTAGCCCCCGGGCTGTGGCTGTAGCCCCCCGGGCTGTGGCTGTGGCACCCAGGCTGTGGCTGTGGCCCCCTCGGGCTGTGGCTGTGGCCCCCGGGCTGTGGCTGTAGCCCCCTCGGGCTGTGGCTGTAGCCCCTGGGCTGTGGCTGTAGCCCCCGGGCTGTGGCTGTAGCCCCAGGCTGTGGCTGTGGCCCCCTGGGCTGTGGCTGTAGCCCCAGGGTGTGGCTGTAGCCTCTGGGCTGTGGCTGTAGCCCCCGGGCTGTGGCTGTAGCCCCCTCGGGCTGTGGCTGTAGCCCCCGGGCTGTGGCTGTAGCCCCAGGGTGTGGCTGTAGCCCCAGGGTGTGGCTGTAGCCCCCGGGCTGTGGCTGTAGCCCCAGGGTGTGGCTGTAGCCTCTGGGCTGTGGCTGTAGCCCCCGGGCTGTGGCTGTGGCACCCAGGGTGTGGCTGTAGCCCCAGGGTGTGGCTGTAGCCCCCTCGGGCTGTGGCTGTAGCCCCCTCGGGCTGTGGCTGTAGCCCCCAGGCTGTGGCTGTGGCCCCCTGGGCTGTGGCTGTGGCCCCAGGGTGTGGCTGTAGCCCCCGGGCTGTGGCTGTAGCCCCCTCGGGCTGTGGCTGTAGCCCCAGGGTGTGGCTGTAGCCCCCGGGCTGTGGCTGTAGCCCCCGCTCGGGCTGTGGCCATAGAGGCCTAGTGCCATGGACACTGCGTTCCAGCCACCGGAGGCAGCAGAACAGTTCCGTTTTAAAGCTGGGAGCCAGAGCAGCTGCACCACGGCGGCTGCCATGTGCGGGAAAGGGAGCGGGAGGCTGGCTGGGGATGCACAAGCTTTCTGTACTGCCGGGCTTGGCCGGCTGCATCCTTCCCCTGGCCTGCACATGACCTGCGAGCTCCCCCGTCCCCTCTCCCCGGCTCGCTCTGTGTGCTGGCGAGACGCTGGGGGCCTGAAGGCCTGGCTAGTGCCTCTTGCTGTCTCATCCCCTGTGCGTGCCTTGCAGGTGAACCAGGGGAACATGCCGGGGATCCAGAGCACCTTCCTGGCCATGGACACGGAGGAGGGCGTAGAGGTGGTGTGGAATGAGCTGCACTTCACAGACAAGAAGGCCTTCAAGGCCCACGAGGTGAGTGGCTCCTTCCTGCTCCCGTGCCCTGTGGGGACACAGCTGGCTGGAAAAGCCCCTTCCTCCACTCACCAGTTCCCTGAAACCCCAGACCTGCAGCTCCCCGCTGGCTACAGCTCACGTTCCTTCTGCCTGTACATTCTCCTTGAAATGTTGCTCATCTCCTCCCCTAAAAGACAGTCCCTCCATAACATCAGCGATCACTCCCCTTGCCTCCTGCATGCTCAGAGACAGCTCTCCTGTCGCTCCTGCCCTTGTCTCTGAGACAGTGCCCTGTACCTCCTCCCCTTATCCTTTGCAGACAGCCCCATAGTACCCTGTGCACCCTCAGGTAGGTCCTGGTGTGCCCTGCACCCCCAGACTGCTGCCCTGAAGCTCACTCCCCATCATGGCCTCTGCCCCACCCCGACATGCCAGCCGATGCCCCCTTGCTCACCTTGCCCCCTGTCCACAGGAGAAGATCAATACCATGTTTGAGCAGCTGGTGGTTGTGGATCATCCCAATATTGTGAAGTTGCATAAATACTGGCTGGATGTGAAGGACTCCAAGGCCCGGGTAAGGGGGTACCGGGGCGAGGGGGCAGGGGAGCTTCCCGAGGGCGGGGATGCCAGTGCCCTGCCGGACGGGGATCCTGGCTCAGGTGCTTCTCCTCCTCCCCCTTCCCAGCGGTGCACGGAAATCCAGGTCTGGTTCCTGCTCTCTTCCCTGGGCAGCGCTGCGCCAAGGGGTGCGGCTTTTAAGCCCTGGGACCTAATGGCTGTTCTGACCCTCTGGGGCAGTGGCTGAGCTGACACCTCCCTCCCCCTGCACCAGGTGATCTTCATCACAGAATACGTGTCCTCAGGGAGCCTGAAACAGTTCCTGAAGAAAACCAAGAAAAACCACAAGGCCATGAACGCTCGGGTAGGATTCCTCACCCTGTCTGGGAGGGTCTGTAATGGGCGGGTTGCTTAGTGCCCCAGGCCCCTGACGCGAAGACCCCCTCTGTGGAACAGGCGTCAGGTACAGATGGGCATGTAGGGATAACCTGTGAGCAGCACAAACCCTCTGCTTGCTGCTGGGGGTGGCAGCTTGATCAGAACTGGGGACTAAAAGCAGAGCTTCCCTAGGGGCATCTGGGGATAGGAACATCCAGGGTCCCTAAGCAGAACCTGTGGCTCTCATCAGTGTGAAGTCTTTGGACCCTTAGCCAGGGGCATTATCGTCCAACCTGAGCAAGATCTAGCCATAAAAGCCAGGACTCTGACAACCCACTGCTAACTCTGGCACCTCCTAGAGCAGAACTCAGCAACCCCAGAGTCATGCCATAGGGAGGGGACTCTCAATCAGGAGCCTTCCCGTGGAGACAGCCTTAGACTTCAGGAAAGGGAAGAGGCCACCCCCAATCCTTCAAATCTGAAAAACGGCTTGTGGTTATGGCACTGGCCTGGGACACAGGAGCCCTGGGTTCTGTTTCCGTCTGTGGCAATGACTTGTTGCATGAGCATGGGCAAGTCTCTTGTCTCGGTGCCTCAGTTCCCAACCTGCGACATGGGGGTAATACCTCCCTAGGGGTGAGGATAAATCCACTGGGGTCTGTGATGCTCCGGCAATGGGGCCAAAGAAGAACCAAGTCACATGGGTTTTGAGCCCCTTGTTTTCTCTGAGTGCTGTCCCAGGCCCCCCAGTTCCTACAGGTAAGAATCACGCCTGCTAGGTTCTCAACCTAGCTAGGATTTTTTCAGGTAGCTGCTGTAGGGGAGATTAAGGTGGCCCATCTGTGTGCTCTGGTCTCCTGATTGAAACAGGCCTTCTCCAAAGGGACCGTATCTGGGACCCTGCTGCTAGTGAGTGGTCCCTCCCTGGGGGAGAAGGGGCCTGGGGGCCTTGCACAGGGGATGTTCACACAAAGCCCTGTGGAGCAGATTGTAGGGAATGATCCTGCTCTCCTCTCTGGGTACTAGGCAGGCTGTGATGGGGCTTCCCTATCTGACAGGGCGCTCTGATCTCTCCTCTAGGCCTGGAAGCGCTGGTGCACACAGATCCTCTCTGCTCTCAGGTGAGCCTCCTCCCCACCCGTGCTGTTGCCTGGCTTGCCACTTCGTGCTCAGCAGACTGGTAACACTTCAGGGGGGCTCTGCTCTTTCTACAGCTTCCTGCATTCCTGTGATCCGCCCATCATCCACGGCAACCTGACGAGTGACACTATCTTCATCCAGCACAATGGCCTCATAAAGATTGGCTCAGGTACCGGGCAGAGGGCCCCTTCCCCTCTGCTGCCAGGGTGAATGGTCACTGTGAAGAGGCTTCCCCCAGCTAAGAGATGTGAACTCAGGGGGTTGAGTGGGTGGCTCTGAGGCACCTTTGCCCCCGTGGCTACTTCACCCCTCTGGCCTCTTGCCAGACTCCCTAGTCCAGGGCATGGCCCCATGGCTTACTCACCCTGGACTTCCTCCTGGTACCTGTACAGCTCCTGTTCTCCCTAGCAAGTGCCTGTAGGCCCCTTCTCTGCAGCTTCCTCCTTTCTCTGCCCCTGCTTCCCAGCCAGCGAAACAGACTTAGCTGTGTGGTCACTGGCTGCCACCAACTCCAGTTACTAAATACCTAGCTGTTTGTATTCTCTCATTCCGCCCCGTCCGCTGCCTTTCTCATGCTACCCCCCATTTCCTGATATTTGTACTTAATAACCTCATGTAACTTCTTTCTGTAAGACATTGACATTTCTCAGAAAGCTTTTCCTTTTCTTTCTCAAAGCCCTGACGTACCATAACAGGTGATCAGATGTTTCCTCTCCCTTCCCGTGCTCCCATAGTCCATCTTTGTGTTTCATGTATTCAAAAAAATTTTTTGTTTAAACCAGAATGGCCAGGTAGTGCCCTAAACAAAATTACTTCATTTTTCCTGCCCAGACCCTGAGGCGTGTTGTTATCCTCAACTCTAGGGCACAACTCAGAAAGTCTTATGCCTTTTTTTCCCATTGATCCAAATTTTTGGCCATTCCTCTTTTAACTTTTCCTGTCCTAAGTTTTCAAATTCCTGTTTATTCAAGGATATTTCTATGGCAATCCTTCCATTTTTTACCATGCTTGCCTAGCTCTTTTGTCTGCCATTTCATCCCGTTCCCTCGACATACACTGGGATCCAGGCTAGTGCTACATGGTGCATATCATTTAATTGATTACATCACTTCTACATACGGAGACACCCTTTTTATTCCGGCAGAGAGTCCTGTGGCACCTTCTAGACCAACAGACGTATTGGAGCAGGAGCTTTCGTGGGTGAACACCCCCTTCTTGCCGCTTTTACAGACCCAGACTAACACGGCTGCCCCTCTGATCCTTTTTATTCCCTTACTCAGAAAAACGGCTGCTGCTGCTGGACGTACAAATTAATGCCAACATTATTGCTACTGGTTCCGCTGCCGTGGCAGCTATAAAGTCAGATATTCTTTTAAATACACCAGTTCCTAATTCTGGTACTCAATACGCTGTCTCTACTCTTCCTGCTTTTTCTGCAGTGTAGCGGATGATCCATCTGCAAATATTGGGCAAGAACATAAGAATAGCCACAGTGAGTCAGACAAATGGTCCATCTAGCCCAGTATCTTCTCTTTTGACAGTGCCCAGTGCCAGATGCTTCAGAGGGAGTGAAGAGAACAATGTACCACGTGATCCGTTCCCTGTGGTACAGTCCCAAGTTCTAGGAGTCAGAGGTTTAGAGACCCCAGAGCATGGGGTTGCATCCCTGCCCATCTTGGCTAATAACCATTGATGGACCTGTCCTCTATGAATTTATCTAATTCTCTTTTGAACCCAGTTATACTTTTGGCCTTCACAATATCCCCTGGCAGCGAATTCCACAGCTTGACTGTGTGGTGTGTGAAGAAACACTTTGTTTCTTTTAAACCTGTTAGTTTTACTGGGTGACCCCAGGTTCTTGTGTTATGCGAAAGGGTGAATAAGACTTCCTTGTTCACTTTCTCCATATACTGTTTGTGATTTTACAGACCTCAGTTGTATCCCATTGGCTGGTAGGGGAACCTGGGCCCACCCACAACTCCAGGTTCCAGCCCCAGGACTCTTTGACTAGCAATCCAGGTCTGCTCAGTCTCAGTCCTTCTTGCTGTTTCCCTGAGCTCCTTCCTACCCCACCTCTCTATCTCCTGGTCTATCTCGGGGTTTGCCACTGCAGCTTCCCTTGCTCCCTGCGGCTACTTCTCCCCTCTCAACCTCTTGCCAGATTCTCTAGTCCAGTGTTTCTCATCATTTTGTGCTGGCGACCCCCTGAGGACTTAAAAAAACTCGTGACCCCCTACTAGAAAAAAATTGCTACCCCTACCTTAAGCTTGGGGCTTCGGGCTGAAACCTGTAAGTTAGCTTTGCAGGGCCCCCTGTGGCATGGGGCCCCTGGCAATTGCCCTGCTTCCTACCCCCTAATGCCAGCCCTGCTTGCGACTCCGCTCCTCAAACCTCTCCCACCACCCCCAGGCCTCCCGGTGGAGAAACACTGCTCTAGTTCAAGGCATGAGGCCAGGGCTATCTCTCCCCTGGACTTCCCCCTTCCTCCTGACCAGCTCCCTTTCTGCAGCTGCCTACCGCTTTCACATCAGCTTAATAATCCTGGGCTTCATCTCCAGCATGTGAGGTAAATTGGTCTTTTCTGGCTTGTGTGAGGTGACGACCCCGTCACAGGTGACCCACAGGGAGCCAGGTCGGGGGGGGACCTCTGGCCCGGGTAGGAGTGGGGGTGTGTGACCAGCAGGAAGCCGGGTAGGTGGGTGCATGGGGTGTTCTGTAGGCAGGTGTGTTAGATGGCTCTGCCCCAGGTGGTGGTGGGGGAGTGACCCATAGGCAGCTGGGTGGCTGGCTGGCTGGCTCTGGCCTGGGCAGGTGAAGGCAGTGACCTGCAGGCAGGTGGGTGGGTGGCTCTGGCCTGGGCAGGTGAAGGCAGTGACCTGTAGGCAGGGTGGGTGGGTGGCTCTGGCCCGGGTGGGTGAGGGGAGTGACCTGCAGGCAGGGTGGGTGGGTGGCTGGCTCTACCCTGGGTGGGTGAGGGGGGTGACCTGGGTGCATCACTGAATGATATTATTTGGAGTTAACATCTCCCTTCCGCCTGTCTCCCCTCCTGCCATCTCTCTGCTCTTCCTGGTCTGGACCTGCTCCCACCCTGCAGTCTGGCACAGGGTATTTGCAAATGGTGAGTATCTCCCCTGTCATCTCTCCTAGCCTGTCCATCCCTTCAGCTTTAGATCCTGAGTGTCCCTCTTCTCAAATCTGACCCCCCGATGGGGCATGACCCCACAGGTGGGACATGTTGTATTAATCTCAAGGGCCAGAAGAGTTAGAGGTGTTTATGAACTTTTTCACTGTCCAACATGAAAATAGTGATATTCAGGTTTGGGGGAGGAGTTCTACGGAGGCTTTGGTTTTACTCGGCTGCTTGCCAAACACCCAAAAGTGTTCATTCTAAAGTTGAACATTTATTTGGTCAAACACAAGAAAGAACAAGAAATTTAAACAAGCATTTCATATTGAAGCTGAAATTGAGTGATTATGCAAAACAATCAAATGTCTCTCTCCTTTTGGAAGTAAAATATCAGAGCGTCTTATTTCCAGAATAATCTTTCCTTGATGAAAAGGAAGGGCTAACTTTACTCTGCCCTGATGTGGGAAGGGTATGCACTTCTCCTGCTTCTAACAGACAGACTGATACAAGTTGGAGGAGAAGTAGGAAAGGGAGGTTGTGGAAGCTCTTTCGCTGGAGGTTTTCAAAAGGAGGCTGGAGAGCCGTCTGTCTGGGATAGCTTAGACCCAACGAATGCTGCACTGTGGCAGGGGGTTAGACTGGGTGACCCCTGCAGTCCCTTTTAACCCTGTGGTTCGATATGATTCTATGATAGCAAAGGGGGGGAATCCGGCTTTTGTTGATGTCTGTGGAACTAACTCGGGATGGCTGGTCAGCCATGGGTGGCCCACAGAGTCTGGTGCTTGGACCCTGGTTCCCACCAGTCAGAAATGTAATTTGGCTGGGTCTTTTCTCCTGATCCAGGGCAGGCTGGTGGACAGGTCATTGCTTGGTGCCAACACAGTGCTGTGGCCAGGGCCGTTCCTAGCCATTTGGGTGCCCTATGCAGCCCCCTCCCTCGCTGGGGGGCTATGTGGGGCCCAAGGCCTCCCCTCTGCCCAGGGTCTGGGAGGCAGGAGCTGTGAGGGGGCACTTTTGGGGGCCCCACAGGCCCAGAATGGCCCGGGGGATTAGCGGGGCACCGGGAGCAGCCTGCTCCGCCTCCCTCGCCCTGGCCCCAGCTGTGTTGCTCGGGGGAGGGGGCTTGGGGAAGGGATCCCTCCCCCACCCACCAGCAGCGGCGGGAAGCAAAGCAGCCCGGCCCCAGCCCGCTCCACTCCGCCAGCTCCCAGCTGCGGCGCTCCACTTCCCGCCGCCGGTGAGTGCCGGGGGCATCCTTTCCCCAACCTCCCTGCACTCACCGGTGGCGGGAAGCGGAGTGACGTGGCTGGGAGCTGGCGGAGTGGAGCAGGCTGGGGCCGCGTTGCTCCGATTCCCGCTGCTGCTGGTGAGTGCGGGGTCACTGGGGGAAGAGGTGGAATGGGGGCGGCCGTTTTACCCTTGGGGACCTGAAATATAGAAACCCTAGGTGAGACAAGATGAGCTGGGATACTAGGTGGGATGGGCGATGAGGTTTTTGGGTTTTTTTTCAAAATCTCCTTTTAAGAACCCCACAAAGGGAAAAAGGGGGTGGCATAGCCCACCCCCTCATTATTTTGTTCACCAATTAGGCCTAATATCCACCACACCAATTCTGGTTCATTAATTTCATAGAATCATAGAATAGAATCATAGAATCTCAGGGTTGGAAGGGACCCCAGAAGGTCATCTAGTCCAACCCCCTGCTCAAAGCAGGACCCATTCCCAGTTAAATCATCCCAGCCAGGGCTTTGTCAAGCCTGACCTTAAAAACCTCTAAGGAAGGAGATTCTACCACCTCCCTAGGTAACGCATTCCAGTGTTTCACCACCCTCCTAGTGAAAAAGTTTTTCCTAATATCCAATCTAAACCTCCCCCACTGCAACTTGAGACCATTACTCCTCGTTCTGTCATCTGCTACCACTGAGAACAGTCTAGAGCCATCCTCTTTGGAACCCCCTTTCAGGGAGTTGAAAGCAGCTATCAAATCCCCCCTCATTCTTCTCTTCTGCAGGCTAATTTCTGGCTCCACATCCTCTATTGTTAGCAAGCATGATTTCAGCAGTTCTTGAATCATATCAGTGGGTCCTTTTTGTTTGGACTAATCCAATTTCTGTCTGATTCTCTTGCACTTGTTCATATCATTCATTTGTTGAAAACAATTCGACTTGTTTTCCATGGTTAATTTCCAAGTAGATAAAAAGTGATGGATGTCACGTTCCCCTCTGGTGTTATCTGGACAGATGATCTGCTAGGCAACTCCAATCCTTGACTCTGGGGCCAGCCTTAACCTGCTCTGCTGTGAGAACCTCCACTCCTGGGCTGTTCACGCACAGCCTCTGGCATGTAAGCTGTTCCCAGCTACTTGCAAGTAAATGACACTAGCCAATATCTCCAGTCCCAGACACAACCCTAGGAACCTCCATCTTGCAGTGTCCAGTTATGCCCACTGAATGCTGCAAGCTTATATGAGTTAATCAATTTAACAAAGAAATTGATATGTACCAGGCTTGTTGTCCCAAGGGGAACCTCTGATACACTTCAAACCAAACGCCCTGCTTCAGGTAGAATAAACAAACACATTTATTAACTATAAAGATAGATTTTAAGTGATTATAAGTCAAAGCACAACAAGTCAGATTTGGTCAAATGAAATAAAAGCAAAACGCATTCTAAGCTGATGGTAACACTTTCAGTGCCCTTACAAACTCCGATGCTTCCCACCACAGGCTGGCTGGTTGCTCTTCAGCCAGGCTCTTCCCTTTGATCAGCGCTTCAGTCGCTTGGTGGTGGTGGCTGTAGATGTAGGTGGAAGAGAGAGAGAGGATGGCAAATGTCTCTCCCTTTTATCAGGTCTTTTCTTCCCTCTTGGCTTTGCCCCTCCCCCCCTTTCAGAGTCAGGTGAGCATTACTGAGTCTCTCCAAGCAAGGTTGAGCAATTCCCCTGGTGTGGCCTCATGCAGGTGAGTCATTGCATTGTCGCTCCATTGCTGGACAAGGGCTGTGGATGGGTTGTTTCACACCCTGTCCGGGCGTTGGTTACTTTCCTTGCTGTTGCCTCTGGGGAGCTAATATCTGGCTGATTTCCCCAACTTACAGCATGTTTTAGTAACTTCATATGCACTAAAGATATACACATCTATGGACAGAGAAATCACTTCCAGCAGATCATAACCTTTCCCCTGATCCCTTACAAGGCATGCTTTATATGTAAGATCATGATTATATGAAAATGAGCACTATGGGGGTTACAGCACGCTCCCCCAAGGTATATAATGTCACACCTCCCCCCTTAGTTTACTGGAAGCAGGTTACTCACTGACTAGCTCAAAGGCAGTTTGTGTTATAGTTCTCTAGGCACCCAGCCATCAAGCCATGAGGCAGCATGTCTCAGTTTCCCCATTCACACACAGCAAACCAGGTTTTTCTGCTATGATAAGTTTTAAACCTGTTTACAGCTATTAATTGAAAAGTAGAATCATAGAATCATAGAATATCAGGGTTGGAAGGGACCCCTGAAGGTCATCTAGTCCAACCCCCTGCTCGAAGCAGGACCAATTCCCAGTTAAATCATCCCAGCCAGGGCTTTGTCAAGCCTGACCTTAAAAAACTCTAAGGAAGGAGATTCTACCACCTCCCTAGGTAACGCATTCCAGTGTTTCACCACCCTCTTAGTGAAAAAGTTTTTCCTAATATCCAATCTAAACCTCCCCCACTGCAACTTGAGACGATTACTCCTCGTTCTGTCATCTGCTACCATTGAGAACAGTCTAGAGCCATCCTCTTTGGAACCCCCTTTCAGGTAGTTGAAAGCAGCTATCAAATCCCCCCTCATTCTTCTCTTCTGCAGGCTAAACATCCCAGCTCCCTCAGCCTCTCCTCATAAGTCATGTGTTCTAGACCCCTAATCATTTTTGTTGCCCTTCGCTGGACTCTCTCCAATTTATCCACATCCTTCTTGTAGTGTGGGGCCCAAAACTGGACACAGTACTCCAGATGAGGCCTCACCAATGTCGAATAGAGGGGAACGATCACGTCCCTCGATCTGCTCGCTATGCCCCTACTTATACATCCCAAAATGCCATTGGCCTTCTTGGCAACAAGGGCACACTGCTGACTCATATCCAGCTTCTCGTCCACTGTCACCCCTAGGTCCTTTTCCGCAGAACTGCTGCCTAGCCATTCGGTCCCTAGTCTGTAGCGGTGCATTGGATTCTTCCATCCTAAGTGCAGGACCCTGCACTTATCCTTATTGAACCTCATCAGATTTATTTTGGCCCAATCCTCCAATTTGTCTAGGTCCTTCTGTATCCTATCCCTGCCCTCCAGCGTATCTACCACTCCTCCCAGTTTAGTATCATCCGCAAATTTGCTGAGAGTGCAATCCACACCATCCTCCAGATCATTTATGAAGATATTGAACAAAAGCGGCCCCAGGACCGACCCTTGGGGCACTCCACTTGATACCGGCTGCCAACTAGACATGGAGCCATTGATCACTACCCGTTGAGCCCGACAATCTAGCCAGCTTTTTACCCACCTTATAGTGCATTCATCCAGCCCATACTTCCTTAACTTGCTGACAAGAATACTGTGGGAGACCGTGTCAAAAGCTTTGCTAAAGTCAAGAAACAATACATCCACTGCTTTCCCTTCATCCACAGAACCAGTAATCTCATCATAAAAGGCGATTAGATTAGTCAGGCATGACCTTCCCTTGGTGAATCCATGCTGGCTGTTCCTGATCACTTTCCTCTCATGCAAGTGCTTCAGGATTGATTCTTTGAGGACCTGCTCCATGATTTTTCCAGGGACTGAGGTGAGGCTGACTGGCCTGTAGTTCCCAGGATCCTCCTTCTTCCCTTTTTTAAAGATTGGCACTACATTAGCCTTTTTCCAGTCATCCGGGACTTCCCCCGTTCGCCACGAGTTTTCAAAGATAATGGCCAATGGCTCTGCAATCACAGCCGCCAATTCCTTCAGCACTCTCGGATGCAACTCGTCCGGCCCCATGGACTTGTGCACGTCCAGCTTTTCTAAATAGTCCCTAACCACCTCTATCTCCACAGAGGGCTGGCCATCTCTTCCCCATTTTGTGATGCCCAGCGCAGCAGTCTGGGAGCTGACCTTGTTAGTGAAAACAGAGGCAAAAAAAGCATTGAGTACATTAGCTTTTTCCACATCCTCTGTCACTAGGTTGCCTCCCTCATTCAGTAAGGGGCCCACACTTTCCTTGGCTTTCTTCTTGTTGCCAACATACCTGAAGAAACCCTTCTTGTTACTCTTGACATCTCTTGCTAGCTGCAGCTCCAGGTGCGATTTGGCCCTCCTGATATCATTCCTACATGCCCGAGCAATATTTTTATACTCTTCCCTGGTCATATGTCCAACCTTACACTTCTTGTAAGCTTCTTTTTTATGCTTAAGATCCGCTAGGATTTCACCATTAAGCCAAGCTGGTCACCTGTCATATTTACTATTCTTTCGACTCATTGGGATGGTTTGTCCCTGTAACCTCAACAGGGATTCCTTGAAATACAGCCAGCTCTCCTGGACTCCTTTCCCCTTCAAGTTAGTCCCCAGGGGATCCTGGCCATCCGTTCCCTGAGGGAGTCGAAGTCTGCTTTCCTGAAGTCCAGGGTCCGTATCCTGCTGCTTACCTTTCTTCCCTGCGTCAGGATCCTGAACTCAACCAACTCATGGTCACTGCCTCCCAGATTCCCATCCACTTTTGCTTCCCCCACTAATTCTACCCGGTTTGTGAGCAGCAGGTCAAGAAAAGCGCCCCCCCCCCAGTTGGTTCCTCCAGCACTTGCACCAGGAAATTGTCCCCTACGCTTTCCAAAAACTTCCTGGATTGTCTATGCACCGCTGTATTGCTCTCCCAGCAGATATCAGGAAAATTAAAGTCACCCATGAGAATCAGGGCATGCGATCTAGTAGTATTATCATAAGGTTGAACATCCGTGTCAAAATTCTTATCCCCAAAACTTAACATTAATACTAAAATGTCTATCTCAGATGTGCATTTACAAGTATCTTTATGATACCACGCCCTCTGTTCAGATAGTGTAGTTTGAGTTTAGTTTGTTCATTACCCATGGTGTCCTTTGACTCTCTCCCATTTAATCAGTCACTGGCTTTTCCTTCCCCCGAGTGTTCCCCTCTGTGTGGGCTCTTAATTTAATCATGTTTCTGGAATTTTGGTGCCTCTGGGTCCGGCAATGTAGGTGTTCAGGGGATCTTGCACATTGTCTGGCCCTTTGGGGAGTGGTCTCCCAACCCCAGGACTGTACAAATGTAGAAATCCAGCTCCCCTTTAGGGGTTACCCTGTGTTTCCGCCTCCCAGCACTGAGTCCTCCCCGCCCCCTAGAGAGCTGTGATCTGTGCTCTCTGGGCTAGGAGTGTTTAACCTTTGATCAGATTCACCTTTTCCCAGCAGCTTTCCCATAACTGCTCCCTGCCTCTCACCAGCCTGTGGGAAAACACCCCCCCCCCCTCAGTTGGGCTATTTGTATTCTCACAAACGACCCCCTGGCAACTTCCTGGTCCCAACTCCTCTGTTATCACAGGCATTGGAGCTGCATCTTGATGTAAGGAGACACAGTTACTTTCCAAAAACTTATCAGAAATAGCATCCTGAAAAATGGGACCTGGATTGGGGCGCCCTCCGCCACCCTTTCTCTGTCCCTCAGAAGTCAGCGGTGTGACTGCTCCCCTCCACGAGGTCAGTTACACAGTTCCCTCTCAAAATCTGGGTCACAGGCTGAGTGCCTGGGTGCACAGACGCTGAGCCAGCCATCCTCCGAGTGTCCTGGGCATCCTGCCCCGAGTGACTAGGGAGGAGACGTTCCTGTACCCCCACTATTCCTTCCACAGTTTCCTCCTCTGGGCTCCCTCCGAAGACACATTTCTCTGTGCTCCCTGGGAAGGGTTCTATCCTTTGTTCAGCTGCAGAATTCTGGTTCAGCTGCAACCTGCTGGCAGTTAACCTGGGTAGTTCTCTCCCTGGCAGGCATCACACCCCGTCCCTTCCTGATGTGGTGTTGCCTCCAGCTGCAATGCAGGAGTTGGTCTCACCCTCCCGCCTGTAAGCGTGTGGCTTCGCCCAGCTGCAGAAGAATCAAGGAGACTCCCTCCCATTCTCTTAGCAGTTCCTGAGACCTTCCCCTTTCCCTCGGGGGTCCCAGCATAAAACTCCCTCCTGCTGCAGGCAAATACTTTAACCTGAGCTACACGGAAAAAATCGTAATCAAGGAGCAGGTTGAATAGGAGATGTTCCATTACCCCCACAGTCAGAACACTTTCCAAACCTTCCCACACCACATGGATTTTAGCTAGTGGTATGAGGAATCTGCTTTCGCCCAGCCTCACAATCTCTGCCATTTGGCCAGGCAACTTACTGGCCTTTGGGACCACACTCTGCTTAACCAGAGAGATCTGGGCCCCTTCTGCCCCAAGTACTCCCTGCCATTAATTTGGACAGCCTTAACATGCTCCATATCTGGTTCTGCAAAGGCTAACCTCACCGAACCAATATGATCGGTTCCAATTGCCTGGGGGGTTCTGTGGTGAGGGCAGCAGAACTCAGATGAGCTATTGGTTGCCTGCTTCCTCCTAGAACAGGGCATTTATTCTCAAGTGATCAATGGAATTACACTGATAGCACCTGTTGGGCTCTTCTGCTTTTACAGGAGATTTGGGATAGGAGTTACCAGTAGAAAAGTGTTTTTGGGAAGGGAATGTTTAGGCTTCTAGCCCCCTTCTCTCTTCCCAGGGATAAAATGGGATTCTCCCTTCCCACCAGTTTTAAACCCCTTTTTCCGTGGCCTGCCCTCAATAGATGCCTGATTCTGTTCAAAGGCGTCAGCTAAAAGGGCCAGCTCATCCCCAGACTTTACATCTTTGTCCCACAGACACTGCTTCACATCCACCTGACACACACCTAGGAAATGCTCTTGAGCAACAAGATCCAGCATTCCCTCAAACCTGCCACCTCTTTACCCCTCACCCGTTTTCCCAACAAATCTTTCATTTTGTTTACATACTCCCCATTACTGATACCAATATGCTTAAGATTCCTAAATTTAACTTGATATGATTAACGGGTAAACTGAAAACTTCGCAAAACAGTATCTTTAAATTTACAACAGTCTAAAGCATCTTCAGTAGGCATTCCATTGAATACGTTTTGAGCTTTACCAGTTAATTTCGCAATCAGGGTAGGAACTCTCTCATCATCAGGGATTTCATGTATTACACACAGCCTTTCGATGGTGGTCAGATATTCAGCAACAACATCCTCTTCACTGTATGCAGGACATAAGTTGTGCCCGCAAGGGCTAGGGGGGAAGATACCAGTGAAAGGAGGACACTCAGGCCTAAGAATAGTAAACTATGCTTTATTGAAGGAAGGAAGAACTTACGCTCCAATCTGCGCGGGGAGCCCCTAGGATGCGCAGAGGGGCTGCAGGGGACTCTGGCTGTTCGGGACAGCTGACCAGGCAGGACTCCGCCGGGGGGGGAGTCCTCTGCAGCACTATATTCTCTGCTCTTATCTCAGGGCTACATGGGGTCAACAGCTGGCTACATTCTTATATGTACGATTTATGCTTATTACATAAACTGACTCGTTTACAGGCAAAAATATGCTGAGCTATGCTACAATGTCTTTTGGCAGGATCTGTCGGACAAAGTTAAGTGAAACTGCCTGCATCCTCCGCTTACATCCAGTCACATACTCAGTCCACCACTTAGCTCCTCGCCAATCTTCCGCAACCTTGCCCCTACATAAGTGTTCCCATTTGTGGATTTTTGCAGTGATGGGAGTCATTGGGGTCAGGGAGCTCTGGTTCTGCTTGTCTAGCAGGTCCAGTTGGTGTTTTCACTCTCTCTCTTTCTTTCTTCCCGCTCTCTTACTCTTTCTTCATGCTCTTTTTCTTCCATGGCTCTTCTGTGTGCAGCCTCCTCTTCTTTGAGCCTCATTTCTGCCTGCCACATTTGAAACTCGCGGTCCTTTGCGTTCTCTTCTGCTTCCAGTCTGGCCAGCTCTAGTTTTGTAGCTGCCTCACTGGTAGTCATTTTTCTGCTTTCTTATGCTTATTTCCCTCACCCGAAATACACAAACAGAAAATAACAAAACTGTGACCTCCTCCTGACTGTTCTTAGCCACTGCACTTAAGACTCACTTACAATCACAAATATCAGTGCTTAAAGTGTGAACTTCACTTGGAGTAACAAGCCATACATATACCCTGCTCGCTGCGCCACTGTGACGTTCCCCTCTGGTGTTATCTGGACCGGTGATCTGCTAGGCCACTCCAATCATTGACTCTGGGAGCCAGCCTTACCATGCACTGCTGTGAGAACCTCCACTCCTGGGCTGTTCACGCACAGCCTCTGTCATGTAAGCTGCTCCCAGCTACTTGCAAGCGAATGACACTAGCCAATATCTCCAGTCCCAGACACAACCCTAGGAACCTCCATCTTGCAGTGTCCAGTTATGCCCACTGAATGCTGCAAGCTTATATGAGTTAATCAATTTAACAAAGAAATTGATATGTACCAGGCTTGTTGTCCCAAGGGGAACCTCTGATACACTTCAAACCAAATGCCCTGCTTCAGGTAGAATAAACAAACACATTTATTAACTATAAAGATAGATTTTAAGTGATTATAAGTCAAAGCACAACAAGTCAGATTTGGTCAATTGAAATAAAAGCAAAACGCATTCTAAGCTGATGGTAACACTTTCAGTGCCCTTACAAACTCCGATGCTTCCCACCACAGGCTGGCTGGTTGCTCTTAGAATCATAGAATCATAGAATATCAGGGTTGGAAGGGACCTTAGGAGGTCATCTAGTCCAACCCCCTGCTCAAAGCAGGACCAATCCCCAACTAAATCATCCCAGCCAGGGCTTTGTCAAGCCTGACCTTAAAAACCTCAAAGGAAGGAGATTCTACCACCTCCCTAGGTAACCCAGTCCAGTGCTTCACCACCCTCCTAGTGAAAAAGTTTTTCCTAATATCCAACCTAAACCTCCCCCACTGCAACTTGAGACAATTGCTTCTTGTTCTGTCATGTGCTACCACTGAGAACAGCCTAGATCCATCCTCTTTGGAACCCCCTTTCAGGTAGTTGAAAGCAGCTATCAAATCCCCCCTCATTCTTCTCTTCTGCAGACTAAATAATCCCAGTTCCCTCAGCCTCTCCTCTTAAATCATGTGTTCCAGTCCCCTAATCATTTTTGTTGCCCTCCGCTGGACGCTTTACAATTTTTTCACATCCTTCTTGTAGTGTGGGGCCCAAAACTGGACACAGTACTCCAGGTGAGGCCTCACCAATGTCGAATAGAGGGGAACAATCACGTCCCTCAATCTGCTGGCAATGCCCCTATTTATACAGCTCAAAATGCCATTGGCCTTCTTGGCAACAAGGGCACACTGTTGACTCCTATCCAGCTTCTCGTCCACTGTAACCCCTAGGTCCTTTTTTGCAGAACTGCTGCCGAGCCACTCGGTCCCTAGTCTGTAGCGGTGCATGGGATTCTTCCGTTCCTAAGTGCAGGACTCTGCACTTGTCCTTGTTGAACCTCATCAGATTTCTTTTGGCCCAATCCTCTAATTTGTCTCAGTCCCTTTGGCCCCTATCCTTACCCTCCAGTGTATCTACCACTCCTCCCAGTTTATTGTCATCTGCAAACTTGCTGAGGGCCAGTAAGTTAGAGCACTATAAAATGTAAGTGTAGACAAGTCCTAAGTAATGCTCACCTGACACTGATGTGGGGGTGGGCAAAGCCAAGAGGGAAGAAAGGACCTGATAAAAGGGAGAGACATTTGCCATCCTCTCTCTCTCTCTTCCACCTACATCTACATCCCTTGCTAGTTGCAACTCCAATTCTCCCCTTTGATCAGCACTTCAGTCACTTGATGTGGTATCTGTAGATGTAGGTGGAAGAGAGAGAGAAGATGCCAAATGTCTCTCCCTTTTATCAGGTCCTTTCTTCCCTCTTGGCTTTGCCCACCCCCGCCCCTTGAGTGTCAGGTGAGCATTACTTAGGACTTGTCTACACTTAAATTTTATAGTGCTCTAACTTGCTGGCTCAGGGGTGTGAAAAATCACCCTGCCCGAGTGCAGCAAGTTGGAACGCTTTAAATTGCTAGTGTGGATAAGCTCTGAGTACTGGGAGCTATTCCCCTCGTGGAGGTGTATTACCAGGCACGCTGGGAGAGCTCTCTCCCAGTGCTTGCGTGTGACCACACTCATACTTCAAAACACTGCTGTGGGAGCGCTCCCGTGACTGTGCTTTGAAGTTTCTAGTGTAGACGTAGCCTGAGTCTCTCCCAGCAAGGTTGAGCAATTCCCCTGGTGTGACCTTACGCAGGTGAGTCACTGCATTGTCACTCCCTTGCTGAACAATGGCTCTTGGTGGGTTGATTGACACCCTGCCCAGGTATTGGTGACTTTTCTTGCTGTTGCCCCTGGGAAGCTAATATCTGCCTGATTCCCCAATTTACAGCATGTTTTAGTGACCACCATACAACACAATCTCATAACTTCATATTGTGACAAAGTTCCTCCTCTACCTTGGTGGGTCTTGCACTTACTGGCGGATTTGCTCACCTTGGAGATTCTCAGCAGCCCTCAGCTTGGCTGTTTTCATGAACCCACAGTCCAGGTCGACTCCTCCTCTGTCTGACCAGGAGTTGGGAGGTTTGGGGGGAACCCGGGCCCGCTCTCTACTCCGGGTTCCAGCCCAGGGCCCTGTGGAATGCAGCTGTCTAGAGTGCCTCCTGGAACAGCTGTGTGACAGCTACAACTCCCTGGCCTCCCCCATGGCCTCCTCCCAACCCCTTCTTTATCCTCACCACAGGACCTTCCTCCTGGTGTCTGATAATGCTTGTACACCTCAGTCCTCCAACAGTCCGCATTCTCACTCTAGGTCCTAGTGCCTCTTGCTACCAGCTCCTTACACGCGCACCACAAACTGAAGTGAGCTCCTTTCTAAACCCAGGTGCCCTGATTAGCCTGCCTTAATTGATTCTAGCAGCTTCTTGATTGTCTGCAGGTGTTCTAATCAGCCTGTCTGTCTTGTCTCCAGAAGGTTCCTGATTGTTCTGGAACCTTCCCTGTTACCTTACCAAGGGAAAAGGGACCTACTTAACCTGGGGCTAATATATCTGCCTTCTATTACTCTCCTGTAGCCACCCGGCCCGACCCTGTCACAATATGCATGAATGACACACATCTATGGACAGAGAAATGACTTCCAGCAGATCATAACCTTTCCTCTGAGACCTTACAAGGCCTGCTTTATACATAAGATCATGATTATTTGAAAATGAGGACTATGGGGGTTACAGCACGCTCCCCCAAGATATAGAATGTCACAGTGGGTTATTGTGACATTTTATGAACTGGCACGTATCTTTTGCATTTGATCTTACAATTGGGGTTAAGTATTTAGGTCCATTAAGCACAATAGACAAGAGGGGCCTGTACTGATACTGTGTGTGGAGGGACGTCTCTGAAGGCCTTTGGGGAAGATCTTCTTCCTTGTGAGAGTTGGTTTTTCTGTCATGGACCTTTCTGCCCCTGCAGATACGGGAGAGGAATCTCTCCAAGGGAGCAGGAGCCATGGGGGCTCTGGCTGCCTGGGAGCTGGGCAGGCTGCAGTGAGGAGCAAATGCAGAGACCCCTGCAGTCTCCTGTTCTTTCCCTGTATCTAGATCTTTGAATACAGCTTGGGGGACAAGCTGTGGGCTAGGGGTTTCTTACGCCGAACACTCTGTCCTCCTCATGCAGCCATCCCTGATGACCTCCGAAGCCCCATCAGGATTGAGAGAGAGGAGCAGCGCAACTTGCATTTCTTCCCCCCAGAGTATGGCCGTAAGTTCAGATCCCCTCTGCAGCAGAGGGCAGAGGGGTAGCATGGAGTAGGTATTGGGGAGGGGCATGGGACAGGTGTGTAGGGTGAAAAAGGGGACCACGGGGCAGATTCATGGCGGAGGGGGAAATGGGGAAGATGTGGGAGGCATGCTGATGCATGGGGCAGGGGTATGTGTGTGTGTGTGGGGCACAGGGCAGGTGTGTATTGGGGTGTTCCCAGCAGTGGTGGTGGCTTGGAACACCAGTCTGGTTTGTTTCTGGTTTGGTTTTGCAGATGTAGCTGATGGGACAGCTGTGGACATTTTCTCCTTTGGAATGTGCGCCCTGGAGGTAAGGAGCCAGAAGACCCCCCCTACAGATCCCAGGAACTCCCCGAAGGGTTGTCTAGTCCTCCCTTGCTTGGGGCAGAGTGAATTCATTCCCCTGACCCTTCAGGAAGAAGGGGATCTCAGCTCAGTCCAGGAGCTCCCTGTCGAATGGAGTCTGGGTGCCCTCCACTTGCCCCTGTGAGGGCAGCTCTGTGCCCTCTCTTCTCTGATGAAGGCTCTGTGGACCTGCCATCCCCCGTGGCTGTGATGGAGGCTCTGCTCCTGGGGTGACCATTTCCTGCTGTCCCGGCTACCCGCCCTGGGGAGCGGTGGGAGAACTGGCCCCACCCACTTGTGACTCCCCTTCTCAGAGTGAGACGCCTCCCTCAGCCATCTCTGTCCAGACTGAGGCCCTGCCTGGCCCGAGGGCACGGTTGATACTGGTCTTACCCCTTAGGGCCTGTTACACACATGGGTGTGAGGTTTCCCTTGGCCAGTGGGAGAAGCTGCTCACCAGGGGGACTTGCACTGCTGCACCCACCAGGGGATGTACCCAGGGAGTGGCTGTCCACTGCAACCTGTACTGGTGAGCTCGGGGCCCCAGGGAGCAGGGCTGCAAATGCCTCCCACTGCAGCCCCACCCCCTGACCCCGGCCCCACAAACCAGCTTCAGGAACAGATCGAGCGCGTCATCCTCCCCACAATGGGGTGGAGAGAGGACCCGGAGCCCTGACTGGAAATAGTATTATGGGGTCGCTGTGTTAGTCTGTAGCCACAGAAACAACCAGGAGTCCGGTGGCACCGTTAAGACTAACAGATTTATTTGGGCATAAGCTTTCGTGGGTAAAACCCCACTTCTTCAGATGCATGGAGTGAAAATTACAGATGCAGGCACAGATATACGGACACATGAAGAGAAGGGAGTTATCCTACAAGTGGAGAACCAGTATTGACAGGGCCAATTCGGTCAGGGTGGATGTGGTCCACTCCCAATAATTGATGAGGAGGTGTCAATACCAAGAGAGGGAAAATTGTGTTTGTAGTGAGCCAGCCACGCCCAGTCCCTGGTCAAGCCCAAATTGATGGTGTTAAGTCTGCAAATGAATTGTAGCTCTGCAGTTTCTCTCTGAAGTCTGTTTTTGAAGTTTTTTTGTTGAAGGATGGCTACTTTTCAATCTGCTATTGAATGTCCAGGGAGATTGAAGTGTTCTCCGACTGGCTTTTGTATGTTACCATTCCTGATGTCTGATTTGTCCCCATTTATTCTTTTGCATAGAGACTGTCCGGTTTGGCCAATGTACGTGGCAGAGGGGCATTGCTGGCACATGATGGCATCTTCACATTAGTAGACGTGCAGGTGAACGAGCCCCTGCTGGTGTGGCTGATGTGGTTGGGTCCTCTGATGGTGTCACTAGAGTAGATATGGGGACAGAGTAGGCAACGGTGTTTGTTATAGGGATTTGTTCCTGGGTTAGTGTTTCTGTGGTGTGGTATTTGGTTGCTGGTGAGTATTTGCTTCAGGTTGGGGGGCTGCCTGTAAGGGAGGACTGGCCTGTCTCCCAAGGACTGTGAGAGTGAGTGATCATTTTCCAGAATAGGTTGTAGATCGTTGATAATGTGTTGGAGAGGTTTTAGCTGGGGGCAGTATGTGATGGCCAGTGGTGTTCTGTTATTTTCCTTGTTGGGCCTGACTTGTAGTAGGTTACTTCTGGGTGCCCATCTCGTTCTGTCAATCTGTTTCCTCACTTCCCCAGGTAGGTATTGTAGTTGTAAGAATGCTTGATAGAGATCTTGTAGGTGTTTATCTCTGTCTGAGGGATTGGAGCAAATGCGGTTGTATCATAGAGCTTGGCTGTAGACAATGGATCATGTGATGTGTCCTGGATGAAAGCTGGAGGCATGTAGGTAAGTAGAGCGGTCAGTAGGTTTCTGGTATAGGGTGGTGTTTATGTGACTATCACTTATTTGCACTGTGGTCCAGTCTGAGGTTGATGGTGTGGTGGAAATTGTTGAAATCCCGGTGGAATTCCTCAAGGGCTTCTTTTCCATGGGTCCAGATGATGAAGATGTCATCAATGTAGCGCAAGTAGAATAGGGGCGTTAGGGGACGAGAGCTGAGGAAGCGTTGTTCTAAGTCAGCCATAAAAATGTTGGCTTACTGTGGGGCCATGCGGGTACCCATAGCAGTGCCGCTGATCTGAAGGGATACATTGTCCCCAAATGTGAAATAGTTATGGGTGAGGACAAAGTCACAAAGTTCAGCCACCAGGTTTGCCGTGACATTATCGGGGATGCTGTTCCTGACGGCTTGTAGTCCATCTTTGTGTGGAATGTTGGTGCAGAGGGCTTCTACATCCATAGTGGCCAGGATGGTGTTTTCAGGAAGATCACCGATGCATTGTAGTTGCCTCAGGAAGTCTGTGGTGTCTCGAAGGTAGCTGGGAGTGCTGGTAGTGTGGGGTCTGAAGAGAGAGTCCAAATAGCCAGATAATCCTGCTGTCAGGGTGCCAATGCCTGAGACGATGGGGCGCCCAGGGTTTCCAGGTTTATGGATCCTGGGTAGCAGACAGAATACACCTGGTCGGGGCTCTGGGAGTGTGTCTGTGTAGATTTGTTCCCGTGCTGTAGCAGGGAGTTTCTTGAGCAGATGGTGTAGTTTCTTTTGGTACTCCTCAGTGAGATTGGAGGATAGTGGCCTGTAGAATGTGGTGTTGGAGAGCTGCCTGGCAGCCTCCTGTTCATAATCCGACCTGTTCATTATGACTACAGCTTGTGTGGAGCTAGGGGGAACCCAGACTTCCAGCCTGAGAGACCGTCACTGACCTGGCCTGACACCTGTTCCCATCCCACCAGAGGGGCACCAGAGCACCGTCCTCCTGCCCTGAGAATGTCTTGAGTAGGAGCTCCCTTGTGAGAGCAGAGGGGCTGCGGCTTGGCCAGTCTGGCTGGGGATCCGTGTTGGGGCGGGGGCTAAGCTCTGATCTCCCCGGCAGATGGCGGTGCTGGAGATCCAGCCCAATGGGGACAGCCGAGTCTCAGAGGAGGCGATTGCTCGGGCAAGGCACTCCTTGGATGATCCCAACATGCGGGTGAGCAAGGCGGGCTGAGCCCCACCAGGGAACACCAAGGACATTGCAAAGAGTCCTGGCCACAACGCCCCACACGCTGATGGGCTCAGGGCTCCCCCCAGTCACCTGTTATGGGGCTTGGGGCTCCCCAACCCTCCATCTTACACATACAGGACTTGGGGCTCCCCCCACTTCAGTTTCCTTCTCAGGCTCTGCAGAGCTTGGGAATCCCCCACATGCCCTCGCAGTCCAAATCTCCCTCTCAGGAACTATGGGGCTCCCAATCCCCACTGCAGTCTCCTTCTAAGGGTCCATGGGGCTCAGGTCCCCCCATTGCCCCAATCTCCCTACAGCCCAACCCTCTGAATGGAGGGAGATTATATATAGAGTCCCCAAGCTCGGTGCGGCAGGTCCTGAAGGCTAGGAGAGAGATGCTGGAGACCAACTTTAGGATGCTAGATAAGAGATTAAAGCCCAGGACCTGAAATGCTTCCAGTTCCACGCACAGGGCCATTAGGCAGGCAGAACTGCAGGGTCTCAATGCACGGATGAGACATTGGTGCAGGGAGGAGGGTTTTAGGTTTATTAGGAACTGGGGAACGTTTTGGGAAAGGAGGAGCTTATACAGGAAGGATGGGCTCCACGTAAACCAAAATGGAACCAGATTGCTGGCACGTAAAATTAAAAAGGTTGGAGAGGATGTTTTAAATTAAGGACAGGAGGAAAGCTGATAGGCGCAGAGGAGCATGCAGTTCAAGCAGAGACATCTCTTAGGGATGAGTTTATCAAAGGGGAAACTCTGTATCCTAGAAAAGAGTATAGGAAAGAAGTTGGTAAAGTCCAGGCAGGAGCTAGTGAGGAACAGTCAAACATACAAGTATCACATTTAAATGTAACACATGAATATTGACAAAATATATAAATGGTAGAAGTCTAAATACTAAGATGGGTGAACTAAAGTGCCTGGTATTAAATGAGAATATTGATACAAAAGCCATCACAGAAACTTGGTGGAATGAGGATAATCAATGGAACATATTTCAGAGTAACAGCCGTGTTAGTCCGTATCCGCAAAAAGAACAGGAGGACTTGTGGCACCTCAGAGACTAACAAATGTATTTGAGCATAAGCTTTCATGGGCTAAAACCCACTTCATTGGACATAGAATCGCAGGACTGGAAGGGACCTCGAGAGGTCATCTAGTCCAGTCCCCCACAGTCATGGCAGGATTAAGTATTATCTAGACCATCCCTGACAGGCGTCTGTCTAACCTGCTTTTAAAAACCTCCCATGATGGAGATTCCCTAAGCTCCCTGGGCAATTTATTCCAGTGCTTAACTTCCCTGACAGTTAGAAAGTTTTTCATAATGTCCAACCTTGCTGCATTTAAGCTCATTGTTTCTTGTCCTATTCTCAGAGGTTAAGGAGAACAATTTTTTCTCCCTCCTCCGTATATCAACCTTTTATGTACTTGAAAACTGTTCTCATGTCCCCTCTCGGTCTTCTTTTCTCCAGACTAAACAAACCCAATTTTTTCAGTGTTCCGTCATAGGTCATGTTTTCTAGACCTGTGGTCATTTTTGTTTCTTCTCTGGATTTTTTCCAGTTTGGCCACATCTTTCCTGAAATATGGTGCCCAGAACTGGACACAATATTCCAGTTGAGCACGGTAATACCAGGGTACAAAATATACAGGAATGACAGAGTAGGTTGTGCTGGTGGGGGCGTGGAGAAAGCATGGAGTCAAATTAGTAAAAATCTTTAGTGAATCAAACTATACCATAGAATCTCAATGGATAGAAATTCCGTGTTTGAATAATAAGAGTATAGCAGAAGGAATATACTACTGACTACGTGGCCAGAATGGTGAGGGTGATTGTGAAATGCTCAGGGAGATCAGAAAGTCTACAAAGGGAGAAAATGCAATAATAATAATAATAATAATAATTAATTAATAAATCATCCTCAAATTGATTGGGTACATGTCACCTCAGGATGGGATGCAAAAATAAATTTTCTAGACAGCATAAATTACTACTTCTTGAAGCAGCTTGTCCTGGAACCCACAAGGGGAGAGGCAATTCTTGATTTAATCCTAAATAGATCAAAGATGTGGTCCAAGAGGTGAATATAGCTGAAGTGCTTGGTAATAGCAACCATAACATAATTAAATTGAACATCCTTGGAGGGTGGGGGAAATGCCAAAGAAACCCACTACGGTAGCATTAACTTCAAAAAGGAGAACCATACAAAAGTGAGGAGGCTAGTTACATGGAGATTAAAAGGAAGAGTCACAAGGGTGAAATGCCTGCAAACTGCATGGAGATTATTTAAAACACATAATAGAAGCTCAAACTAAATGTGTACCCCAAATAAAAACAGTAAGAGGACCAAAAAATGCCACCATGGCTAAACAGCAGAGTAAAAGAGGCAGTTAGAGGTAAAAGGGCATCCTTCAAAAATTGTAAGTCAAATCCTAGTGAGGAAGATAGAAAGGAGCAGAAACTCTGTCAAGGCAAGTATAAAAGTATATAAAGCAGGCCAAGAAAGAATGTGAAGAGCAACTAGCTAAGGACACAAAAATTAACAGCAATTTTTTTTAAATACATCAGAAGCAGGAAGCATGCCTAGCAGTCAGTGGAGCCACTGGACAATTGAGGAGCTAAAAATGCACTCAGAAAAGATAAGGTCATTGTGGAGAAGCTAAGTGAATTTTTTTCATTGGTCTTCACTGCAGAGGATATGGGGGAAATCCCCACACCTGAGCCATTCTTTTTAGGTGGCCAGTCTGAGGAACTATCCCAGATTGAGGTCTCAATAGAAGAGGTTTGGGAGCAAATTGACTTATTACTGTTTAATTTATCATCAGAACCAGATGGGATTCATCCAAGAGTTCTGCAGGAACTCTGATATGAAACTGCAGAACTTACTAACGGTGGGGTGTAACCGATCACTTAAATCAGCCTCTGGACCAGGTGACTGGAGGGCAGCTACTGTGAAGCCAATTTTTAAAAAAAGGCTCCTGGGAATTAGAGGCCAGTAAGCCTGACTTCAGTACCAGGTAACTGCTTGAAACTATAGTAAAGAACAGAATTATTAGAGGTGTAGATAAACACAGTATGTTGGGAAAGAGCCAGCTTTTCCCGGCTTTTGTAAAGGGAAATCCTGCCTCACCAATTTATTAGAATTCTTTGGGGGTTTCAACACACATGTGGACAAGTGGATATAGTGTATTTGGACTTTCAGAAAGCCTCTGACAAGGTCCCTCACCAAAGGCTCCTAAGCAAAGCAAGGGATAAGAGGGAAGGTCCTCTCATGGATCAGTAATGGGTTGAAAGATAGGAAACAGGGTAGGAATGAATGGTTAGTTTTCAAAATGGAGAGAGGTAAATACCAGGGTTCCCCAAGGATCTATACTGGGACCAGTGCTGTTCAACATATTCATAAATGATCTGAAAAAAGGGGGTGAACAGTGAGGTGATAAAGTTTGCAGATGATACAGAACGACTCAAGATAGTTAAGTCCAAAGCTGAATGTGAAGAATTACAAAGGGATCTCACAAAAGGGATACTCAGGAACTGGGCAACAAAATGGCAGATGAAATTCAGTGTTGATAGGTGCAAAGTAACGCACATTGGAAAACATCATCCCAACTATACGTATAAAATGATGAGGTCGAAATTAGCTGTTACCCCTCAAGAAAGAGATCTTGCAGTCATTGTGGATAGTTCTCTGAAAACATCCACGCAATGTGCAGCATAGGGTGACCAGATAGCATATGTGAAAAATCCGGACTGGGCTGGGGGGTAATAGGCATCTATATAAGAAAAAGCCCAGACTATCAGGACTGTCCCTATAAAATCGGGACATCTGGTCACCCTAGTGCAGCGGCAGTCAAAAAAGTGAAAAGAATATTAGGAACCATTAGGAAAGGGATAGATAATAAGACAGAAAATATCATAATTGGGGGAGGGATAGCTCAGTGGTTTGAGCATTGGCCTGCTAAACCCAGGGTTGTGAGTTCAATCCTTGAGGGGGCCATTTAGAGATCTGGGGCAAAAACTGGGGCTTGGTCCTGCTTTGAGCAGGGGTTGGACGAGATGACCTCCTGAGGTTCCTTCCAACCCCGATCTTCTATGGTTCTATGATAATGCCACTATATAAATTCATGGTACACCCACACCTTGAATACTGCGTGCATTCTGGTTGCCCCATCTCAAGAAAGATATATTAGAATGGGAAAAAGTGCAGACAATGACAGGGGTATGAAACAGCTTCTGCAGAAGGAGAGAGTTGAAAGACTGGGACTTCAATTTTAAAAAGGAGACAATTAACAGGGGATGTGACAGAGGGTCTATCAATCATGACTGCTGGTGAGAAAGTGACCAGGGCAGTGTGATTTACCCCTTCACAGAACACAAGAGCCAGGGGTCACCCAGCGACATGAGCAGGCAGCAGGTTTAAAACAAACCAACAGAAGCATTGCTTCACGCAGCGCCGAGCCACCCCGTGGAGCTCAGTTCAAGGTGGTGTTTTTGATCGGCTTTTATTGACACCTGTTCAGTACAAAGCTCTTTGTGAGCGATTCAGATGCTCCTCCACCTAGGGCTGAGAGCTCCTGCTCCTGCTC
Source organism: Lepidochelys kempii (assembly GCF_965140285.1). Lineage (NCBI taxonomy): Eukaryota > Metazoa > Chordata > Testudines > Cheloniidae > Lepidochelys > Lepidochelys kempii. The sequence goes on along the minus strand of NC_136381.1, from coordinate 744,876 downwards.
TTCCCCGCAGGTCTCCAGCAGAAACGGGAGGTAGGACCTGCCATTCCTGACTTCCCTATGGTGATAAAGCAGCAGAGAAGTTTCTGGGGAGAGGGGAGCTGGAGAGGGGCAGAGCAGGGAGGTCATAGAGTGCCGCCGAGCAGAGCGCCTCCGCAGCCTTTCTTTTCCACCGAGGAGCAGGAAAGGGCGCGCGTCCAGCCTTTCCCCTCTGCAGGCCACCATTAAGCGTTTCCAGCTCCCCCGTCCAGCTGTGTCTTGAATCCTCCTCTCGTCCCAACCCCAGGATGTCTCCCAGCCTGTGAGCGCAGAGGAAGGGCTCTCAGGTGCTGATTCTGACGGGCTGTTAGACACCCCCCGCCCACTCTTTTCGCAGTCTGCTTGCTGAATTTCCCCTGCATCCTCCACCTGCACATTGCGCAGCAGCACCAGGAGCCAGCGCTCCTGGGAGCCCAGACTCCTGTTGCAATAGGGCCCCCAGGAACATCGTCACCTTAAGGTGGTACCACGAATCCCACGATCATTGCACCAAAGTCTGCGCACTCTACAGCCCTCTGGTGTCGCTGCCAACTGGCACGAGGCTCCTGGAGCCCTCAGAGGACGGGCATGCATTGCCTCTCCTGGGCCGCTGTGGTGGGGCTGCAGCGGGGGGAGGTCTCTGCATTGCCGCGGACTCATGCCCCCCCCGTTTTGCCCCTCAGGACTTCATTCTGGGGTGCCTGCTCCTCAACCCGGACAAGCGGCCAACAGCCCATAACCTGCTCTTCCACCAGGTGCTCTTTGAGGTCCACTCCCTCAAACTGCTGGCAGCGCACTGCTTCATCAACGGCCAATGTGAGTGAGCGGGGACGAGGAACGGGGACGCTCAGCCGCAGCACCCTGGCACTCAGCTGAGTCTTGAGCAGAGCGGTACCAGATGCAGCCACCCAAATCCCTGCCCCAGCGCAGCCGAGGGCATGGGAGAGGCTCTCTGGGCCCCTCCTTGGGGAAGGGGCAGTCTCTGGCCCCTACCTGCGGGGAGAGTTTGTGCCGTGCTCCCAGCTGACAGGTTCTTCTCTTGCCTTTGCTGTAGACCTGATGCCGGAGAACGTGGTGGAGGAGAAGACGAAGGAGCTGGACCTGAACATGGTGATGGCGGAGATCCGGCGAGAGGGGCTGCCTGCAGTGCAGTGGAGGTGAGACCCCTGGGGAGGGGGATCTTGGGGCAGCAGCAGCAGCGGGGAGTGTGGATGGGCAGGAAACCCTGCAACCTCCACACCCAGCAACCATGGCTTGGTGCTCCTAGTGTCACTGCCCCACCTCTCCCCCAGCCCCTCTTTCTGCCCCTCCTTGCCCCACTGTCCCCAGTAACCTCTCCACTCCTGTTTCTCTTCCAGATACTCAGAAGTCTCCTTCCTGGAGCTAGATAAGTTCCTGGAGGACGTCAGGTGAGCTGGGGTTGGCTGAGGGATCCGTGGGACACCACCCAGGCCTGTTCAGACGCTCCTTGTGTGGATAACATGCTGCCAGCGAGGCTTGGACAGACAGGGCCTCAGCTCAGGCTCCCTAGTGCAAGCACCAGTGGGGTGGCTGGTTTCGTTCAGTCCTGACCCCTGGATGCCAGACAATGCCTCGTCCCTGGGCTGCATGGAGCTGCCAGCCTCTCGAACACTGCAGGGAAGCTTTTGCAGAAATGTTTCCTTTCTGCTGAGTGGTTTCTGGGTCAGTTCCTGATTTGTCCCCCTCCCCATGGTCGACCCGAGCTGGCTGCTGTTCTGTCCACGGCCCCTGGACTGCGGGGGCCCCCAAGGCTAAAGCCCTGGGCTGCCGTAGGGCAGCCATGTCTGGAGTGAGGGGGAAGGGCTTGTGCCCTGCTGCCTCCCCCACATCAACAGGGCCCGGCTTCTCCTCCCCCTGCAGAGCACAGCTCCCCCGGGGCCATGACCCCTCCCTCGCCCCTTGCTAGCTGGGCCTGGGCATGGCTTGTTCCGCCTGACCTGTCTCTCTGTGGCAGGAACGGGATCTATCCCCTGATGAACTTCGCGGCCACCAGGCCCCTGCTGCTCCCGCGTGCGCTCTCCCAGCCTCAGGAGGACCCCCAGAAAGCCAAGACCCCCACCCCGGAGCCCTTCGATGTGGAGACGAGGAAGGTAAGGGCAAAAGTGGGACCATTTCAAATGCCACCCTGGGGACAGCACCCCCTGCTGGAACTAGGCAGACAGTGCCCTTTTCTGCTACGCTCTTGCCCTGTGGACTCCCCTCCCACTGGTCTGGCGCGGTCCCCCAGCCCAGCTGCAAGGTCTCCAGCCGGCAAGGGAGAGACGTTTCCAGTGCCCACAGTGAGTGCTGTGGGCTCCCCACTTGGGATCGAGCTAATGCACTTTGTTCTCAGCCTTGACCCATCAGAGCAGCCAGGCTGGGGCTGGGGCTGGGGCTGGTCTCCGGTACATTTCCCAGGAGGTCCACAGACAGCACTAAAGCCCAGGGCATGATGGGAGGTAGGGATTGATTATTGTTTGATACTGACTTTACAGTGAGACCCCAGCTGAGATCAGGCCCCTGTTGTGCAGGGTGCTGCACAGAAAGGGAGAAAAATCCCTGCCCCACATGGCTTATGCTCCAGTGGAAGGTACAGTCTTGCCAACTGGGCAGAGCAAACAGTTGAAGGGAGAAGGGGAGTGGGGCAAGCATGAGTGGATGCATGGTTACAGACACTCTCTTTCTTACTCCTCTCTATTCTTTGTATTACGGTAGCTCTGGATCCAGGACCCTGCTGTACTGGGTGCTGTAGAAATGTGTAACAGAGACAGCCCCTGCCCCAGAACACTTACAGGCCAAGTGTAAGACTGTAGACAGTAGGTGGATATAACAGGCAGAGCAGGCACAAGGAAACAGTGAGACTATACGGGTCAGGATGAAAAGCAGAGGTCACAGCGCACCAGCTGCCTAAGCAGTGCTAAGGTTTTTGTGGGCCTGGCAGCAGGGGGAGTGCTAAGGAGAGATTTGAAAGAGGACAATGAGGTGGCTTTGCAGAGGTGTTTTGGGGAGCTTCTCTCATGCACAGTGGGTGTAATGAGAGATGGCTTGTGGGGAAATTGCTAAAATGGGCAATCAAGACTGGCATCATTTCCTGAATGAATGAAGGAGTCGACATGTCTATGGCACATGAAAAAGATGGGGCAAGTGGGGATAGGCCATCAAAGACTCTACAGCAGGGGTGGGCCACATCTGGCTATGGAAATTATATTGCGGGCCCCCTCATGAAATTGGGGGTTGGGGTGTGGGAGGGGGTGAGGGCTCTGGCTGGGAGGGCAGGCTCTGGGGTGGAGCCAGAAATGAAGAGTTCAGGATGTGGGAGGGGGCTTCGGGCTGGGGCAGGGGGTTGGGGTGCAGGGGTGGGGGTGAGGGCTCTGGGATGGGGCTGGGGATGAGGGGTTGGGGTGCAGGGGTGGGGGTGAGGGCTCTGGCTGGGGGTGCGGGCTCTGGGATGGGGCTGGAGATGAGGGGTTGGGGGTGCAGGAGGGTGCTCCGGGCTGGGACCAAGGGGTTTGGAGGGCAGGAGGGGGATCAGGGCTGGGGCACGGGCAGGGGGTTGGGGCATGGGAGGGGTCAGGGGGTGCAGGCTCTGGGCGGCGCTTACCTCAAGCAGCTCCCAGAAGCAGCGGCACATCCGCCCTCCAGCTCCTATGCGGAGGCGCAGCCAGGCAGCTCTGTGCACGGCTCCGTCCGCAGGTGCCACCCCTGCAGCTCCCATTGGCCATGGTTCCCGGCCACATGCACTATATGTGCCTTCACTGCAGAGCGGCGGGGGTGGTGCTTGGGGCAGGGCTGTGGGCAGTGTGTGGAGCCCCCTGCCTGCCCCTACACGTAGGAGCTGGAGGGGGGACGTGCTGTTGCTTCTGGGAGCCGTGCAGAGGCATGGCACGCGTGGGGCGGGGAAAGCCCCCAACCTCGCTCCCTGGCTGAAGCGCTGGAGCAGGACAAGCCCCGAACCCTGCTCCCTGGCAGGAGCTTGAGGGCCTGATTAGAATGTCTGAAGAGCCGGATGCGGCCCCCAGGCCGTAGTTTGCCCACCGCTGCTCTGCAGTGAAGGCACAGATAGTGCATGTCTTTGAAGTGGAAGAGGCACTAGCAGAGGGACACAAAGCGGGGAATCAAAACGAGAAGCCGGGAAGAGGACTTCTGTGCTTATTGTTTGTAAAGCCGTCCTGCCTACGAGCCACTGAGAACAGCGTTAGGCATGGGACAAACACAGACCAGAGAGAGGGCCTGGCCTCAAAGAGCTGACAATCTAAGTAGCCGTGTTTTTAAGGGCTACAAGTGAGTCTAGACGGCATCTGTCAAGGCCAGAGAAGAGGAGGTGGCAGGTAAGTGAGATGATGAGGGCCTGGATGAGAGATTTAGCTGTGTGGGCAGAGATTAGAGGCCTCCGCCTCCTCTTCTATGTGGAGTTCAGCCACCAGGGGATAGCCTCTGTCCTGAGGGAGGCCAGACATTGTACACCAGACTCCAGTTGTCAGGTTGGGCACTCTTCTACCACAGGTTATTGTCTGCGATGTTGCCCCAGGGACACGGCATGGGGAGGAAACCAGGCCAAGCCGATGCACGGTCTGGTCTGGACCTTTGGTCTGACCCAGTATGGCCCTTCTTACGGCCGCGGCACCTGTGAACGACCCAGAGAGTAGTCTACTGAGCCTGCTCTAGTGTCTATGGACAAGGAGGCAGGTTCACTCATGGATTCCTGAATTTATTTAGGCCCGGCCTACACTAGGAAAGTATAACCGTTGCTGAGGGATGTGAAAAAATCTACCCCTGAGCGATGCAATTAAACCGACCTACCTCCTGGTGTGGACAGCGCTAGGTGACCGGGAGAATTCTGCCGTCAGCCTAGCTACTGCCTCTCTGGGAGATAGAGTTCCCTTGGCATAGCTCGTGTCTACACTGAAGCCCTACAGCGGCGCAACTGCACCACTGCTGTGTTGCATGTGTAGACAAGCCCCTAGGGCGTCAGACTCTTTCCCACAGATGCTTCCATTGTGTAAGAACATAGTTTTCAGCTCCTTGGCGGCATGGACCATCCATGCATGCCAAAGGGCCAGTAGCGCTTTTGTCCCGGAGTGCACGAGCGGCCACAGCAAAGTGGGTCAAAGAGATCAGCCATCATGTCACACCCCAGTCAGGAGTGGGAGTCCGCCCCAAGTATAAGCTGGTGCTGAACGTTGTTTCCTGTCTGAGAATGGGGCATCGGGCAGCTGGAAAGGCCAGATCATAATGGTGTTTTGCAGAAAGAAGTGGCAGGATTAGAACCCGGCCTGGATGTGAGGATCTGAGGGAGGGCTGAGTGGAAGGTGACACCCATCTTACAGACATGAGTGACGGGGAGGATGGAAGTGTTGTCCACAGCGATTGAGAAAGGAGGCAGGAGAGGCGGGGATGGGGGGGAACGATTAAGAGCTTGGAACAATTTGTGGGTGGTGAGTCAATCGGAGTTTTAGGGCCTAAATAATTGCTGCTTTCACTAAGCGCTGGTTTCCTCCGCGCCCCAGGGGTGCTCAACCCCCTGCTCCACCCCAGGTCCTGCCCCACCCGACCCCTTCCCCCAAGCCTCCACCTCTGCCTTGCCTCTTCCTGCCTCCGCTCCACCCCTTCCCCAAACCCTGCTCTGCCCCAGGCCTTACCTAGCCCCCACCTCCAACCCTCCTCTCCCCACCCCTGGCCCTGCCCCCACTCCACCCCTTCCCCCAAGTCCCCACCCCCACCTTTTCCCATCCCCACTCTGCCCCCACCCTGCCTCTTCCCGCCCGGTTCCACGCCCTCCCCCAAGTGCGCCCCATCCCCGCTCCTCCCCCTCCTGCATGCCACGGAACAGCTGATCTGTGGCAGGCAGAAGGCGCTGGGCGGGAGGAGGAGGAGCTGGTCAGCGTGGGGCCACCGGTGGGCAGGAGGCGCTGGGGGGTGGGAACGTGGCTGCCGGTGGGTGCTAAGCACCCACTAATTTTCTCCCGTGGGTGCTCCAGGGATGCAGCACCCACGGAGTCAGCACCTATAGCTGCTTTATAACAGTCAGGAGGGGACAAATGTGCCGGTGTCTCTGTGTTGACAGATATTGTATCGTTGTTCGCCTCTCCCCTCAACCTCTGGGGACCACTGGAACTGTGGGCTCCTTGGCCAGGCCCACAACCATGACTGGGTGTGTTTGTGCAGGGCCCAGCTCAGATGGACCCTGGGCTGGCCCAGTCTGGCAGTTCCTATGGGACAGAAATGGGGGAGGGAAGGGAAAAGGTTTTAGGTGGCAGATAGGCAGCTGGGGTTGTGGGATGTAAGTCAGAGGGGGGGAGTCAAGCTGCCTGGCCAGGGATACGGCCGAGCTGAAGGAGGGGAGACTGCATGTGCCCCAGTGCTGCTCCCAGGCTGATGTTTGTCTTGGTCTCTCCTAGGTAGTGCAGATGCAGTGCAGCATGGAGATGAATGAAGAGAAGGCCCAGTGGCATGTAAGCCATGAGCCCAGCACTGGGCCAGTACCAGAGCTTGACCCTCTTGGTCTGTCCTTCCCCTTGTCCCTAGAACAAAGGTCGGTAGGACGTTTGTTACAGCAGCAGGCAGGGGTCCACGGTGTGGGGTGGTGCAGAAACAGTCCCAGCTAGTGAGTTGCAGCAGGGTGCCCCAAAGAGCTCCCTATTTTTAGGAAGACAGCTGGGCCATGGGGTGTGAGGGGAGGGAGACAGCCACACAGATCAATGTTTCACAAACAGAGATGTTTGCTTTTGGCTTTGTAGCTCTATAAATGAACCCCAGCATATAAATTCGACTAACATTCTCCTGGGGGATCCTTGGAGGGATCCTGAGCCCTTTATCCTCTGCAGGGAACTCCCAGAGCACTCGCTGCAGCCTGGAGCGAGGCTGGAGAGGGAAAGACTTGGGATTGTTGCACTGGGTGGGGTGCCTCCGACCCTACCCTTCTCCCAGTGTAATGTACCATTTTAGCCGTGATAGAGGAAAGGGCACATTCATTCCAGGCAGGGCCTTCAAAGGGCACGTCTGACTGGCTGCCCGCTCCTCCGAGCAGCCTCTGGTGCTGGCTGAGCGAGCTGCACCTTTGTTTCCTAAGGAGGAGCTGATGCTCTTTTCTAATACGCTCTCTCTTCCTGCTGCAGCTCACGCTCTTGCTAACCCTGGAGGACAAGCTGCACCGACAGTTAAGCTATGACCTGCTGCCAAGTAGGTTTATTTATAATTACCATTACCTATGATTGATCTAGTAGTCGTGCTTGAGGGCCCTGAGCAGGGTTGGGCCCCCATGGCACAAGGCCACGCTCAGACTTACAGGAGGACGAGGTCCTTACTCCAAAGAGCTCACAGTCTGTTTACAACCTGGTTTCCTTTCCTCTCTGTACTGGAAGAGGCAGATTGAACCCTGCCAGCCAGGTGTAGGGTCCTGCCCACCTGAGCCCCCAGAGCAGTGGGTGTCCAGAGCTCACAGCCTCTGGGAGCATAGTGGAATGGCCATTAGGAAGGTTCACGTTATCCTGATTAGAATTTCACCCCTGCACCCCAATACTGTGACACCTGTCAAGAGAAGGGGAAGCAGTAGGTCGTTTCTCCCCTGAGACAGCAGCCTTTTTCTGCAGCTTTAGTAAAGGAAAGTCCATGGCTGAGTGAGCTGCCCTTGCAGGGTGTGGAAGTTCCTGGCCATTCATCCTGGCTCTGCTGCAGAGCCCAGAGGTGGTTCTCTTCAGAGCACGCCCAGTCCCAGCCTAACTCATGGGGAAGACAGGAGCCCTCTGGAGGAAAGTGCAGCCATCTTTATCTAGCACCCTGCAGTCAGAGGTCTTTACCCAGCCTCACAGACAGCCAAAAAGCCCAGGGCCAGGGATCTCCCTGCACAGGGCTTGGTATCATAAAAGGCCCTTTTTGGTTTCTGAGGCGAAATGAGCCAAGAATGTCAGAAGGGCGTTCTGCTGAGATGACTACACTTTGCCTGGTTTGGGAGTGGAACCTTGCAAAGCTCATTCCACCCGGCCCTTGGCGTGAGGCCCACTCAGTGCTCACCTACATGCTCTGTCTGCCCCATAATCACATGGGCTAGTGCTCAGCCAGCCCTAGGCTCACTCCATCTATGTTCCCAAAGCCAAATGCGTCAGCAAAAGCTTCCAGCTGGGCTGTGTGCCAGGAGCAGCGCTCTCTGGAGGGAATGCGAGCTGCACGAATTTCCTTTTCTCACAGTTAACCCTGTTTCTGCAGCTGACAGTTCCAAGGGCTTGGCCTCAGAGTTGGTGCACTACGGATTCATCCATGAGGTGAGCCTCCTCCCCTCTCCTTTAGAATCTGCATGACTCCCTCGGGCAGGGATCTGCTGCCAATACATTAACACAGGGCTCTCTAATTCTCCACAACACCCTAAGCCTCAGGGGCATGAGGGCTGCCGAGGGGGCGCACCTAGGCCTGGGGAGTCCACTCACTTACTGTCCCATTTAAAGAAGCTTTTTCTGATGACTGTGGCCAGGGTCAGACAGGGCCAGTTTATGGCTGCATGATGAACCCACTGCTTTTTACCATGGTGCCATTCTTTGCCTATCTGCTTCGCTCAGGCCTGGCCCCAGGCTGCTGCAATGACAGGAGTAGCCATACTGTCATGGCACAAGTCACACACTGAGTGGGACCAAATTTAAAAATGATTCTGAAGTATGAAACCAGAAAAGCTGCCTAGATCAAAGAGCCCAGATGAGACTCTCTGCCACCTCCTGCCTCCCCCAGAGAAGCATCCAAGCCTGCTGCTGCCCCAAAAAGCAGTCACTGGCCTACACTGCAGCTTTCTACCTGGCCAGAAGATGGAATTAGTTCCCGCACCACCAAACTTGTGCACAGCACATTTCTCTTCAGTGGCCCCAGAGCTAGGAAGGGTCCAGCTAGTTCAGCAGTCCAGAGCCAGGGGAATGCAGATGCTTCGAGTAGCAGAGCATCCTGGAGGAAGCCTGGCTAGGAGGAAGCGGACACACTTATTTTTGCCAAAAAACGGTGTCGCGTTTTGGCCATGAGTTGGGAATTTGGAAACCGTAAGTGAAGTCTGGGAGAATTCCTCAAGCTGAATCCTGACCCTACCCGAGCAGTTAGTCAGCTCCTTTGGCAAACAGCTTTCACTGCCGGGCACTTACAAGATGATGCATTTATACTTCGTTCCTGGACGGCCTCTTAAGCACATGGACCATATAGCACAGAGGTCATCTGCCAAAATGAACAGGGAAGACTTGGGAGAGAACAAGAGTCCCCGCCGATAGAGCATTTCTGGAAAATACATGGCTCCTGGTACAATCTGTTGATTCCAAAGTCAAACAATTTTCTGTTAAGAAGCAGAGAGAAATGTCTTTCACAAGCTGGAGATTTTGTGGGTGTCGAGGTGTGTGTGACCCTCCGCGGCAGGGAAATTAACCAACCCTTCCTTCGCTTGGGTAGGAGAATGTTACTATGCGGCTCCTGGCAAACTGATGACCCCTCTACAGCATCAGCTGCTCTGCCTATCTGACCTTTGCCTCTCTGGATCTCCACAGCCCTGCTCTTCTCCTTGCTAACACAGAGACATGAGAGGTGATGGTGAGGGTTAGACGTGGGGAGTGCTCTCAGCTACACCAAGCCTAATTAACCTGCTGATTCCTTTCTCCTAGGATGACTGTGAAATGCTGGCCAACTTCCTAGAAAATGCTTTCCATAAGCACCGGTCTCCTCCCTTGTGAGTCACCCCGATGAGTTCTGGGCAGACAGGTGCCCCCCAAAGGAGGATGGGAACTGTCCCAGGCCAGAAGGGGCTCTTGATCAGACTTTCTGCTGCAGAGGTGACCTCGCCATTTGTTCCTGTCTGTATCTCTACTGTCCATCTGGCCTGTGATTCAGAAAGACAATGGCAAGAAGAGAAAGAACCAGCAAACATGAGGCATTAGACATGCGTCATTGTTACCAGGAACCCGCCAAGAACGTGCTCTTTAGTCCCCACTTCTGAAGGAGCCAGGGCGAGCAGTGAGGTGGTTTAAGGAGTGGAGGATCATGCAGGAAGCTTCTGGCTGGCGGGTTTTTGAAGATGCAAAGCTGCTGCAAGAGCTCACAATCGGTAAATTTACCTCTGGGAGCAAGAAGCACCTTCACTGTGGGCCATCACTTCGCTTCCTCAGCTGGAAATGGTCACAGCAGGGAGTGAGTCGGGTTGGGGGGAGTGCAGGTTTGGGAGGATCTTGAGTAGTTTCTTGTCTGCCACATTCCACCCCTTTTCCAGGCCTGATTCCTCCTGCTCTGCTGGGTTCTCCCAGGGCAAAGGAGCCATTGCAATGCCTTATAAGAACTGGACTCCCTCTGCTAGGCTGAGGAGAGGACATTGTGAGCTTGACTGACATGGCATGGGAAGAAATTGCAGGAATCCAGAACCATCAGGTGGTTCATAAAATATGGAAAAACAGAAGAACCCCTGGTGCTGAGCACAGCCTCTGTCATTTCAGAGTTTGTCTCTTAGCCTTCCAAAATTTTGCTATGTCGTAGGGAAAAGCCTCGATGTCTCTTCCTTCCATTTCTCCTGTGGAATTTCCATCATTAGATGGGAGAATGGGGGCAAATATAGCTGCTGCTTTGTCAGGTTCAAGATTGGAATATTATGCAAATAGGAATTGTGTATCAAAAGCTGTGCCATGCTGCTCTGCCTGCACCTCGCTGCTCTGAGTGTACAGTTCACACTGTGCCATACGGGCCATGCTGACTTTTTTACACCGTGCCTGATTCCCTGTCTAGTACTGGCTGCGTATGCTTTGCCACGCAGTGCAGACTGTACCCTGGTGTGCTGGGCTTGCCATGCTAAGCTGCTTTGCCACGCTGTCCTGGCTGTTTAATTACGTGAGTTTTCCAAGCGCTGATATTGTGCTAACTTTGTGGACACTGACGTTTCAATAAATGGATTGAAAAGAACAAACTCCATTGCGAAACATGATGACTGAGTGACCCATTCAGAGTCGTTGTGGATTGTCTGCTCTCCCCATTACACAAAGAAGGGGTAAGGTAGCTTCCTCTATGTTCCAAGTGGCTTATCCAGAACGTCAGGTACACTGAAACGCTGAACAAATTAGATGGAGAAACTTTCTCTGGACGCTTAGTTCAGCTGGGCTTCTCACTCTTTCCACTTAAGCCAGGGCAAGTCTGGGCTTGAGTCTATGGAAATGCTGAAAGCTTTCTTTGTGCGGTGCCTACTTCATATCCCTGATGGAGCAATTAGCTTTAGTTCAGCCCCTAGGTTTTCCCCTTGGTGATTTCTTTGTATAACCAACACGTCACAGCTTGATTTCTCCAGAGATTTTTCCTCCCAATGACTTTGCTGTGCTCTGCAGTGGTGTATTTTGTTAGCTAATCTCTACACAATTCCTAGAAAGAAAAGGAGGACTTGTGGCACCTTATAGAGACTAACAAATTTATTTGAGCATAAGCTTTTGTGAGCTACAGCTCACTGCATCGGACGCATTTCCTAGAGTACATGATGCATGAGGCAAGGATGATCTGAGGTTGAGGAATGAAGCTCCACACCCTGAAAGAGCTCCAGCTGGTAAAACAAAACACAGCAGTCTGTCTGCTCAGCACCAAGGATTGTTGTGATTTTTTCCTCAACACGCTCCCCTGCTCCAAAATATTTTTTCCTGGCAGAAGAACTCACTAAAAAAATACAGTGCAAACAACCCAAAGGGCTTGTAATCGATATCTTGGGTACTTATATGGCCTCCATCAGCCCAATATCTGAGCGCCTCACACTCTTTAAAGACAACGCTATGTGATCCACCTCTTGAGCCTGTATCTCATTCTGTAAGTGTGAAAAGGCACATGCCCAAAAGGGATAGCTTCCAACTCTGCACTGAGAATATGAGAACTGAGTCCCAGCCTACGGATCAGTTAGGTCTGCCAATCTTTTGCACCTGCTGTTAGACACCAACATGCTTTCCAGTTGTGGCACCGTACCAGAGTCCACAAGACTATAGCAGGGGTCAAAAAAGAATTAATTAATTATAGGGGGATAGGTCCATCGATGGCTATTAGCCAGGATGGGCAGGGATGGTGTCCCTAGCTGCTGTTTGCCAGAAGCTGTGAATGGGCGACAGGGGATGGATCACTTGGTGATTCCCTGTTCTGTTCATTCCCTCTGGGGCACCTGGCATTGGCCGCTGTTGGGAGCCAGGACACTGGGCTGGATGGACCTTTGGTCTGACCCAGTGTGGCCGTTCTTATGTTCATGCATGAGATGCTGAGCTGGTTGGTCTCTTCAAAATTAAAAGACAAATCTGAATTTTGATTTTACTTCTACCATTTTGCCACAATTAATTGCCACCCAACCTCTTCTGCAAAAATAGATTTTGGGTAGATTTGTAGATTATAAAGTCAGATGGGCCCACTGTGATCATACAGCCCAGCGGCTCCCAAACTGTGAGCTGCAGCACACAGTCCCAGGTGCTCCGCCATCATGGGCAGAGCATCAGTGTGGGGTGGGGGAGGGGGCGAGCAGCAACACCAGGTGCTTTGTGCATCCAGGTCAGTTTCTCCACGTGGGCTGAGTAAGGGGAGAGTGGAAGAACAGCTCCTGATGCCTCACAGCACAGCCCATGTGTGGAAACGGACCTGGACGCACAGAGCACCTGGCGTCGCCGCTCACCTGCCCTCAGCCTTGTAACCCACAGGTGGCTGGGGGTTGGGTGGGGGCGACAGAGGAATGTTCGGGGAGGGCAAGCGGCAATGCCCAGTGCTCTGCGCATCCAGGTCAGTTTCTTCAGTCTCCAAGCTCAGGTAGGTGTAGTCCTCGGTGGCGGCAAACCACTGGGTGCTAATAGCCACAGTGACCGTGCAGGACGGGCCTGGCCTGGCCCAGCATGCGCACAGCCACAAGGAGCAGAGCCACTCTCACTGTGCCACCTAGAAGGGGTAGCTAGGGATAGTGCACAGGCGGGGGGGTAGCTCAGCACATAGCTGGGTCTCACAGCAGCAGCACCCCCTCGGACACAACCCCTCCTGGCATCCAGCCCTAGCAACCCCCTTGCCTGCATCCAACCCCTAGCTGCCCCCTGCGTGCACACAGCCCCTAGCTGCCCCCTTGCCTGCATCCAACCCCTAGCTGCCCCCTGCGTGCACACAGCCCCTAGCAACCCCCTTGCCTGCATCCAACCCCTAGCAACCCCTGCCTGCCCCCTGACCGTAGATACCCCCGTCTGCCCCCTGAGCTACCCCCTTGCCTCCACCCAGCCCCTAGCTGCCCCCTGAGCTACCCCCTGCCTGAACACAGCCTCTAGCAACCCCCTTGCCTGCATCCAACCCCTAGCTACCTCTGCCTGCACCCTGAACCTAGATACCCCCCCGCCTGCCCCCGAGGTACCCCCTTACCTCCACCCAGCCCCTAGCTGCCCTCTGCCCGCACACAGCCCCAGCTACCCCCTTGGTGGCATCCAACCCCTAGCTGCCCCATGAGCTGCCCCCTGCCTCCACCCAGCTACCTCCTGCCCACACCCTGAGCCTAGATACCCCCCTGCCTGCATCCAACCCCTAGCTGCCCCGAGTGCACACAGCCCCTAGGTGCCCCCTGAGCTGCCCCCTGCCCGCACCCTGCCCTAGATACCCCCCTGCCTGCCCCCTTGCCTGCATCCAACCCCTAGCGGCCCCCTGAGCTGCCCCCTGAGTGCACACAGCCCCTAGCTGCCCCCTGAGCTGCCCCCTGCCTGCACCCTGACCCTAGATAGCCCCCTGCCTTCCCCCTTGCCTGCATCCAACCCCTAGATACCCCGAGTGCACACAGCCCCTAGCTGCCCCCTGCCCGCACCCTGACTCTAGATACCCCCCCTGCCTGCCCCCTGAGCTGCCCCCCTGCCTGCCCCCTGACTCTAGATACCCCCCCGTCTGCCCCCCGAGCTGCCCCGAGTGCACACAGCCCCAGCTACCCCCTTGCCTGCATCCAACCCCTAGCTGCCCCCTGAGCTGCCCCCTGCCTCCACCCAGCTACCTCCTGCCCACACCCTGAGCCTAGATACCCCCCTTGCCTGCATCCAACCCCTAGCTGCCCCGAGTGCACACAGCCCCTAGGTGCCCCCTGAGCTGCCCCCTGCCCGCACCCTGCCCTAGATACCCCCTGCCTGCCCCCTTGCCTGCATCCAACCCCTAGATACCCCGAGTGCACACAGCCCCTAGCTGCCCCCTGCCCGCACCCTGACCCTAGATACCCCCCTGCCTGCCCCCTGAGCTGCCCCCCTGACTCTAGATACCCCCCCTGCCTGCCCCCTGACCCTAGATACCCCCCCGCCTGCCCCCTGAGCTGCCCCCTGACCCTAGATACCCCCCCGCCTGCCCCCTGAGCTGCCCCCTGACCCTAGATACCCCCCCGCCTGCCCCCTGAGCTGCCCCTCCAGGCGCCTCGCTGCCGCCCGGCCCTACGCCGCAGAACGCCCCACGTTCACCTCAGCGCCCGGGGCAGGCGCGGGACGTGCCCTGGCCTTGGCCCCTCTCGGGTCCCGTCCGAGCTGGGGGAGGCGGGGCTTCTCACTGGCTTTGCCCGCGCCTCCCCCGGCACAAGTGGGCGGAGCCAGCGAGCCACGCTCCGCAGCACCTCCCGTTCGGGCAGCGAGGCAGTTCTCGCGAGAGTTCCCATCTAAAGCGGCAGATGGCACGGTCCCGCGAGAGTTCCGCTCCGCGCAGGCGCTGACCGGTCGCGAGATTCCCGCCGAGGAGGAGGAGGAGGAGGAGGCGGCGGCGGGGACCAGCGCCGGCTGGAGAAGATGGCGACGACGACGAGTATCACCCTGGTGAGTGGGCCTTTCTGCGCCGGGGTGGCCGGGGACCCGCCGCCGCTGCCCTGCCGGTCTCGGCGGCGCCAGCCCGTTGGGGTCCGTGCGGCGCCGCGGGCCCGGCCCGGGGGGGGCGCAGCCTGAGGGGCCGTTTGAGCCCCCCGGGCCGGGCCCCGCAGCGCCGCCGTGGTCTCGCTCCGGCCGGGCCTGCGGCGCTCGGGCGCGAAACGGGGCGCGGAGACCAGCGCGGGCTGGGCCCCTTGGTTCGCCTTGGCTCCTGGGCCGCGGGGGGCGGCGCCGGGAACGGGCCCGGGCCCGGGGGGGAGGGGGCGGCGAGTCTCCGCGCCACGGGCTGGGGGGAGGGGGGCTCCCGCTGCCCCCGGGCTGCAGGGCCGCCGCCGTGCGAGCCGCCGTGCGGGCGGGCTCGTGGCCCCGCGGGGACGAACCCGTTTGTTCGGGCCCGAGCGCTCGCGAGCTGCGCCGCGTGCCTCAGGGTTGCGGGCAGCGGCGCTGCCGTGCCGGGGCCAGGGTCGCGGCCAGAAGTGTCCAGCCGGCCCCGGGGTCGGCAGCACCGCACAGGCCGCATTTGGCGGTAGATGAAGCCATAGCAGAAGCACAGCCTGGGGCTTTGGGTGGAGGGGGTGAAAACCGCGGCAGCGTTACTGTCTTGTCTTAAAGGCAAAGAAGGGGATTCCTGTTCCCCGCTAGAAAGAACGAGGAGGCCTTGTGGCACCTTAGAGACTAGCACATTTATTTGAGCATAAAGTGGGGTTTAGCCCACGAAAGCTGATGCTCAAATAAATTCGTTAGTCTCTAAGTTGCCACAAGGCCTCCTCGTTCTTTTTGCGGATACAGACCAACGTGGCTGCTACTCTGACGCCTGTTATTTGCATAGTGTTTCTGTCTTGAGGTCTCAATGTGAGTGACTTATTTATTATCTGAGTGTATTTTGGAGAATGGTGCCAAAATGATGGCTTGTCATTACCCTTAAAGGATTTACACACAGCCCTTTGTCCTCCATTTTGGGGCCACACACAGCCACACTTGGAAGAGGTTTAGCTTCATGTTTATCTTCAGGAGGAGGTTCTTGCCAGGTTCCTTTCCACCCCTGGCCAAAAGAGGAGTTTCAGTTTGGAGACTCCATGGTCCTCTGGAGGTTAAGTTATGGAGGTTAAGGCCATTAATGGCTATTAGCCAGGATGGGTAAGGAATGGTGTCCCTAGCCTCTGTTTGTCAGAGGGTGGAGATGGATGGCAGGAAAGAGATCACTTGATCATTCTCTGTTAGGTGTCCTAGGGGGAGTGAACTTGGCATTGGCCGCTGTTAGTAGACAGGATACTGCGCTGGATGGACCTTTGGTCTGACCCAGTCTGGTCATTCTTATATCCTTTTCTCCAGCAACTGCCGAAGATGACAAGACTACTGCCTAGTGATAATAGATAGTAGAGAAGCGTACCAGTGCAGTCATCCCTAGAGTGTACAGTAGGTCAGAGGCTCTGTGTCCGTAGAGATTGGAGCTTCTGAGGTGTGCTCTCCATTGTGAAATGTCAGGAGGAAAGCTGCAGAGTTTGTGAAATGTAAACATAGCAGGGAAGAAGTGTATGCTGTTGGGATAATTAATATGGAGGAAACTGTGCTTCCTTTTTCTGGCTCTGCTCCTGGAAAGAGAGAAGAAAAATTGGCGTCTAAATATAATTCCTAATCCATGTGGTTGCCATTTCCTTGGAGTTTTCCCTTAATTGAACTTTTTTTCTGAATTAATTTTACACTGCTGCATAAGTCTTAATTTTCTTCAATATACATGAGGTACTAAGCATCAGTATTCACCCTTTTCACTATTGTTTTCATAGTTGTCACATTGTCTGTGTCAGTATTCCACAGAGATACCTTCCCTTACATGTGGTGGCCTCTTAATTTTCTCTTTGCTGTTTAATTCACTTTCTGCAGATTCTTCATCTTGGGAGCTGAGCAGTGGTGTTCCATTCTGATTTCAATAGAACAAGGCAACATGCCTGGAACATTGGGCAACACTGGAGGCATGTGTGGCCAGATGTCCTTGGCATGTTGAGTAGTAGAGAAGTAATTAATGACTTGGTAGTTTCCAGGCAATAGTAGTTTTACTCTGCTGTTCTTCCATTTTCTGCAGGTGTTATGTGGGAGAAGAGACAAATTACTTGATTGTCTTTCCTCCTTCTGTCACCAAAAGGTGCGGCAAAGTTAGTGGCTAAGTTCTTAGTAACTTGTGCTATTTGCAAGGAGTACTGGCATGATCCTGTATATATAAGAGGAGTGAGAGAAGCAAAGATGGAAGTGTACTGCTCAGTTTTATGGTGGCTGTTTTGAGCTTTTTGTGAATAGTGAATGGCATCCAAAAGAAATTCTGAAATAAAATATTTAGAATTCTGCACCACACTGTCACTGTGAAAGTGTATGAGCTCTTCCAGCGAGACCAAAATCAAATAGAAGCCTTACATATTTGCTCTTTATTTTGCTTTCTTTTCTTTGAAGTGGACCATGATAATGGGACAAGAGCATTCTGCCAGTGCTTGGGCCATTGTCGGGGAAAGACTTCAAGGAGTCTGATAGAACTGCACCATAGGCTGTTTTGGTTGACTGAAGAACAGCTTTGGGACCATAGCAGTGCAGACCTAAATCGCTTAATTTTGAGTATGTACTAGTGGCTTTGATGCTTGACTATCATTTAGTGTGGTGTTTTTTTTTGTTTTTTTTTCTGCTCTCATTCACTCCTCAGAGCATCCCACTAGTACTGGTATTTAGTGTTTATATAGTTTTTTACATTTTTAAAGGGCTGTAGGCATGTTAATAATGTATCTCTGTAGATGTTATCTTTGCATATCCTTTATGATGGCGCTGTTCATGTTATCTTTATCTAGAGTTTACCTCTTCACATTAACACAAGACCCAGGGGCCACCCAATGAAATTAATAGGCAGCAGGTTTAAAACACACATAAGGAAGTACTTCTTCACACAGCGCACAGTAAACCTGTGGAACTTATTGCCACGAGGTGGTTTGAAGGCCAGAAATATAACTGGGTTAAAAAAGAATTAGATAAGTTAATGGGGGATCAGTCCCTCAATGGCTGTTAGCCAAGATGGTCAGGGACGCAATGCCATGATCTGGGTGTCCCTAAGCCTCTTGACTGTTAGAGCTGGGACTGGACAATAAGAGATGAATCACTTGGTAACTTGTCCTATTTTCACTCCTTCTGAAGTATCTGGTACATAACAGCTGTGAGCACAAATTAAGTGCATAATTTCATGTGTACTTTTCAGGTGTAATTGTGTGCCTGAATTTGAAAATAAAGACTTTCATGTCTGGAGCTTAACGTTTAGGTCAAGTGCCAGGAGGCTTGCATGGTTCAGACTGCTACACAGTACTAAAGTGGGACAGAGGGTCAGGTCATAGCTCCATTTTAAGCTTATCTTTGTGTGATCTGTTCTCTGAAATGCCCCTTCCTTCTGTGAATATGTATCTGGTTGTAGTTTCTGTTGCTGTCTTTGGCAGTCCATTGCATACACAAATAGTCCTCCATATGCTCAGATAAATTTGTTAGTCTCTAAGGTGCCACAAGTTCTCCTTTTCTTTTTCTATATACTTGTTTCCCCTGAACATTTGTAGCCTTATTAGTTTGTTTCTCTGCTTTTGAGCTTATCCTCTTCCTGAGTACTTCAGTGGTGCTCCCACTATCTATGCCTCTGGTCCTGATGGTCTCCTTTCTAGTAATACAAACCTTTTTTCCCTTTACCTTTCTTTATAGTTCTTACTCTGGAAATCTTTTACCCTGTTGATTCCTCTGTACCTTCTCTATAGATTCATATTATCTGTGTCCAGAGCTGTGGGTGCCAACCAATCATATGATATACAAGTGATCCTAATGCACTGACTAAACTTTTACAATTTTTTTAGACATTAGTGAATTGATATTGATAGTGCTATTAGCAAGGATGAGTAAGGAATGGTGTCCTAGCCTCTGTTTGTCAGAGGGTGGAGATTGATGGCAGGAGAGAGATCACTTGATCATTGCCTGTTAGGTTCACTCCTTCTGGGGCACCTGGCATTGGCCACTGTTGGCAGACAGGATACTGGGCTGGATGGACCTTTGGTCTGACCTAGTATGGCCATTCTTCTGCTCATATGTTTGATAGTAATTGTTCTTTGCTTTCAAAGCACTACTTTTTGGGTCAACAAATGGCAACCTTGACATAAATTACAAAAACAAAATTAATAACTAGCAGCTAACCTCATAACTGCCAACAAAACTCATCCCCACACAGAGCTCACTCCAGTCAAACCTCTTCCTTTGCAGAAGTCTCATTTAGTAATTGTGTGCCTCAAAGGTGAGCACTTAGGCTGTATTTTGGACCAAGAGGGGAACCTGATTGTTACACCATTTGGAGTGGCTCATGACCATGAGTGCTTACCACAGGGTAGAACAAGACAGACATTCCAAGCTGGTGGTATGTTTTATAGGTTGATTTCACCAACTCAGTAACAAGTGTGAACTTCTGGATCACGATATTGGTCTCATCATGGAGTCACAAATGGTCCCCTTATGCTCTCCAGTCTATTTTGTCACCCAGGCAAGCTGGGCTTAGTGATAGATGGTCATTTATGCCAAAACATGCAGGTTGGTTCCAGTACAAAGAGACCAGTCACATACCCTAGAACTTACACTAAAGATAACGTCTGTAGCCAATCCTGTAATAAACTAGATAAAGTTTATTAACAAAGGCTATGTCTACGCTAGCACTTTTGGTCAGTAAAACTTTTGTTGGTCCGGGGTGTGAAAGAAAACACCCCCCCCCCCCCCCCCCGACCGACATAAGTTTCACCACCATAAGTGCGAGCGTGGACAGTGCTCTGTTGGCAGGAGACACTCTCGCTCGTTGGGGGTGATTTAATTATGCCAACACAGGCTAGGTCTACACTACAGACTTTACAGTGGCACAGCTGTATCTCAGCAACCGCACTGCTGTAAGGTCTCCCGTGCAGCTCTATACCAACGGGAGAGAGCTCTCCCACCTGCACAATTAAACTACCCCCAATGAATGGCAGTAGCTATGTTGGCAGGACAGCATCTCCCACCGACATAGCGTTGTCCACACCGGCGCTTTTGTCGGTGGAACTTACGGCAGTCAGGGGGATGTTTTTTCACAGTGTAGTGTAGAAAAAGCCTAGTGTAGACAAAGTCTAAGAGAAAGTAGTTTACAAGTTAAAACAAGCAAACATGCACACAAATGAATTACCATCTATGGTTCCTAAATCTGACAGAGATGTAGTTATCTCTGTCCATACAAAATGTCTTTCAGGGAGGACCCAGGTTGACCCTGGGGTCCTCTGCTTTAGTTTAGTGTCCCTGGCCCTGTGAGAGTTCAAAGAGCAAAGAGATGAAAATATTCTTTATTGATTGAATCCCACATTAGCATTTCCATTGTTTTGCTGTGGATTGATGTCAGGTTAGCAGCCCAGCCTGGGTCACCCCGCTGGCCCTTTTTGAGTGTTGGTGCAACATTAGCACTCTTCTGTTCTTCTGGAATTTCCCTGGTGTGCCAGGATTTGTTTGAAAATTAATAGCTGGCCAGAGATCTCCTCATCCAACTCTCTTAGTATTCTTGGTGCAAGTTATCTGGCCCTTCTGATTTAAAAATGTTTATTCCTAATAGATGCTGTTTCACACACATACACCTTCACCAGGCTCATCTGTGCTTGGCTGGTAGGACTAGTAAGACTGGTGGAGTGCTGAACCGGTCCTGGCTTGTGGCATAGCTGGACCCTATGCTGTATATTCCCCCCCTCTTCCTCCCTGTTCATGAAAGGGTCTCTGTCTTGGGCTCCTCTGAGACATCCATGGTGGTTCCAAAGTGCTGGTTGGGTCCCTGTCAAATACAGCATGCAGCTCCTTGCAAAAGAAGCAGTCTGCAGCTCAGCATCAGATTGTTTGCCTCCACAGCCTTGTGCTATGTCTGGCACAGGTCCTTTGTTTTCATAGACGATTAGGGTTGGAAGAGACCTCAGGAGGTCATCTAGTCCAACCCCCTGCTCAAAGCAAGACCAACACCAACTAAATCATCCCAGCCAGGGCTTTGTCAAGCTGGACCTTAAAAATCTGTAAGGAAGGAGATTCCACCACCTCCCTAGGTAACGCATTCCAGTGCTTCACCACCCTCCTAGTGAAATAGTGTTACCTGATATCCAACCTAAACCACCTCCGCTGCAACTTGAGACCATTGCTCCTTGTTCTGTCATCTGCCGCCACTGAGAACAGTCTAGATCCATCCTTTTTGGAACCCCCCTTCGGGTAGTTGAAGGCTGCTGTCAAATCCCCCCCTCACTCTTCTTTTCTGCAAACTAAACAAGCCCAGTTCCCTCAGCCTCTCCTCTTAAGTCATGTGCCCCAGCCCCCTAATCATTTTTGTTGCCCTCTGCTGGACTCTCTCCAATTTGTCCACATCCCTTCTGTAGTGGGGGGCCCGAAACTGGACGTAATACTCCAGATGTGGCCTTACCAGTTCCGAATACAGGGGAATAGTCACTTCCCTCAATCTGCTGGCAATGTTCCTTCTAATGCAACCTGATATGCCATTAGCCTTCTTGGCAACAAGGGCACACTGTTGACTCATATCCAGCTTCTCATCCACTGTGATTCCCCAGGTCCTTTTCTGCAGAACTGCCTCTTAGCCAGTCGGTCCCCAGCCTGTAGCAGTGCATGGGATTCTTCCGTACTAAGTGCAGGACTCCGCACTTGTCCTTGTTGAACCTCATCAGATTTCTTCTGGGCCAGTCCTCTAATTTGTCTAGGTCACTCTGTACCCTATTCCCTCCAGCCTATCTACGTGTTTCTCCAGCTTAGTGTAATCCGTGAACTTGCTGAGGGTGCAATCTATCCCATCATCCAGATCATTAATGAAGATGTTGAACAAAACCGGCCCTAGGACCGACCCCTGGGGCACGCCGCTTGATACCAGCTGCCAGCTAGACATTGAGCTGTTGATCACTACTCATTGAGCCCAGCCATCTAGCCAGCTTTCTATCCACCTTATAGTCCATTCATCTAGCTCATACTTCTTTAGCTTGCTGGCAAGAATACTGTAGGAGATCGTATCAAAAGCACTGCTTATGTCCAGATATATCACATCCTCCACTTTCTCCATATCCACAGAGCCAGTTATCTCATCATAAAAGGCAATCAGGTTGGTCAGGCATGACTTGCCCTTGGTAAATCCATGCTGGCTGTTCCTGATCACCTTCCTCTCCTCCAAGTGCTTCAAAATAGATTCCTTGAGGACCTACTCCATGATTTTTCCGGGGACTGAGGTGAGGCTGACCGGTCTGTAGTTCCCCGGATTCTCCTTCTTCCCTTTTTTAAAGATTGGGGGTGCACTATATTTGCCTTTTTCCGATAGTCCGGGACCACCTCCGATCACCACGAGTTTTCAAAGATAATGGCCAATGGCTGTTGCTGATCCAAGTTTCACCCTTTTGCTTGCATCCCCCATGCAATCTTTTTGTACATGTCCATGTTTCTGCAGCTGATTTTTAACTGTGCTTGCACAGCTCTTCTCCCCACAGATCCAGGAGATCCAATACCGCCTTTTTACTCCAGGCAGGAGCGTGTCAAGTGCACAGAGCCAGAATGGTTGGTTGGGCAGTTGAACACCATCAGGGCAAGCTAGGTGTGCTTGCTGAGGAGGGCAATCAGAAAAAGGCATTTCAGAAATAAGCAGGAGGTTTTAAGGGGGGTGGCAGCAGCTTCCGGTCTTTGTGACCTTTGGGCAAAGGAGTTTACAATTGTGATCATAGTGGTCACTGTCACAGGAACTGGGGCATTGTGGGACAACTGCTGGAGGACTACTAGGGTCAACAGGGGTCACAAAGTGCCTCTATTTGCACAACATCAACCTCAGTAGGTTGACCATGTCTCCATGCCTTGTAGCGTGATGGTCTTACTCTGTCACAGTAATGGGGTGCTTACATCAGCTAGAGAAATTTGAATATAGAGATGCACAAATAGGTCAACGAAAGATCATGGAATCATAGAAGATTAGGGTTGGAAGAGACCTCAGGAGGTCATCTAGTCCAATCGCCTGCTCAAAGCAGGACCAGATATGAAGTCTTTGAGTCAAAAATGACTTACATTGACCTAAATTTGTAGTGTAGACCAGGCCCTGGTGTCTAGAGTAGGGCACCCTCAAAGATTAGACTGGTGTTCAACATCACCTGAACATCTTAACCTGATATGGCGGTTACAGTCACAAAATGGAGTTCACAGTTTGACACAGACCACCACCAATCTGTCACACTTGTCAGCACAGGGCTTGAGTGGCTGGAGTATAGATTAGAGCTGGGAAGTTGCTGGCTTCTACTAGCTGGAGTACCGTTGTCCATTCCTGCCAGTATCACTACACAGTAGACTTTTGTGAAGGATTGTTAAGAACAGCTTTTCTACTCAGTAGTGCTGGTGAAATCTAGGGAAGCACAAGAGCTTCATTAGAATGCTAGGATTAACACCCTGACTCTTGAGGAAAAGTATATTCTATTTCTAAAGACCTTACCTGCTCAAAGCTGTCTTACGTCTTACTCCAACAGCACAGTACCCCCAGCAATGAAATTCCATCTAAAGAGTTGGTGCCTATCACTATAGTATCCAAATATTTCCAAAAGATAACCGTGTGACTATCATCTTAGTTGGGGAGAATAATAGCAGCAATATAACATAGGTAATTTCTATGAGGATCTACTCTCCAGTTAACAGGAGTTTTGTATTCAGTACACCCATTAAAAGTATAATGAACGTCTTTCACGTGTGAGAATTTTTGGGTAGAATTTCTATTTCCAGGGGCTTTTAAATTCTGGATCAAAATTCTGTGCTGAAACTGGGAACGCAGATTCTATGCTGTGGGAGGCTAGTAGGTTTAAATTCATTAGGTTTTTTTAAACATATAAATGGGAGTTTTCTGTAAGTGAAAAATGACTAGCAATCTGTGTGAGAGATTTTTGCAGCTTGTTGCAACCCACCTGCATTCACTGGGTGAAATGGATCTTCCCTTCCTTGCAATAATTTCCTGAGGGATACTGAGCTGTGTGGGCAAGGCGGGACCGACACTGTCAGGTTATGAGGGATGTGGTGTTGCTAATGATGATGTTTCTCTGCTAGAATTATTTCTAATTTTCTATGAACCGTACAAAGTGTGTTGTAAAATCTGCACTTGTCAATGCCAGGCCTCTTGATATATGTAAAGAGAGCAAGTGTCCTGATGTAACTCAGCTCGGTGACATAGATTCATAGATTCCAAGGCCAGAAGGAACCATTCTGATCATCTGCTCTGACCTCCTGTAAAACACAGGCCATAGAACTTCCCTGAAAATGTTCCTAGAGCACATCTCTTAGGCCTTGTCTACACTTGCAAGTTAGAGCGCATTAAATCAGTCCCGGGTGCCCTAATTCCTGAGGTGTTCACACTGGCAAGGCACTTAGAGCGCCTGGACTCCACAGCTGGAGCACCCCTGGTAATCCACCTCCACGAGAAGCATAGAGCTTTCTGCACCCGCCTGGAGTGCTGGGGTGTCAGTGTGGACGAGGTGTTGCATTACTGTGCTGTGATTGGCCTCCGGAAACATCCCATAATCCCTTGAAGTCAAATGGCTACTCTCGTTGTTTTGAACTCAGCTGCAGGCATGCGGATATCCCCTTTCAAAGCTCTGTTTTCTGACAGCTGGCATGCTTCTCTGCTCCGGGACACAAAGCAAACCATTACTGTGGAATGCTCCTGCTGCAGAGGCAGGGCCCGCGGGTATTTGTGTGTGAGAGAGAGGGGCACGGGGGGTGGGGTCTGATGTGGTTTCCCCTAAAAAAGGAGTGCTCCTTTTCTTTTTGCGGATACAGACTAACACAGCTGCTACTCTGAAACCTGTGGTTTCCCCTGCTGCTGTCTGAACTTACAAGACCGCATGCTGATGCACTCTCAGCCCCCCAAAACACACTGTTGCCTCCCCCCACATACACACAACACACTCCCTGACACACTCCATCCCCCCCATTTGAAAAGCAGCTGGCAATCTAGTTGGATGCCCTGGAACAATGGGATTGGGAAACCTGCATCATGTGATGCTGGGCCTGCCTCATTAGGCATTGCAAACCCTTTCCAAAGCATGCTGCAGCCACTTGCACACTGGGACAGCTATCACAATGCACTTCTCTCTGTGGCGTTGCAAGAGCTGCTAATGTGGCCACACCACTGCACTTATAGCTAACAATGTGAACACACGGCAGCAGCGCTTTCTCTGCTGCTGTCTCTCAGGGCTGATTTAACTCCCAGCGCTCTACATATGTGAGTGTAGACTAGCCTTAGATAAACATCCAGTGTTTGATTTAAGAATTGGCTGTGAAGGAGAATCCACCATGACCCTTGGTAAATAGTTCCAATAGTTAATTACCCTCTGTTAAAAATTTATGCATTATTTCCAGACTTGTGCCTTATTTCCGGTGATAGAAACTACAGCCAGGGAGTTATTCAGAGAGAGAGCTGTAGGAGTCCTTTTAAAAAAAAAAAAGAGATGAAAATGATGGCACCTCCCACAAGGCATTCTGTTAACTCTATACTGGGCTGTGGTACTCCAGCATGTGTTAATAACAGGTTCCCAAGCCTTGATGCAGGAGAGGGAGTGTGACATTCCACCCTCACCCCTTCCTTCTGCTGTAGCCAGTTAAAATGTGTGTACGGGAGAGTGCTTGTTTATTTACAGCTTCATTCTGCTTGTTTCTTCAAGTCTTTTTAATCTTTGTATTTTTGTTTGTCACTCACATTTCCTAAAATGAACTAGATTCTGTATTTTTCTTTTTTCTCTTGTGTGTTTTTATACTTTAGAGAAATTCCCATCCATATAATTTTGCAACAAGTGTGCCTGAACTCTTGGAGTTCAAACCACCGTAAAAGGCTGACCACCTTACAGAAGCAGTGTTCATAGCAACAGGTATCCAGTTTCTATTTATTACTTTTATAAAGACAGTTATCCGCCTCCCGTTCCTGTTTTTTCCCTCTTCCTTCCATTTCTCTCCTCCTCTTCCAACCTTTTCCTGGTGTGTTAACTAGGCCAGATTCCATCATAGCCATAATAGAAATAGGGACTAGCTGCCTTTCAGGGGTAATTATAGGTTTCAGAGTAACAGCCGTGTTAGTCTGTATTTGCAAAAAGAAAAGGAGTACTTGTGGCATCTTAGAGACTAACCAATTTATTTGAGCATAAGCTTTCGTGAGCTACAGCTCACTTCATCGGATGCATACTGTGGAAAGTGTAGAAGAATTATAGAAGAATGTCAAGAGTTATAACATTCATAAACCAGTCGGAGAACACTTCAATCTCTCTGGTCACGCGATTACAGACATGAAAGTTGCTATATTACAACAAAAAAACTTCAAATCCAGACTCCAGGGAGAGACTGTTGAATTGGAATTCATTTGCAAATTGGATACAATTAACTTAGGCTTGAATAGAGACTGGGAGTGACTAAGTCATTATGCAAGGTAACCTATTTCCCCTTTCCCCCCCGCCCCCCCAGACGTTCTTGTTAAACCCTGGATTTGTGCTGGAAATGGCCCACCTTGATTATCATACACATTGTAAGGAGAGTGATCACTTTAGATAAGCTATTACCAGCAGGAGAGTGGGGTGGGAGGAGGTATTTTTTCATGCTTTGTGTGCATATAAAAAGATCTTCTACAGTTTCCACAGTATGCATCCGATGAAGTGAGCTGTAGCTCACGAAAGCTTATGCTCAAATAAATTGGTTAGTCTCTAAGGTGCCACAAGTACTCCTTTTCTTTTTTCAGGGGTAATTGTTACCTTGTCATTCTTAACCAATTGGATTATCTTATCACTGAGGACTTGGTAAGAGATAATACTCCTTTTGTGCTCTGCCAGGAGATAGGGAAGTACTAGACCCAGTGCACCCTCCACAGTCTGCAGGAGAAGAAGAGGAGAAGAAAAAACTAGGTTTTCCTGAACAAAGTCACTTGGCCAAAAGCCATTAGCGTTCTCACACAGGGCCCTTGATGTTCCCATATGAAGCACGTTTTCTTGTAAGTGCCTGTGTACAGAGTATTTCTGTTAGCTGCAGCAGTGTTGTATGTTTGACATTTTTTCGATCTCTCTTTAGAGAAAGGTGGAACTAGTATAGGGCTGGGAACCAGGAACTCCTGAGTTTGTGTCTGCTCTGACACTGATTTGCTGCATGGCCTTTGGCAGGTCACTTTACTCTGAGCTTTGGTTCTTGGCCCCCTCCTCGCCCCCCACCTCTCCCCCCCCCAAAAAAGAAAAGAAAACTGGATAATTTGGGTTTACTTTGGAGGTTGAAAGTTTTAACACATTAACAATGTAAGGTGTTTTGAAGCTGTACAAAGCTAGATAAGTGCTCACTATTATTTTTATGAATAATAGCTTTGCAGTTCACCTTTAAATTAATGTGAAAACTTAGTTAATCCCGTGCTGATCTGCTGAATCCCACCTTGTAACTAAGTTGTGGGTAGCATTCTACACAAAATAAGTTTTAGTTGAACACTTTAAAAGCTGTTTCTTCCTTCCATTTTGTTCTGAATCCTTCTGGCACTTCGACATTCACTTGAGGATATTCTAGAAAGCATAATTCTGACATGATCATGAGACTGAGATTTCTGTTTTCTGATATTACATGGATGCTGTCAATGAATTATATTTGTTATGCGCAAACAGAATATAGTCCCAAACAATAATTATTTATACTTGGCTTTAAAAGGGTTTTGAAGCTTAAGAGGAAAACAATCACAAGCAAAACTGAATGAGGAGTACTTGTGGCACCTAAGAGACTAAAACTTATTTGAGCATAAGCTTTTGTGCATCTGATGAAGTGGGTTTTAGCCCACGAAAGCTTATGCTCAAATAAATTTGTTAGTCTCTAAGTTGCCACAATTACTCGTTCTTTTTGCTGATACTGACTAACACGGCTGCCACTCTGAAACCTGTCACCAAGCAAAACTGAGTGAGAGGAAAAAATTTTAAAAGATCAATTATAATTGGGAGTTTTTAAAGACAATTTTACTAGATGCCCAAATACTACAGTTCCGCAATCACAAAAGAGGACTTCATTTTAAAATGATCTGGTTAAGAGGGAAAGTGAAAGCAGCATTAATGGAAAGGGACAATATCCCCGCTAATCACAAATGGAAAACTGGGTAAGTTCATATGAATATATATACCCCAAACAAAAGACATCCTAGCAATGCTGTAAGTCTGCTACGAGATCGGGATAGTAAAATTGCTGCTGTTAAGGAAATGGCAGAAGTATTTGATTGACCATATGGATTCCACTCTTGGTGTGCATGCGCCCTACGTGCATAAGATCAATTTCTTTTGGTGACAGGTGTCTATTTTGGCCTGTGTCTGAGGTGCCCTTGGAGCCCCCCTCCTTTCTTTCACACACCTGAGGGCATAAAGAGCAGAGTGTGTCTAATTGTTTCTCAGTTCCTTCTTACTGCCTGTGCCACTGAGACAAAAACCCTGCAGTGTCGGCTTTCTCCACTAATGGTACAGTTTTCCTTAGCTTTGTATGTGTTATTTTGGGAGTGCAGTTAGGATAGTTTTTCTCCTTTTATGACTATTGGGGAAAATCTATTTAGTTTTATTTATATATTTTCTTCATTAAATAATTTGTTAGCCTAGGACACCCTCTTCCCACCCCTCCCTCCCTTCCCGCCATCAAGGGACTATTTGGTGGACTCAATACCAGAGTCAGTCATCTTTTCTTGAAACACTTAGGGTGGTCCTATCCAAGCCACCAGCCTTTTGGAGTCACTGATGTGTCAAGTTAAAGGGGTATCCCTTTACTGACGTCTCCTTTACTGAAGCAGGGCATACCTCACAGAACAGCCCTTCCCTTGGAGGAGTTGTAGTCCTTTTCCTCCTCTGCTGAGGTACCAGGTACCACTTTGGGACTTAGGGACGGACTCTTAAGAAAGAGTCTTTGAGGGATAGAAGAAAGATACCTGTGGCTCATAGAGATCCTACCTGGTACCCCCTCATATGTCCTTCATCTCAAGACCCTTTCCTACACCATCTGTGGCCTTACTGGATACTCTAGAATTTACAGCCATCCACAAAGAGACCATTATCTCAGGCAAGACAGTTGGGTACAGCCGCAGATGTGTGAGGCAGGAGGAGGAGAGTGAGGAAGAACATCAGCTGCTAGAGAGAGAGCAACTGATCCCTGCTGCAATCTCCGCATCGTCGCCAAATGAGGCAGTGAATCCATCCACGTCTGTCTCAGTTGTTGAATTTCAAGGTATTCTAGGACTTGATGAAGAGCATGATGGAAACTTTGGCTATATCCTTGGAAGTAGTCCAAGAAAAGCAGTACAAACTCTTGGCTATTCTATATCCTTCTTTACCAGGGCGGCTCACCGGGCTCATTAATAAATGTCTAGTGGAGCATGCAAAAAATGTGGCCCATACCTGTATCAGATGTGTCTGGCTTCAAGAGTAAGCTTGATAAGTTTATGGAAGAGATGGTATGATGGGATAGCCTAATTTTGGCAATTAATTGATCTTCGACTATTAGCGGTAGATATGCCCAATGGCCTGTGATGGGATGTTAGATGGGGTGGGATTGGAGTTACTATAGAGAATTCTTTCCTGGGTGTCTGGCTGGTGAGTCTTGCCCACATGCTCCGGGTTTAGCTGATCGCCATATTTGGGATCAGGAAGGAATTTTCCCCGAGAGCAGATTGGCAGAGGCCCTGGGGGTTTTTCACCTTCCTCTGCAGCATGATCACTTGCTGGAGGATTCTCTGCACCTCAAAGTCTTTAAACCACGATTTGAGGACTTCAGTAGCTCAGACATAAGTTAGGGGTTTGTTACAGGAGTTGGTGGGTGAGATTCCATGGCCTGCGTTGTGCAGGAGGTCAGACTAGAAGATCATAATGGTCCCTTCTGACCTTAAAGTCTATGATTCTATGATCAGTTGTGGCCATGTCAAAAAGAACTGATAGGAGGTACCCAGGTCCCTGCTAAGGGATTTGACTGTTTTTATTCATATCCAGCATCATTTACATCTTCTGCTGCTTTTTCAGTTCAGGAGAGTGATTCTGGCCTCTCTAATTCCCTAAGTTAGATCTTCAGGACTGATTTGCAGCTCTTCACCTCCAAAATGCCTATTTCCATATGTTCCTCTTTCCAGCCCACAGGAAATACCTCAGAGTCCTGGTAGGAACAGCCCCCTGCCAGTACAGGGTCCTGCCGTTTGGTCTTTCTACAGCACCCAGGGGATTAATCCAATGCTTGGCGTGGGTATAGCGGCTCCTCTAAGGAGACACAGAATCCAGGTTGTATCCTTACTTCAGTGACTGGCTGATTCTTGGAAGATCACCCCAACAGATGACCAGTTCTATTCAAGTAATTCTAAAACCCAGTTGTGCTTTTGGCCTTTACTACGTCCCCTGTCAATAGGTTCCACAGGTTGACTCTGCGTTGTGTGAAGTACTTCCTTATGTTCGTTTTAAACCAGCTGCCTATTAATTTCATTGGGTGACCCCGGCCCTTGTGTTATGTGAAGGGGTAAATAACACTTCCTTACTCACTTTCTCCGCGCTATTCATGATTTTATAGACTTCTATCATATCACCCCTTAGTCGTCTCTTTTCTAAGATGAAACGTTCCAGTCTTTTTAATCTCTTCTCATATGGAAGCTGTTCCATCCCCCCAATCATTTTGTATCCCTTCTCTGTACTTCTCCCAATTCCAATATATCTTTTTTGAGATGGGGTGACCAGAACTGCACGCAGTGTCCAAGCTGTGGGCGAACCAGGGATTGTTATAGTGGCAATAGGATATTTTCTCTTTCATTATCTGTCCCTTTCCTAATGGTGCCTAATGCTCTTTTCACTTTTTTGACTGTCCCTGCACACTGACTGGATGTTTTCGGGGAACTATCCATGATGACTCCAAGATCTCTTTCTTGAGTGGTAACAGCTAATTTAAAACCCATCGTTTTGTATGTATAGTTGGGATTATGTTTTCCAATCTGCATTACTTTACATTTATCAACATTGAATGTTGTCAGCCATTTTGTTGCCCAGTCACCCAGCTTTGTGAGATCCCTTTGTAACTCTTACTCCTGAGGGAATTCTGCACCAAAAAATTATGCGCACAGTATTTTAAAATTCTGCAAATTGTATTTGTCAATAAATAAATGTGGCTTCAGCATGGCAGTGGGGAGCACAGGGCACTGGCTGCATTGAGGTGGGAGATCACCCTGAAGCCCCCACCTACCCCGGTACAAGGACTTGGCGGTGAGACTGCACCTGATCCGGACACAGTGCAGGGGCTGACCCTGACCCAGAAACACCCCAGGGCCATGCCCCTCTGTGCCAGGTGTGGGTGAGCAGACTCAGCCCGGCAGGATCCAAGTGTGGAGGGGCTTAGTGTGGGGTGAGAGGTTTCTGTGTGGGCCAGTCTGTGTGTGGGCGGCTCAGTGGGAGATCACAGAATATCAGGGTTGGAAGGGACCTCACCACTGACGATGATTTTTGATGCACCACAGATCCAGGAGAAGTGTAGAGAAGAACACAAGCCATTGTTTGTCATTATTGACCTAACTAAAGCTTTTGATTCCATCAATCGTGAAGCTGTCTAGATTCGGTTGTCCATTATCCATGTCACAGTTAGTAATTCTGCAATTTCGTATTTGAATTCCTTCAGAACTCCTGGATGAATCCCATCTGGTCCTGGTGACTTATTACTGTTTATTTTATCAGTTGTTCCAAAACTACTTCTGTTTATACCTCAAGCTGGAATAGTTCCTCAGATTTGTCATCTAAAAAGAATTACTGAGGTGTGGGAAATTCCCTCACATCCTCTGCAGTGAAGACTAATACAGAGAGTTCATTTAGCTTCTCTGCAACCATCTTGTCTTCCTTCAGTGCTCCTTTAGCACCTGGATCGTCCAGTGGCTCCATTGATTGACAGGCTTCCTGCATCTGATGTTCTTTAAGAAATTGCTGTTAGTTTTTGTATTTTTTGTTAGTGGCTCTTCAAATTCCTTTTTGGCCTGCCTAAGTGTACTTTTACACGTGACTTGCCAGAGTTTGTGTTCCATTCTATCTTTCTCAGTAGGATTTGACTTCCTATTTTTAAAAGCTGCCTTTCTGTCTCTAACCACCTCTTTTAATCTGTTGTTTAGCCAGGGTGGCATTTTTTTGCTCCTCTTACTGATTTTTTTCATTTGGAGTATACATATAGTTTGAGCCTCTACTATGGTGTCTTTAAAAAGTTTCCGTGCAGCTTGTAGGCATTTCATTCTTGTTGCTGTTTGTTTTTAGTTTCTGTTTAACTAGCCACCTCCTTTTTGTGTAGTTCCCCTTTTGAAGTTAAATGCTACTGTGGTGGGTTTCTTTCATATTTTCCCCCTACAATCATGTTAAATTTAAATACATTACGGTCACTTTTATCCAGCGGATCAGCCAAATTCACCTCTGGGACCAGATCCTGTTTGCCAGTTAAGACTAAACCAAGAATTCTCTCTCCCCTTGGGGGTTCCAGAACTAGCTGCTCCAAGAAGTAGTCATTAATGGTGTCTAGAAATTTTATCTCTGCATCTTATCCTTAGGCGACATGTTCTAAGTGACTGTGTGGGTTGTTGAAGTCCCCCATTATTGTTGGGTTATTTTCCATCCACAGAGTCAAGACCATGCAGATCTGTGCTTCCATGTCATATAAGACCTGAGTTTTTAAGGCAACACTGCACCCTACACATCTTTCTAACTGAGGTCTGGTCTGCACTAGGAAATTTAGGTTGGCATAACTAAGGGTATGTCTACACTGCCCACCTTAGAGTGTGGCTCCGGCAGCGCTGTGACTTGGGCAGTGTAGTTACACTTTATCACGGGGGGGGAGAGCTCTCCTGGTGACTTTAAAAAAAAACCCACCCCGAAGTGCTGAAAGTGGCAGCGTAGACACATCCTAAGTGTCTCATGGCTGTGAAAAATTTTCACCTCTGAATGATGCAGTTAAAGCACTCTAACCTCCAGTGTTGACGGCACTAGATCAATAGAGTATCGGGGGTAGCCGTATTAGTCTGTATCCCCAAAAACAAGGAGCCTGAAAGGTGGCACCGTAAAGACTAACAGATTTATTTGGGCATAAGCTTTCGTGGGTAAAAAACCTACTTCTTCAGATGCATGGAGTGAAAATTACAGATGCAGGCATTATTATACTGACACATGAAGAGGAGGGAGTTACCTCACAAGTGGAGAGCCAGTGTTGACACTGGTGTCAGTGACACTGAGGTCCAAGGGCACTCCAGGGGGGGTCCAAGAGCCCTGCTGAGAAACTCCTCCCCCTCCCTCCCAGCACTCTGGGGAACACGGTTTCTACCTGCCCTGGCTTCGCACTGCTCCCGGAAGCAGCCAGCACGTCCCTGCAACCCCTGGGGGAGGAGGGGGTCTCCACGTGCTACCTCTGCTCCGAGCGCCAACTCCTCCCCCCCACCCCCCCCCACCTAAGAGCCGCTGCCAGAGGGATGTGCTGGTCATTTTTGGGAGCTGTTCAAGGTAAGCGCGCCCCCCCCCCCCCCGCACCTCTGCCCAGAGCCTGCACCAAAATGCCCTCCCTGAGCCTGCACCTGACCCCCTCCTGTACCTTAACCCCCTGCCCCAGCCTGGTGAAAGTGAGTGAAAGTGCAGGATAGCGAGCAAGGGAGGGAGGGGGGATGGAGTGGGCGGGGCAGGGCCTTATGGAAGAGGATGGGGCAAGGCTGAGCGGGGGGATCCTCGGGTTGCTAAAGTTTGAGAACCGCTGGTATAGACAATCCCTGATCTGCTAACTCTTCATGCTGTTCACTATTTATGTGATTTATGTTTGATTAAAGCAAAATGGCTTTTTACTGCCATCTGTCCCAGAAATGTCCAGAGAATCACTTACTTCTCTAATGCTCATCCTTAAGCTGGTATAAGAGTCCCCCTATCTCCATAATGAAGGTCCTTTAACTCTCTGCCAGCCATAGTGTTTGCAAACTATTCTTCTCCACTTATATTCCCCAAAGTTTTTGGAAATGAGGCACTGAAGATATTCAGCTATACCCCTTGATCACTCAGTTCTGTCCTCTACTGTCTGCCTTCTCTGTTACCAGAGAAAACTTTCTTACAAAATCCCTCTTCTGTTTGCACTGCCTTGTGGCAGCATTTTCTGGAATGGCTGTTCTAGCAGCTTCTATGTAGGTTTGCCTCTCTTGAAGAGGTTAGATTCTTGTACTTCAGCCTCTCCTGCCTGCTTGCCCAACTGACATCCCCAGACCAGGGATGGCTTAAAACAGGAGCATTTTATTAAAGAATTAACAAAATAAAAAGCCCAAACACTTTCATAGTTCTTTCAGCCACAGTGGGCCTGTGCGTCTTTCTGGAGCATACTATGTGCTGCTGCTGCAGCTATGCTCTGTTCCCCAGAGCTGTGATCCCTTTTGACCTCTTCAGCATAGCTCCAGTCCTTAAAGGGATAAGCTGCAGATAAATGTTACCCTGGCATTCCCTTATGAGTTACCCAGGTTCACGGCAATACTAGGAAAAGCTGATTGGACTGATGACAACAGTGAAATTTACTTGGGCATGATACCGTTGTCCCTCAGAAAATTATAGCTATTACAGAATGAACCAGTGGTCTTTCTCCACAGCATGGGCTACCACAATTATATTTTGATCAGAAAGGTTGCTGAGTATCAGGAAAGGCACCCATAATAAAGAGCCCCATTCCAAAGCTGGTGAAAGATCCACTTTGACTAATGTGGTGACAAGATGTTGTCAATCAGCAGTAACATAGGGTTATGAGAATTGCAGAAAATATTTAAACTTTCCACCATAATTCATCCAGTCTACACAAAGAAAGTATTGTAGTTCCTTGGAAAAAGAAGGCTGAAGGAAATGTCAGATACTAGAACATTTTTAGTCATCCTGCCCTTTTAAAATAGTCATAGCAAGCCTCAAATTATTGACCAAGTGAAATGAGGCCTTAGAGTCAAATCACTGCTTTTCTTTGTCTACACGTACATAACACAATAACTTCTGAAAACTGCAGCTGACCAACTGCAAAATTTTGGGGAATGTTTTAGGTATCACAGTGGGCATAGTTCTGTTTAGAATAATAGAATATTAGGGTTGGAAGAGACCTCAGGAGGTCATCTAGTCCAATTCTCTGCTCAAAGCAGGACCAACACCAACTAAATCATCCCAGCCAAGGCTTTGTCAAGCTGGGCCTTAAAAACCTCTAAGGATGGAGATTCCACCACCTCCCTAGGTAACCCATTCCAGTGCTTCACTACCCTCCAAGTAAAATAGTGTTTCCTAATATCCAACCTAGACCTCATCCACTGCAACTTGAAACCATTGCTTCTTGTTCTGTCTTCTGCCACCACTGAGAACAGCCGAGCTCCATCCTCTTTGGAACCCCACTTCAGGTAGTTGAAGGCTGCTGTCAAATCCCCCCTCACTCTTCTTTTCTGCAAACTAAACAAGCCCAGTTCCCTCAGCCTCTCCTCGTAAGTCATGTGCCCCAGCCCCCTAATCATTTTTGTTGCCCTCTGCTGGACTCTCTCCAATTTGTCCACATCCCTTCTGTAATGGGGGGACCAAAACTGGACACAGTACTCCAGGTGTGGCCTCACCGGTGCCGAATACAGGGGAATAATCACTTTCCTCGATCTGCTGGCAATGCTCCTACTAATACAGCCCAATATGCCATTAGCCTTCTTGGCAACAAGGGCACACTGCTGACTCATATCCAGCATCTCGTCCACTAATCCCCCAGGTCCTTTTCCGCAGAACTGCCGCTTAGCCAGTCAGTCCCCAGCCTGTTGCAGTGCATGGGATTCTTCCTTCCTAAATGCAGGACTCTGCACTTGCCTTTGTTGAATCTCCTCAGATTTCTTTTGGCCCAATCCTCCAATTTGTCTAGGTCACTCTGGACCCTATCCCTACCCTACAGCCTATCTACCTCTCCCCCCAGCTTAGTGTCACCTGCAAATTTGCTGATTTTGATGAAAAATGGAAATGCTGGATTTCCACGAACATCAGGCCCAGAAGCTTTGGCACTCTTTGCTGCTGCCTACACATTGTACAGGCAGCATCTTACTCAATGATTGTGTACTTCGTTGCTTACTATGGCTGAGCTGTATATCTAGCCAGGCCCCTCACTTCAACTGGAGCAAGCCTCCCCCGCCAGGTGCTATTTGCACTTGAAAAGTCGGATAAGAAACAACTCTGACTAAATGAGGAACCAAATGTATGACCCTCTACTCTTCTTCCCCCCCCCCCCCCCCAAACTGCTATAGAAAAATCAAGCAGTGCACAAACTACAAGACCTTTGAAAATGAGACTAACCCAAAAAGCAGAATTTTTGGCAACCTTTTTCACCCCCGTCAAAATGAAAATTCAGTTACTACACCATCACCAAAATATTGCTGTGCTACATTAGGGCTACAGGTAGAATTTGTGCAAAACTGGGGTCATTTGGTCGCTGGGTTCCCAATATATTGCATGCGTGCCAACACCACAAGCTATGAGCTTTTAATTTTCAAAATGCTCTTAAATCCATGTGTTTAGCAAGATTATATTGAATTTTGATATTCCACAGCAAGGGGAGGGGGCTGGGTTGAGGAAACCTCAGGAAAGGGGGAAGCTCATGGAGATGAAAGGATCTGTTCGCAGTGAGTCAATTCATAGAGGGAAATTGATTGGTGATGAAAATGTTCTAAATTCAGCCTAAGCAAGTATGCGAAAGCCAAGTCCACCAGAGTCAGGATGAGTGGCAGCCCCTAGTCTAGGTTAAGAAGTTGTGACCAGTGTTTAGTCAAATATGTCTTGAAATGGTTCAGATGTTAAACCTCCTATCACGGTTCAGGGAAACTGCACCTGTATTTCCCCTCAAAGGTTCAGCAAGGGCATCCACTCTCAGGCTTCAGCTCCCCAGCTGTTGCCTTTTTGAGTGGAGACCCGTGTGTGTGTCCCTTTTGAGTGGGGTATTTCCAGGCTGTCCAGTTCCCTGCCTTCACTATTATTCCCAGCAAAGACAGTCTGCCTAAACAGGCCTGTCCGCTTTCTCTCCAGGGACAAGAACAGGTGTCATTGCTGCAATTATAACATTACCACACAGCACTTCCTATGTGAGCCTACTCTATTCTTACAGTAAAAAAGCATTACAGAAAAAACTTGTTCAGAATAATAAAGGAACCTACCTACTTGCATGGTAGTAAGTTGACCAGAGTCCACCCCACTCTAACATGGATTCTGACAGGAACAGTCCTTCAGACCTTCCACCCAAGGGTTACAAGTTACATCATAACTTAAGCTCAGAACAAGCACACGGTCTTACGGGGCCTCAGTAGTCCAAGCCTTTCCAACCCTTCAAGGGATTGGAACCTTCTGTGGACTAGAAATCCTGTCCGTTTGCTGGATCAGGAAGAAGGCCGTGAGCCAGTTTAAAAACCAGGTTATTTATCTAAAAATCCTTTCTTTGTCTGTCAGTCTCTGGAAATCCAGTTTGAACTAGTATATGTGTACCTGTGGGGGGGAAGAGGAGAGGAGGATTGTGTTCAAATGTTGATAATGGAGGAAGTACATTAGCATCCCCCTCACTACTAGAAAAGTTACAGTGCCATATACCAACTGCAATTTTAATGCAATGTACCCCACAGATATTAACTCTAATTCAATACTTACTTCAGTAAAGCTTATTTTAGTTCCGTAATCTTTGTGCAGGATGTTGCAGGATATTGTCAGCCTGTCACAACTCCAGTATGGAGGAGTTCTGTAATGTGAAAGCTGTAGCACCAAGATAAAGTTTAGACAGTGGTTCAAGTTGTACCAATGGGTACAGCAAAGGCTGCAGACAACCTCCTATTGATTCATTAACATGTCTGTTTCAGGGTCTTGCTTGCAATTTCCTTGGTTACAGCAAAGTGAACTTGGGAGGAGGGGTCATGAGGTACAGCTCAGGGCTGTGTGAAATGGATCAGATTCCTCAGTGCTGGTGGCATGCAGTAGAAGTGTGCTTGTCTCCAGTACAGAGACTCTCAGTTACTTGCTGCAGAGTAGCAACAGACTGTTTTCTGTTCGTTGCTGTAGAAGGGAGAGGTTTTGGGGTGGGACATAATTATCTGCCTCTTTCTATCCTCTTTGTCAGTTGGTGCCTCTGTGATATCTCTTGTTTCAGTGCATCTTTCCTGGCATGCAGACCTTTTCTGGCTGTTATGGAATGCTCTGAGACTCTCATGTTTGCTGCAGTTAATTAGGAGGACTCTTTAAAAACGTTTACTGCCATTATCTTTTATAAGCCTTTGGTTTCTTATTCAACTGTGAAGGACCAAGACACACATTCCCCTCTGAGAAGGATTCTTAGTTGTTTAGGCAGAGTTCTCCGGAAGATGCTGCTTTCTCCCTTTGAGTTTGATTGATACATCCTGCTATTTTAAAAGTGACTTTTCTGGTTACAAATGATTTATGCCTTAATCTAGGAAATACTCTAGTGAAAGGTTTCAGAGTAGCAGTCATGTTAGTCTGTATCCACAAAAAGAACAGGAGTACTTGCGGCACCTTAGAGACTAACAAATTTATTTGAGCATAAGCTTTCATGGGCTACAGCCCACTTCATCGGATGCACTGAATGGAACATATAGTAAGAAAAATGTATATACACACACATATACAGAGAAGGGGGAAGTTTCCATACAAACTGTAGGAGGCTAATTAGTTAAGATGAGCTATTATCAGCAGGAGAAAAAAACTTTTGTACTGATAATCAAGATGGCCCATCTAGACAGTTGACGAGAAGGTGTGAGGATACTTAACATGGGGAAATAGTCAATATGTGTAATGACCCAGCCACTCCCAGTCTCTATTCAAACCCAGGTTAATGGTATCTAGTTTGCATATTAATTCAAGCTCAGCAGTTTCTCATTGGAGTCTGTTTTTTAAGCTTTTCTGTTGCAAAATTGCCACCTTTAAGTCTTTTACTGAGTGGCCAGAGAGGTTGAAGTGTTCTCCTACCGGTTTTTGAATGTTATGGTTCCTGATGTCAGATTTATGTCCATTTATTCTTTTGCGTAGAGACTGTCCGGTTTGGCCAGTGTACATAGCAGAGGGGCATTGCTGGCACATGATGGCATCTATCACATTGGTAGATGTGCAGGTGAATGAGCCCCTGATGGCGTGAATCATAGAATTATAGAATATCAGGGTTGGAAGGGACCTCAGGAGGTCATCTAGTCCAACCCCCTGCTCAAAGCAGGACCAATCCCCAATTAAATCATGTGGCTAATGTGATTAGGTTCTATGATGGTGTCACTTGAATAAATATGTGGACAGAGTTGGCATTGGGCTTTGTTGCAAGGATAGGTTCCTGGATTAGTGTTTTTGTTGCGTGGTTGCCGGAGAGTATTTGCTTCAGGTTGGAGGGCTGTCTGTAAGCAAGGACTGGTCTGTCTCCCAAGATCTGTGAGAGTGATGGGTCATCCTTCAGGATAGGTTGAAGATCTTTGATGGTGTGCTGGAGAGGTTTTAGTTGGGGGCTGAAGGTGACGGCTAGTGGCGTTCTGTAATTTTCTTTGTTAGACCTGTCCTGTAGTAGGTGACTTCTGGGTACTCTTCTGACTCTGTCAATCTGTTTTTTCACTTCAGTAGTGGGTATTGTAGTTTTAAGAATGCTTGATAGAGATCTTGTAGGTGTTCCTCTCTGTCTGAGGGATTGGAGCAAATGTGGTTGTATCTTAGATCTTGGCTGTAGACAGTGGATCATGTGGTGTGTCCTGGATGGAAGCTGGAGGCATGTAGGTAAGTATAGCGGTCAGTAGGTTTCCGGTATAGGGTGGTGGTTATGTGACCATCGTTTATTAGCACAGTAGTGTCCAGGATTGTGTGGATTGGTCTAGGCTGAGGTTGATGGTGGGATGGAAATTGTTGAAATCATGGTGGAATTCCTCAAGGGCTTCTTTTCCATGGGTGCAGATGATGATGATGATGTCATCAGTGTAGCGCAAGTAGAGTAGGAGCGTTAGGGGACGAGAGCTAAGGAAGTGTTGTTCTAAGTCAGCCATAAAAATGTTGGCATACTGTGGGGCCATGCGGGTACCCATATCAGTGCCGTTGACTTGAAGGTATATATTGTCCCCAAATGTGAAATAGTGAAAGGTTGCTTGGGATGTGTTGCTTTCTGACATATTGAACTGGTGCTGCAGGCTTATCATAGAGTTCATCTGTTTAATTTCTTACTCTGGAGGATGCAGAGAACAGAGGCCCGCAGAAGTTAAGGTGGTTCCTTCTCGACTGTGAAAGAAGTAAAAAGGTGCCTTTGTAGAGCTTCTGGTATAGAATAAGTCCTGTGTGGCATGTGTCCCTCTGAACATTCAAATATATGGTATAGGGTTTTCTGTCTGCAAGCATAAATTCCCATCTTTGACAATGTTGCCCCAGTCTCATAAGAATGGCCACACTGAATGAGACCAATGGTCCATCTAGTCCAGTATTCTGTCTCTGACAGTGGCCAGTATCAAATGCTTCAGAGGTAATGAACTGAACAGGACAATTTTGAGAGGTTCATCCTCTGTTGTCTAGTCCCGTTTCTGGGAATTGGAGGTCTAGGGTAGGGGTGGGCAAACTGTGGCCCGTGAGCTGTTTTAAGCTGGCCCGCAAGCTGCACCATGCAGCTCGGCCCCGCTCCGGCTGGGGTGCTGGGTCGGGAGCCGCACCACGCGGCTCCCGGAAGCCGCTGCATGGCCCTGCTCTGGCTCCTACACACTCCAATGGGAGCTGCAGGGGCAGTGCCTGCAGATGGGGCAGCGTGCAGAGCCGCCTGACTGTGCCTCCGCATAGGAACCGGAAAAGGGACATGCCACTGCTTCCGGGAGCCGTTTGAGGTAAGCGCCGCTTGGAGCCTGCACCCCTGAGTCTTTTCCCACACCGTAGCCCTGACCACCCTCCCGCTCTCTAAACCCCTCAATCCCAGCCCGGAGCACTCTCCTGTACCCCAAATCCCTCATCCCTACCCCTGAGCCCGCATCCCCACCCCAATTTTGTGAGCATTCATGGCCCGCCATTTCTATTTCCCAATGTCACCCTCTGGCAAAATGTTTACCACCCCCCCCTCCAACTCCCCCGGTCTAGGGACACCCAGAGCATGAATTTGCATCCCTAACCATCTTGGCTTATAGACCTATCCTCCATGATGGACCTATCCTTCATGAATTTACCTAATTCTTTTTTGAACCCAGTTGTATTTTTGGCCTTCACAACATCCTCTGGCAGAGAGTTCCTCTACACATGGACTGTGCATTGTGTGAAGAAATACTTCCCTTTGTTTTAAACCTGCTGCTTGTTAATTTCTTTGGGTGACCCCTGGTTCTTGTGTAGGGGTAAATAACACTTCCTTATTCATGTTCTCCATACCATTCATCTCATTGTGGGCCACTCCAGCTCAGCGGCTTCCCTGGCAGCCAATGCCACATACAAGTAGGATCCCAGGATGTCTGAGGTAATGACTCAGGAAATGTTAGATCGGTTTGAGGGATTGTCTGTATAGGAAAGGTGTACAAATGTAAACTAATGTGTGAAATTAAAACAATATAATTATTCTGGTATAGCCCCCATTCTTCAAAATGGAGATATACCTATCTCATAGAACTGGAAGGGACCTTGAAAGGTCGAATCCAGTCCCCAGCCTTCACAGCAGGACCAAGTACCATCCCTTATTTTTGCCCCAGATCCCTAAATGGCCCCCTCAAACCACTGAGCTTCCCCCCCCCCCCCCATTGCAGTATAATAGTGGATTTTTTTTTCTGTTTAGCGTATGTGTGTTGGAAAGGGGCTAAACCAAAGTGACATGCCTATTTCTTACACTGAAATAGGCACATCCACAGAAGAGGTTATAGTGGTATGACTTCACCACTTATACCCAGTAAAATTTTCCCATGTAGACAAGACCTCAGAAGCTTTTTAATGATTCTTGAGTTCTGCCCTAAAACCTCAGTCATGCCAGCCAGTTTGCATTGCTACTAGCACCATAAACAGATGATAGGTTTTTGTGTGAGAACAGCAGTCGAATTAATGGGAACACAAGAGCTATACCTCATGCTAACTTGCTAGTGAAGACTGCCACAGTTCAGGGCAACTGCACCAGTATTCCCTTCTTGCAGTCCTGCAGTCTGACACCCATCTAGGCTCCAGGCTCCTTAGCCATCGCCTCTCTTGGGCAGAGACCCGTGTATATCTCCCTCCTGAATGGGGGATCTTTAAGGCTGCACATTTCCCTGCTTACATTATGATCATCCCCAGCCAGCTAGATTGTTTAAATAGGTCAGCATTTATTCTTTACTTTCTTTCCAAAGGCTAAAAACAGTGAAATTGCCGGCAGTTACAAGTTACTACACAGCTCTTTATAAGCAAGCACATTTATTCTTGAGGTGAAAGCATTACAGAGAAGGTATGTTAAAAACAATAAAATAACCTACACACATGCTGAAAAGCTTACCAGAGGTCATCCCAGTTCCAGCCTCAGACTCGAGTAGGTGTCAGTCTTTTAAAACCCACAACTGGGTTTACCCTGTGGTTACAAGTTCATAATTGTCTCAGATTCAGAACAAACATGAATACTTCAGTTTTTTCTTTATACAGTTTGGGATTTTGATCTTGTCCCCATGTAACAGGTGATCAGCGGAGAATGACTTGCTCCTCAAGGCAGGAAGGGCTGAGATTTTGCATAATCAGAAGTGGGGATTTACGTTCATCTTCCCCCAGATCTCTCATATGTCACATCTCCCCCTTCGAGAGGTTACATACAATCCCAGCCCACAATAATACGTAAACCATTCTTTTAACACAGTGGACCACAAAGATATTTAATCTTAATTCAATAAGGTCTCCCAAGGATACTTCAGGAAATTGCCCTATCTGTCACTATCGCAGGGCGACGACTCACTGCTGCGGCACCTCCTGCTGGTTGTCCAGGGAATTAGCTCTTTTCAGCCAGGAGCGCCTTCTGCTGTTCAGTGTCTCGCCTGCTGCTGGCCCTGTGCCTGTCCCGGACCCCGGTGCCCTTCTAGATTAGGATTCTGCCCCCTGGCAGTACCCCCTCAGTTTGGGTCCTCCTCTCTCAATGTAGCTAGTGTCTCTCTCTCTTTCTGGCCCACTGCCCTCTTATAAGGGCCAGCTGGGCCCTAATTACACAGGCTACAGCTGTGGCTGTTTTCCCAAACAGCCCAGCTTTTTCCATCTCAGCTCTCTCCCAGGGCTGTTTTAAACCCTTCAAGGCATGGTGGAGGGGACCATCCCGCCACAGTCACAAAGACAAGCCCTAAGTCACTGCCATTATATCCATTCCTCTGGGTGTGTTTCTCACGGTTGGTACCACACTACCAGCAGCCTCCAAACCTGAAGTGTTTCTCTAATTCTTCTGTCAAGGTCAGAGTGGAAGAGGTAGTTGCTGTCTATTCTCTTCACCC
Organism: Lepidochelys kempii; assembly: GCF_965140285.1. Lineage (NCBI taxonomy): Eukaryota > Metazoa > Chordata > Testudines > Cheloniidae > Lepidochelys > Lepidochelys kempii. The sequence goes on along the minus strand of NC_136381.1, from coordinate 701,598 downwards.
CCACCACAGTTTGCTTGCTGCAAGCTTAGTTTCTTGAAGCACCCCTAGCTAATACTTGTGTGGTCTCCCTGAACCCCATTCCTTGCATAGTGGCACAGTGTATTAACCAGGAAGCCGTCAGGACAATAGCCAGGGCCTTGCTGCCAGTGGGACATGCAACGTATGTGTGGGGTTGTAGTCTTCCATTGTGTGATGCAATTCAGTTAATCATCCCATACAGTATTTATATTGGCCCTTTTCAATTTGTTGGTAGCTGTCCAGATTGGAGGCTCTGTCTACAAAAGGAGCTTTCATATTACCATACTCTTCAGGATGATCCGATTTTGAGTGGCAGTAAATATAAATAAATACCCGTATTGAGCAGTGTCTGGTAATAAGAACCTGTGGTACAGAGGTCAACAGAAGCCCAGGTAAAGCACATGAAGGCTGCTGAATCCCCTCTCCCAAACCAACAAGATCACTAGCAGGTTCCTCTGGGCAGCCTTGTCTGCCTACCACTGTGGATGGGATCAGCGGGGGACACAAGCAGCGCTACCTCATGATTGACTTCCAGCGGCTGCGCTACGGACCTGGAGCTGAGTCAGGCCCCTATGAGGAGAAGGTGATCCAGGTCCAGTACAACTCCTGCAGGTCGGCTGATATCGCCCTGGTGGCCAGCAGCAAGCAGAAACGCTGGATCACTGCAACAGAAAACATGCAGCCTGGCGACCTCCTCAAAACCTCGGGGCATATAGGCAGGATGGCAGTCTCTGCCAATGAAGGGGATGCATACCCTTTGGGAGCTCTGCCTGTGGAGACCCTGATCAATAACCTGAAAAGCCACCCTGGGAAAGGAGAGCAGTACATCTGAGCAGCAGGGACCTGTGGGGTGTTACTGTGGAAGGTGAATGGAACGGCCATCATGCAGCTGCCCTCTAAGAGACACATGCAGGTGCTGGAGACCAGCATAGCCACCGTGGGGCGAGTTTCGAACATTGACCACAACAAGCGGATCATTGGGAAAGCTGGCCGGAACCGCTGGCTGGGGGAGCGCCTGCGCAGCGGATTATGGCACTGCAAGGGCAGTTGGGCAGGACGCAAGATCAGACCACTCCCACCCATGAAGAGATGTCAACCTGCCCACAGCAGCAGCTCGGGCTTGACACCTGGCCCCGGTGCCTGCCCCTCAATGGCTCTCAATAAAATCAGCTCCTACACACACACACACACACACACACACACTCAAAAGGAATAATTAACCCATTATTAACAGGACAGGGAATTCTGTGGAAAGCAGAGGGTCTGAAACAGATCAAGAGGCAATGGAAAATCCAAGTCTGTTGGGGATGGGATGGAATTTAATGTGTGTAATATATACCATAGGGGAGATAGTGCATCCTGTTGGGATGGCATCTAGAACAGCATGTGGAGTTTAGGAAACTATGAAAGATGTAAAAAATCTTGAGAAAATTCATAAAAGGGCAACAAAAAGAGACGAAGATCTGGGAAGAGACTGAGGGAGCTAAATGAGGAGAGTCTAAAAATATATAGACTTTCTAGATTTCTGAATGAAAGATTAGGTTGTGTTGGTGGGGGAGTGGCACAATATGTGAAAGAGAGCATGGAGTCAAATACAGTGTAAATCTGAAATGAATCAGACAACGTCATGATTTCTCTATGGATAGAAATTCCATGCTTGAAAATGAGTAGAGCACTAGGAATATGCTACCAACCACCTGACCAGGATGGTGGCAGTGATTGTGAAATGCTCAGGGTAATTTAGGCTACAGAATCAGAAAACCCAGTAATAGTGGAGGATTCCAATGATCCCCATATTGACTAAGAAAATGTCACCTCAGGATGGGATGCAGAAATAAAATTTCTAGACACCTTTAATGACTGCTTCTTCGAGCAGCTAGTCCTGGAACCCACAAAGGGAGAGACAATTCTTGATTTAGTCCTAAGTGGAGCACAAGATCTGGTCCAAGAGGTGAATATAGCTGAACCACGTGATAGCAATCATAATGTCATTAGATTTAACATCTTTGCAGGATGAAAAATATGAAAGAAACCTACCATAGTAGCATTTAACTTAAAAAAGGGGAACTACACTAAAAGGAGGAGGCTAGTTAAATGGATATTTAAAAAGAACAGTCACAAGAGTGAAATGCCTGGAAGTTGCATAGAAACATTTAAAAAACACCATAATTCATGTATAAACCCCCAATTTAAAAAAAAAGGGAAGAGGACCAACAAAATGGATGATCCACAATGGATGAGCAACAGAATAAAAGAGGTGGCTAGAGACAGAAAAAAGAAAAGGAGTACTTGTGGCACCTTAGAGACTAACCAATTTATTTGAGCATAAGCTTTCATGAACTACAGCTCACTTCATCGGATGCATACTGTGGAAAGTACAGAAGATCTTTTTATACACACAAAGCATGAAAAAATGGGTGTTTACCACTACAAAAGGTTTTCTCTCCCCCCACCCCACTCTCCTGCTGGTAATAGCTTATCTAAAGTGATCACTCTCCTTACAATGTGTATGATAATCAAGTTGAGCCATTTCCAGCACAAATCCAGGTGGACTCCTTCTGAAGGTCAAGACAGCAGACTGGACTTCTACATAGAGTGCTTCCGCCGACGTGCACAGGCTGAAATTGTGGAAAAGCAGCATCACTTACCCCACAACCTCAGCCATGCAGAACAACAGCCTCAGAAACAACTCTGACATCATAATCAAAAAGGCTGACAAAGGAGGTGCTGTTGTCGTCATGAATAGGTCGGAATATGAACAAGAGGCTGCTCGGTAGCTCTCCAACACCACTTTCTACAAGCCATTACCCTCTGATCCCACTGAGAGTTACCAAAAGAAACTACAGCATTTGCTCAAGAAACTCTCTGAAAAAGCACAAGATCAAATCCGCACAGACACACCCCTGGAACCCCAACCTGGGGTATTCTATCTGCTACCCAAGATCCATAAACCTGGAAATCCTGGGCGCCCCATCATCTCAGGCATTGGCACCCTGACAGCAGGATTGTCTGGCTATGTAGACTCCCTCCTCAGGCCCTATGCTACCAGCACTCCCAGATACCTTCGAGACACCACTGACTTCCTGAGGAAACTACAGTCCATTGGTGATCTTCCTGATAACACCATCCTGGCCACTATGGATGTAGAAGCCCTCTGCACCAACATTCCACACAAAGATGGACTACAAGCCTTCAAGAACATCATCCCTGATAATGTCACGGCAAACCTGGTGGCTGAACTTTGTGACTTTGTCCTTACCCATAACTATTTTACATTTGGGGACAATGTATACCTTCAAATTAGCGGCACTGTTATGGGTACCCACAGGGCCCCGCAGTAAGCCAGCATTTTTATGGCTGACTTAGAACAACGCTTCCTCAGCTCTCGTCCCCTAACGCCCCTACTCTACTTGCGCTATATCGATGACATCTTCGTTATCTGGACCCATGGAAAAGAAGCCCTTGAGGAATTCCACCATGATTTCAACAATTTCTATCCAATCATCAACCTCATCCTGGTCCAGTCCACACAAGAGATCCACTTCCTGGACACTACTGTGCTAATAAGCGATGGTCACATAAACACCACCCTATACCAGAAACCTACTGACCGCTATTCCTACCTATATGCCTCCAGCTTTCACCCTGACCACACCACACGATCCATTGAATCATAGAATCATAGAATATCAGGGTTGGAAGGGACCCCAGAAGGTCATCTAGTCCAACCCCCTGCTCAAAGCAGGACCAATTCCCAGTTAAATCATCCCAGCCAGGGCTTTGTCAAGCCTGACCTTAAAAACCTCTAAGGAAGGAGATTCTACCACCTCCCTAGGTAACGCATTCCAGTGTTTCACCACCCTCTTAGTGAAAAAGTTTTTCCTAATATCCAATCTAAACCTCCCCCACTGCAACTTGAGACCATTACTCCTCGTTCTGTCATCTGCTACCATTGAGAACAGTCTAGAGCCATCCTCTTTGGAACCCCCTTTCAGGTAGTTGAAAGCAGCTATCAAATCCCCCCTCATTCTTCTCTTCTGCAGGCTAAACAATCCCAGCTCCCTCAGCCTCTCCTCATAACTCATGTGTTCCAGTCCCCTAATCATTTTTGTTGCCCTTCGCTGGACTCTCTCCAATTTATCCACATCCTTCTTGAAGTGTGGGGCCCAAAACTGGACACAGTACTCCAGATGAGGCCTCACCAATGTCGAATAGAGGGGAACGATCACGTCCCTCGATCTGCTCGCTATGCCCCTACTTATACATCCCAAAATGCCATTGGCCTTCTTGGCAACAAGGGCACACTGCTGACTCATATCCAGCTTCTCGTCCACTGTCACCCCTAGGTCCTTTTCCGCATTGTTTACAGCCAAGCTCTGCGATACAACCGCATTTGCTCCAACTCCTCAGACAGAGACAAACAGCTACAAGATCTCTATGAAGCATTCTTACAACTACGATACCCACCTGCGGAAGTGAAGAAACAGATTGATAGAGCCAGAAGAGTTCCCAGGAGTCACCTACTACAGGACAGGCCTAACAAAGAAAATAACAGAACGCCACTAGCCGTCACCTTCAGCCCCCAACTAAAACCCCTCCAACGCATTAAGGATCTACAACCTATCCTGAAGGATGACCCAACACTCTCACAAATCTTGGGAGACAGGCCAGTCCTTGCCTACAGACAGCCCCCCAACCTGAAGCAGATACTTACCAGCAACCACATACCACACAACAGAAACACTAACCCAGGAACCTATCCTTGCAACAAAGCCCGTTGCCAACTGTGCCCACATATCTATTCAGGGGACACCATCACAGGGCCTAATAACATCAGCCACACTATCAGAGGCTCGTTCACCTGCACATCCACCAATGTGATATATGCCATCATGTGCCAGCAGTGCCCCTCTGCCATGTACATTGGTCAAACTGGACAGTCTCTACGTAAAAGAATAAATGGACACAAATCAGATGTCAAGAATTATAACATTCATAAACCAGTCAGAGAACACTTCAATCTCTCTGGTCACGCGATTACAGACATGAAAGTTGCGATATTACAACAAAAAAACTTCAAAACCAGACTCCAGCGAGAGACTGTTGAATTGGAATTAATTTGCAAATTAGATGCAATTAACTTAGGCTTAAATAGAGACTGGGAGTGGCGAAGTCATTATGCAAGGTAACCTATTGCCCCTTGCTTTTTCCTCCCCCCCCCCCCACGTTCTTGTTAAACCCTGGATTTGTGCTGGAAATGGCCCGCCTTGATTATCATACACATTGTAAGGAGAGTGATCACTTTAGATAAGCTATTACCAGCAGGAGAGTGGGGTGGGGCGGGGGGGAGAAAACCTTTTGTAGTGGTAAACACCCATTTTTTTATGCTTTGTGTGTATAAAAAGATCTTCTGTACTTTCCACAGTATGCATCCGATGAAGTGAGCTGTAGCTCACGAAAGCTTATGCTCAAATAAATTGGTTAGTCTCTAAGGTGCCCCAAGTACCCCTTTTCTTTTTGCGAATACAGACTAACACCGCTGTTACTCTGAATAGAGACAGAAAGGCAGCTTTTAAATATAGGAAGTCAAATCCTACTGAGGAAGAGAGAAAGGAGCATAAACTCCGGCAAGTCACGTGTAAAAGTCTGTTTAGGCAGGCCAAAAAGGAATTTGAAGAGCAACTAACAAAAGACACAAAAACTAACAGCAATTTTTTTTTAAGTACACCAGAAGCAGGAAGCTTACGAAACAATCAGTGGGGCCACTGGATGACTGAGATGCTAAAGGAGCACTAAAGAAAAAACAAGGCTGTTGTGGAGAAGTTAAATTCTTTGCGTTAGTCTTCACTGTAGAGGATGAGAGAGAGAGATTACCACCACACCTGAGCCATTCTTTTTAGGGGACCAATCTGAGGAACTGTTCTAGATTGAGGTGTCCGAGGACATTTGGAACAAACTGATTAAAATAAACAGTAATAAATTACCAGGACCAAATGGGATACACCCAGAAGTTCTGAAGGAATTACAATACAAAATTGCAGAACTACTAACTGTGGGGTATAACCTATCACTTAAAACGGCCTCTGTACCAGGTAACTGGAGGGTAGCTAATGTAACTCCAATTCTTTAAAAAAGGCTCCAGAAGTAATCCTAGCAATTACAGGCCAGTAAGCCTAACTTCAGTACCAGGAAAATTTGTAGAAAGTATAGTAGCAAAAAGAGTGGTCAGACACAGAGATGAACATGATATATTTGGGAAGAGCCAACATGCTTTTTAAAGGGAAATCATGCCTCACCAATCTACTGGAATTTTTGAGGGTGTCAACAAATGTGGACTACAAAGGCCATCCAGTGGATATGGTGTACTTGGACTTTCAGAAAGCCTTTGACTAGGTTCCTCACCAAAGGCTCTTAAGGAAAGTGGGCAGTCATGAAATAAGAAGGGAGATCCACTTATGGATCCGTAACTGGTGAAAAGATAAGAAACAGAGGTAGGAATAAATGGTCAATTTTCACAGTGGAGAGAGGTATATATCAGGGTCCCCCAAGATTCTGTACTGGCACTAGTTCTGTTCAGCATATTCATAAATGATATGGAAAAAGGGGTAAATGGTCAGGTGTCAAAGTTTGAAGATGATACAAAATTACTCAGGATAGTTGAATCCAAAGATAATTGCAAAGAGTTACAAAGGGATTTCACAAAGCTGGGTGGGCAACAAAATGGCAGATGAAATTCATTTGGTAAATGCAAAGTAATGGACATTGGAAAACATAACCCCAACTATATACATACAAAACGATTGGGGTTTAAATTAGCTGTTAGCTTTCAAGAAAGAGTTGTTGGGGTCATTGTGGATAGTTCTCTGAAAACATCTGCTCAGAGTGAGATGGCAGTCAAAAAAGCTAAGAAAATGTTAGGAACCATTAGGAAAGGGATAGATAAGACAGAAAATATCATCATGCCACTATATAAAAATACATGGTACTCCCACACCTTGAATACTGCATGTGGTTCTCGTTGCCACATCTCAAAAAAGATATATTAGAATTGAAAAAAGTACAGAGAAGGGCAACAAAAAATTAAGAGTATGAAACAGATTCCATATGAGGAGAGATTAAAAGTCTGGGATGTGTCTGTTTAGAAAAGAGACGACTAACGGGGGATATGACAGCAGTCTAAGGAAGTGTTATTTTCCCCCTTTCCTGGTTCCTTTGTTATGTGGTCACACAATTAAATTAATAGGCATCTGGTTTAAAAGAAACTTAAGAAGTACTGCTTCACACAACACACAGTCCACCTGTGGAACTTGCTGCCAGGGGATGTTCTCAGTGGTGGCAGATGACAGAAAAAGGAGTAATGGTCTCAAGTGGCAGTGGGGGAGGTTGAGGCTGGATATTCAGAAACACTATTTCACTAGGAGGGTGGTGAAGCACTGGAATGGGTTACCTAGGGAGGTGGTGGAATCTCCATCCTTTGAGGTTTTTAAGGTCAGGCTTGACAAAGCCCTGTCTGGGATGATTTAGTTGGTGTTGGTCCTGCTTTGAGCAGGGGATTGGACTAGATGACCTACTGAGGTCTCTTCCAACCCTAATCTTCTATGATTCTAGGGGATGTTGTGAAAGTGGAAAGTTATAACTGGGCTTAAAAAAGAATTCGGTAAGTTCATGAAGGATAGGTCCATCAGTGGCTATTAGTCAAAGTGGTCCAGGAAGTAGTCCCCTGCCCTGGGCGTTCCTAAATCTCTGACTGCCAAAAGCTGGGCCTGGATAACAGGGGATGGATCACTTGATAAGTTGCCCTGTTCTGTTCATTCCCTCTGAAACATCTGGCACCCACCACTGTCGGAAGACAAGATACTGGGCTAGATGGACCATTGGTCTGAGCCAGTACGGCCATTCTTATGTTCTTAATATGACTTTGGGGATGGGGAGCAGGGCTGCTAACCTAGGAGATGACCGTGTGAGTTAAGATAAGGAATCGTTCCCCCTCTCAAAAATAAGTTGAGGATTAGTGGCATGAGATGCAAAAGAAAAATTTTAGGCTGGGTATCTGGAATGCTTAGCAGGGTGCCTGGGTGATGGGATAGACTCCTCGGAGGAGGTGGCTCAGCTCTTTGAGAACAAGGTTACATGTTAGTAGGTCTGAGCCAGGGGTGGCCAACCTGAGCCTGAGAAGAAGCCAGAATTTACCAATGGACCTTGCCAAAGAGCCACTAGTACTCCTTTTCTTTTTGCGAATACAGAGTAGGCTGCTACTCTGAAACCAGTAATACGTCAGCAGCCCACCCTTCAGCTCCCCCTTCCTGCTCCCAGGGCCTCCCACCCACCGGCAGCCCTGCTGATCCACCCCCCCCCCCAGCCTCTCCCTGTACCTCCCGCAGCTGTTTCGTGTTGTGCAGGAGGCCCTGTGGTGGGGGGGGAGGAGCAAGGGCACTGCAGGCTCAGGGGAGAGGGCAGGAAGGGGTGGAGTGGGGGCAGGGCCTGTGGCAGAGCCAGGGGTTGAGCAGTGAGCACCCCCCCCCCCCCGGCACATTGGAAAGTTGGTGCCTATGGCTCCAGCTGTAGAGTTGGTGCCTACACAAGGAGCCACATATTAACTTCTGAAGAGCTGCGCGTAGCACTGGAGCGACAGGTTGGCCACCCCTGGTCTGAGCCCTGCAGGGGCTTTTCTGACTTTTCGATTTCTGAACCTGAATGCTCTGGACTGCTGGAGCGGAGCTGGCTGTGTGTGTCTGTGAAAGGAAACTGGCCATTTTAACGGGCAGATTTCATGGTGCTTTTTCTGTTCCAGGGCACTGAGTCCATAAAGTTGGAAAATGGACAAAGCACAGCAGCTAAGCTGGGGCTTCCTCCTCTCACCCCGGAACAGCAGGAAGCTCTTCAAAAGGTGAGTGGCCCTCGTGTGGCCTTTCTTTAGCTCTTCCTCATCGTTAGTGTCAGGCTTGCTGCCACAGAGGGGAGCATACCAGGTGGGGAACCCGCCTGCCAGGAATACAGAGGGGATACTGACTGCGCTGTCCCTGCACCTGAGCTCTTAGAATCATGCACAAGAAATGTTTTTTCTTGGCTGGGAATTCCTGGTAGCTGCATGGGAACATTATGGGATGTATTTGTAAAAAACAAAAAACTTGCCGAGATCCAAGTAGATAACAGTTTGATCTTAAGTTGTTAAGAGGTTTCTCTGATCCCAATGATGATGAGATGCTGCTGCCCCAAAGTCCCTGTCAGGTGCAGCCTGGACTCAACAGATAACAGATTCCAGAAATGCTCCAGCTGAATCCTCTGCAGGATTCATGCTAGAACACATTGCAAACTCTCTCTACCTTTCCTGTGCTCTCTGGGCAACTATTACCTGCCCCTTTGTTATAAGGGGACCTTTAATATACTGCAAAGATTATTTCATCCCTTTGGAGCCAAGCTATTTTAATTGTAGAACCAAGTCCATCCCAACTCTGATCTCTGGTTCTCAATTCTATGTGTGCATCCGGTTAGGACATTATTGCCGACTTCTGGCTTCCGCTCCGAGTGGGAACCAGTGATGTCTGAAGTGCTGAGAGGAGAGGAGAGCAGAGTTTGCAATGGAGGGGAAGGTGGGAGCTGTGGGCTAGGTGTCTCCCAGATTCTGGTGAGGCAGGTATGCCTTGTTCTCTGTAGGCTTGGTGTGAATGTTCCCATAATGCTGAAGCTGCTTGTGTGTCTGTGTTTGGCTCGCAGTGTGAAACGGCCTCGTTTCCTCTGGCTGCTCCATAGCTGACAGATGTAAATCCCATTGTCCGTTTCCAGGTTTCCGAAGCACCCGCCTCAAATCCACGGTTTAGAGCCTGCCGTTCCCCGGCACCTCCCAAACACGTACAGCAATGGAAAGCAGGTGCCTTTGAGTGGGGTTGGCTGAATCTGTCCGTTCTGTCACCTGGGCATGGCACATCCATGGATATTAGTGACCCCTTGATTAGGAGCCTCCATCTCAGCATCATTGGATGTGCAAGGCTCAGTGTTTTCCAGAGTGGTAGAAGGCTGGGTAAAGGAAAAACAGTTCAGCCTTGTAGCCACAGCTCAGGGGACTGGCGGAGGGAGCTGGAGTATATAGAAGGACCCACAGCTCCTGCTTACCAATATAGTGTAGACATACTCTGTAAAGGAAGGGAAGGGATACGCTCGGTGCAGAGTCTGGGCATGGGGAATAGGAGCCGCCTCGCTCTTTGTAGAACCTTTTGTCCAGATGCTCTCTGAGTGGAAAGGACTTGAAGGAGGCTATCTGTCCTGCCCTCATCTCAGCAGGTAAGGTGCAGTGGTGGGAGCTGAGGGGCAGAGGGAGGAAGAGGGAAATGCTGAGTGTGTAGTGCATGATGCTTTCCTAACATTGCGCCTGCTGCAGACTCTGAGTCCACCCCGTCCTTGCTCAAGCATTGTGCTGTATTTCAGGGTGAACAACTCCAAGATGCTGATCAAGATCATAGTAAGCTGTCGGCCCTTGACTAATGTAAAGTGCCTTAGTGCTTGGGGCCGGAGCACTGGAAAGCACCAGTGGCAACCAGTTGTGGGGTTCTGGGGAATGTTGTATGAAGTTAAATGTCCTTCCCTGGCACCTTGCAGAGTCCTGTGCCCTGTGATTATGGAGTCTGTATTTCCTTCCAGGCAAAGAAGTATGCGATGGAGCAGAGTATCAAGAGTGTGCTGGTGAAGCAAACCATCGCCCACCAGCAACAGCAACTCACTAACCTGCAGGTGAGAGATCCCTCTGGGCTCATCCCCTTGCCTTTACTCTCCCCACAAGGTGGAGCCTTTTATGCACTTAGAACCAGAGCACAGCCCTGAGGTCTGCCTGGAGCCAGGTACTTGCACTTCTGTTTCCACAGTGAAATTGAAGTATGTTGTCTTCGGCCCTGTCAAGGAAATCCCTCTCCTGCCCTCATACATACGTTCACCCTCCCTTTCCCCCCAGGAAAGCAGACTGCCCTGGGAAGAGAAGCTGATGCTTCCTCTCCTGTTGGCTGGCTAGACAATTTTTTCAGTTGCCAGAAAATCAAAGCATCTGCTGTGAGTTCCACTGTCAACCTGAAGCTAAGGTGGTGTCTGGGGTTACTGGGAGCAGTATCCTTTCACCATCCTGTCCCCCATGAAGAGAAGGTGCCCGTCTCTCTGGCCTTGCTGGCAGTGCCACCACTACCATGGACTCTGTAGATTTTTCTCAGAACTCCAGCTGGTTATTCCTGCTAATGCAGGATTGTCCAAGTCCTAGGAGACCCCTCTGCTGCTGTTTAAACCCCCTTCCTTCTGAGAATCCTTACATACAGCTCACTGCCTCCTGTTTGAGGTTAAAGAGCCCAGCATAATGATTTGGGGGGTTGTGTATGTTTTAAAAAATGTTGAAGTGGGGATATGCCAGCTGCATTAGGTAGCTCTGGCCTTTCAGGGCTCTGTATGTTCCTGGGCAGCTGCTCTAGATGAGGGGCTCCTTGTAATTGCTGGGGGTGAATCAAGGACAGTGGTTACAGAGGTTACTATTGCCTTGAGTCCCCCCTGGGAGAAACCCTGCTTCCTGAGGCACTGGCAGCAGCACACCCCTCCCCAGAGTTGGTGGGCCTGGCATCTGCAGGGTCCCAGCGCTGGACAGTCCTTGGGAGCGGGCAGTGAGGGGCAAGGAAGGAGAGGCCTCTCCCACAGGTTCCCTGTGCCGTCGCTCTCTGCTTGAGTTTTTACGAACAGCCGTAGTATGCTCAGCTCCAACAGACTGAACTCTGTCTTTACTGTCTTTCAGATGGCAGCAGTGACAATGGGCTTTGGAGATCCTCTCTCACCTTTACAATCGGTCAATAGACATATTCACTTCTTCTTGGGCACTTTGTCTTAGTCAGGGCCTAGAGTGGGGAAGTATGTAGTGGTAATACAATGCTCTTAACTAAACCCAGTACAACCCTCCCACATACCCACCTGCTGTGGACAAGCACAAAAAACTGAGACAAAGTGTAAACTCCCCAAAGGAAGACCTTGGGCTGGGTACAGTCTGCTGTGACACTGGCCCCCTGGGCCCTGGAGTCAATTGCAAAGAGAGCTTTAGATTTCAAGCAGTTCTGAACACCTGTGAAATTGTGGGAGCCACCTTTCTAGGGATGCTACAGTTCTGAGGTCCTGACCTAAAAGTAACTGCCAAGGTAACTCACAAATGGGCAAGCTGTTAAGAAACCAGCACACAGAACAGAGACCTAGCAGCTAGGGTGCTGGGGAGCACTGGGGCATTACAGGCTTTCAGAGCATATCCTAGACCAAATGTGAGACTTCTGTTGCTATGTGCATACTTGTAGGCTAGGAGAATTTGGCATGTGTTTCAAGTAAAGCAGTGAGGGCTGAAGCAAAAAGAACAATAGAGTTATTCAGAGAAAAGCAGTGCAGTCCCGTAGTGCTGGAAGTTTCTAATTACTCCCACAGAGAGTCTGATTTACTTGGGATTATCTGTCCCCACCCCTTCTGGACACATGGGGCACTGGCATATGTGGGCTATAACCCCCCTCTCCTTGTGCAAAGGGTCACTTGTAAATGTTTCCTTGTCTAGCTGAAATGTAATTTCTTTGGTTGGTGTAAAATGCAACCTGGAGGCCAGTGCTCCAAGGGGAAAGAAGCATTAAAACTAGACATGCCTGGCTTTCCTTCTGTAACACTGCCACGGTAGGTAGCTTGTCAGCTGGGGAGCCAAAATAGCATTTGTGGGGGGGAGGTAAGCTTGGACTGGGACAGGAAGAGCCATCTCTGCCTGAAGGCAGCATGGCCAGTTCCTGAGCCATGTTGCCCAAGAACCCGCTTTATCAATTAATTTAGATATTATTGATCTCCCATATCACTAATTCTGCTAAACTGTGTTTTGCAGCCACATCATGCACCATTGGGTAACAGAGATGAAAACATGTAATAATGATAGATTAACCACTGGCTTAGTATTGTAAATCACTTACCAAAAAAAAAAAAGCCTCCCTTTGCCAGGAGCCAGCACCTGCTGTTGGAGGGACAGAAAGGCTAGAAGTCAAGGCTTTGCCCTGGATCAGCCATCATGGTGTGTTGTGAACTCGGTATTATTAAGATCCCCGTTTTCCCACCAAATGCTTTATCTCAAGAGCGGGAGTGTGGAGAGCAAGTATACCTTAAGAATGGGACCGTCTCCACTGGCAGGACCCACAAGGCTCATTTGTGAGGGAAGTGCAGCCTGAGCTTCCTGTTATAGCATCTTATTGACCATAGTCAAAGCTTCCTATCCAGCAGACCTCTACCTGCAGGAGTGTTACCGAGCAGGGTTTCACCTTGTCACTTCACCAAGACAAGCAGTTTCCTTACATAACTGCATCAAAAGTGCAGATGAAAACAGTGGTGCTTTGCATGTTGCCTCCCTCGTTTTGAGCTCCATCCTGAAAAGGTGCATGTTAACTTGTCCTTAATAATAATCCTCCTTAGCTCCTAATTAACAGCACTGTCTATACATACAAACACTGACTGCCCACCTGGAGGTGAGGGAGGAATCCTTAGCCTCTGTTTACAGATGGGGAAGCGGAAAGGTCAAGTGCCCAACCCAGAGCTACAGAGGAGAGTCAATGACAGGACCAGGATTCACATGCATGTTCTTGGCACCTGGTCCTGCGCAAAGTTCACAAAAATATGCTGCCTTTTCCCTTAACTCACTGCACTGCAGGTTCCTACTAGTACTCACATGTGCCTGTTACCATCATAGTTCAGCTCAACCCTAGCTTGGTGGCCCAGATATCTAATGTAAAGGAGCGTGAATGGGTTCCTCAGAACTTCACTCCTCCTCCTGCTGCTGCTGGAGTCTCCTGCTTGTGCAGAAGGTTTAGAATGTGGATTTCCCACTGTGAGGGTTGCTGCCCAATATCGGAGAAGGGCTAATACTATCAGTCTTGTCTCTGTGGCAGGTATCATTGGAGGAGAAGAGAATGCCCCCTTCATGTACACATCTTTAAAGGTGTGGAAAATCCCTATGCCTGGGGCACGGGCCTCAGGCTGGCTAGAGTAGTAAGAAGAGGATTAAACTAATAGCAAAAGGGGAAGGTAGAATGAGGGAAAATCTGAGCACTCAGCACAAAATCAAGATGTTGAGAACAAAATTAATCAAGGAACCAAAGAACATGAAGAGAAGAAATTATCTAATTGCCTGAACACCAATGCTAGGAACCTGGGTAACAAACAAGAGGAACTGGAATTGCTCATTTATGAGCATAAACTTGATCTAGTTAGTATTACTGAAACCTGGTGGGTTGGTTCGCCCAACTGGAATGTTAAGATCAATGGGAAGGGGGAGGGGCATTCTATCTCAAAAATGACATTAGCTGTTTGCAAGTCGCTGAAAACTCTGAAGAAGACAGATAAAACACAAGTGGGGTACTAGTTGGTGTCTGCTACAGACCACCAAAGCCCACTAAGGAATAGGATGACTGCTTCCTTTTATGCACGTAATTACAGTGTGTAAAAATAAAAGCTGTGTGATCATGGGGGACTTCAGTTTGAGTGACGTATGGCGGAGGTCTTGTGCTGCCAGTACAGAAACATCCTTGGAATTTCTAAGCATAGATGACAATTCCCTAACTCAGAACATATTGCAGCCTATCCAGGGTGGTGTATGAGACCTTGTTCTAACAGAGAGAGAGAGGAACTGGTCACAGCTCTAAAAATTAATGGTAGCTTAAGTACAGGTGATCATAACTTGATCACATTTATAATGTGCACGCAGAATAAAGTCCAGACCAGTAATATAGATGCTTGATGCATTTACTAGGGCCCATTTCACAAAGCTGAAAACAGTTATGAGCCAGATCAGTTGAGAGGAAGAATTTAATCAGAAAAATGTGAATGATGATTAGGAATAATTTAAGAACATCTTACTAGATCCCCAAAACACCACTGTCCCACAATCGAGGAAGAAGGCCAATTTTAGAGGGGAAATGAAGGCAGCTGTAAAAAATAAAAAGTCAATATATAAAAACAGAGGTTCCTGACTGTGGGCCGTGACCCCATCAGCAGATGGCGTTGTGATGATCCTTTGTGTGCAGAGGATGCCAGTTCGCTCAGCACAGCGTGACCTCATATGTACGGTGTATGTACAAATTGGCGGCCTCAGCACAGCACCCTATGTACAAGGTTACGCCACATGGAGGATGCCGTTTTGTAGAGCTGTTGCATCCTCCATGCTGTCTGTGATCTCTGCAGAAAATAATACATTAAAATGGGGTTGTGCCTGCATGCAGTTTGGGAACCCCTGATGCAACCAGTGGAAGAAAGGGGCTGATAGTAATGAATGTTGGCTTCCCAAGGGTGGGAGGATTGGGAGACTACACTAGAGATATTCTTGCCTAGCTGCTCTACAGTGTGACTGTGCCTCACTTTTCACCTGGCTCACCGGGTTTTGGAGCTATCATAAAATCTCATTTTAAAAGCATAAAACACAGCCCCAGTTTAGAGGTAAAACAAAACCTTTGTTTCCTTTGTTTGATGAGTCCAGGTTCAAGTTATCTAATATAACTGCAAGCACAGTAGTGTGGTGTGAGAACCTGGTTCGATGGTAGCGCTCCCTCCCCTAAAGTGCTAGGAATCAATCCTGACTGAGGCTGTATTTTCAGCTACAAACAGTTACTTCCCTGGTCATGGTGACAGGCTCAGATGCATTTGGTATTTATTTTGTGCGGTTGTCTCATCAGACACAGTCCCTGCCTGCTCTGTCTGTTACTGTGTTGCAGGAGAGACCCCCTGGCCACCCTTTTGTTACCATATGAGTTGTGGCATCCCTAGACAGGACACAGAACAACTCTGAGCTCATTGTGCTCACCCTTATGCCAGAGCTCTCCACCTGAGTTAGACCTTCATGCAATGGCCTTATAGCAAGGCCCTTCTTGGGGGGGGTAAGTGTTCACAGAGCTCCCTACTTGGCTGTGGAGTACTGTAGAATTGGGTTGGGGAGGAAGGCACTAAGATTAGTGCTGCTTTTTCCCTCTTTGTAGGGCCCTCACCATTTTGCATTCGTTCCAGCTGTTCCATGCAGAATAAGAATGTAGCCCTGTACAAGTCTCCAGTGTGCGATAATAAATACACTATTGCTGATTATAGGGAGCTGCCTCTGCAGGGCTTTTCTTTCTGCCTTGGTCCCAATGCATGCTGATAAGATCACAGATTTGGCCAGTGTGTCCTAGCAGGCAGCACCTTCCTAGGTGAAGTTCTTAGAACTGCCATGTGGCTTGGAGGAAGCTGGTTTTAGGGATACCATCTGGGGAGCAACCAGGTTTCTCTTGCAAACAGACTTTCAGACAGGTTCAGGAAAAGAGTGCAGAGGCTTTCTCTGCACTGGGACAGACAATGGCTGAGTCTGTGGAGCTGTACCACTGTAGGTGCCAATACCAGTGGAAGATGCTAACTCTGAGCACCACAGACTTCCTCAAGAGAAGGGTTTTGTTTAATTGTTAGATTTTGTTTGTTTTTATTGAACTGTACAGTGCAGCTGCTGCTCAGTGTCAGCTCCTTTAATGCCAAGGGAGGGAGAGGGGAGGAGGTAGAGCCCGTTTCCAAACCCCTTGCTGCCCAGGGAGTGGGGAGGAGGTGGTTCCCAGTGCTAGATCCCTTGATGCCCAGGGCAGGGGAAAATGAGAGCATGTGGTACCCAATACTGGATCTTTTGCTGCGCCATGCAGGACAGGAGGGATTGCTGTTAGTGCCTGATGTTGGATCCCTTGCTGCCTGGAGGGGAAGCTGTTTTAGAATGAAGGTATTTCCCCCTGCTGCAGGCATTGCCAGAGATGTGATCTTGTCAGGGTGGGTTGGAGTTAGGGCTGCTTAAGTGGCAGAGCAAATAAGAGACTTGACTGTGCCCCTGGGAGTGAGCCTTACTGCCCTGCACTCCCCAACAGTCCATGCACTGAGCGAAAATACTTCTTTACCACTAAGAGTGTTCCAGGCTGTGCTGCAGCCAATGAGGAGCTGCTTGCTGTTGGGTCACAGCTCCTGGGGCGGGCGGGACAGGGGAGAGAGCTGTCCTGGTATCTGTGACGACCCCCTAAGCTAACCAGCCAGTTCTTCTTTCCAATACAGATGGCAGCTCAGAGGCAGCGGGCGCTGGCCATCATGTGTCGTGTGTACGTGGGCTCCATATACTACGAACTGGGAGAGGACACCATCCGCCAGGCCTTTGCCCCATTTGGACCTATCAAAAGCATTGACATGTCCTGGGACTCTGTTACAATGAAACACAAGGTTGGTTAACAGCCCTAGGAGTGGTTTCTTTTTCTCTAAGGTCACCCTGCATGCATCTAGGGAAGGAGGGGCATGCACCCTCCTAGTCTGCAGTATAGAGCAAGCTGTCTAGGAGGTGGTTCTTCAAGTGATCCCTTTTGTATTCCACTGAGAGTTCTGGGCGTGTGCCTGGAGCCGGAGCTTTTAGGATTGAATGTATTCACCTGC
Source organism: Lepidochelys kempii (assembly GCF_965140285.1). Classification (NCBI taxonomy): domain Eukaryota; kingdom Metazoa; phylum Chordata; order Testudines; family Cheloniidae; genus Lepidochelys; species Lepidochelys kempii. Next base: position 684,138 of record NC_136381.1, on the reverse strand, counting down.
TGTGCTGCCTAGGTTTTAGTGTCCCCGGAAGCCATAGCAATGACCTAACAGCTGCATGTGGGGTATGGAGCTTGGGGAATGCTGAGCAGTTAGCTTGCCTTGTGCGCATGCACTAGTCTGTCTCCCTAGCTAAAAGGCCTATTCTGTGATAAGCAGCTCAGGAAGCAAGTGGCCACGAGTGTGTTCAGGCACTTTCGTGCTTCAGCTTGTTGCTCTCTGCATTAGCATGCTATTGGGAAAGGCTTTGAGGGTGGGAAGCTCTGGCTGAACGGTTGGGATCTGGCACAATGTGATACAGACAGGGTGCATTAGTTGGCAGAGTGGGGAATGCGAGCACTATGGGTTCAACAAGAAGAAATGGGTACAATTTAATAGGGTTTCCCCTCTATCCTAGGGCTTTGCTTTCGTGGAATACGAGGTGCCTGAAGCTGCTCAGTTGGCCTTGGAGCAGATGAACTCGGTCATGCTGGGTGGGAGAAACATAAAGGTGAGTGACAGTGGGTTGCGTTACATGGGAGGCGAGTCTGGCTCATGCTGCTGTTTGTGTTGCAGGGATGGGGCTTTTCAGATGGTCAGAAGAGCCTAAAGAAGAAAATCTATGTTTCTAGGAGATCTGTTCCTCAGTGGGCCTCTTTTCAATGCGCCACCTGAGTCCACTCACTGAGAACTGGCTGGTTCTTGGCACCTGCCTCTGACCCTCTGGGAAGAGCCCATAAAGTGTTAATATACACTAGGAGGAGGGAGGGGCGCTTGGCGCTATTCTGTTCTGCCCCATCCACAGAATGGGAGCCCTTTGTGGCCTAGATATGGAGTCTTGTGGGCAGCAGGCAGGTGAGTGACTGCTGACCCTGGTGGTGCCTGTTGGGCTCTGCAGAAAGGGGGCTTGTTTGTATGTGTATTATGAGGGAAATGAGGCTCTGGGGTAACCTAGTCCTCTGCATGAAGAGGGGGAAAGGTTTAGTACAAACTGAAAGGAACAAGGGACTTGAGCTTTGTATTCCCAGGCATCAAGTAAGAGATTCCCTGACAGGAGTGGGAGACTTTTGGGGACGTTCCTTTTGCAGTATCGGTGAAAACCCAGTGTCCTTACATATTTCACCAAAGTCATTTCCTCTTAGTTCCCTTTTCAGGCAATTGCAGTGCCTGATCGATATGGGTTTTTGGGAGCTCCGGAGAATGGTATGGAGGCATTGTGCCCTGCCTGTAGTATTGACAGCTAGTCATTGTAGCATTGGAAGCTAGTCACTAGAGAAGGAGGGAAGATACAAGTCTGAAATATGCTTGCTTCAGGAACAAGTGCCACAGAAAACGTCCTGTATCTGGCTTGTCTCTGTAACCCTGATATCCCATGGTGGCCTGTGGAGTCACTGGAGACTACAACCCAGACATCATAATGAATTGTGGCTCTGTGGTGCTAATTGCCGTGCCATGGAAAGTATTATGTGGGGTTAAACTGCTCTCTGTTAGCATTTGCAGTCCTTGTGTCTTGGGTGAGTCACAGTGCTGCCTCTTGGAGCACTCAAAGAGGTGTTTGTGTTTGCTTTGCTCTCTACAGGTTGGTAGGCCTAGTAATATTGGACAGGCACAGCCAATCATAGACCAGCTAGCTGAGGAGGCACGGGCTTTCAACCGCATCTACGTGGCATCTGTTCACCAGGACCTTTCAGATGACGACATTAAGAGTGTGTTTGAGGCCTTTGGGAAGATTAAGTCCTGCACGCTAGCCAGGGACCCCACAACAGGGAAGCACAAAGGCTATGGCTTCATTGGTAAATTGGCTGCTCTGATACCTGTCATGGAGTGGGGTGGGGATGTCATTGGATTTGGATCCGTGTCTGCTCCCAGCAGTGGCAATAAGCTTCTGCTTTCAGTTATGGGTTAGAGTGGGATTCAGAGCGACCCCTGGCCTGATGTCAGAGGGCTGCCTGGCTCTCAACTGGAAACTGGATTCTGTGTTCTTGTTCAGCTAGCACCTAGGATGTGATGCGAACCATCTCCCTTTACGCTGAATGTTTGAGAAGATCCTGGACAACCAGAGAGGTTGGGTGTGTGATCTAGGAGGTGTGGGAGTGGTTGGTAGGGACACTGATGACTGCCGCTCAAGACCATTGTGTTCTTAGAAGTACAAACCAAAATTTTGGAGGGAAAGTGTTCTACGTTTAGGAGGCAGGCAGGTGGGGCATTATCCCTGGGAGCCTGAAATGTCCATCTTTAAGGAGCGCTCTGTCAGGGTTCCAATTATCATTACAGAGTATGAGAAGGCACAGTCGTCACAAGATGCTGTCTCATCTATGAATCTCTTTGACCTGGGAGGCCAATATCTCCGGGTTGGCAAAGCTGTCACTCCCCCAATGCCTCTCCTAACACCTGCAACGCCTGGAGGATTACCCCCTGCAGCAGCTGTGGCTGCAGCAGCTGCCACAGCAAAGATAACAGCTCAGGTAAGAAACAGAGCAGCAGGATTTGAAATGAGGTGGGTGAGTGCGTGCGTTATTTAGAGTCCAGCAGTCCTATTGAACACAGGGATACCGATTCGTACAATGCACTGAGTCAGCAGTACTTATGGGAACTCCTGACTAGGTGGCCTTTGTTGTACACTACAGAGTAGTTCTCCCGGTCTCATGTGGAGACTGGCCAATGAGTAGCTGTCTGTGCTACACCCTCCAGTCTTGGGTCTGGCATGCCAAAGTGTAGAAAGAGGCCTGATTTACAGCACGGACAGGCTTATTTGTTTTGATTTAGTTTGATTGTTCTGAAACAGTATTGCCTAATGAGGGCCACCTAAGAGAGCAAGAGGTGGTTTGGAAGTGGGGAAGCTTTTTGCTCTGGAATTGACTCCGTCCTGCTAAAACCATCCTGGAGACTTTGAGTTGGGGATCCCTTGGCATGTCTATCATTCAGGGCCCTGCACATGAGCTGATTGGCGTTGGGTGATAACTATGAAGTGTGGGGAAAGTGCCTGCTCTTCAGGGGTTTGGCATGTGGTGGCCGCCTACAGGAAAGGTGAGTTCAGGGCAATCCTCGGCATGTGTCTGTGTGATTAAGCTGAGTTGCATACATTTCTCCACTCTTTCTGGTGGCTGAGCTGGCCCTAGTAATTTTACAGTTCGTTTGCCCCCATGTCCTGGCTATTTGGTAAGTCTCTACAAAGGTGAAAAGAAAGAACCTGAGCAGAGCACACCTGAGCATGACTCTCTGAAGCAGAATTAACGCTCTCTGGCTTTTCTCTTGTAGGAAGCAGTGGCCGGAGCTGCAGTCCTTGGCACTTTAGCAACACCTGGGCTGGTGTCACCAGCGCTGACACTGGCTCAGCCTCTGGGGGCACTGCCGCAGGCCGTAATGGCAGCACAGGCACCAGGAGTCATTACGGGTGCGTCTGCTCTTCATTCTGTCATTTCCACAACTATTCTGAGATAGCACCAGTCCCCACAGCTGGGGTCACTTCTTGGAAAGTGTAGCCAGGGAGCCTGGGGCCAGCTACCCCTCTTCGGTTACAGACCCATGTGATTCCTGTAAAGAGCTCAGAGAACTCAGCTGACGAGAAGAGCTGTGGGAAGCAGGTGGGCTCTGTGGCTGACGCTACAGCAGTGGGGAGAGATCCTTGCAGCTGCTTTGATCAGGGGAATAACTTTGTTACTTGGTGAGTTTTGTACATGGAAAAATGAAACCGTCCCTGAAGGAGGGGCATGAGCAGACTTTAAGACGTGGTCTCAGTCCTTCCTGCGCTGGGAAGACAGGCCACCAGCCCCACTAAAGGGTTTGAAACTGAATCGTACTGAAACTGAATTGTTTGCAGAGAATTCTGATTTCTCCTTGCATTGCCTCGCAGGCCTCTCCGTGAGTGTGTGGTGAGTGCTGTAAGGGCACTAAGCCTCCCACAGCTGGCAGGGATGCATAGTGCCTGAGCAAAAGCACCAGGTTGGTCACTTACCACATGCAAAGCAGATGCAGCCACATCTTGCTGTCTCCCCTTTGAATGGGCAGGTTCACCTCGTCTGTGCATCATACCTGGTGGTAGAGCCTGGCCTCTCTATTGTCCTGAGTCGCTGTTGGCCCTGTCGTCAGGCTCTCTCAGTGGTTCATGTTTCAGTTACTAAAATCTTTCTCCTAATTCCATGAGGCTGGGTGTCACTGGCTGGCTTTCTTCCTGATGTGGCAGAGTGCCAATCCTAGAGGTAGGCTCCTTTATCTCTTCCTTCAGTCTGTGTATTCACCTGCAGGTGTGACCCCCGCTCGACCTCCCATTCCAGTCACTATTCCACAGGTGGGAGTAGTGAATCCTATCCTAGCAAGTCCCCCAACATTGGCTCTGTTGGAGGTTAAGAAGGAGAAGGAGGAGGAGGAGATATTCCAGGAGTCGGAGAGGCCTGAAATGCTGAGTGAACAGGAGCACATGAGCATATCAGGCAGCAGTGCCCGTCACATGGTGATGCAGAAACTGCTTCGCAAACAGGAGGTGAGCATGACTCTGAGTTAATTCTAGATTCCCAGAGATACAGTGTTGCCTACAGGCCACAAGACTGGCTTGGGTCTGTCTTTCAGTTCTGTGTAGTTCAGCAGTACAGAGTATGGTACAAGTTCACAAAAGGTGTGTCCCTAGATGTCTTACTGAGTTAATGCTGGAATACAAATGCCTGTATCATAACCAGTCATCACCTGCTGCAGGCTATGGTCATGGCTTTTCCCTCTCTGCCTTGTAAAGGAGGAACTCTGTAGTGAGGTGCCTCGCTCAGAGAGACCTCACTCTTTGCTGTGCTGTGTTGTCCAGCCATTAGACCAAAGATGCTGATAGTCTATTAGGACATTATAGTCACTGATGTCCTGGTCCCCAGATTTCTCCTTCCTCTCCGTCATTCACATGTCACCATGGTTTGTCATTGGCTGCAACTGATGAAGTGGGAGGAAATAAAACCGGATCTGTGGTGTTAAGGAATCTGTCATTTGATGATCATCTGCACTATTGCTAGCTGTTTTACTGCAGCCAAAAGCATGCTGAGTATCTCAGTGTAGGTATAGAGAGGGCTCACAGTTCCGTTTCTGTGGGTGTGAACCATAGCTATCTCCTCACAAAACAGAGATGTGATCCTTGTCTGATCCTTCTGAGTCCCCCTCCTTCCCACCAGTCAATGCAGTACTAAGCACTGAGGAGCTTACAGCTAATTTTAGACATGCTGCAAGGGTAAGGATGACGAGACAGGGCTGATTCATTCGGGAAGCACAGGTGACATCATGAGACTCTGCTCAGTAGAGTCACAAGGGACCATTGTGACCAGTCTGACCTCCTGCAGAACACAGGCAGAGACTCCCACCCAGTGATTCTCAGATACCTTAGTGATGGCACAGAACTCTGAAGGTCTGATCTCAGCTTGGACACTGACTCCCTCTGGGATTGGACAAGGCCCTTCCCCTCTTTTTCCTCTGCCAAATAGGGATAATAATGACCTGCACCTCTTGAGGGGCTGTGAGAATTAGCTCATGTGTCCTATACTTTGAAAATATAAAGGCCCAACGGTGGTATTGTTGAGACACTGGCTGTCCCCTAGTTAAGGTTGAAGCCATAAAAACCCGATCTACACGACCCACACCTTAATTTCCCCAAGAACTGTTACATCACATCTCAAGGGGGGAATTTAGATAAATCAGAAAATGCATTTTAAAGCTACACCAAAAGTTTCCCTAACTCCTTTTTCCAAAATGGCTTGACCTGCAAATTCTGAGTTTGTTGTGGCAGCAAAGAGTCCTGTGGCACCTTATAGACTAACAAAAAAAAAAACAGGAGTACTTGTGGCACCGTAGAGACTAATAAATTTATTAGAGCATAAGCTTTCCTGGGTTACAGCCCACTTCATCGGATGCACTGAATGGAACATATAGTAAGAAGATAGACATATACATACATACATACATACATACAGAGAAGGTGGAATTTGCCATACAAACTGTAAGAGGCTAATTAAGATGAGCTGCTATTAGCAGGAGAAAAAAAACTTTTGTAGTGATAATCAAGATGGCCCATTTAGACAGTTGACAAGAAGGTGTGAGGATACTTAACATGTGGAAATAGATTCAATAGACTACAATACCCACCTGCTGAAGTGAAAAAAACAGATTGATAGAGCCAGAAGAGTACCCAGAAGTCGCCTACTACAGTACAGGCCCAACAAAGAAAATAACAGAACGCCACTCGCCGTCACCTTCAGCCCCCAGCTAAAACCTCTGCAACACATCATCAAAGATCTACAACCTATCCTGAAAAATGATCCCTCACTCTCACAGATCTTGGGAGACAGACCAGTCCTCGCTTACAGACAGCCCTCCAACCTGAAGCAAATACTCTCCGGCAACCACACAACAAAAACACTAATCCAGGAACCTATCCTTGCAACAAAGCCCATTGCCAACTCTGTCCACATATTTATTCAAGCGACACCATCGTAGGACCTAATCACATTAGCCCATCAGGGGCTCATTCACCTGCACATCTACCAATGTGATATATGCCAGCACTGCCCCACTGCCATGTACATTGGCCAAACCAGACAGTCTCTACGCAAAAGAATAAATGGGGACAAATCTGACATCAGGAATCATAACATTCAAAAACTGGTAGGAGAACACTTCAGCCGCTCTGGCCACTCAGTAAAAGACTTAAAGGTGGCAATTCTGCAACAGAAAAGTTTCAAAAACAGACTCCAACGAGAAACTGCTGAGCTTGAATTAATATGCAAATTAGATACCATTAACTTGGGTTTGAATAGAGACTGGGAGTGGCTGGGTCATTACACATATTGACTCTATTTCCCCATGTTAAGTATCCTCGCACCTTGTCAAATGTCTAAATGTTCCATCTTGATTATCACTGCAAAAGTTTTTTTTTCTCCTGCTAATAATAGCTCGTCTTTATTTATTAGCCTCTTACAGTTTGTATGGCAAATTCCACCGTGTGTGTGTGTGTGTGTGTATATATATATATATATATATACTTACTATATGTTCCATTCAGTGCATCCGATGAAGTGGGCTGTAGCCCACGAAAGCTTATGCTCTAATAAATTTGTTAGTCTCTTAGGTGCTACAAGTCCTCCTGTTCTTTTTGCGGCTACAGACTAACATGGCTGCTACTCTGAAACCTGTCATTATAGACTAACAGACATATTGGAGCATAAGCTTTCGTGGGTGAATACCCACTTCATCGGATGCATGTAGTGGAAGTTTCCAGAGGCAGGTATAAATATGCAAGCAAGAATCAGGCTAGGGATAATGAGGTTAGTTCAATCAGGGAGGATGAGGCCCTCTGCTAGCAGCTGAGGTGTGAACACCAAGGGAGGAGAAACTGCTTGTGTAGTTGACGAGCCAGTCACAGTCTTTGTTTAATCCTGAGCTGATGGGGTCAAATTTGCAAATGAAGCTCTGAAGCCCGGCAGTTTCTCTTTGAAGTCTGGTCCTGAAGTTTTTTTGCTGCAGGATGGCTTCCTTTAAATCCTTGAGTTTGTTGTGTTGGCCTGAGTGAGGAGAGGCTTTGAGAAGGTGTGCATTACAAAGAGATAAGAGCTGGTTTCACATGCATACAGAGCAATTTTTAAAATTATTTAATCTCACCTGCTGCTGACTACGCTGCTGGTCTGAGCCAGAGACATGGGGGGATGGAGAGGGACAGGTGTTGGGGGGGCCCCACAGGCAATGATAGGATGGTAATGGACTTCCTGTTACAGAAGGGTGTGATAGGACAGGAGGATGGAATGGGGTAAAGGCTTGGGAGAATTCTGGAGCGTGAGCCACACTGATGGGTTGGGGTATGGGTATCCCCTGTAATGTACTTGTTCTGGGAATGATGAGAAGTCTTCAGTCTCTAGGCCTGTGAGGCCAACTACTTACACCAGCCACTAAGTTCCAAGATAAAACTAACTTGAAGAATAATTGCCACCAAAATGTGTCATGCTGTTGAAGGTAAGAGGAGGGAAATCAGTTTGATAAATCCATCTCTGTAAGGTTTAAACACAGTCTGAAAAATAGCATCTCTCCAGCCACCTCTTCAGGGCACAAAACAAGTGGCAAATTCCTGGTATGCTGCTCGCCTAAGCAGTTGAGCTGGAGATGCCTGTGGAAGAGCCATAATTTCTGGGCTGTATGGAACATGGGTTGAGCATGTTTCTGGTGCCCCTGGGCGGTGCCATTACACATTGGTTCCAGAAAGCCCGGGGATGTTAATTTTTGCTGCTCAGGCATGGCACTGCAATGGCTGCTGTGATGTGCAGGTGCCATGGCTTTGCAGGGTTAACCCCAGCGGTCCCATGAACTGGCTCAGTCACTTCTCTCTTTCCTTCCTCTTCCTGCAGTCAACTGTGATGGTGCTGCGCAACATGGTGGATCCAAAGGACATTGATGATGATCTGGAGGGAGAAGTGACAGAAGAATGCGGAAAGTTTGGGGCAGTGAATAGGGTCATCATCTACCAAGAGAAGCAGGGCGAGGAGGAGGACGCTGAGATCATTGTCAAGATCTTTGTAGAGTTCTCTATGGCCTCAGAGACTCACAAAGCCATTCAGGCCCTGAATGGGCGCTGGTTTGCTGGGAGGAAGGTGGTGGCAGAGGTGTATGACCAGGAGAGATTTGATAACAGTGACCTGTCAGCATGAACTCTGCCTGAGAGAGACTTCTCCCCTGCCCCCTGTGTCCCATCTGTTTTTTTAGCCATGTGTAAGGAACGCTGCTGGGTGGGTGCAGCTCTCTACTGTGATGTACGTGTAGTTTGGATAAAAGTGCGAAGAAAAGCTAGCGTGCGTGAGTGTGTGTTAAAAGGGCCAGTACCACCTTGGTTGGGTCTGGAACAGGCCCAGTCTCCTCAGCCAGCAGCTTGTCAGGCCTTAGCGAGTAAGGGCCCGAGGTCAGAATCCCATGTCACCCTCTGGGGCCAGGAGCTGCAGTTTTCTTTAGAGGTGGGCTCTGCTTGTTTGAATGGAGCAGGCACCATCTTTTTAATAAGTGTTTGCCCAGTACATTGATCCCTGGTTGGAGCCCTCAGGCATTCTTGCAGTGGAGCCAGGAATGGGCAGTGGCATGGGGAACGCTAGGAGGTCCTTCCAGAGAAGGCTGAGCAGCTGCAGGCTGAGCTCAGGCTCCAAGCCCTTGATGTGGGTAAGTGCCACCACATCAGCGGCTTGCAGTCTGCAGATGCTCTGGTCATCGCCTCGGCCTGCATGAGTCGATCCATTCCGGAGCACGTGCTCAGACACACTCACAAGGCTGAGATCCACGGCTGCAGCTGTCCACGTGAACAATGGTGGGGGGGACTGTCCCACCTGGGAACTTGCATTTTACACAGGCCTCGTGAGTTCAGGTTAATGGAAATATCAAGCTTGTGAAGCCAGGCTATAGCCCAGTAACAAGTCAGTTGGGATTTGAATGTACAGTCCTGTTACTTGTGATCCGGTGTGGTTCAGGGCAGGCTGATCTGTCGGCTGCTCTAATACTATGGAGATCATATAGCTGCACCATGACAAAGGCCCCTTATGCACACTGCTCCCAAAGGTAAGAGGGGTATGAGAAGCAGTACGTGTGGGAAGGTTCACAGCTGACTTGAGAGGCGTGACTGCGGCCTGGGTTCTCACAGGTGCAGTGTTCGTACGACTGCTTTGTTCATGCAGCCTCCAATGTACATGTGGTAAATTGGACCTTAGAAATCTGTCCCTGTGGTGCTCTCTTTCAGTTTCTTTCTGCCCCTAGGCACTGTATTGAGGCACCCATTCCTTAAGTGAAAGGACAGCCACTGAGCGTGTCCTGTACAGAGGGCAGAATTTGAAAGCCAGTGCATATATGTCCTCTAGAGTTGGCCTCTGTCTAACTAGTGTGTGAGGCAGGGATTTAATCATAGAAGATCAGGGTTGGAAGGGACCTCAGGAGGTCATCTAGTCCAACCCCTTGCTCAAAGCAGGACCAGTCCCCAGTTTTTGTCCCAGATCCTTAAATGGTCTCCTCAAGAATTGAACTCACAACCCTGGGTTTAGCAGGCCAATTCTCAAACCACTGAGCTACCCCTCTGATCTACTACAATCGCTCTCTAATGATTTAAGGTTCATAAATTCCAAGGTCAGATGGTAATATAATCTGGCTGACCTGCATACAGTGCAGGCCATAGCTCCTGAGGTAAGATACAGATTTTCACATCCTAAGTGAGTTGTTCCAGCGCTTAATTACCCTGATTGCTAAAAATTGGCATCTTATTTCCATTCAAATTTGTTTAGCTTCTACATCCAGCCATTAGACTTGTTCTTCCTCCATCTGCTGGATTCAGGAACCCAAAAGAGTATTTCAGAGGGTTCTCATATAGTCTCTTGGAACTATCGGGGGAAATGCAGGGGTAAAGCAGGTATGAATTAAGAATGGCTGACTAATACCAGTCAACATGGTTTATGAAAAACAGGTCTTTTCAGATCAACTAGATAATGTTTTTTTTTTTGTTTTTTTTTTTGTTTTTTTTTTTACAAGATTACATGTTTGGTTAACATAATAGACATCTGTACGGCATTTGACTTACTTTTGATTAAAAATTAGCACTATACTAAATCAGTGCAGCACATGATGGATAGTAACATATTAAATGGATCAAAAAGTTGCTAACTGGGTCTCGAAAAGTAATTGTAAATGAGGGTGTTTCTAGTGATGTCCTTGAGGGATCTGTCTGGCCCAGTGCTGTTTAGTATGTCTGTCAGTGAGCTGGAAGAAAATATAAAAATCATTGCTGGTAATGTTTGCAGATGACACAAAAACTAGAGTGGTAAATCAGAAGGCCTGAGAGTCCTGAAAGCGTTGGCTGAGGAGATCTCTGGCCTGCTAAAGGTAATTTTAAATACCTCTTGGAATGCTGGAGACGTTCCAGAAGGCCGGAAGACTGCTAATGTGGTGGTGGTTGTGCTGCAGAAAAATCATTTTTAAAAAAATCCTGTCCCACTCCCACATTGTTTCTTGAGATATATATATATATATATATTTTTTTTTTTTAAATCCCGCACCAGCTGTTCTGGCAGCGGGTCCTCCGGGACCCACAGGATCCCAGTCCCACTGCAGGGCTCTACTCTGAAGGCACCATTGGCAGCAGCACAGAAGTGAGGGTGGCAGTGAGGGTTCTCCCAGCTTGTGCCTGGGGATGGTGGGGCTTCCCACCCCCCTTGCATGACGATGCAGGGGTTCTCCAGCCGTTTGCATGGAGGATTAAAGGTGGGGAAGAGGAGACACAGGGGCTGCTCATCCCCTTGTAAGGGTGCATGAGGACTCAGACACCTCTGGATGGGTGAGTTGGGAGGGTTGGGGGGTTCCCATCCCATTGCACAGGGGTGCAGGGAGTGGGTGGGTGCTGGTGGGGAAGACATCTGCTGAGAACAGCATGTCCAGTCATAGCTGGGACAATTTTAGAGCCCTTCAGCGGGACTGGGATCCCGCGGAACCAGCTGCCATAATAGCAGGAGCGGGATAAAAGTTCTAGAAACGCTGGGGGAGCGGGTGGGAGCGGGATTAAAAAATAGTCCTCCCCCACCACAAAGGTGAGCGCCCTGGCCAGCAGCCGCCGCTCTCCAGCCACCCGGCTCTGATGTTCTGTGCTGCTGCTGGTGGCAGCACCGCTTTCAGAGCGGGGCAGCCGGAGAGTGGCGACGGCTGGCCAAGGGCCCTGCCCCTCCATGGGTAGAAGTCAAACTGCGCTTATGGAAACTTCTCTGCCGTTACAGGGTTTTTTTCCTTTTTTTCCCCCCAGTGAGGAAAAAGGAGGGGAAAGCAGTGGACGTGTTGTTCCTTGACTTTAGCAAAGCTTTTGACACGGTCTCCCACAGTATTCTTGTCAGCAAGTTAAGGAAGTATGGGCTGGATGAATGGATGATAAGGTGGGTAGAAAGTTGGCTAGATTGTCGGGCTCAACGGGTAGTGATCAATGGCTCCATATCTAGTTGGCAGCCGGTATCAAGTGGAGTGCCCCAAGGGTCGGTCCTGGGGCCAGTTTTGTTCAATATCTTCATAAATGATCTGGAGGATGGTGTGGATTGCACTCTCAGCAAGTTTGCAGAGGACACTAAACTGGGAGGAGAGGTAGATACGCTGGAGGGTAGGGATGGGATACAGAGGGACCTAGACAAATTGGAGGATTGGGCCAAAAGAAATCTGATGAGGTTCAACAAGGACAAGCGCAGAGTCCTGCACTTAGGACGGAAGAATCCCATGCACTGCTACAGACTAGGGACCGAACGGCTGGGCAGCAGTTCTGCAGAAAAGGACCTAGGGGTTACAGTGGATGAGAAGTTGGATACGAGTCAACAATGTGCCCTTGTTGCCAAGAAGGCCAATGGCATTTTGGGTTGTATACGTAGGGGCATTGCCAGCAGATCGAGAGATGTGATCGTTCCCCTCTATTCGACATTGGTGAGGCCTCATCTGGAGTACTGTGTCCAGTTTTGGGCCCCACACTACAAGAAGGATGTGGAAAAATTGGAAAGAGTCCAGCGGAGGGCAACAAAAATGATTAGGAGACTGGGACACATGACTTATGAGGAGAGGCTGAGGGAACTGGGATTGTTTAATCTGTGCAAGAGAAGAGTGAGGGGGGATTTGATAGCTGCTTTCAACTACTTGAAAGGGGGTTCCAAAGAGGATGGATCTAGACTGTTCTCAATGGTAGCAGATGACAGAACAAGGAGTAATGGTCTCAAGTTGCAGTGGGGGAGGTTTAGGTTGGATATTAGGAAAAACTTTTTCACTAGGAGGGTGGTGAAACACTGGAATGGGTTCCCTAGGGAGGTGGTGGAATCTCCTTCCTTAGAGTTTTTTAAGGTCAGGCTTGACAAAGCCCTGGCTGGGATGATTTAATTGGGGATTGGTCCTGCTTTGAGCAGGGGGTTGGACTAGATGACCTCCTGAGGTCCCTTCCAACCCTGATATTCTATGAGAGTTTGTGTGTCCCTAAGGCAGAGGTGGGCAAACTGTGGCCTGTGGGCCCGTCCTGCCCAGCCCCTGAGCTCCCAGCCGGGGAGGCTAGCCCCTGGCCTCTTCCCTGCCGTCCCCCCTCTTCCGCAGCTGTGTGGGCAGCGCGGCTTGTGTCCGCCCACCTCTCACGCTTTCTAATAAGCCTGTCCTGCCGCTCTGAGCGGCATGGTTAGAGGGCGGGGGGAGAGGGGATTGGATAGGGGGCAGGAGGTTCCTGGGGTAGTCAGAAGGCAGTTGGATGGGGCAGAGGTTTGGGGGGGGCAGTCAGGAGACAGGGAGCAGGGGGGTTGGATAGGGGGTGGGGTCCCGGAGGGGGGCAGTTAGAGGCAGGGGGTCCCAGGAGGGGGCGGTCAGGGGACAAGGAGCAGGGGGAGTTGGATGGGTTGGGGGTGGGAAGTGGGAGAGGGTGGATTGGGGGCTGGGGCCAGGCTGTTTCCGGAGGTGTACAGCCTTCCCTACCCAGCCCTCCATACCGTTTCACAACCCCGATGTGGCCCTCGGGCTAAAAAGTTTGCCCACCCCTGCCCTTGAAAAACCCGTTTGAAAACCACTGCATTAAATGGATTAAAAACTGGCTGACGGATCTCTACAAGTAGTTGTCAGTGGGGAATCATGGAGCAGATGTGTTTTTAGTGATTGGTTCTAACCCAGTGCTAATCATCCAGAAGTAAATATTCGCAGATGACATAGACCTTGAGGGAGTGGTAAATAAGGAAGAGGACAGGTCACTGATACAGAGTGATCTGGATTGCTTGGTAAACTGGTGCAAGCAAACCATATGAATTGTAACATGGCTAACTGTAACTGTGTACATCTAGGAACAAACAATGTTAGCCATAATTAGAGGATGGGGGACTCTAACCTGGGAAGCACGGACTCTAAAAAGGACTTGGGGGTGATGGTGGATAATCAGCTGAACATGAGCTCCCAGTGTGATGCTGTGGCCAAAAGGGCTAAAGGGATCCTTGAATCCATAAAGGGAGTCATAGAGTGAGACAAGGTGGATGATTAGATTAGGGTTAGTAGATTACTAATGGTTGTAATGAGCTATAAAACCAGTGACTGACCCATGATTTTTAGTGTCTAGGAGAACTATGAATTTAAGTTCCCAGGTTCGTCTTTTGAAGGTGCTGTGCAGGTTTCCTTTGAGGATGGGGACTGATTGGTCAGATCCTGCATTTGCACTGGATGGGGTACATCACATGTTGTGATAGGCTGTGTAGGACCCGTGGATTATGAAAGGTGTGTTGTGGGGAGTATTGATCGTCATAGCAGTGGAGAGATATCTTCAGACTTTGCATCTGTTCTGGCAGGGTTTGGTGCCACTTTGAATTGGTGTGTCCTGGTCTATGGGGAGCTTGCTTCTGATGGGGAGCTTGGCCAGGTTCCAAACATATCTCCATTGCCACAGTGATCAAAAACCCAAACACACCATTCAAGATCCATGGACCCTACAGATTTTTACCACAATGTGGTGTACCTCATCTAGTGCATCAGATGCCCTAAAACAACTATGTGGCTAAAACCAGATAATCACTACAGCCTCGAATGAACTTACACAGAAAAATAAGACAAACACCCCATCACCCATGGGCGAACACCTTTCACAAAGGGATCACTACATATCCTTACTGGTCCTCATCCGCAAAGTTAACCCACACAACACCTTCAAAAGACAAGCCTGGGAACTTAAATTCATAACTCTGCTAGACAGTAAAAATCGTGCTCAGAGACACTGGTTTTATGGCTCATTACAACAATTTGTAATCTACTAGCCTTCCTTTGTCCAGGGACTTCAGAGCTGTTTATTTCCCACTTCATTTCAAGTGGTTTCTTGCCACATGTGCTTATGCTTAACAATCTGTCCCACCTTATATGTAGCTGTGACGCTCTGGTAACTTGTTCCAGATCTGAAGAGGAGCTCTATGTAGCTCGAAAGCTTGTCACTTCCACCAAATGAAGTTGGTCTATGTTTCTCATATCCTGAGACCATATCCAACAACACTGCAATGAACAGGAGAAGCAGGAGCAGAGAGGTTATTTAACTTCTGTACTTGGCCCTGGTGAGACTGGTGTCCACAGTTCTATGAAACCTCTCTAATTTATCAACATCTTTCTTGAAGAGCCAAAAGAATTATTAAAGGATTAGTAAAAAAACATGTCTTGGTAGGCTCTGGCAGCTCAGTCTATCTAGCTTAACAAGGAAACAATTAAGGATTGAGTTGATCACAGTCTATAAGTAGCTACATGAAGAACAAATATTTGACAATTGGCTCTTCTGTCTGGTATAATGAGCTATAATGCAGATCTATAAAGCTATAATGAGATCCAATGGCTGGAAGTTGAAGCTAAACAAATTCAGATTAGTAATAAGATCTAAGTAATTAACCACTGGAACAACTCACCAAGTATTGTAATGGATTCTCCATCACAAACGATTTTTAAAAATCAAGTTTGGATGTTTTTCCAGGAGCAGTGTTCTGGCATTATTTCAGGGAAGTCCTGTGTTATACAGGAGGGAGACAATCACAGTAGTCGCTTCTGACTCACAGTGACAGTGAGTGGAGTGAGAAATAATAATGCAGACAGAGCAGTCGTACAGAACAATCTCTATCATGGGGTAAGCTGAGCCCGTTCAAACAAAATGTGGTTTAATGCAATCAAATGCAAAGTTACACATCTAGGAACAAAGAATGCAGGCCATACCTACGGAGTGGGGACTGGATCACGAAAGGCAACAGCTGAAAAGTATTATGGGGTCCTAGTGGACAAGGAACTGAACATAAGCTCCCAGGGCGATGCTGTGGCTAAAAGGTCTAATGCGATCCTGGGATGTATACACCAATACATATACACCAAGTAGGGAGTGGAGAGTAAGGAGCAAGGAAGAGCCACAAAAATAATTTGAGTACTGAAGAAAATGCTGTACAATGAGAGGCTCAAAGAGATCAACCCGTTTGACTTAAGAAGATTGAGAGGTTGCTTGACAATAGTGGGTATTAAAGGGCTTTTTAACGTAGCGGAGACAGGCATAACAAGAACCAATGGCTGGAAGGTAGAGCTGGACAAATTCCAGTTAAAATAAGGCACCCATTTTTAACAGTGACGGTTATAGTTCCTATGGTTAAACTACAAGGGAAGTAATGGATTCTCCACATCTGGTCTTCAGATCAAGACCAGATTCCTTTCCGGAAAGACGCTTACTCAGAAGTTGTTGGGCTCAATAGAGCAGTAATTATATGAAATTCTCTGGCCTGTATTATACAGGATGTCAGACTAGAGTTAATGATCCCCTCTGGCCTTCAAAATCCATGGATAAAGCTATGAATCTATAAATAATGGGGACAGGTTTGACTAAGGGATCTGGATCATACAGCAAGCTGGACTCTAACATAATTTGCTTTAATACAGCTAAAAGGAAGATCATACATCTAGTAATCAAGAATGTGTCTGTCATGCCTATAAGATGGGGGACTGGAAAGTAGAGACTCTGTTTTAGAGTTGGGGTTCGTGGTAGAAACTGAATGTGTACTTAGTGTAATGCTTTGACTAAGAGGGCTGATGCAATTCTTGTAGGGTGGTGTTGCCTCTGGATCCATTATTTGTGAGACTGTTACTGGAATACTGGGTCTCCACACTTCAAAAAGGACATTGAAGGATATTGAAAAATTGGAAAGGACTCAGAAAAGAGCCACAGGCATGCTTTGAGGTCTTGAAAACCTGTCTTTACAGTGAGAGAGAGTAAAGAAGCTCTGTCTGTTAGTTTATCACCTTTACATTGTGTATTTTTCGTCAGTCTAAAAGTACCTACAAAGCATTCGATTTCTGATGGTGGTATGGCTCTGATCTAGCAAGGACAGAATGAGATGCAGTGGCTGCAAGTTGAAGCTAGACAAATTCAGACTGGAAATAAGGCACAGGGTTTTAAACAGTGAAGGTAAATTAATTAACCACTGGAAAAATTTGCCTAGAGACAGGGTGGATTAAGACCATAAGAAAGGCCAGACGGGGTCAGACCAAGGGTCCATCCAGCCCAGTCTCCTGTCTGCCGACAGCGGCCAATGCCAGGTGCCCCAGAGGGAGTGAACCTAACAGGTAATGATCTAGTGATCTCTCTCCTGCCATCCATCTCCACCCTCTGACAAACAGAGGCTAGGGATACCATTCCTTACCCATCCTGGCTAATAGCCATTAATGGACTTAACCTCCATGAATTTATCCAGTTCTCTTTTAAACCCCAATATAGTCCTAGCCTTCACAACCTCCTCAGGCAAGGAGTTCCACAGGTTGACTGTGTGCTGAGTGAAGAACTACTTCCTTTTATTTGTTTTAAACCTGCTGCCCTTAATTTCATTTGGTGGCCCCTAGTTCATATATTATGGGAACAAGTACAGTAACTCCTCACTTAACGTTCATAGAATCATAGAATATCAGGGTTGGAAGGGACCTCAGGAGGTCATCTAGTCCAACCCCCTGCTCAAAAGCAGGACCCATCCCCAATTAAATCGTCCCAGCCAGGGCTTTGTCAAGCCTGACCTTAAAAACTTCTAAGGAAGGAGATTCCACCACCTCCCTAGGCAACGCATTCCAGTGTTTCACCACCCTCCTAGTGAAAAAGTTTTTCCTAATATCCAACTTAAACCTCCCTCACTGCAACTTGAGACCATTACTCCTTGTCCTGTCCTCTTCCACCACTGAGAATAGTCTAGAACCATCCTCTCTGGAACCACCTCTCAGGTAGTTGAAAGCAGCTATCAAATCCCCCCTCATTCTTCTCTTCCGCAGACTAAACAATCCCAGTTCCCTCAGCCTCTCCTCATAAGCCATGTGTTCCAGACCCCTAATCATTTTTGTTGCCCTTTTGCTGGACTCTTTCCAGTTTATCCACATCCTTCTTGTAGTGTGGGGCCCAAAACTGGACACACTACTCCAGATGAGGCCTCACCAATGTCGAATAGAGGGGGACGATCACGTCCCTCGATCTGCTGGCAATGCCCCTACTTATACATCACAAAATGCCATTGGCCTTCTTGGCAACAAGGGCACACTGCTGACTCATATCCAGCTTCTCGTCCACTGTTACCCCAGGTCCTTTTCCGCAGAACTGCTGCCTAGCCATTCGGTCCCTAGTCTGTAGCTGTGCATTGGGTTCTTCTGTCCTAAGTGCAGGACCCTGCACTTATCCTTACTGAACCTCATCAGATTTCTTTTGGCCCAATCCTCCAATTTGTCTAGGTCCCTCTGTATCCTATCCCTGCCCTCCAGCATATCTACCACTCCTCCCAGTTTAGTATCATCCGCAAATTTGCTGAGAGTGCAATCCACACCATCCTCCAGATCATTTATGAAGATACTGAACAAAACCGGCCCCAGGACCGACCCCTGGGGCACTCCACTTGACACCGGCTGCCAACTAGACGTGGAGTCATTGATCACTACCCGTTGAGCCCGACAATCTAGCCAACCTTCTACCCACCTTATAGTGCATTCATCCAGCCCCTACTTCTTTAACTTGCTGACAAGAATACTGTGGGAGACAGTGTCAAAAGCTTTGCTAAAGTCAAGATACAATACATCCACTGCTTTCCCTTCATCCACAGAACCAGGAATCTCATCATAGAAGGCGATTAGATTAGTCAGGCATGACCTTCCCTTGGTGAATCCATGCTGACTGTTCCTGATCACTTTCCTCTCATGTAAGTGCTTCAGGATTGATTCTTTGAGGACCTGCTCCATGATTTTTCCGGGGACTGAGGTGAGGCTGACTGGCCTGTAGTTCCCAGGATCCTCCTTCTTCCCTTTTTTAACATTAGCCTTTTTCCAGTCATGCGGGACTTCCCCCGTTCGCCACGAATTTTCAAAGATAAATGTTGTAGTTATGTTCCTGAAAAATGTGACTTTAAGTGAAACGATGTTAAGGGAATCCAGTTTCCCCATAAGAATTAATGTAAATGAGGGGGTTAGGTTCCAGGGAATTTTTTTTTTTGCCAGACAAAAGGCATTATATACATTTTAAACAAGCAATTTAATACTACAATCATCACTGCTGAGTATGAAGCTCGGCTGAGGTGGTGGAGTCAGAGCGTGGAAGAGGGTGGATTGTCTGGCTGCTCTTCTTGCTGAACTTTCTGAACTCGAAAAAACACAGCTAGAGATTGTTTTGCTTTCCTTTTTTTTTTTTTCTTGGTAAAATTTCTTTATAGCAAGTCATTAGATGACCAACTCCCCTAATCACTTTGGAGCTGCGTTCCCTGTCAACCCTCAGCCCGCCCACTCCACCCGTTCCCCCAGGCCCCCACCCTTGACCTGCTTCTTCTCCCCCGCTACCTTCTCCCCCTTTACTTTGCATGCTGCATCCTCGCTCCTCCCCTCCCCTTCTGAACGCAGCAAGCCAGCTGATTGCTGCGGGAAGGAGGCAGGGGAGGGAAGGGGGAGGTACACCAAGTCCTCACTCCTCTCACCTCCCTCCTGCCCGGGGCAATCAGCTGGCTTGCGGCATTTAGGAGGGAGAGGGGAGGAGTGAGGACTTGGCGCACAGGCTCCCCCTCCCTCCTCCTGCCCCCCCCCTCCCGAATCCTGCTGGGGAAATCAGGTTTGTGGTGTTCAGGAGGGAGGGAGAGTCTGTGTGCTGAGTCCTTGCTTCTGCCCCCTCCCTCCTGCCTCCTAAATGCCACAAGCCAGCTGATTGCCGCGGGCAGGAGGAGGGGGGAATCAGGGGGAAGGCGCTGATCCACAGGGTCTGCTGGTGGGTGGGAGACCCTGGGGGGGGGGGCATGGGGCGTAGGGAGGCTGCCAGCTGTGGAGAAAGCAGGCAGCCAAAAAACGTAATAGTGGAGCATTGCACAACTTTAAATGAACATGTTCCCTAATTGATCAGCAACGAAACAACGTTAACTGGGACAACTTTAGGATTACCATACGTCTGTATTTTCCCAGACATGTCTGGCTTTTTGGTTCTTAAATCACCACCGGGGAGGAATTTTTAAATATCTAAAAACATCCAGGATTTTGCCATTATTTTTCCCCAAAGAAGAGCTGATCATTCAAGAAAGAGTGTGAATATTGATCACTTGAGAGAGTGCCCTCTTTTTCCCCCTAGCTCCCAGCGCTTGCACCGCGAAACAGCTGTTTCGTGTGGCTGGGAGGGAGGGGTAAGAGGGAGAACGCGAGCACTCAGGGGAGGAAGCGGGACTGGGGCAGGGACTTTGGGGAAGGGGTCCAGTGGGCAAGGAGGGGGTAGAGTTGGGGCAGGGACTTTGGGGAAGGGGTTGGAATGGGGGCGGGCAAGGGGTGGAGTTGGGACAGGGCCGGGGGGGTGTGTGCGAGCAACTCCCCCTCCCCCCCCTCCGGTGGAGTGTCCTCTTTTTTGAATGTTCAAACATGGTAACCCTGGACAACTTTAAGTGAGGAGTTACTGTAAATAACTTTCCCTTATTCACTTTCTCCACACCACTCATGATTTTATAGACCTCTATCACATCCCCACCCTTCGTCTCCTCTTTTCCAAGCGGAAAAGTCCTGACCTCTTTAATCTCTCCTCATATGGGACCTGTTCCAAACCCCTCATCATTTTAGTTGCCCTTCTCTGTTCCTTTACTAATGCCAATATATCTTTTTTGAGATGAGGGGACCACATCTGTGCGCAGTATTCAAGATGTGGGCGTACCACGGATTTATATAAGGGCAATAAGATATTCTCCATCTCATTCTCTATCCCTTTTTTAATGATTCCTAACATCCTGTTTGCTTTTTTGACTGCTGCTGCACACTGCGTGGACATCTTCAGAGAACTATTCACGATGATGCCAAGATCTCTTTCCTGATTAGTTGTAGCTAAATTAGTCCCCATCCTATTGTATGTATAGTTGGGGTTATTTTTTCCAATGTGCATTACTTTACATTTATCCACATTAAATTTCATTTGCCATTTTGTTGCCCAATCACTTAGTTTTGTGAGATCTTTTTGAAGTTCCTCACAGTCTGCTTTGGTCTTAACTATCTTGAGCAGTTTAGTATCGTCTGCAAACTTTGCCGCCTCCCTGTTTACCCCTTTCTCCGGATCATTTATGAATAAGTTGAATAGGATTGGTCCTAGGACTGACCCTTGGGGAACACCACTAGTTACTCCTCTCCATTCTGAAAATTTACCATTTATTCCTACCCTTTCTCAATCCCTCTTATCCCATGACAACTTAATTTACGTAAGAGCCTTTGGTGAGGGACCTTGTCAAAGGCTTTCTGGAAATCTTCTCCATTTAAGTCTTTAAATCAAGACTGGATCTTTTTAAAAGACCAATCAGAAGTTACGGGCATGATGTAGAAACCACTTGATGAAGTTCTCTGGACCTTGTGACTCAGACGATTATAGAAATAAAGGGCTGAAACGGAGCTTGAGAGGTCATCAAGTCCAGCTGCTTGTGCTGAGGCAGGATCAACTAAACCTAGATCGTCCCTGACTGGTGCTTGTCCAATCTGTTCTTAAAAACCTCCAGTGGTGGGGTTTCCACAACTGCCTTTGGAAGTCTGTTTCAGAGCTTAACGACCCGTAGAAAGTTTTTTCCTAATATCTAACCTAAATCTCCCTTGCTGCAAATTAAGCCCATTGCTTCTTGCCCCCATCTTCAGTGGACCTGGAGAACGAGGGATCACTGTCCTGTTTGTAACAGCCCTTCACAGAGTTGGAAACAGTTTTCAAGTCCCCCCAGCTACCCAGTGTTTTTTCAAGCCCAGTTTTTCCTTATAGGTCAGGTTTTCTAAATCTTTTATCATTTTTGTTGCTCCCCTCTGGTCTCTCTGCAGCTTACCCACATCCTTCTTAAAGTGTGACGCCCAGAACGGAACCTAGTACTCCAGCTGAGGCCTCAGCAAGGCGAGTAGAGCAGGACAATTGCCTCCCATGTCTTACAGATGACACTCCTGTCAGTACACCCCAGAATATTAGCCTTTTGCGCAACTGCATCACTTTGTTGACTCAGATTAAATTTCTGATCCACTATAACCCTCAAATCCTTTTCAGCAGCACTATCATCTAGCCAATTTCTTCCATTTGTAGTCATACATTTGATTTTTCTTTCCTAAGTGTAGTACTTTACACTTGTCTTTTTTTGAATGTCAACTTCTTGATTTCAGACCAGTTCTCTTAATTTTTCAAGGTCATTTTGAATTCTAATCCTGTCCTCCTGCTTGCAACCCCTCCCAGCTTGGTGTCATCCGCAGATTTTATAAGTGTACTCTCCATGTCATTATCCAGTCATTAATGAAAATTTTAATAATATTGGACCCAGGGCTGACAACTGCAGGGTCCCACTTAGATACGCCCTCCCCCTTTGACAGGGAAGCATTGATAACTCCTCTTGGACTCACCTGTCTCTCCCCATTCATTGTGCAGGGAGCCTAGGTGCCTAACTCAGGCTTTATGAATCATGGTGGTGTTTCTGTGATTTTCTAGGAGCCTAAACATTAGGCACCGTGATGCACAGTGTTGCAACACCTAAGTGCCTTTGTGGTTTTGAGCCTTATTTCTCTGCCTCAGTTCCCCATCAAGCACACCCTGGATTAGGCCACTTTCTTAAAAGAGAATATGTAGAAGAACTTGTCCTGCTTGTGCCACTGTGAGATCCTTATTTTAAGTGGAACTGTTTGGCATTTCTACCTGTACGTGTCATATCCTGTTTCTGGGTGCGAACTGGAGGATGGTGCTAAGACTCCTTGTGCAGCAGGCTGCCGGACAGAGAACATGGTTGCTGCTCATACTGCTCCCGCAAGCGGCAGCCCTGAAGAATGCCGCAGTAGAAGTGAATGCCCGCTCCTCGCCCTTGTCTCGTTTGCTCACTCCACCAACCGTGGTAGGGGGGCAACGTGGGGTTTGTTCGTGAGGCCTTATGCTGTGCCTAGAACGTTTGTTTATGTTCTGAGAGCACCCCAAGGGTCGAGGCTTTGTCTATGCACATGAACAAATAAAGCTCACAGGTTGTAGGGCCTGTAATACGTCTCTCATGAGAAAAATAACCCTGAATTATGAAGAAATGTAAGAACGAAGTAGGTGAGTGAACACAACAAAAATCTCACATTAAAATAAACTCCTGTACTGCAAATAGCAAATGTTCTTACCTTAGAGTCCAGAAGTGCTTCAGGCCATTGCAGACCAGAAGGGATGACTTCAGCCCCAGCTAATTTGGTTGAAATGATCATGAAAAATAGAGTTGTAAATCCCCTTGATGACCATGACTTGATAGAGACTAACCAGCATGGCTTCTGCAAGGGAAAACTGTGCCTCTCTAGTCGACTGGAAGTATTTGAGTGTGTTGACAAAATAGTGGCTAAAGAATTGTCTGACCATTTATTAGACTTCCAAAAAAGCCATTGACAAAGTCCCACTGGGAGCCTATAAAGGGAACAGGGCACAGTCAACCTGCAGAGCTCTTTGCCAAAGGAAGCTGTGAAGGCAAGATTGTAACAGGGTTCAAAAAAGAACTAGATCAATTCATGGAGGATATAGGTTAACTATTAGCCAGGATGGGCAGGGATGCAAAACCATGCTCTGAAGTGTCCCTAGCCTCTCTTTGCCAGAAGCTAAGAAAATGGTCTGTCCAAAAGTCCCAGAGGCCCTATTGTTGACCTCCAGCTGCAGTTGTGGAAAGGAGTCTCTTGGCTGGACTTGTCTTCCCCAGGCCTGGGGGTGAGAGGGGGCCTCCCTGTGGGTCCAGGATGGCTGTGGGGGGAGCCCCAGCTGCATTTCATTTCCTGCTATTGCTAATAGTGCTTGCACCAAGAAAGGGATAGATGCACAATAGTGAAATAGTGGGTACGTCATCATATAAGCCAGTGGGATGTTTCCATTGCTCAGTTCTGGCCCCCCATCTGACAGGATCTAGCAGATATAGAAAGGGGGCCCAGAGAAAGGAATTGATACTACTTAGAAGCCTGGAGAGCGTGATTAGGACTGTTTTAGGTTAGAGATGAGATAGGGCATATATAGGAAACAAAATAATGAATGGGATAAAAAAGAGAGATCGGGCACTTGCATTAACCCTGGCTCGTAATTCAAGGAAATGGGGACATTCCGTGCCATTGAAAGGCAGCCAATTTAAGACTAGTAAGAGGAAATGTTTTTTCTTATGTCAGTCTGTGGAACTCACTGCCACTGGATACAAAGGCCAAGAGTTTATCTGATTTCAGACACGGATCAGCTGTTGCTATGGCTAATGAGAAGTAATGAATACAGTGATTGATGCTGTAACATTCTCTAGATCACAGAACCTCACAAGAGACACGTGTAGGCTGAAACGAGCCCTTGTGCTACAACGGCACTCCATGTAAGTGTCTACGTACCTATGGGGCACGTAGTGCTATCTCTCACTGTTCTTATAATGGCTATGTTGTCACAGGCTGGCGTCGATGGATGCACAGATGCAGAGGTGCTGACTCTTGTTGTTTTAGAATACATTTTAGGCAGAGCTGATGGTGATGCCTAGAGTTAAGGTTGCCCAGCATACTTCCTATTATAAGATCTTGTTTTCTGTTGCTTCTAACTTTGCCAAATGTTAACCATTTCGGCTGAATTTCTCCATGCCAGGTGTCTGCCTCAGCTAAATTTTACTGGAAAATTATGGCAAAAGTGGTTCACACATTTCTCAGGAGGAAAAAATTGCTGTTTTGTCCATGTTACAACAAATCCTTGTAGTTGATTTGTTGGGAAGCTCTAGCACCTCCATGTTTTGAAGCAGGAACTTGAAATTTGAGGGAGGGTTTGCCTTAGAGATAGGGATGTGCCTTTTCCTTCCCTGTGGGAAAAACAGCCCACATTTGGCCAAGCCTATGAAAAAAATCTGAGTTTGCATATGCCCAATAGTCTTGTTAGAGTTTTGCAGCTAAATTCTCTGAAGATTTTGCTCCAACAGAGATAGCGGGGCTGATAAGGACTTTTCTGCAATTGCTGCTCCAGGTTCCAGCAGCCACTGGGCATGAGAACTGAAAGCAGGGAAACTCTTCTGTGCCCTCAGTGTACCCGCTGCTGTGCCCAGGCAGCATGGAGGAGGAAGAACACTGAAATGCAGAGTGGACAAGAGCTGAACTGGGGGGAAAGACTGGGATAAGAAACCTGGGTGGGAGGGGAAGACCGTTTGGAAGCTGGGGAGGTATTAAGACTGGCTAGGACGCAGATGGTAATCGCAGAAGGGAGACTGAGAGGCTCAAAGGAGACTGGAAATAGGATGAAGGGGGTGGAGATTGGGAAGAAGATCCGGGGGAAAGGGAAGACAGAATGAGAAGTGTAGGGGGGAGACAAGGTTGGCACAGGATCAAGCTGGAAGTGGCAAAGGCGGAAGGGGTGTTGTATTAATTTACATGGAATAAATGGGCCAAAGGTGTTAACCCAGTCCCTGTCCAACATTAAACTGTTACAACAAGGTTTGGGGTTTGGTATACAGACACCACAACTTGCTTAGCACACTAATAAAAGGCTAACATTTTCATGAAGATACAGAAAAGAAGGAAAAGCAATTAAAGGCTTTGAAATGTAAAGTATTAAGTAAGGCCTTCATTTTAACATTTCCTGTTGCCTTTCTCTTGAGCTGGAGAGAGATTTTAGAAGGGAACACCCCCACCCCTACCCTGTTTTACAGGCTCTTAGATGTCATTAAAGAGGGTAACTGTCCTTTTGGGGAAAAGACGAGACGTGAGTTGAGATGAGCAGGCGCTCTTGTTATAGCTGCTGCTGTTAAAGTCCGATCCCATTTCGTCACAGGTGGTGGCTGGGGTTAGCTGGAGCCAGTAGAGGTGGCGATGTTATCTGGGTCCCGCTCTCTGGCCCAGTCTGGTCAGATCATCTCCTAGGATTAGGACAAGGAAGATCTGGAGTGCAAGGAACTGTTGACACTGACAGCAATGATGGTGAAGTTGCTTCAGTAGCCTCCATCTGTTTTTCCTCTTTCTCTGTCCCCATTTCCCCCCTCCCCCATCTCTTTAAGACCCAAAAAGGGAGTGATGGGTGGATAGCCCATCCCTTTATTATTTTGTCCACCAATTAGGCCTAATAGCCAATCCAAACATTTTGGGTCATTAATTTCTGGTTCCACATCTTCTGTTTTTACCAAGCATGATTTTAACATAGTCCTTGAGTTGTATCAACTTGGACTTTTTGTTTGGTTTGAAAAAAAATACTGGTTTAGAGAGAAAGCAAAAGTAGCTGTTAAAAGGAGTGTGTGTGTGTGTATATATATATATATATACATACACACACACACCCATAAGTGGAAGAAAGGGTAAGTAATTATTATAAATCAGAAGTTAGGAATTGTAGAACATTGATAAGGAGAGCCAAGGGTACAAGGAGAAATCTAAAGCCAGCAGAGTTAAGGACAATAAGAAGGAGTTTTTAAAAATAAACTAGGCACAAAGTAAATCCTGATAATGGTATTGGTCCATTACTAGATGGAAATGGTAGAATTATCAATAATAATGCAGAAAAGGCTGAAGTGTTCAATAAATATTTCTGTTCTTTATTTGGGGCGAGGGGGAGAGGAACAGGTGATGCAGGCTCATCATATAGTGATAACACATTTTCCATTCTAGTATCTCTGGATGATGATAAACAGAAGTTACCAAAATCAGACATTTTAAAATCAGACCCAGATAACTTGCATCCAAGAGTTTTAAAAAAGCTGACCGAGGAGCTTGCTGGACTGTTATTGTTGATTTTCAATAAGTCTTGGAGAAATTCCAGAAGACTGGAAAAAACCTGAAGTTGTGCTAATTTTTAAAAAGGTTAAATGGGATGATGCAGATAATTACAGGCCTGTCAGCCTAACATCAATCTCAGGCAAGATAATGGAGGGCCAATACGGGACTTGATTAATAAGAAATAAAGGAAGATAATGTAATTAATATAAATCAATATGCATTTACAGAAAATCAATCCTGTCAAACTAACTTGATCTTTTTTTTAAATGAGATCACAGGTTTGGTTGATAAAGGTAATAGTGTTGATGTAACATACTTCTGTAAGGGGTTTGACTAGTTATGGCACAATGTTTTGATAAAAAAAACAATGATGTAAAATTAACATGACACACATTATGTGGATTAAAAATGGGCTGAATACTAGATCTCAAAATGTAACTCTAAATGTGAAATTGTCAGAGCGGGTCTGTTTCCAGTGGGGTCCCGGGGGGGATTGGTTCTTGGCCCTATGCTATTTAACATCTTTATCAATGATCTAGAAAAAAAACCATAAAATTATCACTGATAAAACTTGCAGATGACACACAAATTGGGGGAGTGAAATTAATAAAAAGGACAGGTTAATAATTCAGAGCAATTTAGACTGCTTAGTAAACTGGAAGCAAGCAAAAGAATGTGGTGTTTGAATACAGCTAAATGTAAATGTATACCTCTAGGAACAAAGAATGCAGGCCCTACTTACAGAGGGGGGACTCTAGCCTGGGAAGCAGTGACTGAAAAAGAATTGGGGGTTCTGGTGGATAATTAGCTGAACATGAGCTCCTAATGTGACGCTGTGGCCAAAGGAGCTAATGCGATCCTGGGGTGCATAAATGGGAATCCTGAGCAGGAGTAGAGAGGTTATTTTACCTCTTTATTTGGCACTGGTGCGAGTGCTGCTGGAATCCTGTGTCCAGTTCTGGTGCCCACAATTCAAATTGTGTTGATATATTGGGGAGGATTCAGAGAAGAGCCATGAGCATTGTTAACGGATTAGAAAACCTGCCTTATAGCGAGAGTCTCAAAGAGCTCAATTTATTTTGCTTATCAAAGAGAAGGTTAAGGGGTGACTTGATCAGTCTGTAAGTACCTACATGGGGAACAAATATTTAACAATGGACTGTTCACTCTAGCAGAGGAAGGTCTAACATGATCCAGTGGCTAGAATTTGAAGCTAGACAAATTCAGACTGGAAATAAGGTGTACATTTTTAATGGTGAGTGTAAGTAATCATTGGAACAATTGACCAAGGATGGTGGTGGATTCTCCATCACTGACCATTTTTAAATCAAGATTGGATGTTTTTTCTGAAATATCTGCTCTAGGAATTAGTTTGGGGACGTTCTGTGATCCATGTTTTACAAGACGACAGGCCAGATAATCCACAAGGGATCCTTCTGGGCTCTGGATCTATAACACGACAACCTACTACTGTTATTGGTTGCACAGTTACCACCAGTGCTGGAGGCCTGTACTGTGTATCTAATGGTTCCAGCTCTGCTGATGAACCATGTGGGTGTCAATATGATTCTACATGATGGAATTTTTTTTCAATTTGTTTTTAAAAACTTCCTGCCTCATTCAGTGCCCAGAATGGATGGTGCTCTGGAAATGAAAGTGTTGCATCGTGAAGGAGACTGTTGTTGGTAGGATGCCAGCCTCATTTATTGCAGAAGTTGAAATGTGTGTGGTGAGTGAGATTGGGATTTGCAGGAAGAGAGGGTGATTTGAAGCAGTTCAATACTGCCCTGAAGAACTGGAGTCTATCCCTGCTTCTGCCATGGAGTTCCTTTGTGATGCTTGGCAAATTAGAGCCAGAATGGGTTAGACCAATGCTCCATCTAGCCCAGAGTCCTGTCTTCTGACAGTGGCTGGTGCCAGATGCTTCAGAGAGAATGAACAGAACAGCACAATGATCAAGTGATCCATCCCCTGTCATCCAGTCCCAGCTTCTGGCAGTCAGAGGTTTAGGGACACCCAGACCATGGGGTTGTCCCTCAGACCATCTTGGCTAATAGCCACTGATGGACCTATTCTCTATGCAATTCTGCTGCAGAGAGAAGATGATCCAAATGTCCAGGACTCTGAAAGATGCCTGTGGAAACACCCAAGGGTACAGGCAGCGTCAACAGGGCGCTACAGATGGCGAGGGCGGGTACTGAGGTGGTCGCTGATACTGCCAGATCCTTCTTATATTTAACCTTCCCCTTAACCTGGGGAAGCTTGGGCACCGGTGCAGACATAGAGTCATAGAATATCAGGGTTGGAAGGGACCTCAGGAGGTCATCTAGTCCAACCCCCTGCTCAAAGCAGGACCAATCCCCAACTAAATCATCCCAGCCAGGGCTTTGTCAAGCCTGACCTTAAAAACTTCTAAGGAAGGAGATTCCACCACCTCCCTAGGGAACTCATTCCAGTGTTTCACCACCCTCCTAGTGAAAAAGTTTTTCCAAATATCCAACCTAAACCTCTCCCACTTCAACTTGAGACCATTACGCCTTGTTCTGTCATCCGCTACCACTGAGAACAGTCTAGATCCATCGTCTTTGGAACCCCCCCTTCAGGTAGTTGAAAGCAACTATCAAATCCCCCCTCATTCTTCTCTTCCGCAGACTAAACAATCCCAGTTCCCTCAGCCTCTCCTCATAAATCATGTGTTCCAGTCCCCTAATCATTTTTGTTGCCCTCCGCTGGACTCTTTCCAATTTTTCCACATCCTTCTTGTAGTGTGGGGCCCAAAACTGGACACAATACTCCAGATGAGGCCTCACCAATGTCTAATAGAGGGGAACGATCACGTCCCTCGATCTGCTGGCAATGCCCCTACTTATACATCCCAAAATGCCATTGGCCTTCTTGGCAACAAGGGCACACTGCTGACTCATATCCAGCTTCTCGTCCACTGTAACCCCTAGGTCCTTTTCTGCAGAACTGCTGCCGAGCCATTTGGTCCCTAGTCTGTTGCGGTGCATGGGATTCTTCCGTCCTAAGTGCAGGACTCTGCATTTGTCCTTGTTGAACCTCATCAGATTTCTTTTGGCCCAATCCTCTAATTTGTTTAGGTCCCTCTGTATCCTATCCCTACCCTCCGTGCACGACATCTCACCTGACCTGGCATGGCTCGGGGAGGAAATGAGCTTACTAGCAGTCCACTCTGGAGACCGCTTTTGTGCCTGTGAGAGTGCTTCTTGCTCTCAGGTTGGGGCTTGTCCTTAATGGCCAGATCCAGGGCATGGGAAGTGGTCAGAGGAGTGCTCGGTACCAGTGATGGTTCCGATAGTCCCGGATCTGACTGCTTACACAGCCCCATTACTTCCTCCGTGAAGAACTTGCAGAGGCAGAGCACTCGAGCTTCCTGGGTCTGAGGAGGGAACGACTTGCAAGTCAAGCAATGTGCCATGATATGAGTCTCTCTGAGGCAAGAGACCCCTCTGGTGCTCGTCGCTCACAGAGAGGGAGCAGGGGCAGGATACCCAGGTCTTGAAGCTCGGGACGTGGGACACAGTCCCTGGGGTGAAGTGGGGGTGGCAGTCCCTGGATGCGGAGAACTAAGTAACTTACTAAACTTACCACTAACTTACTACTAAGGTTAAACGATCTACACTGAGAAATGACTGTACGAATTATTCACAATGGACAAAACCACTTTGCGAAGGAAGAGGGGTTCCAACTCAGGCCATGCGGCGTTTAGAGGGAACTGGAGAGGTGTTGACCCACCCAGTCTATTATACCCTCAGCTGCAAGCATGAGGGGACACGATGCAACAGTGAGATAGCAGCCACTGCTAGGGAAAACCTTCCGGTTCCAGCACATGGCGCACCCATGTTTGGAATACATTTAGAGACCATCACCCAAAGACAGAGGCGATATGGAGGGGGGACATGTGGGGTCAAGCGCCCCCCAGCAGCCAGCCCGGGCAGGGAGCGGAAGGGGCGAGACCCGAGCCTCTTCTCACGCTGGCTGCTGGGACGCTGCTCTGTGAAGCCGCTGCAGCTCTGCAGTTTCCTGCGAGAGAGTCTGGCTGCGGCGGCAGCAGGGTGACCCCCACCCAGGCTCGGCTTCCAGGGACAGGGGCCGAGCGAGCCAGTATGGGCTGCCCCCCCCCGGTATGCGCAGCCCCTGTCCCCAGAAGCTGAGCCTGGGCAGGGGTCAGCCTGCTGCCGCCGCTTCACAGAGCAGCATCCCAGCCACTGCCCCTCCCCAGCCAGGCTCTCTTGCAGGTAGCTGCCATGCCGCGCAGAACAGTGGCCAGGAGCGGTTCCGTCCTGTTCCCCGCCCGGGCCTGGCTGCCAGGAGAGCAGCCCAATGTGCTGGCAGGGAGCTGGCGCAGCAGGAGAAGGACAGAGCCCCTGGCCCACAGGTAACGTGGGGTGGGGTGGGGGCAGGGAGACCATAGCAGTCCTGGGCTAGGGGAAGAGACGCGTGGGGCGGTCACTTGTTCTCCCTGTTAGATTGTGTCCCCCCAGGATGAGGAGGCACCCGGCGTATATGCTCGAAGAAGTAGTGTGCTTCACACAACACGCAGTCAACCTGTGAAGGTCAAAAGTACAACTGGGTTCAGAAAAGAACTTGGTAAATTATGGAGGACAGGTCCATCAGTGGCTATTAGCCAGGATGGGCAGGGATGAAAAACCATGCTCTGAAGCATAGGCGCTGACTCGGTGGGTGCTCCGGGGCTGGAACACCCCTGGGAAAAAACAGTGGGTGCTCAGCACCCACCAGTGACAGCTGCTCAGCAGCACAGCTGATCAGCTGTTTGGTGGCTTGGGGGAGGGCGGAGATAAGCAAGTGGTGGGTGGGGGCCTTGGGGCGGGAATAGGTGGAGCGAGGGCGGGGTCTTGGAGAAGGCGGTGAAGCAACGGTGGAGCCTGAGAGAGGGGGCAGAGCAGGGGCTGGAAGAGGCGGAGCAAAGGTGGGGCCTTGGGGGAAGGAGTAGAGGGGGGCAGGGCCTTGGGGTGGAGCGGGGGTGAAGCACTCCCTTGGGGACAAGTAAAAATTGACGCCTATGCTCTGAAGCATCCCTAGCCTCTGTTTGCCAGAAGCTGGGAATGAGCGACAGGGGATGGATCACTTGATGATTCCCTGTTCTGTTCATTCCCTCCGAGGTACCTGGCATTGGCCACCATCGGAAGACAGGACACTGGTTAGATGGACCATTGGTCTGATCCCCCCAATGGCCGTTCTTATGTCTACTCAGCAGAAAGAGGGTCACTGGAGAGGCACTGACCTGCAAGGCCTATTATACCCTTGGCTGTGAGCACGAGGGAACACGTGTGGGTCAGTGGATGCTGATAGGGAAAACCGTCCATCTCTGGCACATGGCATGCATGCATGCACACTCACGTTTGAAGAAGGAGTGCTAGGCAGAGACGGGCTCCACCTAACGAAGAGAGGGAAGAGCATCTTCGCAAGCAGGCTGGCTAACCTAGTGAGGAGGGCTTTAAACTAGGTTCACCGGGGGAAGGAGACCAAAGCCCTGAGGTAAGTGGGGAAGTGGGATACCGGGAGGAAGCATGAGCAGGAGTGCATGAGAGGGGAGGGCTCCTGCCTCATACTGAGAAAGAGGGGCGATCAGCGGGTTATCTTAAGTGCCTATACACAAATGCACGAAGCCTGGGAAACAAGCAGGGAGAACTGGAAGTCCTGGCAAAGTCAAGGAATTATGATGCGATTGGAATAACAGACACTTGGTGGGATAACTCACATGACTGGAGCACTGTCATGGATGGATATAAGCTGTTCAGGAAGGACAGGCAGGGCAGAAAAGGTGGGGGAGTTGCACTGTATGTAAGAGAGCAGTATGACTGCTCAGAGCTCAAGTATGAAACTGCAGAAAAACCTGAGAGTCTCTGGATTAAGTTTAGAAGCGTGAGCGACAAGGGTGATGTCGTGGTGGGAGTCTACTATAGACCACCGGACCAGGGGGATGAGGTGGACGAGGCTTTCTTCCGGCAACTCGCAGAAGTTACTAGATCACACGCCCTGGTTCTCATGAGCGACTTCAATCACCCAGATATCTGCTGGGAGAGCAATACAGCGGTGCACAGACAATCCAGGAAGTTTTTGGAAAATGTAGGGGACAATTTCCTGGTGCAAGTACTGGAGGAACCAACTAGGGGCAGAGCTCTTCTTGACCTGCTGCTCACAAACCGGGAAGAATTAGTAGGGGAAGCAAAAGTGGATGGGAACCTGGGAGGCAGTGACCATGAGATGGTCGAGGTCAGAATCCTGACACAAGGAAGAAAGGAAAGCAGCAGAATACAGACCCTGGACTTCAGAAAAGCAGACTTTGATTCCCTCAGGGACTGATGGGCAAGATCCCCTCGGAGAATAACATGAGGGGGAAAGGAGTCCAGGAGAGCTGGCTGTATTTTAAAGAATCCTTATTGAGGTTACAGGGACAAACCATCCCAATGTGGACAAAGAATAGTAAATATGGCAGGCGACTGGCGTGGCTTAACAATGAAATCCTTGCTGATCTTAAATACAAAAAAGAAGCTTACAAGAAGTGGAAGATTGGACAAATGACCAGGGATGAGTATACAAATATTGCTCGGGCATGCAGGAGTGAAATCAGGAAGGCCAAATCACACCTGGAGTTGCAGCTAGCAAGAGATGTTAAGAGTAACAAGAAGGGTTTCTTCAGGTATGTTAGCAACAAGAAGAAAGTCAAGGAAAGTGTGGGCCCCTTACTGAATGAGGGAGGCAACCTAGTGACAGAGGATGTGGAAAAAGCTAATGTATTCAATGCTTTTTTTGCCTCTGTCTTCACGAACAAGGTCAGCTCCCAGACTGCTGCACTGGGCAGCACAGCATGGGAAGGAGGTGACCAGACCCCTGTGGAGAAAGTGGTTCGGGACTATTTAGAAAAGCTGGACGTGCACAAGTCCATGGGGCTGGATGTGCTGCATCCGAGAGTGCTAAAGGAGTTGGCGGATGTGATTGCAGAGCCATTGGCCATTATCTTTGAAAACTCATGGTGATCGGGGGAAGTCCTGGACGACTGGAAAAAGGCTAATGTAGTGCCCATCTTTAAAAAAGGAAAGAAGGAGGATCCTGGGAACTACAGGCCAGTCAGCCTCACCTCAGTCCCCGGAAAATCATGGAGCAGGTCCTCAAGGAATCAATTCTGAAGCATTGCGAGGAGAGGAAAGTGATCAGGAACAGTCAGCATGGATTCACTAAGGGCAAGTCATGCCTGACTAATCTAATTGCCTTCTATGATGAGATAACTGGCTCTGTGGATGAAGGGAAAGCAGTGGACGTGTTGTTCCTTGACTTTAGCAAAGCTTTTGACATGATCTCCCACAGTATTCTTGCCAGCAAGTTAAAGAAGTATGGGCTGGATGAATGCACTATAAGGTGGATAGAAAGTTGGCTAGATTGTTGGGCTCAACGGGTAGTGATCAATGGCTCCATGTCTAATTGGCAGCTGGTATCTAGCGGAGTGACCCAAGGGTCGGTCCTGGGGCCGGTTTTGTGCAATATCTTCATTA
This sequence comes from Lepidochelys kempii, assembly GCF_965140285.1. NCBI lineage: Eukaryota > Metazoa > Chordata > Testudines > Cheloniidae > Lepidochelys > Lepidochelys kempii. Next base: position 649,957 of record NC_136381.1, on the reverse strand, counting down.
ATGATCTGGAGGATGGCGTGGATTACACCCTCAGCAAGTTTGCAGATGACACTAAACTGGGAGGAGAGGTAAATACGCTGGAGGGTAGGGATAGGATACAGAGGGACCTAGACAAATTAGAGGATTGGGCCAAAAGAAATCTGATGAAGTTCATCAAGGACAAGTGCAGAGTCCTGCACTTAGGACGGAAGAATCCCATGCACCGCTACAGACTAGGGACCGAATGGCCCGGCAGCAGTTCTGCAGAAAAGGACCTAGGGGTTACAGTGGACGAGAAGCTGGATAGGAGTCAACAGTGTGCCCTTGTTGCCAAGAAGGCCAATGGCAATTTTGGGCTGTATAAATAGGGGCATTCCAGCAGATCGAGGGACGTGATCGTTCCCCTCTATTCGACACTGGTGAGGCCTCATCTGGAGTATTGTGTCCAGTTTTGGGCCCCACACTACAAGAAGGATGTGGAAAAAATGGAAAGAGTCCAGCGGAGGGCAACAAAAATGATTAGGGGACTGGAACACATGACTTATGAGGAGAGGCTGAGGGAACTGGGGATGTTTAGTCTAAGGAAGAGAAGAATGAGGGGGGATTTGATAGCTGCTTTCAACTACCTGAAAGGGGGTTCCAGAGGATGGCTCTAGACTGTTCTCAGTGGTAGCAGATGACAGAACAAGGAGTAATGGTCTCAAGTTGCAGTGGGGGAGATTTAGGTTGGATATTCGGAAAAGTTTTTCACTAGGAGGGTGGTGAAACACTGGAATGCGTTACCTTGGGAGGTGGTGGAATCTCCTTCCTTTGAGGTTTTTAAGGTCAGGCTTGACAAAGCCCTTGCTGGGATGATTTAATTGAGGATCGGTCCTGCTTTGAGCAGGGGGTTGGACTAGATGACCTCCTGAGGTCCCTTCCAACCCTGATGTTCTATGATTCTATGAAATACAAATAGGGACCACAGATCTTGAAAAACCTTAAATTACAGATATGTAACCTCCTCTTCCTTATGTTTCTTTTAAACTGTCTACCTGTGAATTTCATTGGGTGACCCCTGGTTCATGTATTCTGTGGAGAGGTAAATAACACTTCCCTATTCACTTTCTCCACACCAGTCATGATTTTATAGACCTCTATCATATCCCACTTTAGTCGTCTCTTTTCTAAGATGAAATGTTCCAGTCTGTTTAATCTCTCCTTCAACGGAAGCTGTTCCATACCCCAAATCATTTTTGTTGCCATTTTCTGTACTTTTTTCCATTTCTAATATATATTTTTTGAGATGGGGTGACCAGAACTGCAAGCAGCATTCTAGGTGTGGGCGTACCATGGATTTATAGAGAGGCAATATGGTATTTTCTGTCTTATTATCTATCCCTTTCCTAATGGTTCCTAATAGTCTCTCAGCTTTTTTGACTGCCGCTGTACATTGAGCAACTGTTTTTAGAGAACTCTCCACACTGACTCCAGGATCTCTTTCTTGAGTGGGGATTATGTTTTCCAATGTGCATTACTTTGCATTTATCAACACTGAATCTAATGGGCCATTTTATTGCCCACTCATGCAGTTTTGTGAGATCCCTCTGGGCTAGGTGTGTTTACTCTTTGATCAGATTCACCTTTTCCCAGAAAAAGAAGAGGAGTACTTGTGGCACCTTAGAGACTAACCAATTTATTTGAGCAGAAGCTTTCGTGAGCTACAGCTCACTTCATCGGATGCATACTGTGGAAAGTACAGAAAATCTTTTTATACACACAAAGCATGAAAAAATGGGTGTTTACCACTACAAAAGGTTTTCTCTCCCCCCACCCCAGTCTCCTGTTGGTAATAGCTTATCTAAAGTGATCTCTCCTTACAATGTGTATGATAATCAAGTTGGGCCATTTCCAGCACAAATTTATTTGAGCATAAGCTTTCGTGAGCTACAGCTCACTTCATCGGATGCATTCAGTGGAAAATACAATGGGGAGATTTATATCCTTGCAACAAAGCCCGTTGCCAACTGTGTCCACATATCTATTCAGGGGACACCATCATAGGGCCTAATCACATCAGCCACACTATCAGAGGCTCGTTCACTTGCACATCTACCAATGCGATCTATGCCATCATGTGCCAGCAATGCCCCTCTGCCATGTACATTGGCCAAACCGGACAGTCTCTACGCAAAAGAATAAATGGACACAAATCAGATGTCAAGAATTATAACATTCAAAAACCAGTCGGAGAACACTTCAATCTCTTTGGTCACTCGATTACAGATCTAAAAGTGGCAATTCTTCAACAAAAACAACTTCAGAAACAGACTCCAACGAGAGACTGCTGAATTGGAATTAATTTGCAAACTGGATACAATTAACTTAGGCTTGAATAAAGACTGGGAGTGGATGGGTCATTACACAAAGTAAAACTATTTCCCCATGTTTATTCCCCCTGCCCTTCCCTACTGTTCCTCAGACGTTCTTGTCAACTGCTGGAAATGGCCCACCTTGATTATCACTACAAAAAGTCCCCCAGCCCCCGCTCTCCTGCTGGTAATAGCTCACCTTACCTGATCACTCTGGTTACAGTCTGTATGGTAACACCCATTGTTTCATGTTCTCTGTGTATATAAATCTCCTCACTGTATTTTCCACTGAATCCATCTGATGAAATGAGCTGTAGCTCACGAAAACTTATGCTCAAATATATTTGTTAGTCAAGGTGCCACAAGTCCTCCTTTTTCTTTTTGTGGATACAGACTAACACGGCTGCTACTCTGAAACTTTTCCCATAACTGCTCTCTGAGTCTCACCAGCCTGGGGGAGACACCCCCCTTCTCTGTCAGTTGGGCCATTCATGTTCTTACAAACGACCCCCTGGCAATGTCCTGGTCCCAACTCCTCTGCTGTCCCAGCCGTTGGAGCTGTATCTCGATGTAAAGAGACACAGTTACCTTCCAAAACCTTTTCAGAAATAGCATCCTGAAAACCGGGACCTGGATTGGGCGCCCTCCGCCACCCTTTTCATAGAACATCAGGGTTGGAAGGGACCTCAGGAGGTCATCTAGTCCAACCCCCTGCTCAAAGCAGGACCGATCCTCAATTAAATCATCCCAGCAAGGGCTTTGTCAAGCCTGACCTTAAAAACCTCAAAGGAAGGAGATTCCACCACCTCCCAAGGTAACGCATTCCAGTGTTTCACCACCCTCCTAGTGAAAAACTTTTCCGAATATCCAACCTAAATCTCCCCCACTGCAACTTGAGACCATTACTCCTTGTTCTGTCATCTGCTACCACTGAGAACAGTCTAGAGCCATCCTCTGGAACCCCCTTTCAGGTAGTTGAAAGCAGCTATCAAATCCCCCCTCATTCTTCTCTTCCTTAGACTAAACATCCCCAGTTCCCTCAGCCTCTCCTCATAAGTCATGTGTTCCAGTCCCCTAATCATTTTTGTTGCCCTCCGCTGGACTCTTTCCATTTTTCTCTGTCCCTCAGAAGTTAGCTGTGTGACGGCTCTTCCCCAAGAGGTCAGTTACACAGTTCCTTCTCAAAACCTGCGTCACAGGCTGAGTGCCTGGGTGCACAGACGCTGAGCCAGCCATTCTCCGAGTGTCCTGGGCATCCTGCCCTGAGTGACTGGTGAGGAGACGTTCCCTTACCTGCACTATTCCTTCCGCAGTTTCCTCCTCTGGGCTCCCTCCGAAGACACATTTCTCTGTGCTCCCTGGGAAGGGTTCTATCCTTTGTTCGGCTGCGGAGCTCTGCCAGCTAACAACTGGGACAGTTTCCTTAATCACTGACAACACCTCTCCTGCCCCTGTGTCTGATCTCCCCCACCTCGATTACAGTTTTGGGCTTCCCATCTAGGATGTACCTTTCTATTTCCTCAGGAACACTCTCTAAGAACTGCTCCATTTGCAGGAGAGACAGATCTTCTAGAGATTTAACACTTGCTCCTGATATCCAGGCATCCCAATTTTGTACAATGTGGTTGGCGTGTTGTGAAAATGCCATGTCTGGTTTCCAACTTAGGGCTCTGAACCGCCGACGGGCATGCTTGGGTGTTAGCCCCATTCTAATTCTGGCCTTTTTAAAAAAAAAGTTTCTCCTCATTCATGAGTTCTTTAGGCATTTCAGCTGCCACGTCTGCTAAGGGCCCACTGAGTTGTGGCCTCAGCTCCACCATATACTGGTCTGTAGGGAGGCTGTACCCAAGGCAGGCCCTTTCAAAATTTTCTAGGAAGGCCTCTGTATCATCGCCTACCTTGTAGGTGGGGAATTTCTTGGAATGGGGAGCGGCACCTAGAGAAGGACTGCTGGACCCAGCTTAGCCCTTTCCAACTCTAAATGCTTCAGCTCTAACTCTGTTTCCAAGCGCTTCGCCTGTTTCCTCTCCTCCACTTCCAACTCCAAGCACTTCACCTTTCTTTTGTCCTCTGCTTCCAAACACATCATCTGTAGGAAGAAATCCCTGTCTTCTGCAGTCAGAACTCGGTCTGGATTAAGGGCATCCCTCCATCTTGGCACTTGGATCTTGGTTGGGGGAAGGCTGACCCTTCCCTCCTGGGAAGTTCCCAGTCCCCCATCCCCTCCCTTTATTTCCGACATGGAGCTTGATGCCTGAGCTTGATCTGGGACTGTCTTCTCCATGTCATGCTGCTTTGGGAAGACTGGTTTTTCTAAGGTTTCGGTGCCTGACCTCAACCTCATGCACAGGCTGCCCTACTTTAGCCTAACTATTTTGTTGCCACGAAGCTAGAAAAGAAAAAAAACAAAACTGCTTGTTGTACTCCCTGGCTTCTTTGGCAAGCCTGTTCCCCCTCAGGGAGCACATAAAAGAAAAAGTGGGGGGTACCTCCCTGGCTTTCAAGCAGCCAAAAGGAAAAATGTCCTTTTAAACTCCTGAGGTCTGTGCTGCTGGTTTAAAACTATCTCACCACTGCCACCATGTCAAGGCTGATTCCCAACTCTGTCACTCCGAGTGTAGAAGTGGGGCCCACAAGGATTTTAAAAATTAATATTGGCCACTCCAGGCTTGTATTAAACTCCCAAGGTTACACCTTTTCCCTGACCTTGGCTTGGTAAACGCTGCCACCACCCAAATGCAAAAAAAAAAACCTTTTGAACCCAGGAAGGAGCACTTGGGAATTCCTCCCTGTGGGGTACCCTCAAGTCCTTTCACCCCCCATCCCGGGAAGAGCTGAGAAAGAAAACAAAGGAAATTAGCTGTGGCTATCAACTAATCAAACAACATGCACAAACCTCTTAGGACACCGAAAATCCAATCCTGTTCTTAAAAAAGGTAAATTTTATTGAAAACAAAAAGAAAGAATATACATTTGAAACTTAGGCTTTTGTTAAATTTTAAAAAGAGCAAGTCCAAAAATCAAGCACCCAAAATAGCGTCCTTGGGGGTTCAGCTTAAAGGTTACAAGCAAACAAAAGCATCTAGGGTTAGCACAGAGGAGTCCACAAGCCAAGAAGAAATACTTTGATAATTTATGATCATACCTGCCTTAAGCTGCTTTATAGCATGGCTGCTCTGTCCCTCCAGCCCAGAGAACAACAGACAAAGGGAAAGTTTCTTTCCCAATTTTTAAAAGTTCTACCTTCCCATTGGCTCTTTTGGTCAGGTGCCCACTTTTTTTTTCTTTACTTGGGGGACTTTTTAACCCTTTACAGGTAAAGCAAGTAAAGAACAGCTACCAAGAGGGATTTTACCGCTGGCTGGGTGTCCATCAAAGGGAGATATCCCCCTCCCCCCCTTTATTTATCACATCTTCATCTCCCAATGAAGCAATCACCTTGGCATCTGTGTTTCCTCCAGAAGACAATCCAGGAGGATGGCAGGATCAAGCCAACCCCAAAGCACTTCATCTCATGGCTTGGTTTTCAGATGGGAGTCAAACCTAGAACATTCCTGCTCCGAAGCCGTACAAACCATTCTATTAGGAAATGCTACTTATCTAAATAGAAGCATTTCTCCCTCTGGGCACAGCAGAAACACATATCTCCAGAGTCAGCAGATAGTCCAAAATAAGGGGAATATCTTCCTTCTCTCAAAATGACTGGTCTCTCCCCCAGTTCTGTATGAGTCCAAGGTATGCCATCCACCATCAGACAGTTATTCAATTTTCACTCGCCTGCTGACTAGCAGATTCTTAAAAGGCCTGATCAGAACTTTCTCACCAGTAAGGAAAGCAACTCCTCACTGAGCCTTGAACCTTGTACTTTTGGTGCTCACTAAGGCCTTCCCTTCCCCTTCAAATGACTAGCTACAAGTTCCATGTCTCGCCTATTGATGAAAGCTTTATTCCTTGTGTCCACCACCTCTGCCAGAAGGGTAGGCGAACTCAGAACCTGAATGGTGGTTCCGCCGTACACAGTATTCCATAAGGACAAAGGTTTTTTTTATGAGTACATCGAAGGTAACCCCCAAGGTAGTTTCGGAGTTTCACATAAACCAGTCAATCCACTTGCCTGTATTTTTTCTTGAAACCCCAAGTATCTGAAGAGGAGACTTCATTCCCTCAACATGCGATGGACTTTGGATTTTTACCTACAAAGGACAAAACCAATCAGAAAATCACCTAGACTGTTTCTTGCCATAGCAGAACAAATTGGAGGATATCCTCTCAGAGGATCTCTAAATGGATCTCTGACAGTATCCTACCTTGCTAATAGTTGTCACAGCTTCCTCACTCTCATGGGATAAGGGCTCTCTCTACCAGGGCACAAGTGGCCTCAGTGGCATGGCCTCAAGTACCCCTGCTTGACATTTGCAGGGTAGCTATGTGAAGTTCCAGACACAAGTTTTTGAGAGATTGTGATCTGGTCCAAGGCTCCTTCACTGACTCAACTTTTGGGACAGTGGTCCTTCAAACAGCTTTGCTCTCTGTATCTTCGCTCCCTCCTCCTACTTGAGTACTGCTTGTCAGTCACCTGCAATGGAATACACAATGGCAGCAGTGCTATTACTTACCTTATAGCAGTGGTTCCCAAACTGGGGGTTCGCGAAATGTTACAGGGCGTTCTCAGGGGAAAATTCTCTAATGGCAAGGAGCCAGCAGCCTGGTGCCCCTGGACTTCCAAGAGCTAAGCAGATTGAAGCAAGCATATCTAGCAGACTGAGGAGATTTAAACTTCAAGACTCCTTATAAGAAATGGAAAGGGAGGTGGATATTTTTTGCTCTTTTTAAAATTAAATAGGCAGCTAGTATTTTTAAAATTATTATGAAGAACAAGTTTAAGCTTTGTTGTAACATGCGTTGTTTGCCTGGACTGCTCAAGACCCAAATGCTTGTGTATGAGGAACTCTTTGAGTTGGCTTCTTAAATACCTTCATACTGTTTCACATCTGATGCTCCTTGTTGAAACATAGGAGCCTTGTCTTATAACATGCTTATTCAAAGTGATACAAGCTACGAAAGTGAGATCTGGGAAGAGTGTTGTCATTTTCATAATGTAATAAAAATACTGTAATGATTAATAATAATGTGTAATAAGCATGTCATAAAAACAAATTGTATATTTCCAAGATCACTGCTTTTATAATTTATACTCAGGTAAAGGAGAAAATCCCTGGAAATATTCATTTTTAGGAGGGGGTTTGTGATTCTTGACATTTTAGTGAAAGGGGTTTACAGTTTGGTAACCACTGCCTTATAGTAACTGGAGGTTCTTCGAGATGTGCAGTTTGTGTCTGCATTCTACTACCCACCCTCTTTTCCCTATGCTTTAGATCATACCTGGATTTGCTTCAGAGAAGGAACTGGAGAGGGGGTTGGTCCACTCTGCCATTAATAACTGTGGCTGGAAGCACCAGGAGAGCAAGGCTACATGTGCAGACCAGTGGACACTGCTTGCAAGAATTCTCTGATTCCAGGTGCGTGGAGCACATAAGCACCAACATTTGAATATATATAGGGACTACACATCTTGAAGACCCTCCAGTTACTTAAGTAACTTTCTCTTCTGCAGAGCTTGAATAATTTTTGTGACTCTTGTCTGCACCCTCTCCAATTTTTCAAAATCTTTTTTTTAAAATGTACACACCAGAACTGGACACAGTATTCCAGTACTGGTCTTACTAACACTGTACTGTGAGGGGAAATCGTCTACCACTCCTACTAACTACTCTCCCTATTTATACGAAGGGCCTGTGTTATACAGGAGGTCAGGCTAGATGAGTTAATTTTCAATTCTGGCCTTAAAATCTATTAATCTATACATCCCAAGGATTGCATTAGATCGTTTTGCCAATTGTATTGCACTGGGAGCTCATGTTGATCTTGCTTCACTAGTTCACTGATGATTGTGAAGCACTTCAGTACTACAAAGCTGAATGTCATAGAAAAGTCCGTGAGGAAATTTATAATTTTTAGAGCACGGTTTGAATGGTGTGCAGTAAATAAAAATGGAGGCCACACAATGAACAACAGGGATAAAACAACATTTTGAATATTTGTTCATTCAGGGACCACAATCCATCTTGTGTATTGAATGAGGCAAGGTCCTGTGAGAAATATAGTATGTGATCATGTAATTATATGTTGTATCATAATATATACACCCAATGGGCCCAAGTTAAGATTCCATGGGCAACTTTACTAATGGCATCTCTTAACTTTAGAGTGCTTGAATTTGCAACTGTTAGAGACACAAGGTGGGTGAGGTAATAGCTTTTATTGGACCGACTTCTGTTAGTGAAACCATTAGGTTATTTTAATGTAATGGGTGGGTGTATTGTACACAGTGCTGCCAACTCCCACAACTTAGGCTGGGGCTGGAGCCCATGTGAGAACGATGACACAAGAAGCTTCAACACTTTCACAAATTTCACCTCTGACTGGGGCAGAACCACCTCCTGGGGAAGAGCAGCCAGTCAGAGCTGCTGCAGGAAGGGAGGAAGCAGAAAGACTCCACCAGGACTGGGCAGCTCTACTCCCCTTCTCCTCCTATGAGCAATGGGACAGCTCCTCTGCTTCTCCTCCCTGCTCCCCCACTGCAAAACCGGGACTGGGACAGGGGCTGTATGTGTGTGCTTGGATGGGATGGGTATGAACCCATAGAGCTATAGCAGGAGCAGAAGCGAGGCTAGCTGTGGGAAGAACTGAGTTGATTGGTGGGCTTTGGGGTCAACAAGTGGCTGTGGAGGCAAAAACTCCTGGAGCAGGAACCAATATCACTGTAATAAATTTGGGAGTATTGGCAACGCATTGACCCACATATGGTGGGAGCAGCAAATAGCGGTGGGAGTTCAACAATCCAAGAGTAAAACGAGTATTTTTTTAAATCTTATGATGTTTTGTGGTTGGACTCATGATTTTTGAGCCTTTGGGGCTGGCCATCCTATATATTCAAATAAATATAAAGCTCAGGGCCTACAGGTGATCAGGAGTAAGGTTGTGAAGTTTCTTCCTTTTTCAAAATGGCAGCTGTCTCCCATTGTTCTTAACAGGACTGATGCTGGGTTGCCGCTGCTTAAAGTAGGAACAATTTCACCACAGATTATTAGGTGACAGGGAGGCTGCCCCTGCTAAAGATGGCTGGCAGTGCCCATCATTCCCCATGAGGCTGAAGCCAGGTGCCCTCAGGTTGCCCCTTGCCGGCAGGGAAGCACAGAGAATAGGAGACACAGTGCAGCTGAGTGTAAACTTTGGTCTGGACTTAAGTTATATTGGTATAGCTACCTCAGTCGGAGTGTGAAAAAACACGTGCAGCAACACTGCCATGCCAACAAACCAAGCCCCAGTGCGTTATCCCAATGGAAGAGAGCTTCCGCTGGAATAGCGGGGAGGCGGTGTTCTTCTAGCGACAGAAAAACTCCTTCTGCGTCTACACACTGGGGCTTGGTTTGCACAGGCTCCCACGACTCATGTGGTATTTTTCTTTTACAAAATTGTTTTTACCCAGGTATGTTTGGCCTTTTTCAAAAATGGCCCAATCTCCCTTTGCTTTGAATCACAAAGTGCCCTCAGTCAATATGACTCTGATAATCTTCCGTTTCCCTTGATACACAAAGATACCCACTAGGCTGCTCCTAGTACAGATGGCCACCATGTATCTCCCCTTGTTTCCACAAGGGTTGGAATCAGGCTGCCAGCAGGAAAGATGGCTACTTCCCATGCCCTATACAGTTGTTGGGGACACCGGGGCATGGCCACTAGGTAACTCGAGGGGATGGAAGACCACGAGTGTCGATGAAGTCCCCTCGCACTAGGCCCAGTGTCCTTGGCCCCCCCCTCCCGCCTGGAGGCACTCGCAGCAGCTCTGCATACTAGGCCCAAGTGTCCTTGGCCCCCCCGCCCGGAGGCACACACAGCAGTTATGCTGAGGATCTGCAACAATATGCTGCGAAGTCAGACTGCCTGAAACTAAGCAAAGCCAAACAAAGCAAATATAAAAAAACAATGCTAAGTAAAGCAGTGTTGGGAACACTGGGGCATGGCCACTAGGTAACTCGAGGGGATGGAAGACCACGAGTGTCGATGAAGCCCCCTCGCACTAGGCCCCTGTGTCCTTGGGCCCCCCCCTCCTGCCTGGAGGCACTCGCAGCAGCTCTGTGTGCTAGGCCCAAGTGTCCTTGGCCCCCCCGCCTGGAGGCACACACAGCAGTTATGCTGAGAATCTGCAACAGTATGCTGCAGAGTCAGACTGCCTGAAACTAAGCAAGGCCAAACAGGGGAGATATGGAAGAACAATGCTGAATAAAGCAGCTTTATGTATAGTTTAACAAATGATACAGAGAATCAGGGAACTAGCTGGGAACTGGATTGGCTGGCTATATGGATACTTGGAGCAGCTTGCTATTGGATAAGTATGCTGGGAAAAAGGATGTATAAAAGCCTGTGTAACTTCCTGCTCTGTGTACAGGATTTGAGATTCAAATCTCCCTGTACCTTTTTGAAGCTTCAAATAAACTTTTCTGCTTCTCCACCCCGTTGTGATTATTGGGTGTAGCACACCGGGTAGTGAACCTACTCATGCTGTTGTTCAGCCTCTCGGCACTGGGTGCCGGCAACACAGTAGAACCTCAAAGATACGAACAGCAGCGTTACAGACTTACCGGTCAACCTGACACCATGTGGAACTGGAAGTCTTCAATCAGGCAGCAGTGCAGCCCTGGACGAAGAAAAAAAAAAAAAAAAAGGAAATACTGTACTGCCCGAGGTTCAGGGCTCCAGCAATGGGGGCTTGGGACTTCTGACCCTTGGGAGCACTGGGGCTCCGGGCTTTAGGCCGAGGGGGATGCTGGGTGTGGTGCTTCAGCCCCGCGGCTCTGTTCTTTGCTTCCGCCTGCTTGGGGGTGCTGGGGCTCAGAGCTTTCGCTACAAGTGGAGCCCGTTTCAGCCCCAGTACTCCCCCCGTAGCTAAAGCCCCGAGCCTTGGCTCCACCCACCTGGGGCTAAAACCGAGAAGAGAGCCAGGGGGAGCCCTAGTTCCAGTGCCACCTCTGGGGCTGGAGCCCTGGTGCCCACCGCGAGGGTGACACTGGGAGTGGAGCCCCAGCGCTCCCCTCAGGTCTCAAGGGCTGAGCCCTGATGCTCTTGCTGGGCACGAGCCCCGACCCCCTCCCCCCGCAGCCCCAAGCCCCCATATGGCTGAAGTCCACAACCTCTTGTTCAGACTTACGGAACATTTCAGAGTTATGGACAACCTCCATTCCTGAGGTGTCTGTAACGCTGAGGTTCTACTGGGATTTCAAAACGGCAGAGGAAGCTGGCAGTGCTGGAGACTGATGGGGAACAGTGGCGAGCAGGAAGGAGACCTGTGGGGGGAGGGACTACATGTGGGGGTATGTGAGGGAGGCAGTCAAGGGAGGGAGTGGGTGGAGGAAAGGAGGTGGTGGAGGGAAGAATGGGGACGAGGTGAGAGGGTCTGGGTGTGGGGGAGAAAGAGGGAGACGGGGGAGGATGTGTGTGTAGAGGAGCAGCAGACAATGGGAGAGGGTCTATAGGGGGCAGGAGGGAGATTGGGTGGGTCTGTGGGGTGGGAAGTAGAAAGTTGGGGGTAGGAAGGGTCTGTGGCAGAGGCAGGAGGGAGACGGCAGTGGGTGGGAAAGGGAGGGTCTGTGGTGGGGGTGGTAGGGAGACAGTGGGGGTGGAGGGTCTGTTAGGGGGAGCACAAGTGAGATGGGGAGAGGGTCTGTGGGGGGCAGGAGGGAGATGGGGAGGGGAATGTGTGTGGGAGGGAGGGGGAGGGGTGTGTGTGGGAGGGAGAGAGTGGGAAATCTTCCTGCGGGGGAGGGAGGGACACGGTGGTGGGAGGGTAGGGCCTCAGGGGCAGGAGGGAGATGGCAGGGGTAGAGATTCTGTGTGTAGGGGAGGGACTGGGTGGGGGAAAGAAGGGTCTGTGGAGGGAGGGAGATGATGGGGGAAGTCTGTGGGGGAGGGTGAGAGGGAGATGGGAAAATGTGGGGGGTGCGGGAAGGGTTGGGGGTAGGAGGGAGATGGGGAGTGTGTGTGGGAGGATGAGAGAGAGACAGTGGGGAATCTGTGGGAGAGAGGGAGGGACATGGTGGTGGGAGGGTAGAGCCGGGGGGGGGCAGGACAGAGCTGGTGGGGGTAGATTCTGTGTGTAGGGGAGGGGGAGGGACTGGTTGGGGGAAAGGAGGGTCTGTGGGGGGAGGGAGACGATGGGGGGAGTCTGTGGGGGAGGGAGGGATATAGTGACAGACGGGAGGGTCTGTGGAGGGGATGGAGGGAGATGGGAAAATGTGGGGGTGCGGGAAGGGTCTGGGGGGTAGGAGGGAGATGGGGAGTTTGGGGGGGTGGGAGAGAGACAGTGGGGAATCTTTGTGGGAGAGAGGGAGGGACATGGTGGGGGGATGGAGGAAGATGGCAGGGGGGGATGGTGGGGGAAAGGAGAGTCCGTGGAGGGAGTGAGACTGTGGGGGGAGGGGAGAGTGTGAGGGAGATGGGGGAGGAGAGTCTGAGGGAGTGGCAGGGAGATGGTGGGGGGAGGGTCTGTGGGGGAAGGGTCTGGGGAGGTGGTAGGGAGGTGGTGGGAGGATGTTTGGGGGGGGATCTGTGGAGGGATGGAGGTGGCAGGGGGAATCTGTGGGTCGGGTGGGAGGGAAGAATGTGAGGGAGAAGGCGGGAGGAGGGTCAGTGGGGAAGAGCCGGCTGGGGGAAAGGGGGGCAGGGAGGTGGCAGGGGGAGGGTTGGTGGGGAGGGGCCGGCTGGGAGAAAGGAGGGTTTGTGGGGGCGGGAGGGTAAGGGAGTGTCTGGGGGGGTGGGAGGGAGGTGGAGGGTCTGGGGGGAGGGATGGTTGGTGGGAGGTGGCGGGGGGAGGGAGTGTCTGGGGGGGCGGGAGGGAGGTGGTGGCGGGAGGGGAAGGGAGGGAGTGTCTGGGGGGGCAGGAGGGAGGTGGAGTGTCTGGGGGGGCGGGAGGGGAAGGGAGGAAGGTGGCGGGAGGGAGGTGGCAGGGGCAGGGTCGCTGGGCAGGGAGGGGAGGGTCGGGAAGAGGGAGGTGGTGGGGAAGGGACAGCCGGGGGGGCGGGAGGTGGCGGGGCGGGAGGAGGGTCAGTGGGGAAGAGCCGGCTGGGGGAAAGGGGGGCAGGGAGGTGGCAGGGGAGGGTTGGTGGGGAGGGGCCGGCTGGGAGAAAGGAGGGTTTGTGGGGGCGGGAGGGTAAGGGAGTGTCTGGGGGGGTGGGAGGGAGGTGGAGGGTCTGGGGGGAGGGATGGTTGGTGGGAGGTGGTGGGGGGGAGGGAGTGTCTGGGGGGGCGGGAGGGGAAGGGAGGAAGGTGGCGGGAGGGAGGTGGCAGGGGCAGGGTCGCTGGGCAGGGAGGGGAGGGTCGGGAAGAGGGAGGTGGTGGGGAAGGGACAGTCGGGGGGGCGGGAGGTGGCGGGGGAAGGGGGGCGGGAGGAGGGGAGGGACCGGCGGCTGCAGACGGGCTGGGGGCTAGTAGCCGGGGGCGGGCGGGGTTCCCGCTTTCAGGGGTGACATTTGCGCCCCCCCACGGGGCCGGTTCAGCGTCCTCCCACCGGGCCACGAATAACGCGCAGCATGCTGGGAGTCGTAGTTCCGGGAGGGGCGGGGGAGCCCGCGGGGCATGCTGGGAGCCGTAGTTCCGGGAGGGGCGGGGCGGCCGCGGGGCATGCTGGGAGCCATAGTTCCGGGTGGGGCGGCCGCGGGGCATGCTGGGAGCCGTAGTTCCGGGTGGGGCGGGGCGGCCGCGACGCATGCTGGGAGCCGTAGTTCCAGATGACCGGACTCGGACTCCCAGGACCCATCACGGGGGCGGAGCGGCTGCGGCCTGAGGAGCCGGCGGGGCCCGAGCGCTGCAGCGACCCGGGCTGGAGTCGGAACCGCCGCGGCCTGAGTCTGAGGGAACCAGGCCCAACATGGCGGCCATGCGGAGCTCGCGCCTCCCCGGCCACTGAGACCCGGGGCCGCCCAGGAGGAGCCGGAGCCGGAGCGTCGGGACCCTTCCCCGGCCCGGCCCGGCCCGGCCCTTCCTCCTCCCAGAGCCGCCCCTCAGCGCCCCCGGCCCCTCCAGAGCGGCCCCGGCCCCGAGCCGCCCCCCCCCCCCCGACTTGCCCCTCAGCGCCCCCGGCCCCTCCAGAGCGGCCCCGGCCCCGAGCCGCCCCCCCCCCCCGACTTGCCCCTCAGCGCCCCCGGCCCCTCCAGAGCGGCCCCGGCCCCGAGCCGCCCCCCCCCCCCGACTTGCCCCTCAGCGCCCCCGGCCCCTCCAGAGCGGCCCCGGCCCCGAGCCGCCCCCCCCCCCCCGACTTGCCCCTCAGCGGCTCCCGCCCCGGCCCCGAGCCGCCCCCCCTCAGCGCCCCCCCCCCCCCGCCCTGCTCCTCAGCGGCTCCCGCCCCGAGCCGCCCCCCTCAGCGCCCCCCCACCTGCCCCTCAGCGGCTCCCGCCCCGGCCCCGAGCCGCCCCCCCCCAGCGGCTCCCGCCCCGGCCCCGAGCCGCCCCCCCTCAGCGCCCCCCCCCCCGCCCTGCTCCTCAGCGGCTCCCGCCCCGAGCCGCCCCCCTCAGCGCCCCCCCACCTGCCCCTCAGCGGCTCCCGAGCCGCCCCCCTCAGCGCCCCCCCACCTGCCCCTCAGCGGCCCCGGCCCCGAGCCGCCCCCCCCCAGCGGCTCCGCCCCCCCCCAGCCCCTCAGCGGCTCCCGCCCCCGGCCCGCGGCCGCCCCGGCAGGATGCTGCGCTGCATGCCGCCGCTGTGGCGCTGTAACCGGCACGTGGAGGCGCTGGACCGGCGGCACTGCTCGCTGCAGGCCGTGCCCGAGGAGATCTACCGCTACAGCCGCTCGCTGGAGGAGCTGCTGCTGGACGCCAACCAGCTGCGGGAGCTGCCCAAGGTCGGCGCCCGCTGGGGGGGGGGGGGGCGCGGGGCCAGGGTGGGGCGGGCGGCGAGCCGTCGGGGGAGGGGTACTGGGGGGCGCTGGAGGGGGCGTGGCCGCAGAAGCCCTGGGGTTGGGGCAGGGGCGCCGGTGATGGGGAGCACTGGAAAGGGGGAAGCGCCTGTGCCGTTGTGGGGCTGGGTGAAAGAGGAGCGCTTGGCTGGCCAGCAGAGCGGGGAGCCAGGCAAGGCAGCAGGAATAGCAAGGTGGTACTGGTAATGGGGGGAAGGGGTATTGTAGTAGCCCTGGGGTTGCCTACAGGTAACAGGGAGGCTCTGGAAGGCATCGATGGACTCTAAGTAGAAGGAATTGGAGTATGGGGGCAGGGAATAAGGAGCTGGAGGGGTTGTAGTTAATCCATCTTTATTTCCCTGTAGAAATTTTCCTGAAAAAACCCAGCCCATTCAAATGTTGGGGTCAGTGGGAAAGGCTCTTGGTCTGGTTCAAACTTCTGCCTTCTCTTGCGGCTGAGACTGCTTTGAACAGGCTTGACCCGTCACCCGTTCAGTTTCCGCAACTTCATCTTTAGGGGTGGTGCGGGGATGGAGGGCGCTTGGTAAAAGTCTGAATAAATGTACCTCACTTCCTCCTAGCACCTTTTCCATTTCACCTGCTCTTATTACCTACTCCTTGGAGAATCCCACCATGTGTAAATCCACATTTCCTCTGTGGCGGCAGGACTGGGCTCTAGCAGCTTGCAAGGATAGATTTGATTTGTGTGTTGGGAGCATTTGTCCCTCCTGGTGGTGCTGTCCTATCCTGGGGACTCGCTACCAGAGCTCTTTCTGATGGCTCTTCTGCTTGTCTACACTTACAGCAACCAGCAGCATAGCTGCACTTGGTCTGGTGC
The DNA here is from genome assembly GCF_965140285.1 of Lepidochelys kempii. Lineage (NCBI taxonomy): Eukaryota > Metazoa > Chordata > Testudines > Cheloniidae > Lepidochelys > Lepidochelys kempii. The sequence continues at coordinate 633,786 of NC_136381.1, read as the reverse complement.
TGCTGTAGCACTTAGTGAAGATGCTACCTAGGCTGACCCGGAGAGCTTCTCCCGTTTGCATAGTTAATCCACCTCCATGAGAGGTGGTAGCTATGTTGCTGGGAGAAGCCCTTCCTTTTACAGACAGGGGTTAGGTCTGTAAAATTACATCGCTCAGGGGGGTGGATTTTCTACCCCTGAGCGACGTAGTTATACTGACATAAGATCAAGCCTTAGTTTGAAATGTTAAGTTCTATGTGGCCTGATAACTTTAGTCCCCTGAATCTTTTTAGGGTTTTATAATTGCCCTGTGCCCATCACCATAGTGCCTGAGTTCCAGGAAAGGAAGCACTCTGTTTCCCACGGACACCTGCACTTTTTAGCCTTTGTAGGATGACTTCTGCAGGACTGTCGGTATACACAGCAGCATACAGCAGGGGAACAAATAGCAGGTCCCTGTACTTAGGGGCTTAGTTTGCAAGCACAGCAGGTCAGATTCTTGCATTAGAGTTGTGAGGGGCTCTTAGATCATTTAATCCAGTCTCTGACCAGTTCATGGCGGGTGAATGCAATACTGAATGACATGAGCATAGTCTAGCAAGAAAGTTTTGTTACAGGGCAGGGAGAGAGCTTGGTCAACAGAGATTCAGAGGCTCTTCCATGCGTAGGGAGAGTCATAAAAGAAGGCATTGAGTCTAGAGTGGGTGGGTGAAGGAGTTGATGGGGAGAGGTCAGAAGAAACTTGGGTGGAGCAGAGAGAGCGGGACTGTGGAGGAGGGTGGAATTGCGTAGGATTGAAAGTAATAGAGAAGTTACAGGGTAGCTGCATCTTGGAGGGGTAGTGATGATTTGATGATTTAACTGGGAATTGGTCCTGCTTCGAGCAGGGGGTTGGACTAGATGACCTTCTGGGGTCCCTTCCAACCCTGATATTCTATGATTCTATGATTCTATGATGGGAGATGTGAGGATGGGAGGCTGCACTAGCAGGTGGGAGATGATGGAAGCCTGGGCAGGCAGGCTAGTTACATGGAGAGAAGGAAAGAGCTGGGACAAGGAACCAAGCTTGACAACAGACGTGTAAGGATGACTGCCATGCTGAGTGACTGAGGAGGAGGAGAGCTGGCAGTGGGAGACATAGGGCTGACATGGGTAGTGTCTGACTTGGGAAATCATCCAAATTAAACATGGCAGCTGAGGTCTCACCATGGAAAGTGTGGCTGGAGAAGCGAAGGCTAAAGTTGCTCATATTCCATGCTGAGGATTGCAGGAGACAAAAGAATGTAGCCGTGGGGACTCTCACCGTGTGGGGTCCAGATCCTTTGAGCACTTCCTTCCTGCCCAAACTCCTGGAGTGACACTGACCCAGGACAGAAGGTGCCTCCCTTGTGGGTTCCAGATTGCAGCTGATCCAAAGAGCTCTCGTTGCTGGCTCCTAGTGTGGAGGAGGGAAGTTAGTATGATGCTTGTGGGTGCACTGGCAAGCTCTGTCTGCTTTGCATAGATTTCTTCCTGCTCTGGCTCCCTGCTGTTTGCATCAGTAGCAGGGCCCTTTCCTGGTAGGTGGGAGTTGTTGATTGTAGAGTTCCCTCCTGCTTCACTGCAGTTGGCCTGGGGCAGGAGGTACCTCCTTTGTCCAGGGGCTGGGCTCCTGCAGCTCTGAGCCCAGCTGTGTGAAACCCAAAGCCAGACGGGGCCTCTGCTGGGCTAATTAAGATCAGCTTTTATTTTGCTGGGACCTGGGTGGAGGCTTCTGGGTTTTTATTTACTTCTGTGGAGGAGTAAAGCTGCTCCTTCTAATCTCTCAACACTAACTCAGCCCCTCCCTGGTATGGAGGGAGACAGCCAGCAAAGATTAATCAATGGCTTCAGCTCTTCCCCTCCTGCCTCTTGTACTGCCTTGTTGCACTCTGCTTCCCTTTGGAAAGGAGGGTTGGCAATGAGCAGGTCCCCTTGGTCTTTGTGTGGAATTCTCTGCATCTCAGGCCTTGTCTAAACACACAAGTGGCAGTAATTTAACAAAAAGAAAAGGAGTACTTGTGGCACCTTAGAGACTAACCAATTTATTTGAGCTCACGAAAGCTCATGCTCAAATAAATTGGTTAGTCTCTAAGGTGCCACAAGTACTCCTTTTCTTTTTGCGAATACAGACTAACACGGCTGTTACTCTGAAACCAGTAATTTAACAAATTCAGCTTAGAAACTGCTTTTGTTTGATTGGTGCTTGAATGTGTTAGGAATCAGTTTAGTTAAATTGGCACAACCTTTGTATTTCAACATAGCCTGTGTTGCTCTAAAGTTAGGTGTAGCTGGGGCAGCTGCTGCTGTAGTGGTCCTGTCTGAGGCTGAGCAGCTGGTTTCCTCACTCAACTCATCCCTTCCCCTCTGCCACAGCTTTCCCTTTTGTCAAATCCTGGACAGTAGTGACTCTGACCAAGATTTCAGGGATAACAGTGAACAAGCAACTCCACTGAGCTCCCCCTGTGATCCTGGGGTAGAAAAAGCTAATATGATCCTTGGATATATAAACAGGGGAGTAGGAGTGGGGTGGTGATTTTAAATCTCAATACAGTATTGTTGAGACCAATATTGGAATACTGTGTCCAGTTCTGGTGTCCACATTTTAAAAAAGGAAGTTGAAAAATTGGAGAAAAGACACACAAATGAGTTGAGGGCTGACGAAAATGCCTCATAGTGAGAGACTGAAAGAGCTCAATCTATTATAGGTTTCAGAGTAACAGCCGTGTTAGTCTGTATTCGCAAAAAGAAAAGGAGTACTTGTGGCACCTTAGAGACTAACCAATTTATTTGAGCATGAGCTTTCGTGAGCTACAGCTCACTTCATTGGATGCTCTGTGTAGAGAGTTGTCACTTTGGATGGGCTATCACCAGCAGGAGAGTGAATTTGTGTGGGGGGGTGGAGGGTGAGAAAACCTGGATTTGTGCTGGAAATGGCCCAACTTGATGATCACTTTAGATAAGCTATTACCAGCAGGACAGTGGGGTGGGAGGAGGTATTGTTTCATATTCTCTGTGTGTATATAAAGTCTGCTGCAGTTTCCACGGTATGCATCCGATGAAGTGAGCTGTAGCTCACTAAAGCCCATGCTCAAATAAATTGGTTAGTCTCTAAGGTGCCACAAGTACTCCTTTTCTTTCAATCTATTATAGTTTATCAAAAAAAAATTATATGGCTTGATTATAGTGTATAAGAACCTTGAGAGGAGGAAAATGACAGGTGCTCTTCTATTCAGTGGAGAGAGACATAACAAGAACCAATGACTGCAACTTAAAGCAAGAAAATTCAAATTTAAAGTCTGTGCCTAACAGTGCGGTTAATTAACCATTGCAACAAACTACCAAGTGAAGCTCAACCTATTCAGCTAACAAAGAGCAGGTTAAGGGGTGACTTGATTACAGTCTACCTACATGGAGAACCAATATTTAATAGCCCCCTCAGTCTAGCAGAGAAAGGTCTAACATGATCCAATGGCTGGAAGTTGAAGCCAGACAAATTCAGACTGGAAATAAGGTGTAAATTTGTATCGGTGACGGTAACTAACCCATGGAACAATTTACCAAGGGTCATGGTATATTTTCCATTACTGACAATTTTTAAATCAGGATTGGATGTTTTTTCTAAAAGGCATGCTCTGGGAATTATTTAGGGGAAGTTCTACGGCCTGTGTTATAGGGAGATCAGGCTAGATGATCACAATGACCCCTTCTGGCCTCAGAATTATGGAAGTGGTGAATTCTCCATCTCTTGATGTCTTCATATCAAGACTAGATTATTATAATGATCCTTTATGGCCTTAAACTATATGAAAATGAATATATGAAATGTGGATTGATACCCCCATCTGTGGGGGTTCTGAGGCCAGAGTCAATATCAGTGTGTTGGGCAGTGTACAGACACATGGGATACACCAAGGAGTACTCATTCTAGGACAAAGCCCAAATTAGTGTAACAGTAGAGGCGGGCTGGGAGCAGCAGGACCACAAAGCTATGCAGGCTGCTGTGTACTCAGTTACATTGGACTGAATGGCAGAAATCTCTCTCTGCCCAGGGTGGCCTTCATGCTGTGCTTGCCCGTTATCTGGGCCCTGTACAAAGCAAGGAAGGGTGGAGGCAGAGAGATGGGAAAGACTAGTTAGGTTCTGTTCAGTCCTTTTTCAGGGACCAGTTGGGGCTTTTATTGCACCCGCTGAATCTCTCCTCTCAGTAATTTCACTAGCTAACTTCCTGCACCCGCTGAGGTACAGGCAGCCCTGGACCAGCTGCCTGCTACATCTTTATATATTTGAGGATCCCCTTGTCAGCTCCTTAGTGATAGTTATTCTCACAGAATCTCCCTCCTTTACCTGCTAGCCAGACTGTGACTTACTCAGTATCTCAGGGGCTCTAGAAACGGTTGGGTCCCTTCCCCTCTGATTGCTGGACCTACTTCTCTGTGCTTTGTTTATATAATCCCTCCTTACTCCACTTGACTGTAGTAATTCATGCTGCTTTTTGCAGATGTATCTGGCTGTGTCTCCTTGAACCATGACATTGATAAATATAGGGAGCAGCGTAGTGAGAGGTAATGATAGCTGGACCGTCCTATGTGGGGAGGAAGATGAACTAGGTGATCTATGGGCCTTGTCCATCTGTAGATCCTGTGAAGCTTTGTTACCTCTCCCTCTTCCATTTGGCTTCAGGGCATTTTAGCCATGTCTCTGAGCTAGTCCCTTACAATCCACCTTCCTATTCTCTGCGTTCTTCATTTTCAGAGGAATCGTTTGTGCCTAATGGTGTCTGAGGAGCCCCCACTGCTTCCTCCCACTCAGGGGGATTTTAACTCTTCTTCCCAGGGCCCCCATGAGATTTCTTCATTCCCCCAAATTTGCTTCGCTGCATTCTAACGCCTTGTGTTACTGCACTCTCTGAATGCCGCACTCCTTGTTGTGCTAAGTTCAGGCTGCGTGGGGTCATTGACTCCCAACTATCCTGTCATTCTCACATTCTCAGCCCATTTCTTCCTTTCAGAGGTAGATCTTATTTGGTATTTGTATTGTGGTGCCTTGCAAAGGCCCCCCATGAGGAATGGCACCTCGTGGTGCTGGGTGCTGCACAAACACATAGGATGATGTGACCTCTGCCCTGAAGAAGCTGTAATCCAATTGCAAACAAGATGCACCAAGTGTGTGTGTGAGTAGCTATTGCATAACTTGAGGGTTCTCAGTCACTGACAGTTGTTTTGGTATAGTTCAAGCAAATAATTGCGTATTCGTGACTGCTCAGCTGGCCTGTTGTTAATGGCTGATTCCTTGTAGGAGTCCTGGCAGAAGTAGATTTGGAGAGGATTTGGAAGGAGGGAGTAGTAACCTGACGGATCAGTGCAGGAAGGGCCTTCCATACATAAGGATGGCATGGAAGAAAGCATGAGGATATTTGTGAGAGCAGTTGACACATGGACCTTCGTGGCTGGCATCATTGAGGGGAAGGGTGTGTGTGATAGAGCAGGTTTCAGAGTAGCAGCCGTGTTAGTCTGTATCCGCAAAAAGAACAGGAGGACTTGTGGCACCTTAGAGACTAACAAATTTATTTGAGCATAAGCTTTCGTGAGCTACAGCTATATCTCTCTGTGGTAGAGCAGATAAGCAACAAGAAGCGGAGATCTGGATATTTCTTGGACTTTTTTGTAAATTTTTGCTTTGTCAGCTGTGGTCCACCCTCTGCTATGATCTAGACCAGTGGTTCCCACATTTGTTCCGCCGCTTGTGCAGGAAAAGTCCCTGGTGGGCCGGGCCAGTTTGTTTATCTGCTTTGTCTGCAGGTTCGGCCGTGCGGTTCGCTGCTTCAGGCCAATGGGAGCCGCTGGAAGCAGCGCGTGATCGGCTGAACCTGCGGACACGACAGGTAGGTAAACCGGTCCGCCCAGGGCTTTCCCCGCACAAGTGGCGGAACAAGTTTAGGAACCACTGATCTAGACTCATCTCTCAAGCTAAGCAGGTTCAGGCCTGGGCAGTACTTGGATGGGAGATCTCCAGCAAATGTTCAGGATGCCAGGGTGGATTTGATTTAAATCACTAGTCAGGAAGACTCGATTTAATCATGGAATGCATAAAAGTGCATTCTTATTGGTTGTTATAACCTTAATACATACTCTTCGCAACTCAGAGATAGATGAGACCCAAATTGGGTCTCTCTTATGGACTGCTGCCATTCTAGGTTTTCCCTTCTAGGGGAAATAGTATGGTAGGTCTCAAATCAATGAAGTCTACACTCAGAAAGACCTCAAGACTTCTGGAATATGCTGCTCAAACAGCTTCACTTTTGTTTCTAGTGCCTGTCCCTCCCTTCTCACATTTATCTCCAGATTTCTTCTCCTTGTCCAGATCTATTCCGCCCCCAACAATCTTCTATTCATTGAACTTTTTGAAACTTTGCACTTTTAGAGAGAGGTAAGGGATTGACTCTGTGTACACAAATTTGCAGAGGGACAATAGGGTTGAGGTCTGTTATTTCTCACCTCTTTATTTATTTATTTATTTAAAACATTTTTGCTGTTAACAAGCATGTTACCTCTGGAGACACAAATCCACAGTTTGAGAACTGCAAAACTAAGCATCTCTGATGGTATCTTCTAGACTGAACACTGAGTCCCATTGGGTAGATAGAAAAATTAACCTAAATAATCTATACAGAAGCCCCTGGAGCCCCATGAGATCGGGTCCCTCATCCATGAACTATTGGAGCTCACTTTACAACGTTTTTCTTAAAGATTACATGACTATATTGTCTCATACTGTAGAATTAGAATTTATAATCCCTATTCCATGATGAGATACATTATAGCTCAAAGATATCTTGATTAAAACTATCCTTAGGTTTCTCCTCAAAAATCCAATTTAAATAAAAAAATCAGGTTGTTTTTTTTTTTAAATCATTGATTTTTATCCACCCTGCAGGGTGCAGCAGCAGCAAGAAATGGCGGTGCCTCAGCTGGCACTCTTCCCTCTGAGTCCGTGACAGACCCGTGCCCCAGTGTGGTGCTCGAGGGGTGCTGTGCTCCGTGGAGTGGCAGTAGGGGCTGTCTTTACTCAGTGCTGACCGTAATGCCCCAGCGTGGCGCTAGGGGGTACTGTGCTGCTGATGCTACTGTCTCTCACATGAGATTTAAATTGAGGCCCTGAGCAGTTGTGGTCAGTAACAATCCCACAGTACTTTGCAGGAGTGAAGTGTTAGCCCTGGTGTCCTGGCCAAATTTTAGCTCAGCTTTTCTTTTCACAACCTAAATTCCCTTGAACTTTAATCTGGACCTGGAAATCCACTTTGCTTCTGCTCTAAACTCTTGTGTAATGTTGCAGTTAGCTGTGAAACAGCTGCTGCATTCCACCCCAGAGGGGGGCTAAATTCCCAGTTTCCTGCTGAGGTGCCTGTGAAGAATCAGCTGGAGAGCCTCGGGCTCCGAGACTGCTTGCTTCATGTCTTAGCTGGAATGTTTTCCTGGCATTTAAGTATTTTCATGTATTTGAAACACATTCCTTAGGGCCTGATATGTGGGGTTAAATAGCAGGAAATCCGGCTGATCTGCATTACAGGGGGCTATGTCACTGCTGCCAAGGAGCAGTCAGCCCACAGGTGTATGGGTACTCCTCTGCTCTCAGCCCATGTGCACATACCCCTCCCATTGGTTTTGGGGTTTTGTACTCTGGTGTGTGTGCGTGCTTGGAGCCTAGTCTGCTTTTGTCTTGGTCCGTGTGCTGCAGCGCTGGTGAGTGTGTCCTACCTTTGCTCTCCTCACTGCAGCCCTAGGTTCTGGTGAGTGCTGCTGTGCATGTGGTTTTGTTGCTGCAGAGTATCATCCGTTTCTGCTCAGGGCTCTGTCACTGAGCTACTGCCTTTGTTACCGGTTTAGTTGTCCTCTCGCTGGCCTAGCATCTCCCCCACCCTGGATCTGCACCCCCTTGTGCGGGGATCTTGTTATCTAAGCAAGACTGGTTGGGTCTGATTAATGTTATGATGGGGGCGGACCTCCAAGGGACATCAGATACTACAGGGATTGGGGTGGGGAGCTGACTAGGGGATGCTCTGCCATCTGATTCATACGAACGGCCATACTGGGTCAGACCAAAGGTCCATCTAGCCCAGCATTCTGTCTTCTGACAATGGCCAATGCCAGGTGCCCCAGAGGAAATGAACTCAGAACTGACCCCATGCGCCAATCCTGTGCTAGGGGTGCTGTGATGCTGGAGAAGTCTTTCAAATGGGACTTAAAACTGACATTGTGATCTCTCATAGTTGTTCATGGTCCTTTGGACTTTCTCACAGGAGTAGGTGTGCTAACTAACCCCATTGTCTTGACAAAATCTCAGTTTGGGTAATTCCATCCTACTTCTGAACTCCCTCTGCCATTTCAATTAGATATTCCATCTGCCCTTTCACTCTTCTAAACTGTTTTGTAGTGTTACTATGTAGCTGTTAAGCAGCTGCTGTATCCCAACAACAGAGGATGCGACATTTTGGCACCAGGTGAGAGATCCCTGTCTGAACAGCTGCTGTTCAGAGGGAGTTGCATTTCATAGATTATAAAGCCAGGATGGACCACTGTGATACTCTAATCTGACCTCTTGCATAACACAGACCATAGAACTTCACCAAAATCATTCTTGGTTGAACTAGAGCATATTTTGTAGGAAAACATTCAATCAATCTTGATTTAAAAATGCTGATGATGGAGAATCCATCACAACCCTTGGTAAGTTGCCCCAATGGTTAATTACCCTCACTATTAGAAATTTACGTCTTATTTCCACTCTGACTTTGTCTCAGTTCCACTTCTAGCCATTGCTAGACTGAAGGGTCCAATATCAAATATTTGTTCTCCATGTAGGTACTTATAGACTGTGATCAAGGTGCTCTTTAACCTTCTCTTTGTTATGCTAAATAGATTGAATTCCGTGAGTCTCTCACTATAAAGCCCGTTTTCTAATCATTTTTTTTTCTAATCATTTTTCTAATCATTTTTGAATTCCGTGAGTCTCTCACTATAAAGCCCGTTTTTTAATCATTCTTGTGGCTCTTCTCTGGCCCCTCTCTACTTACTCAAGAACATCCTTCTTGAAAGGTGGACACTAGAGCTGGACACAATATTCCAGCAGCGGTCTCACTGGTGCCAAATACAGAGGTAATACAACCTCTCTACTCCTACTTGAGATCCCTGTGTTATGCGTTCCAGAATTGCATTAGCATTTTCAGTGCCAGGTGATCCTATGTGTTACACCTGCCTTCTCGAGGGTTGAATTTAATGGCTGGAAAACCTGTGCAATACTCTGACAGGCAGCCCTAGAGCAGGGCAAAGCATCCCCATCTCTCCCACTGTAGCAGGAGGGGCTGGGCTAAGACAAACCACAGCAGTGGGTGAAAGCGAAGGGGTACTGGCTTGGGAGTGCACTTTGTTTGGGATTCCTCTCTCAATGCCGGGATGTGTGTGTGTGTGTATGTGTATATGTATTGGCATTTGAAGTAGTGTGGTACTTAGGCTCGACTCTCCCTGATCATTAGTTTGTGTCGGCAGGAGGATGGGTCACTGCTAGAACCTGGACTGTTACTTTGCATCTGATGAAGTGGGTTTTAGCCCACGATAGCTTGTGCCCAAATAAATTTGTTAGTCTCTAAGGTGCCACAAAGACTCCTTGTTGTTTTTGCTGATAGAGACTAACATGGCTACCACTCTGAAATTTGTTGAGGCAGATTATGTAGCCTGCAGGGGCTGGCTGGCTGAGTCCCAAACGTTCTAGGGTCCTCCTTGACTTCATGGTCTGAGTGTGCAAGGAGCTGGCTCTGAGCACGGTTGCTTGGAGGGGAGAAATGGGCAGGACAGGGAGAACCTTTTAGGGATGATCTGATCTTGTGTGTGCTTTACAGTGTCTGCTCCCAGCCCTGCTGGGTGTCACCAATGCAGCCTGCCTTCCCCAAGCAAGAGGATTCCACCTACGTAGTCCAGAAAGAGACAGTTCCTACTGTCTGCTTCCTCTGTCGATGTGGCATCATGCTTGGCCCCGTAGTCCCACAGGCTGGGAAGGCAGAAGTGCAGGTTTTGCAGTACTGTTGACTTGGCCACGGGGCACACCCAGCAGATTTTACGCCGTATGTTTGAGGCAAACTTGCAACATACAAAGGTCCACATCTACACAGAAATAGAGGAGTGGACAATAATCTCTGTGAGCTCCTTGAGGAGGAGCCACTTGTGTGACATCTTACTGCCAAGCACCCGGCTGTTGTCTGAGCCTCCCCCTTCACTTCAGTGACAAATACACAGTTCTACTACGTTGCTCCTATGAGCTCTGTGCAGCCAGCCTGGTCCGGCCCAGTGATGGTGCGGGGCACTGGGTGCTCTCTCTTGGAGCACTGTGTAGCCAGTAGAAGAAGAGTACTTGTGGCACCTTAGAGACTAACCAATTTATATAAATTGGTTAGTCTCTAAGTTGCCACAAGTACTCCTTTTCTTTTTGCGAATACAGACTAACACGGCTGTTACTCTGAAACCTGTGTAGCCAGTCCGGCCCAGTAATTGGTTGGGGAGCTGAGCTCTGTTCTGGCTCATGAATAGCAATGCAGCAGAACTGTTAATTATGTTCTAGCTAGAGGATCTAATCCTGCCCTTAGTTACGGGTGTGTTGTCATGCTGAAGTCAGTGGAGCTTCATTGGCAGAGCTTGGCCTGAAGATTCTCCTAAGGCTGATGAGCTGTAAACAGGACAGAGTCTGCCTTGTTATTCTGATCCCAGGCAGGGGAGAGGTTTGCAGAACTGGGATCTGGAAAAACAGTGCCTGTTGATTTGGTTTCTGAGAGAGCCCAGATGTTGTGTACTGCTGAGCAGAGCCCGATATACCTCTGGGCCTCATTCACAGTGCAGCCTTTGGGTCACATTGAGGTGATGAAGTATTATTTAATACGAAAGGGGGGAGAGAACCAAGAGCTTCTTTGTGGCTGGTGGAGCCCGGGAGTCTCCTCACTCTGAAGGGCAGAGCTCAGTCGACTTTGACAGTAGCTCTTTGAACCCCTTGGGCCTGGCACTATTCTCCTGTAAGTTGTAAAGAACTTGTTTACAATGCAGGTCATACACAGGTCTCTAGTGGTCATACTGGTTATCTCCTACACATTCCACCTCCGTCTCGGAGGTTGCCCCATATAGAGAGCTCCATCTTAATCATGGCTTCTGCAGCTGCTCTGGCTCAGGGAGTCTTTGAAATGCTGTGAGGCAGCAGAATGTCTCCCTTGCTGCTCTGCTCCAGTTGGGAGTCCCCTCTCATGGGGGTTCAAGGACGAAGCATGCCATGGGTTTGACTCCAAACCCACTTAACTCAGGAGGCAAATGTCACCCCAAGCTGATGGCACTTGACATGCCTCCCCACATGGTCCCCGCTGTCTGCTAGAAGGGGTCCGGGCTGTGAAACCTGTTTCCCTGGAGCTCTCTGTGTTGCAGAACAATGAGCGTCATTCTCCCATGCAGAATTGGAAAGGGGACTGGGGATTCCTCGTGCCCTTCCCCCTCCCGGCCTAGGGATGGCTCTCCAATGAAGTGAGCTGTAGCTCACAAAAGCTTATGCTCAAATAAATTTGTTAGTCTCTAAGGTGCCACAAGTCCTCCTGTTCTTTTTGCGAATACAGACTAACATGGCTGCTACTCGGAAACCTCTCTTCACTGTGTGCAGGTAGAAGGGGGTGGGGACTGTCAATTAGATGAAAGTGGAGGGATAAAAGCAGTGGGCTGCTGAACCCTTGAGTGTTAGGGAACAAAGTCCCCTCTGAGCTGGGGGGCTCTCTCCCTGGATGAGGCTGCTGTACCCAATGAGGGGGCTGGACTGGTTACTGAAGTTTGAAATGGGCAAATTCAGCAGCGCATATGAGGGTCAGACACCATATGGTAACCTCCCAAATCACAGATCTGTAACCTGGGACAGGGACCCACTCTGTTCCCGTGTTTCCGGAAGCGATCAGGCAGGGGAGGCGGAAGGGCAGCTAGTGCTATAGCCTCGGACAGAACAGGCCTCCTTCAGCCTCATCTGCAGTGTTTTTGAGAACTGATTCAAAAAAGGGAGAATCATGAAGCCGAACTGGGAAGACACTCATATTCTCCCCACTCTCTTCCAGAGAGAGAGAGAGTTCTAGGGACCTGTAACTCAGTGGTCAAAGTCCTCCGCATCCTCCCTCTCCTTGGCTATACGTGAATAAGTTACATTCAGATCCAAGGGATGGGGGAGGGCACAGCAAGGACTGGCTTAGAGTCCTGTTACTATGTGATTTGAGGAAGGGCACTCAGCTCTGGCCATGCCATCCTGGCTCTGTGGCTCCAGTTTTCTGTTGCCCCATTGGCTGTCAGACTGACCCCCAGCAGTTTGTAACCATTTAGCTCTGTATCCTCGCTTCCCCCCAACCCTTGCCATACTGCATCACACCAATGAGTCGAGCTAGCACTGTATCCTTCCCCCTCCTCCTGCTGTCCCACGTCAGACCAATGCACCTACCTCTAATGTGCCTCTTGCTGGGAACCAGCAAGTGCTGGCATAGTCACACACTGGTGGACTCATTTAGGGACTGTCCCTTTGTGGTGAAGGGACTGCCCGCTGTGCTGTCTGTGGCTGACTGTTCTGGTGCTTAATCCTATCTTGAGAATGGCTGGCTTTTCAGGGCCTGCCCTGGGGATTTTGTTGTTGCTGGGAAGCTGCTTCATTCATTGTCAGTTCAAAGAGCTAGTCTTATCCTTTTATTCACTGTCCCTTTCTCCTTGTTCATTTTCCACCGGATCTGGTTGAATGAGTGACCAGTGGAGGGGGCTGAGCTGGGTTGGGGGCTCTCTGTGGGAAATGGAGGGTACTGGGGAACACTTTCAAAATTCCAAGCATCCCCTTTTGAGTCTGTGGCTTCCCAGTCTGGCCTCCATCAGATCCTGAGGGCATTGTCCCAAACCCTAGAGCCCAGTTGCTTTTAATCCTAAGGGCTTTACTGACATTAATGCAGGTAGCCAGAGGGGCAGGGTTGGGGAATTATAGAAAGCAAGTAAGTCAGGAAGCCCGAGTAACAAAGGGCCGATGTGGGCACCCTCCCCACAGACTGAGTGTGAGAGGGGAGCTCTGAAGTGGCTCTGTGGATGAAAGGGTGCCTGTGGGTAGAAGTTGAGATGGCCCTGGTGGTCTTTGTGACTCAGTTGTTCCTCTGATGCACGTTGGCCTTGGCCTTTGTCAGCCCTGGAGGTGCCTGAGCATCTAGCTTTGGTGATGCTGCTAGGGGCTCCCAGGCCCCTTTGCAGCTTGTTTTTGGCTCACTGGGCACCTATGATAGCCTTACTCCCTGAGGAGGATATTTACAAACTCATCAAGCCCCTTATGTGTGGCTGGAAGCTGCTGCCTGAGTCCGAGGTTGGCTGAAAGTGTCTGTGTGTGATAGCAGGAGGACAGCTGGCTCCCTGTCCCTCCCTAATAGGCTGTTACATGCCTAGAGCCCTCCGTCCCTCCCTCCCCACTCTATTGGGAATGGGGTGTCAGTTACTCTAACGTGGTATGTGACAACAGGAGGCATTCAAGGGGCTGGTCATGGATCCAACCCACAGGGAGCTGGGGATCTCTCTTGCTCCCCACAGACCCTTCAGTGAGACCACCTGAGATAAAGGTCTGACACAGGAGAGAGCTGGGGGCCACGCAACTTGGGGTTAGCAAAGGCTAAGGTCCTATAGCAGGAGTCAGTATCCACTCCTTTCAGGGGTTGCTTTTACAGCTTCCTGATGCAAATAATCAAATACTGTTAGCCAAAGCTTGAGCTGGAGACTCACCCAACCCATGATTAAAGTGCAAACGGAGCAAGGCTTTGCCATACACCCAAAGCATATGCTGGCATAGCTATGTCAATCAGAGGTGTGAAAAACCCACAACCCCTAGCCACGGAGCTATGCTGACCAAACCCCTGGTGTACATGCTACAATGCCAAGGGACGAGAATTTCTGTGGGCGTAGCTAATCTCATTCAGGGAGATGGCGTTCCTGTACTGGCAGTAGTCTTTTTGTTAGCATTTGCTGCACCTGTGCTCAGGGCTACGCTGCCATAGGTTGTGTAGTGTAGACATAGCCTTAGACCAGGGGTGGGCAAACTACAGCCTGCTGGCTGGATCTGGCCCCTCAGGGCTTTGGATCCGGCCCGCGGGATTGCCACCCCCGTGGTGCTGCACGCCGCTCCTGGAAGCGGCCGGCACCATGTCCCTGCGATGCCTGGGGCGGGGACAGGGGAACCGTGGCCAATGGGAGCTTTGGGGGAGATACCCACAGATGAGGGCAGTGCGCGGAGCTCTCTGTCCCTGCCTCCCCCAGGGGCTGCAGGGACGTGGTGCTGGCTGCTTCCAGGAGTGGCGTGGGGCCAGGGCAGGCAGGGAGCCTGTCTTAGCCCTGCTGCGTGCTGTTGCCACCCCAGAACTGCTCCAGGTAAGTGGCTTCGGGCCGGAGTCCGAACTGCAATCCCCTGCCACACCTCTCCTGAGCCCTCAACCCCCTGCCCTGAGCGCCCAGCCGCACCCCTCCTGCACCTCAACCCCCTACCCTGAGTCCCCTGCTGCACTCCGCACCCTTCCACACCCCAATCCCCTGCCCTGAGCCCCCTCGTACACCTTGGACCCCTCCTCGCCCCAACCCCTTGCCCTGAGCCCCTTTCTGCACACCACACCCCCTCCCACACCCCGCACTTCCTTCTGCACCCCTGCCCCAGCCCTACATTCATCGCCTACGTGCAATTTCCCCACCCAGTTGTGGCCCTTGGGCGAAAAAGTTTGCCCACCCCTGCCTTAGATTGTGAGCTCTGTGGGGCAGAAACTGTCTTTTGGTTTGTGCAGTACTTAGCACTACTGGGCTCTGATCCATCACTGGGCCCCCTGTGTGCTATTGCACTAAATAGTAGGGATAGGATTGAGGTCAGGGTACTGGATATCTGTCAGTAATCCGAAAAGGAGGACTTGTGGCACCTTAGAGACTAACCAATTTATTTGAGCATAAGCTTTCGTGAGCTGTAGCTCACAAAAGCTTATACTAAAATAAATTGGTTAGTCTCTAAGGTGCCACAAGTACTGGAGGATGCTGTGGATTTTACCCTCAGCAAGTTTGCAGATGACACTAAACCGGGAGGAGAGGTAGATACGCTGGAGGGGAGGGATAGGATACAGAGGGACCTAGACAAATTAGAGGTTTGGGCCAAAAGAAATCTGATGAGGTTCAACAAGGACAAGTGCAGAGTCCTGCACTTATGATGGAAGAATCCCATACACCACTACAGACCAGGGACCGAATGGCTAGACAGCAGTTCTGCAGAAAAGGACCTAGGGGTTACAGTGGATGAGAAGCTGGATAGGAGTCAACAGTGTGCCCTTGTTGCCAAGAAGGCCAATGGCATTTTGGGCTGTATAAGTAGGGGCATTGCCAATAGATCGAGGGATGTGATCGTTCCCCTCTATTCGACATTGGTGAGGCCTCACCTGGAGTACTGTGTCCAGTTTTGGGCCCCACACTACAAGAAGGGTGTGAATAAATTGGAGAGAGTCCAGCGAAGGGCAGAAAAATGATTAGGGGAGTGGAACACATGAGTTATGAGGAGAGGCTGAGGGAACTGGGATTGTTTAGTCTGCAGAAGAGAAGACTGAGGGGGGATTTGATAGCTGCTTTCAACTACCTGAAAGGGGGTTCCAAAGACGATGGATCTAGACTGTTCTCAGTGGGGGAGGTTTAGGTTGGATATTTGGAAAAGCTTTTTCATTGGGAGGGTGGTGAAGCACTGGAATGCGTTACCTAGAGTGGCGGTGGTGGAATCTCCTTCCTTAGAGGTTTTTAAGGTCAGGCTTGACAAAGCCCTGGCTGGGATGATTTAGTTGGGGATTGGTCCTGCTTTGAGCAGGGGGTTGGACTAGATGACCTCCTGAGGTCCCTTCCAACCCTGATAGTCTATGATTCTATGTCTTCTGTTCCTCTCATTGTACTGATCCTCAGGTGTCATGAGGTGTGACACTGATGCTGCTGATACAGCTGTTTCCTTGGCAGGTGGCCTGCCGCATTCTAGTTTGAATCTAACATTCTTTCTACTTGCAATGGGGTGGAGGGTAATTGCTTGGCATTCTTGTCCTGGCATTTCTTCTGTTCTAGTTTCCTAGTGTTTAGCTTTTTTAATGTTGTCAGTGTCAATTGTATCTGGCTCTGGAAGCTTGTTAGATGTTGTCACCAAGGTTTTTGTTCTTTTGACAATGAGGTGTATTGTGATACTCAAACAATACTAAAGATTGCTCCCTTGACACTCATGACCAAACTGAATGCATTCGATGAAGTGAGCTGTAGCTCACGAAAGCTTATGCTCAAATAAATTGGTTAGTCTCTAAGGTGCCACAAGTACTCCTTTACTTTTCATGACCAAACTGTGGTTTATAGTGTGTGGTAAGGAGCAGTGTGATTTGCAATAGCTCAATTTCAGAACAGCTTAAATGACTTAAATCTAAAAGATCTGCACTAACTTTGGACCGGTGACAGTCAGAAATCTCTCATATAGATTCAGTGGCTCTTTTGTATTGTTTCCTGTGTTTGTTTGGATGCACGCACACACAAAAACTTTGACCTCAGCATTCGTATCTAGTTAGAATAGGGCATCTCATGCTCTGTTTCCCATATCGGTACTCAGATGGCTATGGTGAATTGGGTTTAGCATGTAACATTATTACTGTAGTACCTAGGAGCCCCAGTCACGGACCAGAACCCCGTTGAGTTAGGTGCTGTACAAACAAAGGAAAACACAGTCCCTGACCCAAAAAGCTTACAGACTATATAAGACAAGAGACAATGGCCAGGGGAGTACAAGGAAATGGTGAGTCAGTATCAGTCAGCATAGCAGGCTGTGATCTTGGGGCTGTATTATAGAGGCCTCACAGCAAAGGACAGTTTCAAGGAGGGTTTTGAAGGAGAACATAAGAAGGGCCCTACTGGGTCAGACCAAAAGTCCATCTAGCCCAGTATCCTGTCTCCTGACCGTGGCCTATGCTAGGTGCTTCAGAGGGAATGAACAGGATGGGTAGTCATCAAGTGATCCATCTCTTGTCGCCCATTTCCAGCTTCTGGCAAACAGAGGCTAGGGACACCGTCCCTGCCCATCCTGGCTAATGGCCATTGATGGACCTATCCGCCATGAATTTATCTACTTCTTTTTTGAAGGAGGATAATTTAGTTTTGTGGATGTTTAGATGGAACTTCTTCCAAGTGTGAGTGTCAGCATGGGAGAAAGCACAAAGGTGCTTGTTTGAAAACGTAACAAGGGCAATGGACGTTGGAATCGACCTTTCAGTAGTGCATGAGAGATGATAGGAAGGGGAGATAAGATGTTAATGATCTTGAAGGTGAAGACAAGTAGCTTTCTCCAAGGCCACCTTGTTTTATGACATTTCTATTTGCCTTCACCTATCTTGGAGCTGTTTTAATTCCTTTGTCACTGGGCACACGTACGTAACTAATCTCAGTGAGCCTGATCTCGCATTTGTTCTGACTCCTTTGGCACACTGCAGAAAACTCTGAGAGAGATTGTGTAATGATTATGCAGTCATTACCCCACACTTGCAGCTCCTCAATAAATACTTCAATCCTATGCAGGTCATCAAAGGAGTAGGATATGTTGTTTTGGTGACCTCAGGTGCTGAGATAATCCTGAAGAGATGTCACATGAACATATCTACCTTATACAGACATGCAGCGTAGTTCTGCCACACGGTTGGCTTATTTTGTGCCTGCCAAATGAAACAAGTCCAATATTTGACTTAAACAGGGGCTGTTATGATTGTGTTACTTTCAGCTCCAAGCTTCGTGGATAAAAACCCACTTATGCCCAAATAAATCTTAGTCTTTAAGGTGCCACCGGACTCCTCGTTGTTTTTGTGAATACAGACTAACACGGCTACCCCTTTGATACTTGATTATTGTTCATCTGTTTCCAGTGTCACAAATGAATGTATTGTAAAATCTGCCTTAGTAAATTTGAGACCATTAAAGTTACAGGTTTAAGCACTCAGAAGTCAGGAAATACTGAACTGTGAGTTGCTTGCATCACCTTAACTCTGCCCTCTTGTGTCTGCATCCTTCTGATAGCTCTGAACAATTCAGACTATTTCTGTGTACGCTAATTTTGTTGTCTTAATCAGCCTTAACTGGGAGAGGCTAAACGCTGAGCACTTGCTGTTTACTTGCACATCCTGTTGACTTCAATGGGAGGTGCTGCTGCTCCGCACTTCTGAGTAAAAGCCTTTATCCTGTTTGTCCTTCTCTCTTGTGGCTTTGTAGTCTACATTTCTCAGCAGCCATATACTGCAGTTTTGAAAAAGGGAAAACAGTATTTTTAGACTGACCCACCTTTGAACAGTAGTTTAACATCTCAAACTGTGTCTCAGGAATAGAGCTGTATTAATAGTGCATTTGCCTAGGTTCATAGCTTTGCTGAGCTGCAGCGGAGTAATTGACATGCTACAACTTGGCAAAGCTTTTGAACACTGACAGAAGTACCAGAGTTGACCATATGCAGACTCAGGCAGAAATCATGGCATCAGTTACACTTGGGTCACAGTTAGATGTTTTTCTTTGCAGTCATAAGACCTACAATCTTAATTTTTGTAAACAGAAGCGGAGATGCTGCAGAAGTTAATGGCGCTCACTAGAGAGAGCTTTGGACTTGCTTCAGGAAATAGAAAACCCAATTTCCTGCCATTGTAACTAGTTTTTATTTTTATATGGTTTATTGTCAAAATATTTTTAAATAAAGTTCAGCTCTGACTCTGAGAAATGGATGTGCTATCATTAAATACTGCTCTTTACTAAATGGGAATTGTGTGCAGAACTGATACTTGTCCACTGCTGTGGAAATTTTTTGTGATACTTTAATTGGATAAGGACAAGTGCATAGCAAACTGCATTTTATTGTGAATTGAGAAAACATTTTATGTACACAGTATATACAGTTATTTTGTAACATTGTATTTATAGTCAGATCTACTACTGAAGCAACGCCGACAGGGCTTTAATCATTGAAAACTATTGCTGTAAGGCCTGGTCGACAGGTAAAGTTTTACTGGCATATTGTTGGATTCTCCTGTCACTTGGACTGAGGAGTATTCAGCTAGTGTTGACTTAAGTTATGGGTTTACTGATTTTTATGGCTTCTCACATGGGAAGTGAGTCAGATCCTGGATTTGCAAATGCAAGTGCAGTTGGAGGGGAGGGTTTGAGGCATTGGCTTGTTCTCTTCTCTTGCAGAGACCTCAAAAGTGGACACAGCCTCATGTTGCAGACCTTTCCATCTGGGTCTGTCTAGTGCAATGAGTTCCCAGGTTTTAATGTCTATCTTGCATGCTTTGCGGTTAGCCTTTGTGGTATCTTGATATCTGAGGATGGGTCGAACCTTAGAGCGAATTCCTGTGCTCAGCTGGCAGTAGAGTACCGCTTCTGGTATACAGGAAACCTCCATGTGGATCATGTGTCCGACCCAGAAGTTGAGCCCTGATGAGCATGTTCTCAATGCCAAGGATTTGGCACTTCTCAAGGACTTCAGTGTTAGGGATCCTGTCCTGCCACTTGATGTTGCAGATAGATCCTGGACAGAAAAGGTGGAAGCTCTCTAGCTGTTTGAGGTATTGGTAGCACGTCCATTTCTTGCAGCCGTAGAGGAGCGAGGTGAGTACAACAGTGCGATAGATTTTTATCTTGGTTCTGAGGCAGACTCCATGCTCCTTCCAGAGCCTATGGGCGAGCCTGCCAAATGCCAAGCTGGCCTTGACCAGGTGCTGAGTGATCTCATCCAGCATAGCATTGCTGGAAAGTATATTGCCCAGGTAGCAGAATTGCCGTGACTGAGGGGTGTGTTGTCAGTTGTGATGATGAGATCATGGTGCTGGTGGTCTGGTGCGGACTGGTACATGACCTCTGTCTTTTTCAGGCTGATTGTGAAACCGAAGCATTTTGAGGCATAGGCAAAGCGGTCCACAATAAGTGGAATGTTGTTGAGTGTCTGCACAGTGAGGGGACAGTTGTCAGCAAACGGGAGCTCTCTTAGCAGTTGTTCAGTTACCTTGGTGAAGGCCCTGAGTTGCTGAACACTGAATAGACCCTCCAACCCCCCACCCCATCCAATCTAAACCAGATGTGTACACCTCTGTCAAAGTCCTGGAATGCAAACAAGAGCATGGCTGAAAAGGCAACGGCAAAGAGGATGGGAGCCGTTACACATCCTTGTTTGGTGCCATTGGTGATGGGGAAGGCCTCTGAGTCACCACGTTCCATCATTCTGACCATCATGAAGTGAGCGGATTACAGCAATCGTCTTCTCTGGGCAGTCGAATTTATGAAGGTGTTTCACCATATAGAAAGCTTTGGTTAGGTGAACAACACCATGCATGGGTCCTTGTTCTCTTCATGAGCTTTCTCTTGTATTTGGTGGGCTGCAAAAAATCATGTCCCTAGTGCCACAGTCAGCATGAAAGCCACACTGTGACTTTGGATACACTGAATCTGCTAGGGGAGAGAAGAGTCTCTTGAGGACAGCCAGTGTAAGGATCTTCCCTGCTTTTGACAGCAGTGAGATTCCACAATGGTTTTCGCAGCTAGGTATGCTTCCCTTCCTTTTATATAGATAGATTATGAAAGCTTTCTTATACTCCCGGGGCATGGTACCCTGTTCCCACATGGTCTTAAATACTGGTGAGTTTCCTGACCAGGTGAACACCTCCACATTTGTACGCTTCAGGTGGAATGCTGTCAGGGCCTGGAGACTTGCCTGTGCAAAGCTGATTAATGGTCTTGGTAACATCATCTAAAGAGGGGTACACAGACAGCTCCTCCAGGACAGGACGCTGTGGGAGTCAGTCGATGGCTTTGTTGGACATAATGGATTGACAGTTCAGGAGACTATCAAAGTCCTTAGCCTAGCGCAAAAGAATGTCACCTTTGTTTGTGAGCAGCTGGTTACCATCTGCTGTGAGGACAGGGGCTGAACCACTGGATTTTGGGCCATACACAGCACAGACACCTTTATAGAAGGCCTTCATGTCATGCTTATCAGCCACTTTCTGCAGTTCTGAAGCCTTCTGTTCCCACCAGTGGTTCTTCATTTGCCTCAATCGGGTTTGTAATGTATGTGTGGCTTGACAGTGTGTGGCCGCCTTTCTTGTTAATTTCTTGTCCATCATGCAGGACTTGTGGGTAGTGTGCCTGGTCTCCAGTAGCCAGTCTCTCTTGGGTCATTCTCATCGAACCATCCCTGGTGTTACTACCTGACAAAGCCAAGAACCTTGGATGCTGTATTATATGTGACGTGTATAGAGAAAGTAAATAAGGAAGTGTTATTTACTCCTTCTCATAATACCAGAACAAGGGGCTACCAAATGAAATTAATAGGTAGCAGGTTTGAAACAAACACAAGAAAGTATTTTTTCACACAACGCACTGTCAAGCTCTGGAACTCCTTGCCAGAGGGTGTTGTGAAGGCCAATACTATAACGGGGTTCAAAAGGGAGCTAGCTAGATTAATGGAGGATAGATCCATCAATGGCTATTAGCCAGGGTGGGCAGGAATGGTGTTCCTAGCCTCTGTTTGCCAGAAGCCTAGATTGGGTGACAGGGCATGGATCACTTGACGATAACCTGTCTGTTCATTCCCTTTGGGGCGCCTGCCATTGGCCACTGTCAGAGGACAGGATACTGGGCTTGAAGGACCTTTGGTCTGACCCAGTATGGCCATTCTTATCTCTGAGCTTCTGTCAGGTTGCCTTAATGGCAGTCACATTGATCTTCTTTGGTGGTTTGAGGCATCTTTTGGGGCACTCTAGTGAGAAGTGTAGTGACATCATGCTTCTCACAAGCTGATGGTCTGACCAGCATTCGACATCTCTCAAACAACGGGTGTGTGACGCTGACAGACCAGCTTAGTTTGGCGCTATAGGTCATTTCACGTGTGTGAATTTCAAAGAAATGTTAAGTGTATTAGTATGCATGGACCAATTTACTTGTGATAGTTTAGTTCAAAGGGAACGTTAATGGCACTGCCTTTACTTGTCTATAAAGTTGTTGATTGCTTATTGCATTACATTGTGTATGTCTCTGTAATTAAGTAATCCTAGATCAGGGGTTCTCAAATTGTGGGTCGGGGCCCCCGAAGGGCTTCAGCTTTGGCCCCCCTCCCTGCCTGGGGCAGTGGAGCTGTGGTGGCGGGACTCGGGTGGGCTCCTTCTTCGGTCCCCTCCTCCTGGGGTCGTGTAGTAATTTTTGTTGTCAGAAGATGTCACGATGCAATGAAGTTTGAGTACTGCTGCCCTAGATCAAAGTGTGTATATTCAGGCGTTAGAACTTCATTAATACTAATGAATGATACTTCTATTATCTATCCCCATAAGAATGTAATGGCAGGCAATTGCATTAGATATGTCACTGTAACTAAATTACTTGTGAATGCAAAAGAAGTAGAAGGCTAAAGTCAAAGAATGGGTCATTGAGTTCACAGATCAAACTGCATTTCCTACTCACTGTCAACAGAGGAAAAGCCCAGGCTTTGGTGAAGACACCTGTCAGCTTGCCTTCTGTGAACAGGATCTATAAATACTGGCTTAAGGGAATGATCCTGCATCTCTGAACTGATATTCTTTAATGGTAGAATACTGAGTAATTAGACAGAGAGACCCAAAATTACTTTGGGGAACCCTGAGAGGCTTATGGAAAACTAGCAGATCACTATATCTGTGCTGTCCCTTTTAATCTAAAAACTTGGATTCTCCTGTGAATGTATTTTACCTGCTTTAACCTCTCAATAACTCATTTCTTTTTCTTAGCTAATAAACCTTTAGTCAGTTTACTAGAGAAATTGGCTCCAGCATTGTCTTTGGTGAGATCCAGAGTACCAATTTGACCTGGGGAAAGCGACTGGCCCTTTGGTGTGTGAGTAAACTAATGTGATGCAATATTTGGTATTGTGACCAATATCAAAGTCTAGTTTGGTTGGGTGGTAAGGTGGGCTGGAGATCCTAAGGGGACTGTCTGTGACTCCATGGTAATACTGGTATAGTGATCCAGGAGTGCACATTTGTTATGGGCTTGGTGAAATCTAATTATAGAAAATAAACCAGTTTGAGGAGTCTTCCTTGTTTTCTGACAGCCTGACCTGAGATTGGCACTCATTGTTGAAAGCCATACCACACAGCATGACAGGGTGATATGTACATCTTTGATGTCTTTAGACCATACAATTACATAGTCCAGCATGTGCCACTGTTTTGACCTGGGATGCTTCCGTGTTGTCTTATATTTGTTGGCTTTTGGAAGACTGAGAATAGTGAGATTGAACTTGAAACACTTGAAGAGAAGTAGTTGGCAATTTGAGTTTGATCATCCAAAGTCGTGATGGCCTAGCACCCTGTTCCACGTGTCAGAGTCAGCTCCTACATGTGCATTTAAAATCTTCAGGTACAATGAGTTTGTCCTAGTTTGGCACCCCTCTGATGACCCTGCTGAAATCTTCATAAAACAGGTTTCAGAGTAGCAGTTGTGTTAGTCTGTATTCGCAAAAAGAAAAGGAGTACTTGTGGCACCTTAGAGACTAACAAATTTATTTGAGCATAAGCTTTTGTGAGCTACAGCTCACTGCATCGGATGCATTCAGTGCATCCAGTGAAGTGAGCTGTAGCTCACGAAACCTTGTGCTCAAATAAATTTGTTAGTCTAAGGTGCCACAAGTCCTCCTTTTCTTTTTGTAAATTTATATGGGCGCCTTTCCTCTTAAAG